>NC_046295.1:15151901-15776901 GCF_004115265.2 Rhinolophus ferrumequinum | reverse complement strand
TCTTACCTGATGAAATGTTGTAGCCTCTATCTAGTTCATCTTCTCATTTGTGCATTCCCAGTCTATCCATTTGAGATTAATGTTGAGATTCAAGGTCTGGCTATAACGCAATGGAAGATCATGTGATACGTGATGATCAAAGGACTTTACAGACAGAGTGTTGAATGGATCTGTTTGCCTTGTGGAACTGCTTGTACAATAGAGAAACTACTATAAGATAAGAAGAATGGAGAGATGGGAAGATAAGATGGGGAGAAAAAATATTGAAGACTAGTTATAGTAAGTGCAGGGATTTATGTGTAAGGATTATGCATAATATCAGCAGAGATCAAGGAAGTGAAGGCTGGTAAATGGTCTAGAAGGATTCCTGATACTTAAGGGAAAAGAAGATGTTACCTGGAGAAAATGACCTTCAATGTTTTAGCTTTCTTTTTCAGTTCCTTAATCTATTCAAGTTTATGGTGATTTGCATATAGTGAGTGCTAAAATGGTTTCCGCGGAACGATAAACATGACTAAAGATGGGTGAATGAGCAAGTTTCTCACCATTTAAGTGAGACATTTTTGCTTGTGTCTTATTTCCCTGGGCCCAAGATCTAACACTTCTTCCCCTAGTGTGGTAAAGAGAATTAAGGTTCTTAAAGGAAAGCATTTTTGGAATAGGCTTGTTGAAAAGTGCAAGATCATTGCCATAAAGTTGAAGGAGATCAAAAATGCATAAATTGAAGACTGCCAGGAAAAAAATATTGAAATGGCTGAAGGCATCTTGAGCAACATGGCATTTACACAGTGGCTATGTAAATTTAAATGGTATATCATAGGATTCATAAGTTGGAACATTTGTGTAAAAGATGTTTTCTTTAAAAAATAGTGTATGCCTATTATGCTAATTGTATAAATTAAAAGGTGATATTAGCAAATCTATTTTAATCTGAATGAATATACGGCATTCTTAAAATAAAGTTCCAAATTAAATTCAGAAATATTCATGCTCTTCTAAGATTGTAATATCCCTATGATCTGATGACATTCTAAGGCTTCAGATACATTATCATATGTATTTATTCACATAAAATCAATCAGAGTAGTGAAACAATTACCACCCGGATACTGAATAAGAAATACCATCTGGAATTTCCAGTTAAAGTGGAAATAGCCTTTTCCCCTAACTTATCTAATATATGTAAAAATTCTCCAATCCATTTTCCATGCATGAGATAGATTTTTCTTTGTTTAAGTAGTTGTGAAGCCTTTAAAGGGGAATCAGTGATGGCATGTGTTTGGAGAGTTTTGAGAAGATATTTCTCTTTCCTTAAATGCACTTCTTTTCTGTCATGCTAACCCCTCCAATCTTCAAGATGTAACTCAAGAGTCACCTCCTTATATACCTTTCCTTCCTCATTAGGCCTGGTAAACTTTATCAGCACTTTTTTGCTGTTCCGTTTTATCCTCTACTGATGTCTTTCATCAGTAATGTTTTCTGCCTTTTGGTACTTCCCTTCAGGATGGAGGCATTCATTCCTCAGCTGCCTGCAATGTTGCCTGCTAAAACTCAGGGCCGAGTCACTCTTTGTGGATTGCCTTTAGCCATCACACACAGTTACACACTCATCCAGTTGCATCCTCCATCCAACGGCTTGTCAATGTGGGGGTATCAAGGCTTAGACAGTTTGCCTTATTTGAAAAAAAAAAAAAAAAAAAAGAGATGTCTAAAAAGACATCCCAAGCCCAGGACTTTCCATGGGATTAACTGAATCCTCTATTACAACTGCATTACAGATACAGTTCTCCCTCTTACCAGTATGCTCACCTCTTTCCTTTAAATGGACAAATTATTAAAAAACTGCCCAAGGAAGTTCCTGCAGGTCTCAGTTTTCTGGGGAACCCAATCCAAGACACCCTGTTTTCTTAAACCCAAGCATCCAGTGATTTCAGACTGCCCACAGAATGAGAAAGGGACTTATATTTATCTAGAAACTATAGTAGGTGATTTACATGCCTCATTTCCTCTAATTCTTTTAATGAATCTGTGGAACAGGCTCTTCTAATATTTTCATTTCCAAAAAGTTTTCCCTATATCCAATAGCGAAGAAAGGTTTAAGCTTCAGGCTGTGGATTCATATCTACAATATAGGATTATATGTCATTCCTTGTACCTTTAAAACTTAGGCATTCTCTTCTTCTTTTTAACAACCACAATTTATAGAGCAGGTTGTTTTTTTTTCCCCTTCCAAATAGAACATTGTTTGAATTTAAAATCTCTTGGCAAGTAAGGTTATGTTCTTACCTGATGATCCCGTCAAATTTCTCTGTCTGTATTCATCTTCTGTGCACACACTTTGCTGTGTATGATCAAGTAGACCTTCAAATTGTTGAATCATAGTTCTTTGCTATCTTTTCTTTACTATTAACATTTCATCAAGGGCCCTCTTACCATACTTATATTCTTGAACAAACTTCAGGCCCTCTCTTGAATTTACTTCAGACAAGCAGGCATTCAACATTGATGTTGATCTTTTAGTCATAATATGAAGTCTTCCAATGGAAAGAATTGGAATATGCTGCCACCATTACATGTTACTGAGTGTGTAATGTCTTTACCTCTTCTGTGATGAATTATAGGCATATAGCACACTTCACATATTATATGATTAATATTTTGTTATTTGAAGAGCTTGCCTATATTGAATACATTATATATGCTAATATACAACATACTTTCTCATTTACAATTTTCTTTATTATCTTAAGTCTCATAATCATGCACCACTTCTTACTAGCAGTAATAGCTGCCACTGAACTTATCAGATACAATTAAGTTGATATTTCTAAAACTCTTCCAAACTGAGAAAATGCAGTAAAAGTCTGAACAATGACATCCTTCTTACAAGATTGAATTATGGTATATCACATTTGGAAGCAGAATGGATATACTTTGCTATAGAGTATAGGCTTGTTTTCATTTGTGTTAATTCAGAAGTTGAATTTTTGAAGTAGAAAAGCTTGCATAGGAGGCATCTGACTTCCAGCATGATTGTGTGAGGACCTCTGTGGAAATGTTCCCCAAGGAAACTGGTGAAAGCTATTAAGAACAAACACTATATCAAACTAAAAATCTTCTGCACAGCAAAAGAAACCATTGACAAAACAAAGAGGCAACCAACCAAATGGGAGAAGATATTTGCAAACAATGCCTCTGATGAGGGGCTAATATCCAAAATATACAAGGAACTCATACAACTCAACAACAAAAAGACAAACAATCCAATTAAAAAATGGGCAGAAGACATTTCTCCAAAGAGGACATACAGATGGCCAAGAGACATATGAAAAGATGCATAACATCACTAATCATCAGAGAAATGCAAATAAAAACCACAACGAGGTTATCATTGCTCACCGGTTAGAATGGCTTTTGTCAACAAGACAAATAACGTGTTGGAGAGGCTGTGGAGAAAAAGGAATCCTCATACACTGTTGGTGGGAATGCAGATTGGTACAGCCGCTAAGGAAGACAGTGTGGAGGTTCCTCAAAAAATTAATAGAATTAACATATGACCTAGCAGTCCTTCTCCTGGGTATCTATAAATCTTAAAACATTTATCCATAAAGACATGTGTGCTCCAATGTTCATTGCAGCTTTATTTATGTTGGCCAAGATATGGAAACAACCAAAGTGCCCTTCAACAGATGGTTGGATAAAGAATACATGGGGTATATACACAATGGAATACTACTCTGCCATAAGTAAAGATGAAATAGTGTTATTTGTGACCAACATGGTTGGATGTTGAGATTATTATGCTAAGCAAAATAAGTCAGAAAACATCGAGAACCATATGACTTCACTGATATGTGGGATATAAAACTGAAAGCAACAAATGAACAAGACAAACAAATAAAGAAACAAAAACTCATATATACACAGACAATAGTTTAGTGGTTACCAGAGAGTAAGGGGGGGGGAAGGGAGATAGTGAAAGAGGGAAAAGGGGGTCGGTCAAATATATGGTGATGGAAGGGGAACTGACTCTGGCTGGTGAACACACAATGTGATATACAGATGATGTATTACAGAATTGTACATTTGAAACCTATGTAATTTTACTAACCATTGTCATCCAATAAATTTTAATTAAAAAAAAAGAATAAACATACACCCATTTAAAGTCTCTCAAAATGGCTTTGCAGATTTACAGCAAATTATGAAACATTTATTTTAAAAGTTCTCTAAAACTTGGAAAGAGCTCAGTGATTCTAGTGTTTGAACCAACACAAAGAGGAAGTTAAATTAATCCAGTAAATCACTAAATAAATAAAAAAATAACAACAAGTTCCAGCTGAGGAGATAGCTAGAGGAAGTGACAATTTTGATTTAAAAAAAAAAGTGTTATAAACGTGGTACTGGCAAACTTCCCCATGTTCAAACGCATACAGTGAAGGTATCCAGTCATCAGGCTGACTTGAAGCTGGACGCTCTTGTAGCAGCTGGTTGTGTATGCAGCTAAACCTCTTCTAGGGAGAAACTCTGAGATGGGTATTTTTGTCTGCTCCCTCTGCACTGAGCTGAACATATGGCTGAGGAATATGCTCCTGTGCCCATTTCAAAACTGCTTTTCTTTCTTTGCTGTATTTATGTGGGACTTGTGAATGCAAGCCCCATTACCTATCAGAGCCAGGAGATCTGGGGCCAATATTGATATTCAGTCACTCATTTTAACCAATGTACCGCACTAACGTAAAGTATTAGGGGGAAATGGGTCTGAAGTGTATGTAAACTCTTTATACCATTTTGGAACGTTTTCAGTAAATCTAAAATTGTTCTAAAATTTAAAAAGTTATTTTTAAAAAAACACATAAAAAGGACAGTGTTGAACAGAAAGATGTTGGTCATTTAGTAGTGTTGTGGCATGGAATTAACCCCTGGTCATTCGCAAAAGGTGAAAGCATTCACAGATTCTACAAAGTGGGAGAGCAAAGGAAGTTTTTATTGAAGTTAGGTCAGAGAGAAAATGGCCATGGCAGTGTCCAAAGATGATGGCTGCTAAGGAGAGAAAAACTGGTGGGGAGTGGGTGAGTCCCCAGGGACAGCGTCTGCTAGGGACAGCTGCAGATACAGAAGGGTAAGAGAAATACTGGCAGAATGGAGTTTGCCAGGACCGCCTGATAGACAGCTGTCCCTAACTTCCGGTTAGCTTTTTCTCATAGTATAGGAAAGGGGGAGTCAGTCATGCAGGTTTGAGGGCTGGCATCATTTCCTGGAGTCTGATCTGCTTGAAGATGATGTTATCTCCAGACTCTGGACTTGGACTCGGCCACAGCGGCCTGGGACTTTAATGCATCACCAGTGAAAACTACAGGGGAGTTGTAAATTGGATTCCGGTGTCCGGGCGCCTGAGGATTAAGAAATTGCTCTTTTCAGGTTAGGATTCTTTTGATAATGAGGTATGGGTTGCCTTGAGAAAGGGAAAAAAACAGAGTTCTTAAGTGAATCAGTAGGGGAGAAACAAAGAAAACAGATGAATATCAGGATGGATCAAACTGCAAACCAACTAAGTCTAATTACAGGTGGCGAGATAGTGAGCTATGCGGTGAGTTAAAGTGCAAATGAGCTAAGTCTAACTGCATTATTGATTCCCTGCATTTCCCCCTTTCATTCTCCCCTGTCCTATGTTCATTTTATTTAGAGGAGGGGCTGCCCGTGGTGCTAAGGATGGTGGTCTCGTGATAGTTGGACTAGGAGGTGAAGGGCGTCTAACACCCTTACAAGTAGTATGGGTGTGTTGATTTAACATTAGAAAAATGGATTATATCCATATACCTGTGTTATTCAGAAAATAGAATGTTTTTGATGCTGCCTTTTTTAATGAGTTATGTGAGGCGTGAGTGTCAAGGTGTGTGAGTGATGGGAGGTAGAAGGAGGTAATGGTTGAGGAAAACACTTTGAGTCCACACTCATTTTTCTTTGTGACTTAGTGAAAGAAGCAAGACTCAGTCCCTCTCTCTTCTCCCCACTCAGACCTGCTTAATCAGAATCTTCATTGTTCCAAGATTCAGCGAGTGAATTGTCTGTTGTTAAAGTTTGAGAGCTAAGTTGCTGCTGCTCCTTTTTAAATTCACTTGATTATTCCTTCAGTTATGAAAGTCCTTGCTCTCCCCTACCTGGTAGGTCTATTTTTTTTCTTCTCATTTACCTTTTCTGCTGACCCACACAAGCACTGGAGTTTGCAGCGTCTGCTAACTGTTCAGTTAACTGAAGATTCTGACCATCTACTGATGCACTCATTAATGAGGAAGTGTCTTCAAAAGTATTGATCCTTGGTTCCATTATGATCCATTTAGAAAGCAGAGAGGAATAAGATTAAGCTGATTGGTTAAGAGATAGAAGGGTTAGCAGCTGGCACTCCTTACAGTTTGGCCATTTTTATATTATTGCCCTTTTTGCTGTAAGGTCAGACTGATTAATAGTAATTCTTCCAACATTTTAAGGATTCTGATAGACCACTAGCAAATGCTTAACTTAAAGTAGTTGTATACTTACACAAGTACTATTAGCTCTTCTTAAAAAGCAGAATTTTAAAAAGTTAAGATACAATTGATATATAACATTGTGTTCGTTTCAGGCATGCAACATAACGATTTAATATTTGTATATATTGTGAAGTGACCACCACAATAAGTCTAGTTAACATCCATCACCACACGTAGTTACAATTTTTTTCCTATGATGAGAACTTTTAAGATAAACTCTTTTAGTAATTCTCAAATATGCAAAATATGCAATGCAGTATTATTAACTATAATCACCTTCTGTACATTATATCCCATTGAGATAGAGTGGAGCAGAGCCTCTAAGGAAATCATTAACCACCAGTGGAGCAGGGGCAGGGCCTCCAAGAAAACCGTTAACCACCAGTCGAACACAAAGGGCCAGTAAATCAAGATGAGACAAAGAACAGCCAGAACCTGCCAAGACCGAGATGGCAATGAGAATCACCTCCAAGTACCTTCCAGCCACATTGTACCATCATTATAATGCACCTCCATGCTGAATGACATTCCTACAGTGTCGTGACACTTCCAGAGAGGACCATATAAGGACAAAAAAGGGATGTATCCCAAATCTCCAGGAGATCCCACCCCCTTTCGAAAACAAATAAGAATGTTCCTTTCCTCCCCCTTATTCCCATATCAAAAATTCTAACTAATAAAAACCACAGCCATAAGGAGGATGTGGTGGTCTCTTGCCTAAGGGCAGCCTCTACTCTGCCTGTGGAGTGGATCACCTCACAATAAACTTCTTTCATTTGGCTCACACTTGAAATCTTTCCTGTGTGAAGGCAAGAGCCCTCTTTCCTGCAACACCATGACTTATTTTATTTCTGATTCATAAAAATGTTCCGCAGAATATCTTAGTACTATGTTTAATCAAGGGAGATATGTTCGGTTTCTCTTGGTCCTTTTCTTTTGGAAATCCTCATGTTGGTTCATTATATCTTCACGTGAAAACATGGCAAAGTCTTCCCTCTAATGATGGCAGTCAGGGATAAATTTAAATAAACTCGACACTTAAAGAATTATACCTTTTTGTTGAGGATGAATAAACTTAAGCTGAGAAAATTTAAGTATTGAATGATGGCACACTGGCAGGGCTGTGATTTGAATAATTATTCAGTGATTCAAGTGATCACGTGATTAATCACTCTGTTATTACACTTCTTGAGTTTCATGATAAGAAAGAAAACAGGAGATGGAAAGAGGAATATGTCCCTTGTACTCTAATCTATGAGAACTAAATAAAGTTAAATGTGATTCTTTTTTCACTTGAGTTGTAGACCAGGTAAAAGTATAGTTAAGGAAGTTAATTACAGGCAAGTAATAATGCTCATTATTAGTAGCACAAGCAAATAAAAAGTATATTTAGCATTAAGGGTATAGAAGATAAAAGTTCGAAGTCAAAGTAGAAGGACTATTCTGGAAACCAAGAAGCCTAAAAATCTATGCAGAATATGAAATTAATTGAGTTAGAGCAAACCCCTTTTTTCTGCTCTAGGAGACACAGGTAGTAAATATCAATGTAGTAAGGCATATCTGAGTATACTCAGCTTAAGTAAATTCTTATCCAACTTTAACAGAATATAGCAGAACACGTTCAACTTATTCAAACTTGTCTACTCCAGCACATGTGGCATTAACTCCAGACCTTTTCTTCTCTTTCGCTAAGCTACCCAACATTCTGGATAACAATTTAAATGGAAATAGATTTCTGTTCATACTGTGGTTACCAACCAGTGTTGATTCCGCTTTTGTGAATTTGTTCTTTGCTAACAAATGTTATTTTGTCTCTCATGGTGGTAGAGTTTTAATCTTTTGTTCAACATTCACACTTCATCACTGAGTAAGGATGAGATTTACCTTCCCCAGTTGGGTTTATAGCAACCCGCATCATTTGTGCTTTATTAGGAAAAATACTCCCATATTATAGTATAAATTTTGTCCTCAGGAGTCTAGGCTTCCAGTTTTAGATATTTGCCAATTAACCTACACATTATCCAGTTTCCAACTCTAAGTCAAAATGACTTTATTAAGTTCCTATTCTTAGATCAGCACCATATTAATATTAACAAGATAGCTGTGAAATGTTTTCATGGTTGACATTTTAATGCTTAAATATCTGTTTAGGAATTGCTTAGAATATACATATATTTGTTAATAAATTTATATTTTTATGAATATTTGGTTTTATATATTCTTTATTTTTATTAGGTATACATAGCTAGTGGCTAAACAGAACTTGATGTCTGCACAGAGAAGAAAATGTAGCAAATTCTTGAATCAAATTTTTATTTATACTGTATCAAAGAAAGAATGAAGATTCTAATTAAGAGAAAGTGTGTATTAAAGTGCTGACTGAGCCTGAGGCTCTGCTATGGAAATGGAAGACAGTAAAAATTCAAACAAATTAATTATTAACTAACTTTATTAGTATTAATGAAGGAAGAATAATTTATATAAGAAAATGATCAGTTTGGACAGATGAAAAGAAAATCTAAATTAATGCATTTGCAATGGTTTCTCTGTGTTACATATATTGATCATCTTTTGATCTTCCTCCTGTAGGTAAGTATATTTGTACCAGTTTACATTTGCTTTTAGTGAAAAAAAAAATGTGGTTTTACATGGAAGTACACGTTTGTGAGACAGAGCTTGTTAATAGGTTTCGAGACCAATTAACAAGTCAGATATTTGTGTGAAAATAGGGCAACATTTCATTCAGTGAGCCTTAATATTTTTTTCCCCTCACTGCCTTTGTCATGCATCTCCCTCTCCTATGGATTAGGCATCCCTTCAACTCATCTACAAGACCACTCCTTCTACCCTGTTTCCCTGAAAATAAGACCCGGTCTTATATTAATTCTTGCTCCAAAAGACATATTAGGGCTTATATTCAGGGGATGTCATCCTGAAAAATCATGCTAGGGCTTATTTTCCAGTTAGGTCTTATTTTCAGGGAAACACGGTATGTAACTCTTACTTCCGTCTCTTGAGTGAAACCTTTCTAAGCCATGTTAGTCCATATATCCATCATTCCTTTGAATGTCTCTCATATTTACTATCCATCACTCTGCACTGTTATTTACCTTTGTGTCTATATTGTCATCTGTGACCCAAAGTTGTTGGGAGTTATTTTCTAGAGTGTTTTATGTCTTGAAGCTTTTGCAAAAAGTATCGTGCACTGTATAATATACTTATTGGGTGCCTGTCACACTTTGACTAACCACTCCTACTTTTCTGTTAAGGTTCACTTTAGACACCTCCACTCTTTTGATTATTCTAATTCATTCTACACATTTATTTTTCTTCTCTAATTTCATGGCATTTTTACTTGCACTTATTGACATAAAATGTATTGTGTTCCTACGATAAGTTTACATGTGAGGCCTCTATATTTTTAAAGGCAAGGATCCTGTCTTTGGTTTATTTTACAATCATTCCACATTCACTGAGAATTTTCTATGATGCCAGACATAATCCTTTTAACAAACTTGTCACCCTCACCCATACCAGAGTGTTTAGGAAATCTTAAACAGTTAGTAGCTATGTTGTGAATAGATGGGGGAATGAATGAAAATTATTTTATTTGGCACACTCATGTATACTGACGTTGGTCATGATCAATAAATATTTTATTGCCTTAAATAATAATAATTGCTTTCTACAGGAGACCCAAGTATATTTTCAATTTTAGGCAGCATTTATCTGGCCATCTGCAGCAGTGTAAATTTGTGAAGTGTAGGCCTGGCTATTGAGTACCCAGATGCTAGATCACTAGGTTGAATTACTTATGATGTTTAGATTTCACTTTCCCAGTCTATAAAATGAGGCATTTAGATTAGTTGAAAGCAATTGTCTTTTGCAAGCCTAAGGTTTCTTAACTTTAAGAGTAATTATATTTTTTGGATAAATGGGCCATGGAAGTTGAACACATGTATTATACAATGTGTGACTTGTTTAAGTATTTTTGTTTTGATTTAGAGTTCAAAATTATACCTCTTCCCCAAAAATAAATGCAGAGGAGGCAGGGTTGAGGATTGCCTTGTGGTAAGTCCATGGATGTTGAACTCAGACAGGCTGAGTTCATGTCTAAGATTTGCCATTTCTTAACTATGTAAACCTAGGCAAAAAATGCTAAATCTTTCTGATTATAAGTTTTCTCATATCTATAACGGGGAGAATAACAAAATCTACTTCATAAGTCTAGGACTCTCAATGCACTAAAGCATGTGAAGTATTTAGCACAGTGCCTGGCAAATAGTTAGCACATGAGGAATATCAATTATTATTATTATTATTATTATCATCATCATCATTATTAATACTAGAAATAATTCTGTATTAAGAACACATTTCCCTGGAACTATCTGACTCTTTAGTTTTGTCATCATTTGATTCTTTTTTCCCCTGAATACTAGTCCAAATTTTGAAATTTCACTTGGATGGTTGGGATTTTTCCTTTTTTGTTATGTAAATATTTCATTAGAGATTTTCAGGTCTCCTAGGACTACAGTTATGCTTCATTAAGTCAGCTAAACAATAGGCGATTTTGACAAATATTTAAGAGATATCAGGATTCATTCACTAAAGACTGCAAATTGGACATTATTCACCTTCAAAAAAATATCACCTTTGTCAACTTTATATTATATTCATCATCTTTCAATAATATCAAAGCTCAATGTTTGGCTTTTGCAGAGAGAAGTCTCAAAGTTTAAGAAAACCCATCTGAGCAGATATTAAAAAGGGGATGAGAAGTTCTGTTTTACAGTATAGTAATTATTTGATCACATCCTAATTGAGTATTTAATCTTCTATTTTCTGAATATCTCAGAAACAAGCAAATACATAATAATACTAACAAAGTCATACTATCCAAGAAAGAGGAACTAAAGAGGAAACAGCCCTTTAACCAGCTGTTTCCTTGTCTTGGTTAGCTCATAGCAATAGTAAATTCTTCTCTCCATCTACCAAGACCTTCTGACAGTTTTTGCTGAACAACCTTTTAGAACCTCTCTGAAATATCTCATTAGTTGCCCCTTCGGTCATCATGTGGTGCCTGGTGTACAGAATGCTAGAGGTGTTCATAGAAAAGTTGTTGACCAGTGGGAGGTTATAGTCTTTTTTAGAGAAGTAATTAAGAAACATTCACAGAATTTCATCTGTGTGCTAAGCACTCTGCTAAACACTTAGAATAAAAAGGTCTTGAAGGTGAAGCCCTGATATTCAGACAATTTGTAATCAAATAAGAGAATACTCATAGATGTGTATACAAGTACTTTATGTCACTGTGAGTATGTAGAACTTCATCCCTAAACCAGTAGAGGATTGGGGCAGGGAGGGTAGAAAGGGGATACTCAGGTAGGAAGGGGATATTCATATTTTTCTTAACGGGATTGATTCAATTGGTAAATTTAGAAGTTTTCCAGATGAGAACAACCCTGAAAGAAATCATGTCTCTCAGATGGCTCTAAATGAAATGAGTAAATATGTTTTTTCCTGAGATTTAGATTTTTATGTGTAAGTCCAAAATGGCCCATACAGTGGGTGAAATAATGCTACATGGTTCAGGCTTATTGACCCCCATATTTCATAAATGTCTATGTCTCAGTAACATTAGACACACTGCGACGGACTCCAGAACCCTATAACTGTCTGCCTGGAAAAGTATTTTTCCTTTTGTGAAGAAGTAGTTTTTGGGAAACCATATAATTGCTGGGAGAATAAAGAATCTTTGAAGTACAGGTCCAAGCACCCTTCCTTTTTCCTGACTTTGCCTCCTACTGATTACACTCACCTGCTTGGCCAGACAGAGTGCTTCTTTCTTTGCCATATTTATTTTTTAATCATTTGATATGACAAAAAGATTGTCATTAGTAATAGAATACTGAGACGGGATAATGGTTTGCCACTTTGAAAGGAAATGTCTACAGAGCTTTACCTGTGGGAGATCAGAGTCTTGTCAAAACATTCTATTCTGTAGGATTAATCTCTTAAATATGTTAGAATACTTCCACTTATAGAACTCTCTTGTGAGTTATAAGCAGTGATATTCAGGTACTGACAAATGGATTGATAAAATCTTTCTGTGGCTTAATGATAGAAAAGAGCAAGCCAAGCTAAGTCTTCTTTTTGCACAAGTTATATGGGCATACATTGGGTATGAGGGCACTGACCATCTCTCCTTTGGATTTCCCTTATATCCTATGATGCTGAATGAATTTCTGAAGTGATAGGTAGTGATATTATTTTTTTGGAGTATGAATATTTGCTTTTACAAATATTGGATGGAATGGTGTTTATCATCTATGTAGGGCATTAACATCTGAATAACCAACTTCTGCTGTAATTATCATCAGTAATGCTCCTTTTCTCAAAAGGTATTTTTATAAACATTCTAGCACATAATTATATTGAGATTTTTAACTCGAGATGGCATTCTGTGCAAAGATATTAGCTAACTTTCATGGTGAGCTTATTAAAATTGTAGTAGAGGAATAAAAAACATGAGTAAAGAGACGAGGAGGACAAAAATTTAGCAAATCTTTAGAATTTATAAAAAGATGGAAGAGAGTTTTGCTTCCATCCATCATGATTTAATTGGTAAAGGAATTACCCTTCACTGAAAACAACTAATTCTTTTTTTAAATTTATTGGGGTGACAATTGTTAGTGAAATTACATAGATTTCAGGTGTATAATTCTGTATTACATCATCTATAAATCCCATTATGTGTTCACCACCCAGAGTCAGTTCTGCTTCCATCACCATATATTTGATCCCCCTTACCCTCATCTCCCACCCCCCACCCCCCTTACCCTCTGGTAACCAAAACTAAACTATTGTCTGTGTCTATGTCATGTCCTTGGTTAAGTTTATTCCTAGGTATTTTATTCTTTTTGCTGCAATTGCAAAAGGAATTGTTTTTTGTATTTCTTTTTCTGAGATTTCATTGTTAGTATATAGGAATGCAATGGATTTTTGTACGTTGATTTTGTAGCCAGCAACTTTACTGTATTCGTTGATTGTTTCGAATAGCTTTTTAGTGGAGTCTTTAGGGTTTTCTATATGTAGCATCATGTCATCTGCAAAGAGTGATAATTTAACTTCTTCATTCCCAATTTGGATGCCTTTTATGTCTGATTGCTCTGGCAAGGACTTCCAACACTATGTTGAAAAGCAGAGGTGATAGGGGACAGCCCTGTCGTGTTCCTGAATGTAGAGCAAAGCACTTCAGTTTTTCATCATTAATTATGAGATTAGCTGAGGGCTTGTCATATATGGGCTTTATTATGTTAAGGTATTTTCCTTCTATACCTATTTTATTAAGTGTTTTAATCATAAATGGATGTTATATCTTGTCAAATGCGTTTTCTGCATCAATTGATATAATCATGATTTTTGTCCTTTATTTTGTTTATGTGATGTATCACATTGTTGAATTTGTGGATGTTGAACCATCCTTGTGCCCCTGGGACGAACCCCACTTGGTAGTGATGAATAATCTTTTTAATGCATTGTATTCGATTTGCTAGAATTTTGTTTAGGATTTTTGCATCTGTATTCATCAAAGATAATGTTCTGTAGTTTTCTTTTTTTGTGTTGTCCTTACCAGGTTTTGGTATCAGGGTAATGTTGGCCTCATAAAATGAGTTAGGGAGTACTGTCTCTTCTTCAATTTTTTGGAAGAGTTTGAGCAGGATTGGTATTAGATCCTCTTTGAAGGTTTGGTAGAATTCACTAGTGAAGCCACCTGGTCCCGGACTTTTGCTTTTGGGAAGGTTTTGGATGACTGATTCAATTTCGTTACTGGTGATCGGTCTGTTTAGATTTTCCAGTTCTTCATGGTTCAGCCTTGGAAGGCTATATGTTTCTAAGAACTTGTCCATTTCTTCTAGGTTATTGAATTTGGTGGCATATAGTCCTTCATAGTATCCTTGGATGATCCTTTGTATTTCTGTGGTGTCCGTGATAAGTTCCCCTTTTTCATTTCTGATTTTGTTAATTATTGTCTTCTCTCTTTTTATCTTAGTGAGTCTAGCCAAGGGTTTGTCAATTTTGTTAATCTTTTCAAAGAACCAGCTCTTTGTCACATTAATTTTTTCTATTGTCTTTTTGTTCTCTATTTCATTTACTTCTGCTCTGATTTTTGTTATTTTCTTTCTCCTGCTGACCTTGGGTTATACTTGTTCTTCTTTTTCTAGTTCTTTAAGGTGTAACATGAGGTTATTTGTTTGGGATTTTTCCTGTTTCTTGAGATAGGCCTGTAATGATATAAATTTCCCTCTTAAAACTGCTTTCGCTGCATTCCAAAAATTTTGGTAGGATGTATTTTCATTGTCATTTGTTTCTTTGTATCTTTTGATCTCTCCTCTAATTTCTTCTTTGAACCAGTCGTTCTTTAAAAGTATGTTGTTTAATCTCCACGTATTTGTGTTTTTTCCCACTTTCTTTTTGCAGTTGATATCAAATTTCAAAGTCCTGTGATCAGAGAATATGCTTGGTATGATTTCAATCTTCTTAAATTTGCTGAGATTGATTATATGTCCCCATATATGATCTATCCTTAAGAATGTTCCATGTACACTAGAAAAGAATGTGTAGTCTGATGTTTTAGGATGAAGTGCTCTATATATGTCAATTATGTCCATTTCATCTAATGTGTCATTTAGGGCTGCTATTTCGTTATTTATTTTCTATTTGGATGATCTATCCATAGCTGTCAGTGATGTATTTAAGTCCCCTAGTATAATTGTGTTTTGGTCAATTTCTCCCTTTAGTTCTGTTAGTAGTTGCTTGGTATATTTTGGTGCTCCCTGATTGGGGGCATAAATATTGATGAGTGTTATGTCTTCTTGTTGTATAGTCCTCTTTACCATTATGAAATATCCATCTTTGTCTCTTGTTATCTTTTTCACCCTGAAGTCTGTTTCATCTGATATTATTATGGCTACCCCTGATTTTCTCTGGGTACCATTTGCTTGGAGTGTCAATTTCCACCCTTTCACTTTGAGTCTATGCTTGTCTTTGTAGCTGAGATGTGTCTCTTGGTGACAGCATATGGTTGGGTTTAGTTTTTTGATCCAATCTGCTACCCTGTGCCTTTTTGTTGGTGAGTTCAGTCCATTTACATTTAGGGTGATTACTGATATGTGAGGATTTCCTGTCATTCTATCTTTAATTTCTGGTAAGACTCTGTCACCATTGTTTCTTTTCTTTTGGTTGTTGTCTATTATTTCTGTGTTGTGGTATTCTATGATGTTTCCCTGTGTTTCTTCTTTTATTACAGTATATATTTCAGATCAGGATTTTTTTTTTGAGTGGTTACACTTAAGTTTATGTAAAAGAAAGTTTGATATTTAGAGTATTCCATTTTCTTCAGCTCAGCACGCTTACTTTCTCCATTCCCATATTCCGGTTCATGCCTTTACTCTCCCCCTTTTTATGTTTTGGTTGCCACAAATTGTCCCTGTTGATGGTGTTCAAATAGCCTCCTTTAGTATTTTTTGTAGTGCAGGTCATGTATTAGAAAATTCCCTCAGCTTCTGTATGTCTGGAAAGGTCTTTATTCCTCCTTCATATCTAAAGGATATGTTTGCTGGATATATTATTCTTGGCTCATAATTTCTCTCTTTCAATAGTTTGAATATTTGGTTCCCCTCCCTCCTGGCTTGTAGAGTTTCTGCTGAAAAATCTGATGATAATCTAATGGGCTTTACTTTGTAGGTTACCGTCTTCTTTTCCCTGGCTGCCTTGAGGATTCTTTCTTTGTCGTTGATTTTAGACAGCTTCAATACAATGTGCCTTGGAGAAGGCCTGTTGGGATTGAGGTAATTAGGTGTTCTATTTGCTTCTTCGATTCGAGGATCCAGTTCTGTGCACAAGTTTGGGAAGTTCTCATCAACAATTTGTTTGAATATATTCTCTGTTCCGTTCTCTCTTTCTTCTCCTTCTGGTATGCCCATTATTCTTATATTGCTCTTTCTGATGGAGGCAGAAAGTTCTTGTAGAGTTCTTTCATTTCTTTTAATTCTCAAGTCTCTTTCTTATTCCATCTGTGTAATTTCCAGGTTTCGATCTTGGATGCCACTGATTCTTTCCTCCATCTGGTCAACTCTACTACCTAAGTTGGTTATTTCATTCTTAATTTCTTCTATTGAGTTCTTAATGTCCAGAAATTCTATTTGGTTCTTTTTTAAAATTTCAATCTCTTTCGTAAAATGCTCATGTTGTTCTTTGATTGTGTTTCTGAGTTCATTAAACTGCCTTTCTGTGTTTTCTTGCATCTTGTTGAGTTTTGTCAGAACTGCAATCTTGAATTCTCTGTCATTTAAGTCACATATTTCCATATCTTTTAGTTCCTTTTCTGGAGACTTTTCACTTTCTTTTTGAGCTGTCTTGTTGCCTTGGTTATTCATGGCAATTACTGATTTATTATTTCTCTTCCTAGACATCTACAGGAGTGGCTTCTCCAACAGGTTGATAGGAAGAGGTCTTTCTTTTGTTTTCCATTACTTGTTTGTAGAATGTTTTATTTTCTCTCCAACTGCAGCCTTTTTTTTCTCTCTCACACGGTAGTGCTATGTTTTCTCTGCAGTATTCCAGCTTCTCACACAATGGGGGGATTCCCTGGGAGATGGGCTTCTCTTCTGTTAATAGTTCGCCTGGGTCACAGGGCGCAGTGTCCGTGTGGGTATGGGGAGAGCTTTTGAAGTTCCAAAGCTCTTCCTGCCCCAGATTCAGAGCCCATATGTTTCCGCATTTCTGTTCACTCCTGCAGGGATCCACCCAGATAGGTGGGGCCAGGGGCAGGGTGAGTTGTGAGAGATGGCCCAGAGCAATGGTGGCTACCACCACCACAGCCCATCCTGCTTCCACAGCTCCCTCCCCTTTGCCGGAACTAGTTGTGCTGCGAATCTGTGTCTGCGGTCCACAGTTCTCAGAACAGCAAATATTCTGTTCCTTTGATCTGACACTGCTACTGTTCTGCTTCTAGCACCGGGCAGGTGGGGGAGGGGTGAGCTCTGTGAGGGTAGGGAGTGGGCCGGCTAGTCTCAGTGCTAAGGCTTCCGTTCTCTGCAGCAGTGAGAGCTTAAACCTCCGTTTTCAGCCTTCTTCCCTCAGTCTTTTCTCCGAGGTTTCTGCCGTGAGCATTGGGTTCAGCCGTGTTATATGCTGCCCCCTCAGCCCTGTGGGCCATAAGCTGAACCCTAGCTGTCCGAGTTCTTCCCTCTCCTGCAGCTGCCATAGTTCCGGGATGCAGCGAGCTCCCAGCACTGAGCTAGGTCTGCGTCCTGCGCCCGTGCGGCTCTGGCTCCACTCCTCTCCCTTCCCTCCGCCCATGCTCGCGTGATTCGCCCACTTTAGGTGAATTGAGTAGTGGGCCTCTTTGTCTAGCTTCTCTGCTGTTCAGGGAGTCCTTTGTGGAGTTATTGTTGTTCAATTAGTTGTAAATTCCAGGGGAGCTTTACAGAGGCTCACTTCACTATGCCATTTTGATGACGTCTCCCTGAAAGCAACTAAATTTTTGAAAAATGTATGTAAAATATATTTAGATATTGGACAACAGGCAAAGAACAGAAACAAAAGAGACTATGGTTATCATTGTTATGGCTTCCGGCCTGAGGGCACTTTCAGTAACCTGCCACAAAGAGGAGGAAAAACCAAGCAGAACTCAGTACTTGTGCTGAGTTTAGGAGATTGATATCAAATTTCAGCAAGTCTGGGACACTGGATGATTACCTGAGAAGAGATAGCTATACAAAATAAGCGCTTCCAAAATCTGAATAGGGGTCCACTGTTGCTAAGCTGCCTGTGCATAGGATGAAACTGAAAAAAAGGAAAGAACCATCAGAGTGCTGTAAGATGAAATTATTCAAGAATACACAATGTTAGGAAATGTTCAAGTTCTAATCAGTAGAGAGAATTTGTAAACCTGGGGCATTCAACAGAGGCTCCAGAAGGCTCATGTTTTCTAGGAGGATTAAACTAGCCCTGTATACTCAAGAAATAACATTGCAAAGGTTAAATATAAACTTTAAAGAGATCGAGCTGTTCTACAATGAACTGTCTTCCAAAACAACTATTTCTTTTTAAAGAAAACAAAATCCTGACAGACAATAATGTATTATTCACAATATCTAGCATATCAAAATAGAAGGAAACTTCCTTAACCTAGCAAAGGCATCTATAATACAAAAAATACATCTAATCTTGTATTTAATGATGAAAAACTAAATAACTTTTTAAGATAGGGAACTTGACAAGGATGTCTGCTTTCTCATCTTATATTCAGTAATTTCTTAGATATTTCAGATATTTTAATAAGGCTATATAAATAAATAAAGATAGAGATTAGAAAATAATTAGTAAATTGCTTTTATTTGCAGATGGCATGATCTTTTATGCAGAAAAACCTAAGGAACTACAGAAAAAGCTGTAATAACATATAAAGGAATTTAATAAGTATTAGAGAAGATATAGAGAAATTTCATTGCTGATGAAATGTAAAATGAATCGGCACTTTGGAAAAAGTTTAGTAGTTTATGAAAATGTTAAACATATACTTAACATAAAAACCAGAAAGTCTACAACCAGTTAGATATCAACCTAGGAAATATGAAAAAATCAAGTCCACACAAAGACTTTATATAAATGATTATTATAATAGCCCCCAAATGGGAACTATGCAAACATACATCAACTAATGAATGTGTAAGCAATATGTGATATATCCATATAATGAAATACTAATTAGCAATAAAAAGAAAGAAAACTTTATATATATATATATATATATATATATATATATATATATATATATAGAGAGAGAGAGAGAGAGAGAGAGAGAGAGAGAAATGTATACACATTTTAAGAAAGGAAACTGTATTAAAATTACACTGATGAAACCACTTTGAGCACCTCTTGTAATTGCAGAAGTCAAACGTGACTCTATTCATCTTTTGTTATCTATATATATTGAGTATTACAATTTTAACAGTTTTTTCCTTTCTTAAAATGTGTATACATTTCTCTCTCTCTCTCTATATATATATATATATATATACATATATATATATATATGTATCTATATAGATTAGAACAATAATCAGCCAGTATACTTCAAGAAGAATAATATATATATGTGTGTGTGTGTGTGTATATATATATATATATACATATATATATATATATAATAGAAATTTCAACATAGAAATAATATGATTCCATTTTTATAAAATTTCTAGATGATGTACATCTATAGAGAAAAAAAGCAAATCATTGATTTCCTGTGCTGGGAAATGACAGCAAATGGGCATGAAGGAATCTTTTTGGGGCTGGCAGAAATTATCTAAATATGGATTGTGGTGGTGATTGCACAGCTTTAAAACCTTACTAAAATTTGACAAATAATCCCTTAAATATACACTTACAATTGCTGAATATATAAGATTTACATATATATGTAAATTATAATTCAATATAACTTTTAAATAAACCTACATCAAGGTACATCACCATAACATTTCAGCATAACAAAAATGTCTTCCAAGGAGAGAGTTAGAATTTCATGTTACAAATAAATCAAATAAATAACTTGAAATATGACTTCCTTATAGAATTTTTATTGGACATGTGATGATAGAAGAAGATAATGGAGACAAATATTGCAAGAAAACTTTCTGAACCTTGATGTAAATAATATCTTTAATTATGATACTATTAGAAATACAACTCAGATTGCATACCTACAAGCATACCTGTATTGTATCTTTTCTCTGGAATTTTCTTATGGATGTTTTTCAGAAAAAGTGAAACAACAATCAGAAACGATACATAATTATATAAAAAATACTGAAACTCAACTCTCAGTATAATGAAAATAAGTTGGCCTAGATTAGAACAATAATCAGTCAGTATACTTCAAGAAGAATGTTTTTTTAAGAAAAGTGCAATGAATTACAAACACAGGCAGAGTGCTAGTGTTAGATATAAACTGGAAAAAAACAACTAAATGTCCATCAACGAATGAAAAAATGATGTGTCCATACATTGGAATACTACTGGCCATTAAAACAGGAATTAACTATTGTTACATGCAACAACACAAACGAATCTCAAAATCATTATGCTGAGCAAAAGAAGCAGACAAAAAAAGGAGGTTCACTTTAAATATTTCATAAAATTAAAAAAAAATTTTCAACTAATTTACAGGGAAATAAATTAGATCAGTGGTTTTTTGGGGGATAAGAGTGGAGAGAGGGATGAATTACAAAGTGGCATGAAGAAACTTTTGGAGGGTGATTGAAATGTTTATATTTCTTGATCATGGTAATATATCCCAAGGTTATATATATAGGTCAAAGCAGAACCAATTGTACACTTTAAACCAATAAAATATTATATATTTTAATTATAGCTCACTGAAATTGTAAAAACAAAATTATATTTGAGTTGAATTTACATTGGACTACCTCTTCCTTCTTCAATGTGTCCTAAATTATCAAAACCCAGTTAATTGTTCAACAAAATGATGAGCTAAATGGTCCTATTGCACACCTGAAATCTATGTAATTTTACTAACAATTGTCATCCCAGTAAACTTTAATTAAAAAAAAAGGAACGAGAAATGGAACAGTGTGTCTTCTATTCTGTATGTACGGAAATATATTTTGTAAAAATATATATATGTCTATATATATATATATATATATATATATATATATATATATATATATATTATTTTAAAGAAAAATACCAGAAAACCAGAGATAGAATGATAGGAAATTCTCATATATCAATAATCACTGTAAATGTCAATGGACTGAACTCACCAATAAAAAGGCACAGAGTAGCAGATTGGATAAAAAAACTAAACACAACCATATGCTGCCTCCAAGAGACATATCTCAGCTACAAGGACAAACATAGACTTAAAGTGAAAGGGTGGAAATTGACACTCCAAGAAATGGCATCCGTAGAAAAACCGGTATAGTCATACTGATATCAGATGAAACAGACTTCTGGATAAAAAAGTTAGCAAGAGACAAAGATAAAATAAATTTAATAATTTATTTACTTAATAAAGATAAACTAATTTATCATTATTTCATAATGATAAAAGGGGCTATACAACAAGAAGACATAACAGTCATTAATATTTATGCCCCCAATCAGGGAGCACCGATATATACTAAGCAACTGCTGCCAGAAATTAAAGAGAGAAATTGACCAAAACAAAAATAAAACATAAATAAATAAATAAATAAATAAATAAATAAATAAATAAATAAGGAAAAATAAAGCATCTGTAATATAATAAGCACATTGTAAATGCATTCATGCTACAACTCTTATAGTCATTTGAGAACAGTCCTTTCTTGGTAGGAAAAGTTTTTTGTTTTTAAAGTTTAAATAAAACGTATTCTTTAGCTTGAATTTGAGGTTAGGTTTTTAATAATAAATCAAAGACACTAAATGCACACAAATATTGTATGTCCCTCTCCTAATATTTCAGTTATTTGTTGCTTTATAACAAATGACCCCAAATGTCCGGGGGTAAACAATAATAATATGTTTTATTCACAAATTTGCATCTTGGTCAAGGTTCAGTGGAAACAAATCATGTTTGTTTCACAAGGTGTCACGTAGGGGAGCTCAGCTACTGCATATTGGAATCATATGAAGACTCTTGCCTACATTTTGGTATTTGATGTTGATAGTCAGCTGGGATGTCAGCTGGAGCTGTCTGTCAGAACACCTACATGTGGCTGCTCAGTGTCCTTATAGAACATTAGCTGATTTACAAGAGCAAGAATTCTATATAACAAGGGGGAAGCTGTTTATTAGTTTTCTCTTGCTGTGTAACAAATCACCCCCCAATTTAATGGAATTAAACAGCATGTCTTACCTCACTGTTTCTTTGGGTCAGGAATCTGAACACGTCTTAGTAGTGTCCTCTGTGACAGGGTCTCTTACATGCTGCAATCAAGGTGTCAACTTGGAGTTTAGTCTTCCTAAGGTTTGACTGGGGATGTTTCTGTTTCTGAGGTTTCACACTTGATTGTTGGCAAGATTAAGTTTCTACTAGCCAGGGGTGTCCAAACTGCGGCCCGCGGGCCAACTGCGGCCTATGATCCATTGTTAATTGGCCCGCATCAAATTCCAAAAATATATTTAGTTTACTTAAATAAACCAGGCGAGGCAATACGTACTTCACCTCGAGTGAGTGGCCCGGCTGTTTGTGTATTTTACCGCATATGGCCCTTGGTGAAAAACGTTGAAAACAGTTTGGACACCCCTCTACTAGACTGTTGGGTTAAGAAAACTTAGTTTCTCACTGGCTGTTGGCTGGAAGCCATTCTTAGTTCTTTGCCACATCAGACTCTACAACATGGTAACTCACTTCTTCAATGCATGCAGGCTGAGAAGGTCATAGAGAGAAAATCCAGCCAGAGGAAAATCAGTCTTCTGTAAACTGCTCACGGGCATCACATCCCATCTCATTTGCCACATTCTATTCCTTAAATGCAAGCTGCTGGATCTAGCTCAGCCGCAAGGGAAAAAAGTTTGCACAAGGACATGAACACCAGGGTAGGGTTGTTACAGACCGTCTTTGAAACTGTCTACTATAGCCATATTTCCTTTATGACTGAGTCTTATAAATTATGTAACATTGCTTCCACTGTATTTTATTAGTCAAGGCAGGCACAAAGGGCCACCCAGATTTAATATTGATCTCACTATTCAGTGAGAGGAGGGTCAGTTTCCCATTGCATAAAGAGTGTGTGGGAATGGATATATTGTGGTGGCCATACTTAGAAAACAAGCCTACCTTCTCCTCTACCTGTTGTTAGGTTGGGAGTCAGGAAATTCCCTGTCTGTATTGCCAACTTCAGTTGGTGGAAAGATGCCCTGCTATAATGCTGTTCATCCATCCTTGGTTCTCAACCCCAACCTCCAACCTACCTCTTTCCATTTTGCAGAACTCCCCTTTGGTTGCTATTTGAATTATTTCCAGGACTTATAGATGAACTTAGTGGAAAGGAGCAAGTAGAGATGAATCTATGCCATCTTGTCCAGACCGGAAGTTTGTGTTTGCTTTTTAAAAATGTAATGTGTTTTTTTGTGTGTGTGTTTTAATTTTCCAAGGATAGTAAAATTATAAAAGAACTTTGACTAAGAGTTAGTCTTTTTCAAAAATATTTAAAAAACAGGTTAGAGTTTTACAGATATCTTCCATATTTACTACAGACAGAAGATAACCCAAATGGTTTGAAACATTCCTGATTTCCACAACATGATTAGGGTTATTGATGGGGTCACTCATCTGTTAGATGCCCCTCACCACATTGTAAGAAACTTTAAAATGAATAGTGGTATGTGCATCTGAACAATGTGAAACTTTGTAAAGAAGTGCTGATACTGTACTACGGTTTTCAGACTTCTTCCTTATTTGTTGAAGGTTCTTTTAATTTTCCGGGTCTAAGGAGACAGAAATTACTGCCATACTTTCTGTCCTTGAGAAGGGGTAGTAAAATAGATACACAAAATGTAGAAAAATGAAGGAGAAATGTGGAGTGGAGAAATAGAACAATACGTAGGCTTGAAGGAGCCTATTCCAGAATGCAGTCCCCAATGTGGACAGTGCAGCAGATGTTATAAACTCATATAAAACACATTAATTGTGCCCTCAGTATTTTTTCCCCCAAAAATCATGAGTTGAGATTAACATTCCTGTTTGTTTTTGTTTTTTTTTAAACTGGGTTTCAATGCATAAAATAATTTAGTGAACTCTAGCTGTACAGAAAGCTCTGCTACACTGAGATTTAATTTACGCTAAATCTATTTAGGGCAACAAATATATTTATTTTAAAATAATACAAATAAAGCTTGCCTGTTATAAAACTCTGAAACACATTTAGCCCTAAAATTATATTATAAATTTCTTCTCCAAAGACCTTAGAACATTTCCATAAGTATTATTTTCATTTCCTTCCAATATAGAAGATATTGCTGAGTTAGGAAAAGAAGATCAGATGATTTATTCAAGACCATACAATTCGCCAACTACAAGTTTTATTTCTTCCTTACTGACATTTACTACCCCCTACCCATACATACTAGTTCTCAAAACACCTCAACACAACCACACACACAACCAGAATTTGTGCTACTAGAACTTTACCTAGGAGAAATAAAAATTTATGTGCACACAAAAAGACATATTTGGATGTTTATGGTTATTTTATTCATAAATTTCCAAAACTGGAAATAATGAAAATATTCTTTAACTAAAGAATGAATAAACAAACTAGACCCTTATAAAGGAAAAAATCACTTGGCAATAAAAATGAACACACTATGTTATACACAATAGCACAGATGAACTGAAACATCTTATGCTAAAGGAAAGAAACCAGACCCAAACACCTACATGCTGTCCATTGATCTGACTATATAATTTGTAGGGTCTAATGCAAAATGGAAATATGGGGCCTATTGTTAAAAAATTCAGACTTTTAATACAGTGACAGCAGAGCATTGAATCAAGCATGGGGCTTTTCTAAGTGTCGGGCCCTGTGTGGCTGCATAGGTTTCAATCCCATGAAGTTGGCACTGACTATATCATTTCATTGGTATGACATTCTCAAATGGCAAATCTACATGGAGAAAAAAAAAGATCAGTCATTGCCAAGGGCTAGAGGGAGAGAGTAGAGTTCACTAAAAAGGGCAAAAGGAAGTATGTTGGGATGATGGAACTGTTTTATGTCTTGTTAGGCATGGTGGTTACACAATTATATGTGTATTTCAAAACTCATAAAATGACCACTGAAAAAGAAAATTTTTTCTATGTAAATTTTTATAATCTGACTTTTAAAAACCTCAGTGTGTAAAAAAGCATATATTAACATTTTATTACAGAATGGTTATAGATGATTCCAGAGAAATGTGGAACATCATACAGTTAACAGAAACAAATTATAATTGAAAGGGCATGGATAATGACCTGGGCTGGAATATCACCTTGGCCTCTTACTAGCAGGACAAGATAGATTGTCATTTAAACTCTTTGAGACACAATTTCATTATCTTTAAAATAGGATGGCAATAGTCAGTCAAACTTGCGCAATGCTTGTAAGGATCAAATAAAGTAATGTATGTAAAAAGTTTTTTAAAAAGCTTTATAAATATGAAGCACTCTGGAATTATTATTAGCAGTGGTAATAAAAGCACCAACTTAACACCATGTTTTTTTTTTAAATAAAATTTAAAGATTTGTCACTCACTGTGCATATTTTTGATTTAAAAAAATGTAAATCACAAATTCACTTTAACAATGTTCTATAGAGACATGATTTAATATCTAATACATTTTATACTTGGAGAGGGTTGCTTGTTTTTACAGTCAATCTGAAATACTCTTTGGGAAGAATCCATTTTTTTACCTGATGGACTAAATTGAATTCTTATTTTTCAGTATAATGGATATTTACTCCCCTTAGGCTAAAAATGAATATACAAACCAATGCCGTTCTTTAATTTTACTTTGCAGTTTTGGTACCCACTTTGACAGTTTTGTAATCTTCAAGTAGTATAAACAGTATGACCAAGCAATGATTGACTATAAATGTACATGGGATTAAATAGTCAAAATGTGTACAGTTAATATACTTCTTGAGATACTTCATAATGTTACCAGATACAATAAAAACATATAACTCCTAGTAAACATAGTAAGCCTATAGAGGGGTTTCTTTAAGATGGAAAAAAAGAAAAAATAGTTCATAATTATGAAGAATAAAATGGCAATAGCTACATATCTATCAATAGTCACTTTCAAGGAAAATTGATTAAAGTACTCCAATCAAAAGACATAGGGGGTGAATGGATAAGAAAACAAAACCCTTACGTATGCTGCCTTCAAGAGAATCATTTCAGATTGAAAGACACACACAGGTGGAAAGTACAGGGTTGGAAAAAGATATTTCATGAAAATGGAAATGAAAAATACAAAAAATGTTGGAGTAACAATACTTATATCAGACAAAATGGACTTTAAAACGAAGACTATAACAAGAGACAAAGAAGGACCCAGTAATCCTACTTCTGGGTATTTATCCAAAGAACCTAACATGCTACTTCAGGGGACACATGCATTCATATGTTCATTGAAGCATCGTTTACAAATGGCCAAGATGTGGAGGAAGCTTGCGTGTCCAGCGATGGAAGAATGGATAAAGGGGAGGTGGTACATATATAAAATGGAATATTGCTTGGTCACAGAAGGGAATGTGTTCTTGCCGTCAGCGGCAGCATGGGTAGACCTGGAGGGTGTTGTACTGAATGAATTATGTTAGACAGAGAAAGACATACAATGTTATTTCATTTATATGTGGCATCTAAAGAACAAAATAAACAAAGAAAACAGAAACAAACTCAGATACAGAAAACATTTTGATGGTGGCAGAGGGAAGGGTGTTGGGGGTGTGGGTGAAAAAGGGGAAGGGATTAAGAAGTACAAATTTGTTTTTACACACTAGCCGTGGGGATGTAGGGTGTAGCATAAGTAATATAGTCTATAATATTGTAATAACTATGTATGGTATCAGATGGGTACTAGATTTGTTGGGGTGATAGACGGTAAGAGATTGGGGGGCAGGGTGAAAAAGGTGAAGGCATTAAAAGTAAAAATTGGTAGTTACACAATAGTCATGGGGATGTGAAGCATAGGGAATATAGTCAATGTGGTAATAACTATACATAATACCAAGTTGGTATTAGAGTAGTCAGGGGGATCACTTCGTAAATTATATAAATGTCTAACCACTATGTTATACACCTGAAATTAATATAAAATAGTATTGAATGTCAACTATAACTGAAAAATTAAAAATGGGGGAAAAGGATAAGGGGAATAAGAGGTCCAAATTTCCAACTATATAACAAATAAGTCATGGGAATGTAATGTACAGCATAGGGAATATAGTCAATAATATTTTGATAGCGTGGTACAGTGTCACATGGTTGCTGGACTTATATTGATCACATCTTTAGGTATATAAATGTTGAATAACTATGGTGTATACCTGAAACTAATATAATATTATATGTTAGCTGTATTTTAATAAAAATATTTTGTGTTACAGAATTGTACACCTGAAATTTATGTTAACTTTACTAACAATTGTCGTCCCAATAAACTTCAATTTAAAGAAAAAAAAGAAAAAAAATCTTTTAAAAGATTATTCCATGGTGACTTACATAACCAGACATACGACTTATATTTGCCTTTTAACTTAATTAAATAGACAAAGGGAATCTATTGTAGAGTTCTGAGTTACTTTATTATCCCCATTACATCTGGTAGGAATGTACGTCCAATATAGTACCTCATCACACTGCTATATAATTGTTTATTTAAAGACATATTAGCTTTTCTCAGGTCTGTGGACTCATCAGTGGCAGGGTGTGAGCCTTATTTATTTCTATTTTTCAGCTGTAATATTTTTTGCTAGTACATATCATTTGCTTAATGATTTTTGGTTTTAAGGTAAGGAAAAGCAGATATAATGATACTTGTGGGCAGAGTGGCAATTGAACAGCATACTAAATAGAGTCAGAGTACTGTAGTTTAATGTTCCAGCTCTGTTTTCATATTAGTTATGCAACACTAGATGTGAATGGTAACCTTTTATGAGCCCCAGTTTTTTGAACAGTTAAGTGCCTAGAAAAATACTTGACTTGCAGCATTCTCTCAGTAAATATTAACCTTTTGCCTAACACATAATCATGGACTACTTCATGGGAGTGTTACAATGGTCAAGTGTTATAATGGATGTGATATGTAAAAATACTCTTTTTTTGCGACATGGATGGATCTTGACATTATTATGCTAAGCAAAATAAGTCAGACAGAAAAAGTTGAGAACCATATCACTTCACTGATATGTGGGATATAAAACTGAAAGCAACAAAGAAACAAGATAAAGAAACAAAACTCATAGACACAGACAATAGTTTAATGGTTACCATAGGGTAAGGGGGGAAGAGAGTGGTAGGAGAGGGTAAAGGGGATCAAATACATGGTGATGGCAGGAGAACTGACTCTGGGTGGTGAGCACACAATGATATATAGATGATGTATTACAGAATTGTACACTTGAAACCTATGTGATTTTACTAACAATTGTCACCCCAGTAAACTTTAATTAAAGAAGAATTGGGTGCCAGATTTGGCATGTAGGCCATTAAAAAGAAAAAAAAAAAAACAACAACTCCTTTTTATGTAAAGTTCTATTCAAAGATGGAGAGACGGAAAGAGTGCTGGACCCTTCAGTAAAGAGTTCCTGACTAGTAGCACAATTCTGTCATCAACCAGCTAAATTAAGTTGGACAAAATTTACAATATCTCCGGATTTTTACTGTAAAATGAGGAGATCTAAATTAGTTCTAAATTCAGAAATATTATTTACTTCAATTGAACAGTGAAACATATTCTATAATTAAAACAAGCTAAGTACACCATTTTACATAATTTTATTTGCCTCCAGTTGAAAGTATATCATAACTGGACACCTAATTAGAAAATCCAATAACAAGATTAATAAAATATAAATTGGTTTAAAGATTCCATTTTCAAACAGTTTTTTGCTGTAGTATACCAAGAAATGATTTTGTGGGATTAAAACATTATGGTTCTTGTCAGCACACTATAGAGCAACATAGACCTTGTTTTGCTTTAGTTCATATAAAAAAATAAGTGCATGGCAGTGAAAGAGAAAGAGATATATCATGAGAACTTTTTTGCATTGTTATGTGTGGATTTTTCTTTTTTGTTATTGTTGGTAGTGCTAGTGGTTTGTTATTTGTTTTTGCATTCTTAAACTTCCATAACATCAATTTTTTGCATTGGTATTTTGTCTCTATAAAATATTAAACTATATTATAAAATCTATAAAAGCAGGGTCATAGGCTATATGTTTTTTAAAATCTCCACAGCAGCAAGATATTATCTTACACTTAGTAGTTGTTTAATAGATGTGCACAGGCTGAATGATTCAAATCTGACTGTCTATGTAATCAGTCATGCATTTAGAGTATTGATTCATGGTTGGGATTTAGACAATGGACAGGACAGGTAGTCAACAAGCTCCTAAATTTCACTGCAGAATATAAAAAAAAACAAAACCTGCTTCAGATTATTTGAGAATATAGTGAGCTATAATCAGTTACTGTTATTCGTTGTTGGACTTCTAGGTCTATTATACAGTCTAGTGTAAGTGTAGTTGTTTTATTATGATGATACAAATAAAAGGTCATAGAGATAAGACTGATGCATCTTCCCGAGATAATAATAGTCCATTGTCCATTCGCCAGAATAAAGTAAGTTTTGTTTTCATCAGTCACAACTTCTGACTCTGGAAAGATAGAGAGAAGGAGCTAAAGACAAGATCTGATGCTCATGAGTCATTCTATTTATCTCTTATTTGACTGGACTCCAGCCCCTAAGAGCAGTAGAACTCACTGTCGCTTTAACATCATGCACTTTTTACCACTTCATAATCAATTACACATTACTGAGAATACGACTGACATCTTGCTTTTGCCTTAGCCTGAGTGACCAGTTTCTTTCTAAAAGTGATCTCTTTGCCACATGGAAGCCCTCAATTTTGGCACCTTAATTAACCTTCCAAGGACTTACAAATTGACTTAATCAGTAATGTGATTATTTAAAAATACACAATCAATATTCTCCCATTCCATTGATTTGGCTTAATTATAGCACTTGCTACTTAGAAAATTTGAATTATTTTTAAGTGAACTGAAGAACTTGTCTTACTTTCTTTTCACTGTCATTTTAGTTTATATAATCTTAAAATTTAAATTTGACCAAATATAGTTTTCAAGTTTTCAATGTCATTAGCCTCTACAGTGGTTATTAAAAATAAATTGATTTCAGAAAACACCTTTTCTCAATGAGAAATTGTATCAAGTAACTAATTTTTGGTAATGACCGTGTATTAAAACATTGCACTGTGAAATGAGTAAAAGTGTAATTTTAAGAGCAGGTTGTTCAGACTTTGGAATATCAGTGCTTTGCTGGCTCACAGTAATACAAATGTCCAGACTGCAGTTCAAGACATGACCTTTATTATGCATAAAGATTTTTTCTTTGCAAGAAATAACTTTTGCACATAAAATTTTATGCCATTTTCAGGCTTGGTTTGACTACAATAAATCTTTTACTGAATAAGCCTTAATACCAGAATCGAAAGCACAAGTGAATAAGTCAGAAAATGGTTTGACTTAGCAAATCTGTGAAGTTATTATATGATTAGGAGGGATTTATGTGTTTCATAACCTAGCCTGTGGAAGACGCTGTAATTTGTTCTCTCTAAACCTTTCAATTAATAAAATCTACACTCTCAAAATGTAATCTGATTTGAAAATATTTCTATTTTCTTCTAATTTTTGTGAGTGTAACATAGGGAAAGAACATGGACTTGTGTTTTCGGGGGTTATTTAAATGCTGCCTTCGATCTTCTGATCTTGAGCAAGTAATGTAATCTTTCTGAGGTTCACTTACTTGATTTGTAGAAAGAATATGGAATATGAACGCACAGCATTGTTGTCACAAGAGAGATGACATATGTAAGATGCCTAGTACATTGCCATGTACATGTAGGTACCCAATAAATGTCACTTCCTTCTTTTACTAGGGGTTTCTTGTCTGTTTCCTAGTTTTACTGATCTATTCTCATAAGACTGTTGTGTAAGTGTTATAAATTATTACAAAGTGTGTTTTTGTCAGTTGAGTGAGAAAGTCGGAGTTACCATTACTTATATTTATGGAATAATTCTCATCCTTTGAGCTATAAACATAAAGGACTATTTTGATTCTCAGCTTAAAGTGTATAAGAAACTCTGGGTAGTTCAAGCATCTCTATCTTGGATCAATTGGGAACACTTATGTCTGCTTTTTCTTCACCTTCCTTAACCTTTCGATATACACTTCAAGAATTGGGGTCCCCACAAAAGGTAGAAAAATATGAAAAGGACAAACAACCCTAGCTCTGGAAGAGTTCATCTTTTTGACTATTGTTGGTAGAGGCCCAAATAACCTTGAAATAGGAGGTTGTTTTCCTCGTAAGCAGATTAGCATGCAAGAAGTTCATTGGGGGGTATCTTGAAATCAGTACCTGAAGAAGAGAAGAGAAGGGAAGGGAAGGGAAGGGAAGGGAAGGGAAAGGAAGGGAAGGGAAGGGAAAGGAAGGGAAGGCAGCCTATGAGTCAGAGGGAGAATTTGAGCAGCGACTTATTTCAAGGGAAACATCAAATGATCTCACAGGGAGTTCTGTTCTAACGGTCTCATGTTGGGGTGAGGTGACTGGTTGTTTATATGCTTGTATTGATCAGTCAGTGGATGCAAAATCCTTGACAAAGTGGAATAATCTTGAACAAGGCAACTCTCCTCAGTTGAAACAATAACCCAAAGGAGGCTAGGAACTAAGAAGTGTCACCTGGTAGCACTGCCAGCAGCTGGGGAAATAAACCCTCTATTACTGAATAGGGATTATATGGCACATCACAGCACCCACCACTTTGGCTTTCCGGACTTCCACCTGGGGTGATGGTTTACATATCCTCAATCCTTCAAGATATGTACACAATGACTTTCACCCATTTCTCCTGCTGATCTTTGCTGGCTCATCAGTTCAGAAGTATCAGACTCTCCAGAGTCCTGCTTGACTGCTCAGAACTTAAATATGCCTCATCTTTTAAGAATTGCCTGCAATTCTCCATCTTGGAAGAGATGCTGAGTTAGGTCTTGCCCAAAATACCTCAGTGATGCAAACACCCATCCTTGCACAAAACAACAAAGTAGGTTATGCTTCTCTGTCCTCACATGTCTACTAACCCACATATGTGTGTGTAGAAATAAAAATGAAAATAATCTTTCATCAGGTGTGTTTACAAGTAAGAGTGGATAGAAATCCCAGGTGGTGGAGGCAGATATGATGGTATTCCTTGGTGTAACACAAAGTTCAAATCTAGAATATATTAGTTCCTAGATTGAATAACCACACAGCAATAGAGTATTTTGTGCTTTCACAACAGAATAGAGATGGAAATTTCCATCCTTGGTGACAGTTGCTTATTCTTTACCAAATAGTCGTTGTGAGTAATGATCATCAGTGTTTTAACATCCCCTCCTAGAATTTTGGCTCCTTGCCACACCTAAGTGTTTCCTTCTTTTTATATGCTTTAAGCCATAAGAATTGGTTCAAAAATAGTATCTCAATCCAAAATGGGGGAAGTAAAGGAAGCAATTACATCATACAGGTGTGTGGTCTATATAACCGGCATCTGTAGAAAGCAGCAATGGGTCTCAATAGGGTGCAAACTAGAGATGAGGCAAAAAGTGAATACATGCAAGAGTGTGATTGGAGTAACGGGGCTCCCTATTACTCTTTCTCCTTTGCCTTCAGTTTTCAAAACACAAGGGAGCTACTCTATTCTTCCTTCTGACTGGCATGAGAACACCATGGACAAATAAGATTCTTTCATCATAGAACCAGTTTTTTCTCATTATAGAACAAGTTATTTTCTCATTCTAGAATAAGTTCTCATTATAGAATAAGTTCATTGGATTTTTCGCACAAGTCAAATGTTCAGAAGTAAATTACATTTTGTTGGGAATTGTTCAAGTGAAAGGTTTCTGGTTAGTGCTCTTTTCTCCTTGAAAAATCACAAAACTGAAATTTGGTTTCTTCTCACCCTTATCTTGTATTTTTCTAACAGGTACTATACTGTGAAAAAGATGAGAAAACAGAATGTCTAAGCATTAACAAATGGGAGAATACCTTATCTGACAAGGATGCTTTCTTAATGGGGATTTCCTAGTTCAGAAATATGCAATGGTCCCTGCAGTGTGGCTTGATATCTGAATTACTTTGTGCTTCCTTTTTTTTCTTTTTTAGCTATAATTCCATTTTTGTATTTTCTACTTTTTTTCAATTAAAGTTGACATTCAATATTATATTATATTAGCTATAATTCTTTTTTATTAACAAAGATTTTTTTCAAAACCTGTAGAATAATTTGCATGTGTTCTTTTTCTTTCAAGAGTGACTCTTCTAGTGAGGCAACCAAATATTTCAGGGAAACTGTAATATCAAGATTACAACACAATTATTAATAAAAAACATTTTGAATGAAAATAATTAAAATATTTAACAATTATACTATATTTTGTGCTTCTTTATCTGCTGGTGTCTCTTAGCTTTTATGTTGCAAAGGCCATTGGATCTTTTATTGAAAATATGTCAAGATCATGAAATTTTTTCTTTAAAAATATCTATATATATATCGTGCCTGGTTAGCTTTCTTGATTCTGACAAATCATGGGAACAGTGTTTTATTGTAACATAAGACAAATCTATTTAGTTCTAGAATATAATATATATGTGTGTATACACACACACACACACACACACACACATATATATTAACTACATGGAAAATGTTCAGCTTGTGGATAAAACTTTACTGTGCTTCTTGAGTTTGTAGAAAGTTTTTTTTTTCTTTTCAATCACATTACTATGCCAGAAATATTTTGTTTTCAATCCTGTCGGTGTCTTCTGACACTCTTCATTTTCCTTTTATGGCTTTTTAATTATTTCATTAATTTCACCTATCAAGATGAAGGATAATGTTCATTCAGAGTATGACATTTTTCCATTTGGAAAATTGTTGTTATAGAGTGTATTGTTGATGTTGAATTTGATAAAATATCCCATTTAAACATTCAAATTTTAGATTCTCACAGACTTTATATATTAGAACATTGCCTAATAAGGATCATTTAGGAAGTTCCAACTTACAATATTTTATGGCATTCAGTGTTAACCATGAAGAAAATAATAGGGAAGTCTCGATTGAGAGAGATTGGTGAGAATAAGTTGAGATACAAAACAGAAATAACTCTATTTACAGGAATACCTCTGTGCTGAAATCATGCTTAAAAGTCACCATAGGGAGAAAGAACATGCACTGTAGACGCAGATGATAACTGATGAACCATTGAATTTATTGTCTGTTTGGAAAGGAGTCACAAATGAAAATTCAAATAGATTATGCCTGGTGGAAAGGGTGACATCTACAACTCAATTCAGTGACATGAAGGACCCTGAAACTCCACCATTTTTGAATTATCAGGTCAACTTAATTCCAGGGGGACCTGTCATTTCTGTGAGAAATAAAACCTAGCTGATGTTATTGTTAGATACAATCTGTTCACTGCATACCATGAGGGCAAAGAACCTTATTCTCCAGGGTACAGATTAGTGATTTTCTCCTGTTGGAGAAAAAAAAAAATCTGAAAATGCTGTTTTGTTGTTTTCTAAGAAGAAAGAAAACTCAAAATGCGTCCAATAGCAACTCTTAGATTGAAGTTAATAAAAGGGGATGGGAATTTCAAGAGCCTTTGATAATTTCTTTAGAGAAAATTAGGAGGAGCCCTGGCCCAATTAGATGGACAGGAGGGGCTCACTCCTCTTTTCCCCTCAGAAAGGAAAGTAAAACAAATACTAACATGTGACCATTCTTTTCTTAGTTTTAATAAACAATTAGTCAGTTCACAAATATAAGCATCAGTATATTTTCTAGACATAGAGATTGCTGAGCTGTTGTAATACACAGTCATAATGTGAAGTTCCACTATTTACTTTCTATGTTGTTTAAGAAAACGTTTACAGGCATACCTCGTTTTATTGCACTTCATTTTATTGCACTTCTTACAAATTAAAGATAAGACCCATCACCAGCAAAAATGTTAGAACTTGCTGAAGGCTTCAGTGATGGTTAGCTTTATTTAGCAATAAAGTATTTTTTTTTAATTACGGCATGTACATTGTTCTTTTAGACATAATTCTGTAGCATACTTAATAGAGTACAGAATGGTATAAACATAACATTTATATATACTGGGAAACCAAAACATTTGTGTGACTTTCTTTATTCTGATATTTATTTTATTGCCATGGTCTGGAAGTGAACCCACAATATCTCTGAGATATGTCTGTACTAGTCAGTCCTTTTCCTATCCTATGCAGGGAAGCACAGCCTTTCCTCATGGCAAGGACAGGAAATTAGAGTGGCCTTCTACAAGATGGAGAGAGTTCCCTAGCTACATTTGAGCTGTTGATATAACAGCCACTGCACAATCAGCTATGCTCCAAACAACAGTGGTTGGGATGTTATACCATGTGAAGAAGAATGGAAGGAACCTAGAGAGAACACCTTCATAATAGTTCCATCTGAGATGTTTGTGTGACTCTAAAGCCATGTGAAAAGTATTTGAATTCTTCTTTAGTTGTAAGAAACTTCTCCAGACAATAAAAATGATATAGATGAGAGTGCCAACCTGGAAATCATAAGTCCTGATTTGTAAGGCTCTTAGAGCCTATTTAGGTTCTTTCTTTTTTCTTGGTTAGACTAGCTAAAGGTTTGTCAATTATATTTTTCTGTGCAAAACACTAAATCTTAGCTTTGTTAATCTTTTATGTTGTTTTCCTGTTCTCCTTTTCATTTATTTCTTCTCTACTCTCTTTCCCCCCTAATTTCTGCTTACTTTGGACATGAGGTGTAAAGTTAGATTATTTATTTAAGTTTTTTTCATCATGTATGTGATTATCACGATAACTTTCCTTTTGTTTTTAAAATATTTTTATTGAAATATAGCTAGCATACACTATTATATTACTTTCCAGTGTACACACTGTTTATACAACATTTATATACCTAAAGAAATGATCACCATGATTAGTCCAGCAACCGTTTGACACCATACCACACTCTCACAGTATTGTTGACTATATTCCCTATGCTGTACATTACATCCTCACGACTTATTTGTTTTATACCTGGAAATTGGGATCTTTTGTTCCCCTTCACCCTTTACCCCTTTTTTAATTTTTCAATTACACTTGACATTAAATATTATGTTATATTAATTTCAAGTGTACAACATATGGTTAGATATTTACATAATTTAAAAAGTGATCCCCTGACTAGTCTAGTACCCACCTGGCACCATATACATAGATATTACCGTATCATTGACTATATTCCCTATGCTTTACTTTACATCCCCATGACTCTTTTGTAACTATCAGTTTGTACTTCTTAATGCCTTCACCTTTTTAACACTGTCCCCAACTCCCTCCCATCTGATAATACATCTAGTACCCATCTGATGCCATACACGTAGTTATTACAATATTATCGACTATCTATTCCTTATGCTATTTCCTACATCCACATGACTACTTGGAAACAACCAATTTGTACTTCTTAATCCCTTCCCCTTTTTCAACCATTCCCAACCCCCTTCCCATCTGGCAACCAACAAAATGTTCTCTGTAACTATGAGTTTGTTTCTTTTTGTTTGTTTATTTTGTTATTTAGATTCCCCATGTAAGCGAAATCACATTGCATCTGTCTTTCTCTGTCTGACATACTTGACTCAGCACAGTACCCTCCAGGTTCATCATGCAACCACAGATGATGAGAACTCATTCACTTTCATGGCCAAGCAATATTCCATTGTATCTATGTATCACCTCCTGTTTTTTGCTCATCCATCAACAGACAAGCAACTGTTTCCACATCTTGGCCATTGTAAACAATGCTGCAATGAACATACGGATGCACACGTCCCCTCAAAGGAGCATTTAGGTTTCTTTGGATAATTATCCAGAAGTGGGATTACTGGGTTCTTCTTTGTCACTTGTGATAGCCTTTGCTTTAAAGTTTGTTTTGTCTGGTATAAGTATTGCTACCACAGCTTTGGTTTGTTTCCATTTTCAGGAAATATCTTTTTCCCATCCTTTTACTTTCATTCTGTGTATGTCTTCAAATGAAGTGATTCTCTCGTAGGCAGCATATGTAAGTTTCCTGTTTTCTTATCCATTCAGCCATCTTTCGATTGGAGCATTTAATCCATTTACATTTAAAGTAATTGTTGATAGATGTGTAGTTATTATCATTTTATTATTCATTAATTTGATCTTTTTTATTGTCTTAAAAATGTCCCTCTAAGATTTCTGTAATATTGGTTTGGTTGTGATGAACTCTTTTAGCTTTTTCTTGTCTGGGAAACTATTTGTCTTTGATTCTCAATGATAGCTTTACTGGGTAGAGTAATATTGGTTTGTAGGTCCTTGCTTTTCATCACATTGAATATTTTCTGCCAATCACTTCTGCCCTAATAAAACTTCTGTTGATAGATTATCTGAGAGTTTTATTGGTGCTCCTTGGTAGTTAAGTGACTGCTTTTCTCTTGCTGCTTTTAAGAATCTCTCTTGTCTTTAACATTTGACATTTGAATTATAATGTGTCTTGGTCTGGGCTTTTTTGGGTTCATTTTGTTTGGGACTCTGCACTTTCTGGTTTGTATATCTATTTCCTTTGCCAGGTTAGGAAAGTTTTCAGTCATTATTTCTTCCAATAGATTTTTAATTCTTTGCTCTCTCTCTCTTCTCCTTCTGGTACCCCTATAATGTGAATGTTGGTATACTTGATGTTGTCCCAGAGGCCCCTTAAACACTCTATTTTTCTTTTTCTTTTTTCTGTTCTTATTGGGTGTTTTCTGCTACCTCATCTTCTAAATTGCTGATTTGATCCTCTGCTTCATCTAATCTACTGTTGATTCCCTGTAATGTGTTCTTTATATCAGTTATTTTAATCTTTTTTCTGTTTTTTGTTTGTTTGTTTGTTTTTGTTATTATTTTTATCTCCATTTTTATGTTTCCTATCTCTTTGCTGAAATTTTCCCTGAGATCATTGAGCATTTTTATAACCAATATATGGAACTCTGTGTCTGGCAGATTGCTTTTCTCCATTTTTAGTTCTTTTTCTGGAACTTTGCTCTGTTCTTTCATTTGGGATATGTTTCTTTGTCTTCCCATTTTGGCTCCCTCCCAGTGTTTGATTTTATGCCTCCCAATCTTAGCAACGTGGCCTTATGTAGTAGATGTCCTGTGGGACCCAATGGTGCTGTCTCTCTGGTCACCAGACTCAGGTGCTCCAGGTGTGTCCTTTGTGCTGGCTGTCCATAGCACCGGGCTTAGGGTTGCTCAGCCAGAAGTACAAGACATGCCAAAGCCAGAGGCTATTTGCTTGGATTTTGTGAACATTTGAGAGGTTTTAGGAATTTCCATAGCATGAGCCAAGACAGGCCATTTACATAAAAATGCCACTGGAAGCAGCTTGGTTTGAAAGTCGGGTGGGGCGTGGTCTTAGAATTACCAGGGCAGGGCCTGGATGACGAAGACTTAAATATGGCGGCCTCCTGCTTCTGCATGCAGGGAGGGGGAGGGCTCAGCAAAGAAATTGTGGCTTTTGCTTGCTCCTCCATCCAGAAGAAAGCTGCTCGTCCACCTTTTGCCCTAAAGCCAGACAACTCAGTTCCTCCCCATATGTCCCTGGTGTCTTTGGAGCTGCTTCCCCAGCACTGGAACACAGAGTTAGTGATTTCTTTGGTGAGTAACACCATGTACGGTAACTTTAACAAGAGTGTTTGAAAGTGCAGCTGCCGTTCATCTCACTCAGCCACAATCTCTGTTGGTTTCACAACCAGAAGTTACAGGGACTCCTCTCCTGGGCACTGAAACCCTGGGGTGGGAGGGCTGGGACCCCTCGTTCTTCAGAGGGAAACCTCTGGAGCGATATCCCTCCTGATTTTTTAATGGTCAAATGCAGGTGTGGGACCACCCTGTTCTATATCTCTGCCCCTCCTATAGTTATAGGGCTTCGGTTCAGCTAGACTTCAGGCTATTCTCAATAATGGTTGTTTTGTGGTTTAGTTGTAATTGATGTGGTCCTGAGAAAAGGTGAGCACAGCATTTACCTACTCCACCATCTTGACTAGAAATATATAACTTTCCTTTTAGAATTGCTTTTGCTGCATCCCATTAGTTTTTGTATATTGGGTTTTCATTTTCATTTTTCTCAATTTTTTAAAAAATTTCTTCTGTGATCCATTGGATTTTCTGGAATATATTGTTTAATTTCCATATGTTTGTGTAATTTTCAGCTTTCCATCTATTATTGATTTCTAGTTTTATATCATTGTGGTTAGAAAAAATAATGGGTATAATTTCTATCTTCTTGAATTTGTTGAGACTTGTTTTGTGGCCTGATCTATGATGTATACCAGAAAATGTTCCATGTGTGCTTGAGAAGAATATGTGTTACACTGCTGATAAACAGAATATGCTGTTTGTGGCTTTTAGGTACATTTGGTCTCTAGTATTTTCAAATTCAATGTTTTACTATTGATTTTCTGTCTGGATTATTTATCCATTGTTGTGAATGGGATATTAAAGACACCAACTATTTTTGTATTGCTAATTATTTTTCCTTTTATTTCTGTTAGTATTTGTTTTTTATATTTAAGTGCTGTAATGTTGGGTGCATACATGTTTATAATTGTTATATCTTCTTGATAGATTGACTCCTTAATATTCTATAAAGACCTTTGTCTTTTTTGTCCATGTTTAACTTAATACCTATTTTGTCTGATATAAGTATAGCTAACCCTACTTATTTTGGTTACCATTTGCTTGACATATCATTTTTCATCCCTTCATTCTCAGTCTATATTCATCTGCAAAGCTAAAGTGAGTCTCTTGTAGGCAGCATATTGTTGGATCTTGTATTTATATTCATTCAGCCACTCTGTGTCTTTTGATTGAAGAATTTAGTCCATTTACATTTAAAGTAATTATTGATGAATAAGAAATTCCTACCACCATTTTGTTAATTATTTTCCTATTGTTTTGTAGATCCTTTGTTCCATGCTTTTTTTCTTGCTGTCTTTTCGGTTTGTTGTCTGTTTTTGGAGCAGTATACCTTGACTTCTCTATCATAATCTTTTATATATGTACTACAGGTTTTTTCCTTTATAGTTACCACGAGACTTACATAAAATATAATTATAAGATCTTATTTTAAACTAATAATGAATTAAGATTCATTTTGATGAATATTAGTCATGAAGAGGATTAATTCTCAAGTTAAAGTTCTGGTATATATGAAAACTACTCAATTATTGCTATTAACTCTGAAATGCTGTCCCAAGTCCTCAAAAGCTAGAATGAATAAGTTTTATGCTATACAACACTGTACCTATAATCAACAATACTGTATTGTACACTTAAGAAATTTAAGATGATAGATCTTATGTTAAGCGTTTTTACCTCAATAAAATATAATACTTTTTAATTTTAAAAAGAAAAGAGCAAGATTATCTTGAACCCCTCCCTCCTTTTCCTTTAAAAAAAAAATTAGAGTACCAGATGACTCAAACTATTCACAAGAATCGTAACTTTGGAAAGCCAAGAAACATTCCATTTTACAGATATAGACAATCTGCTGTCATGTTCCTTGCTGTACAATGGGTTAATGGTCTATGAATCAGCTCATTAAAGAGCTCTATTTAATGTTCTTGCTAAATCCAATATTGGTTTTCACCTTTCAGCCTCAGGCCATTTTTTTTTTCTTTTACCTTTGACTTGGAAACCTATCTTTAGAGCCTAGTATGGTATAATGAGTAACACCAGTGAAGGCAGGATTATCACACAAATTCACTGTTATAAGTATGTTTCCTGAACCTCTTATGGACTGTTCAGTTTAGTGCTGGTCAAGAAACATCTGTCAATATTTAGTCGGTATCGGCTGTTGGCTAGATTACAATGAATAATGCTGATTACATCTATCTTCCTGTGCAGCATAATTCCTTCTGGTGACAAAACTCTATTGATACATTTGCCCTGAACACGCAAAATTTCAAAAATGCTGAGATTTTTACTTTCACATACTGTATGAACCCTTTTATGTAGTGCAAAAAAGTATTAAGATATAACAATTTTTTTCAATATTTGTTATATGGTGGTCTTGTAAAATAGAGATTAACAGGTCCCATTGCAAAGCCATTTTATCACGTCTGCCCTTACTCTGTGAGCACCATTTGTAATTGAAAGGGAATATCTTTATGTTGTTGTTTTACATTGATATAGGATATGACCTTGCAAAATGCAATGTTCTGTGGAAGCTTGTTTTAACTACAATAAACTGAATGAAAAATTCCTGTTCTTAAAGTATTAGACCCTTTGTCTTTTAAAAACCATCTAGATGTACAGGGAAAATTCTTCCTATTATTATAAAAATAATTACTAGACGATACTACAAGTTTTAAAATAGCAGATTAAGACAGTGGTTCCCTTCCTTTCCTTAGAAATCATCAAAAGTGATAATAAAAATTTAAATAACACACTATATTGAAGTAAAATCTTGAAGCAACAACCTGCGACTAATATAAAACAATATTGAATGTCAACTTTTAAAAAAAAATTAATGTAAAAAAAAGAAAATTGGAACAACAATATTTGAAGTAGGACAGCTAAATGTCCTGAGATAAAATGGAAATAACTAAAGATTCCTGAACCTGCAGATTTGGGGTAAAACCATCAGTGTTTGATTCTGCAAGAGAGGCAGTGTATCCTGCAGGGACAACTATACATTCTTATTTGAAAATGCAGAGAAGGGTTATGTAGTCTGATGGTAGATGTTCCTGGGATGCACTATGACACCACAGAGCAGTAGTGGTAGTGCTTCAGCTGAATGAGAAATCGAACAGTGGGGTGGGGATGGACTATTGACAGCTAGCATCCTGAAGCTGTCTGAGGAAAGAGAAAAGTTAAAAAAGCTCCCACACACATGCAAGCAAGACACACAATGTAGTACAAGCACACTTATACACAAAGCCCATACAAAAACATATTTCCATAGTTTTTTTGGATCAAGAAGTGGACAATTAAAACAAAAACCACAAAAGGACACTTGGTAGGAAAATAGAGACACTGTTGAACAAATAACATGCCTTCCAAACATATTGCAAGTTAAAGAATTTAACAAACCAGCCAGAGAACCTCAAGTGGAAATGCAACAACTCTGGGAAAATACAGAAATAGATGAAATATGAACTACCAGAATTTAACAAAGGGAATAGATGGTAAAATAAAACTGTCCTCAAATTGTAAGCCACATTGGAAACAGTATAAAGGAAAATGAACACAGCTGAAAGCATAAGCTACACTGAAGACAGGAATGAATAAAAACAAGAAAAACGAAAAGTAAATGAGAAAAAAGGTAAAGGCATTAGCGAGAAAATCATAGCTATGGAACATATTTAAAGGTGATCCAAAATATTTGTAATTTATAGTCTCAAAGATGAAAAGTAACTAAAAGTATTAGCTAAAAATATAAAAAGAATTCTCTCTAAAAGATAAAAGTCTTATAGAAAAAATATTACTTGAATTTATATTATGAAAGTTGTCACTGTATTTCCTAAAAATCACAAAGGATCATTAACAATGAGACAGAGACTGGTAAGGAGAGAAGATTTCTAAGATAGAGAAATCATGAGCATTCAAGCAAATATAGTTCATATATCCAGGGAAGGGAAGGAGAAAATCAAGCTAGCCTCGGAGCTAAAAATAAAATGTAATTTAAATAGTCAAAAAATAAAATGTTACCTGATCTTTTAGTTGACATTTCTCTGGTTACTAACGAGGTGGAAAAATGTTTTATATGTTTATTGGCCATTCTGTTTTCTTCTTTTTTGAATTTCTTAAGGTACTTCTTGATCTATTTTTCCTTTGATTTATCTTTCTTTCTTTGTTCTCATATACATGTATGAGATTATTTTTTATGACTATCTCTCCTCAACCTATGGATTAGCTTTTGACTTTCTTATGTTACTTTTCATTGACAGAAAGTGTTTTAATTTAGTTTGCTTACTCAGTCTTTTCCTTTATAGTTTGTGCTCTGTATGCTTTTCAAGAAGACTTTTCTACCCTAATATATTTTCATCTTCTATATTTTCATCCAATTTAAAAACAATTTTATTTAAAATAATGATAGAGTCGTAAGAAATTACAAAGATAATACAGAGAGTTTTCCTGTACCCTTCACACAGTTACCCCTACTGGGCCACATCTTGCATAACTATAGTACGATAGCAACGGTAGGAAATTAACGTTGGCACACTCTGTGTGGAAATTCTATCGTTTTATCACATGTGAAGCTTCATGTAAGCACCAGCATAATCTAGATGCCAAAATATCCCTTAGGCACACAGATTCTCCTTACACAACACCTCCATGGTCATACCCACTGCCTCCCCTTCACCGTTCTTAACTCCAGGCAAACGCTAATTTGTTCACCTGTATAATTTTGTCATTTTGAGTGTATTATATAAATGGAATCATATAGTATATGACCTCTTTAAATTATTTTTCACTCAACATAAATTCATCCAAGTTTCCTTGATCAATAATTTCTTCCTTTCGATTGCTGAGAAGCATTTCATGTTCTGAATGTAGCATTTTTTTAAACTGTCAACAATTTTGGTTGTTTCCCTTTTTTGACAACTACAAATAAGATTGTTAGGAATAATCATGTAGACATTACTGTGTCGATATATACATTTTCATTTCTCTGGAACATATGCCAAGGGCTGTGATTGTTGAGTCCTATGGCATATGTGTGTTTAGTAATTTTTTGTAATGCAAACATGTTTCCAAAGTGACAGTACCATTTAAAATTCCCACCAACAATATATCAGAGATCCAGTTTTGACACATCCTTGTTAGAATTTGGTATTTTCAGTAGTGTTTTAACTGTTCTGATAGGTGTGAGAAGATATTACACCAAAGTCTTAATTTGAGTTTCCCTGATGGTTAGTATTTGAACATCTTTTCATATGCTTATTTGCCATCTTTTGATTCACTTCAGTAAAGTGTCTATTTATGTCTTTTGTTCATTATGTTATCTATCTCTCTACGATGGTCTGACAATTAAGTTTGTGGACTCATTCTAGAAAAAGTGCTCCATACCTCATTGCTGAATATCATTACAGTCACTTTCAAAGTACTTCCCTTGGGAAGCTATGCACCAACATCAGCGCCTAGTCCACCCTTCAAAGCAATTTTGCAACTTTTTCTGGAATGGCCATCAGAGCTATTGTCACATTACCTTTGATGTCCTGAATGTCATCCAAATGTCTTCCTTTCAATATTTCCTTTATCTTCACATAAAGAAAGAAGTCATTGGGAGCAAGATAAGGTAAGTAGGAAGGGTGTTCCAACACAGTTATTTGTTTACTGGCTAATAACTCCCTCACAGACAGTGCTGTGTGAGCTGGTGCATTTTCGTGATGCAAGGGCCATGAATTATTGGCAGAAAGTTCAGGTCGTTTCATCTAACTTTTTCACACAGCCTTTTCAGCACTTTACAATAGTAAACTTGGTTAACTGTCCAGTTGGCACAAATTCATAATGAATAATCTCTCTAATATCAAAAACGTTTAGCAACATCGTTGCAATGTTTGCGAATTCAATTGTCAGACTTTGTATACATACATATTTGTATTATATGACATTGTATATAACTGAGTTTGAGGGTGCTTTATATCATCTAGTATAAGAAGTTTTTGTCAGATATGTGGTTTGCAAATATTTTCTCTTAGTTTATAGCTTGTTGTTCACCCTTTGCATAGGGTCTTTAGCAGAGCAAAGTTTTAAAATTTGATGAAGTCCAATTTATTGATTTTTTTTCTTGTATAGTCCAAGCTTTTGGTATAATGTCTGAGACCTTTACATTGAGCCCTAGGTTCTAATGATTTCTCCTTTTTCTTAGTGTTTTATGTTTACATTTAAGTTTATGATCCATTTTGAGTTAATTTTTCTGGAAGGTATAAAGTTTACATTCATATTCCTTTTGTTGCTGTTGTTGTTTTTGCAAATGGATATCCAATCACTCCAGCACCATTGGTTGAAAAGTTGTCCTTTCTCCAATAAATTGCTTTTGCACTCTGACAAAAATCACTTGACTGTACCTGTATGGGCTATTTTTGAATTACCTATTGACACAGCTATTGCTCTGTCAATAGCACATGGTCTTGATTACTGTAGTTGGATAGAAAGCCTTAATATTTGGTATAGTGATTCTTCAAACTTTATTCTCTCTTTTTTCAAAAGATTGTTTTTTACTTACTCTGGGGTCCATACCTTTGGACACACATTTCAGAAAAGCTGCCTATGTCTACAAAAACTGTGTGGATATTTTGATAGAAATTACATCGTCTTTACATTAATTAGTGGAGCATTTGCATCTTTGTAATGTTGATTCTTCCAATCCATATATATTTTTCTTACACAATTTTCTATAAAATTTTCTACATAATCCCCTGCGTTATACCCTTACTAGTCCATCCTTTCTCCGGTGATGTGCTGCAAAAATCTGTACACATGAAATATCTTTCATTTATTAGAGGAATTTATATCCTGTTTCCTTGATTAATTTGTATACCTCTGCTTCAATACCACATTGTTTCAATTCCCATAGCTTTTTATTAAGTTTTTATATCTGAGAGGGTAAGTCTCTGATCTGATTTTTCTACAAAATAACCTTACTATCTTGGACATTTAATTTTTCTATAAAGTGTAGAATTACATCCTTGATTTCTATGAAATAAAAGATTGAAATAGCATCAACTTTATAGGTTAATGCTGAGAAAATCTGCATATTTATGACAAAGAGTCTTTTTAATCATAGGCATGGTATATGTCTTTGATTATTGAGTTATATAATACCTCTCAATAAAGTTTTATTATTTTTATTAAGGTCTTTTACATATTTTGTTAGATTTATGCCTAGATTATATTTCAGTTACTATTGTAAATGTCAGTATTTTAAATTACATTTCCTAACTCTTTGATGTTGGTGTATAAAAAAATGTACTTCATTTTCAGATAGTGATCTTATATCCAGTAATACTTAGGAATTGTATTTAATTCCATTAGACAAATGATGAAGAGACAAGCATAGGAGGAATGGGAGATGGTCAAATGTTTAGAGTTGGCCAAAGGGTAATATCTTGGACTCCTATTTTTTTCTTCTACTTTGCTGTAATCATACACAACACAGTCCGATTATGGTTCTTTTGTTTTGGCCTCTGAAACACCAAAAATAACTTTTTCTACCCCTCACAAATGTATAGATTGCACTGAACGTATTTTTGTGTGCTCCTTTTACCTGCATCTTTACTTTGATTTCTGCCATTACATTTTATGTTACCCCAATTTTATATTCAATAGCCAATAATTGTTGAGCTCTTTTTATTAGTCTAAAAAGCTAAGAAGCTTGACAAAGATCATACAACAAGTAAATGGCAGACCCAATAATATAATCCAGAAGGTTTGGCTTCAGAACTTGTGTTTAACTATTAACTACTATTAACTACCATGGTCTAATTTTCAATATGACAAGGTAATGTGTTTGTGGTAAATGATGCAATCAGTGGGGAGCTACAACATATGTTTCCAAGTAAAGGTGCGTCAGGTTTAGTTTCTTCAGAGATGACTGTGCCACCAACATGGACATTTTCCCAGAGTGAAGAATTTAGAAAGTATCACAGTCTTTCAAGAATGTCTTGTGATGCTGCACACAAACAGCCTCCAATAAGATGAAACTGTGAAGCTGCATTTATGTGATAAGTCTATGGCAATATCAATAATACTTAGAAATTAATTGCACATGAGAAATGAGAGATACGTGGGCGTTGACTGTGATGCTATGTTTCCTGACATGAATGACCAGGTGTACGATGAAATAGAAAAGAGAGAAAGCAGAATTTTACAAATAACCAGAGGTCAATTACAAATAGGTTTCGCCAGAATGTATGTAGGACTTTAGGGTAGGAATACCTGGTGTGCAGTTAGAAATATGGGTAGGAGCTTAGAGTTTGGAAACAACTTAAATATGTATTTCAATTCATCAGCATATATGTAGCAGTTTAAACTATGGGATCAGACACAATTCATTTTTAAGAATGTGTAGACAGAGAAAAAAGGACAATGACAGGCCAAAATAACCTCCAGCATCTTTGACAATTAAGATACAGGTTGAATGAGGTTCATGTGGAAGAGACCAAAAAGGAACAGTCTGATATAAGCAGGTCGTTCAGGGAGGGTTCCATGAGCAAGTAAGGAGCAGTCATTCAAATCATCTATGTGAAGAGGTCAGGTAGGACATGACTGCAATTATGGCACCAGATTTCATTAAAATGAGGATGAAGATGATTCAAATGAATTAAGGAATAAATGGAATTTGGAATTGTTAAGGCTGTCCTTTTAAAAGTTCAGTTTTAAAGGAAAGGAAGGAGTCGGATGAGAGCTTGAAGGTTAATTTTGTTGAAATATTATTTCATTAAACATACACATACTTTTCAGACATCAGCACTGTTTTGTTTTGTGTTTTTAAGTCTATGTGAAAGAGAAATCGAAATACTTTTAGGAAGGGGGAAATGGATTTGATTTGATCCTCAACATTATATTTAAAAGGTACCTAATATTAATCTAAAATATGAATTATTTATTTATCAAAAATAATTAAATTAGGCAGATTTCAAAACATCAATCAGAATGGAATAATAATAAATCTTATGTTGTTACATTACATGACATTTCAGAGATTGTAGTTTTCCAAACATCTGTATCTCAGCTTGGTCAATTTCCAGTGCTGTGACATTATGCAAGTTCCTTTGCTCTCAGTTTTTCACCTATAGATGATGACAGCGAGCATAAACGTTCATTTTTACTAAGCACTTACTTGGGCCAGGCACTGGGCTCTAAAGAATTTGTCAGGTATTATCTCATTTAAATTTTCTAACAAGCTAACACAGTAAATATTACGGCACTGGATCTCAATTTGTAAAGGAGGCAACAGTGATTTACCCAAGGTTACACAGCTAAGTACCTGAGGAACTGGGACTTGAAATTGCGGAGGGTCACTCGTATTTACTTGTCATTCCTTTTCTCCAACAGGAAGAGTAACTTGATATGATACTGACCTAATAAGGGCTTTGCTGAGGCATAAATGTGATAAAGCATGTAAACTGTTTAGATTAAGACCAGTCAGTAATTTATTGTATACAGATATTTGCTGTTATTAGTGTTATGGCTTTTGTTATATGATTTATTTTGAATCCTGTGGATACTCAATAGTTAATTCTAATTTTCTCTACATCACTGAAATTGTCATTTAAAAATCATACATTTAACAAAAGGCTTGAGTTCTCTCTGCCTGTATTATATATGCAAACATACAAATGTATTGCATCCATATATTTTGTTCCCTGTATTTTCTACGTTTTTAATGATAATTCAGATTTTCCATCTGTTCATTGTCATATTAAACTTAAATTGAGACAATTTGCCTGTGTACTACTTTCTTCACTGTATCTTCATTTGACCTGAAAATCTATTATCAAAAGCTATACAAATTGAATCATTAGACTGACTTTAACAGCATATTTTAGTTCAATTGCAGTATCTCTATTGCCTCTGAAAGCAGTTGAATTGAAAAGAAGTCATGCTTTCATACTTTATGAACATGTAGGCTTCCTGTCAAGCCAATGTATTATCAACTTACTTCAAAGAGTGAAACCAAACTACCAGAACAGATTCATTTCTATCTGGAAGCCTCACTTCAGTAGTTTAGCTAGAGTTCTGATTTCCAAAATGCTCCATCAGTATGACCTCCAGTAGAGGTTATTCCATCTCTTCCAGGGAGTGACTGTTCAGTGACACGGACAGAGAAATAACTTTCAGCAGTTGTCAGCATAGATGCTGCAACAGTGGGCATGTATGTCCTTGTCACTTTGCAAATAAAAAGCTTATGTTTCTGTACCTAATGTTTATTCCTTTGGCTGTTATCTCATGAATTGAGGAATTAACCAGTTTTGTAAATTGTTTTCTATCCCAGCTTTATCTTTTACCATTCCTTTGGCCTCTGAAAGGATCCTTAACTCTCTAAGCTTCATTTCTCTCTTCAACAAAATAGGGATAATAAACTGTGCCTCATCAAGTTGTTGTATGAGGTATCTAAGTGAGCCTTAACTCTGTAACACTTGATATATAGCACGTCCTCCTTCATCTCCCCTTTAATCCACCTGCCTTTCTACATTTCTCCTAGTTTCTCTGTTGTTTGAGATAATAGTTCTTCTTATGATTTGAAAGATCCTTATCTGAGAAAGAGGTTCGTTGACCTGTTCCCCTCTGTCCCTTACTAGAGGTCTTTGGGCTTTTATTTTTCGAGAATCCAATTTCTTGGGTGCTTTGCAGTTTATTAAAACACTTGCCCTTGAGGTTGCTGTAGTTTCTCACAAAATATGTAAAGAGGTCAATATAAAATGGAAAACTCAATATAAAGTTGGAAAACTCTCCATAATTCTATCTAAATTGTCCAAGAGGTATTTACCTAGTAAATACCTTTATTAGATAAACTTAAGATAGCTAAAAAGTAAGTAAATAATCAAGAAAACAAATAAATAACTAGAACAAAAGAATAATCATTATGGATATACATGACATAAATTTGACAATTTATCTTAAATTTGACAGGGATTGCCCTCCTGTTAACAGAGGACAGCATAACGTCTCAGTTTGAAGGATATAAAACACTAAGACCTGAGCTCATGGACTCGAGTCCTCTCAGGTCATCATGAGTGGTTTTTACAGGTTCCATCCACATTCAAATGATGATATGTAAAGTACTCCTTTTTGAAAAGTAAGCTGAAAGTATTGCTTGCTTTCAAATTTGTGGCATCTGCATTGATGTCTACTGTTTACATTTGCTAAGCAATTGTAACAGGATTTTTTTTTTCTTTATCTGACAGAGATTATCATCTTTCTCTACCCTCCTGAGCAGGACACGGAGCCCATGACATCTCTCTTTAGAATTCAGAGTGAATTGTCAGGTCCTTGTAGTCTGGAATCAATTTGCTATTATTTATTCTCACTTCAGAGCTTATAGTCTCTCTTTTTCTAATGCAGTTCATGGTGTTCCTACTTTGTCCTTAAGAAATACATAGATCTCCCATTTTATTGGCAGGAATGAGATGCCTTAGAGGGCTTAGGTTTAATAGAATTTCTATGAAAGCACTTCTATCTCTTCTACCCGGACTTAGTTTTACACCTTTTCTTCTGCAGTAACCACCTCTTTTCTCCACCACCACCACCATCAAACTTTTTCTAAACTTTGTCTCCAAATTTTTGACTGTCTAGATTGTCTGTACTGTTTTCCTTATAACACTTATGATGTCAAGTATGTGGGGGTTATTCCAACACCACCCGATTCTCTGACTCTCTAGACACTGACTTCATGTCCTATAGTTCACTTTACTATAGTTATAGAGACTCTTACCTAACCTACAAGGAAGGTAATTATTTTATTAGGAAGGCACATTCATGTCTATGAAAAATACCTAGTGGAGGGGTGGGAAAAGAATGTGGGGCACAGGAAATGGCTTGTGCAAAGGCGTTGGTAAGGAATGGGGTGGAAATGGAATAATTGGATGACATTAATTTATTTACAGATAGGAGATGAGTAGGTAGGTAGGTGGGTAGTTAGATAGATAGATAGATAGATAGATAGATAGATAGATAGATAGATAGATAGATAGATAGATAGATACTACTGCTATCACCAGGATTTCACAAGCATCCAAAATTCAACAAGATTAAATTAATATTTCCTTATGTCACTATTCTGTTACCTACTGAAGCTTAAGTCCTCTTTGTTAAGAAATAATAGCAATAAGTAAACTGGGAGGAGAAGGTGACATCCTTAAAGCCATTATCAGTAAAGACATTTTGTCTCTGTATCTTGTTCTCTTAGATCGGTTACCATTAATAATGATATATAAAATTTGACCTTTATATAGATCATTATAGAGATAAGACCTTGCAGATTAAATATTGCCATGTTAAACATTTATGCCTCAGTGCCCAGGGTTTGCCCCAGCCATGCTTGCTCAAAACCCAACAGCACAAATGATTTGATTTATGATCTCTGAGACAGAAAAACAACATCTCCAGACAATATTGCAATCTAATCTTGCTACCAACGCAATACAAATGTTTTTATATAGTTATCATTTAATAAATGATTACTTCTCCTTTCATCAATGTAGCCATGTGGGGAAATTACTAAAAGCATTCTAGAAATAAGCAGACCTTAATCTGAGTTCTGAGTATGCTTTTTATATGCTGTTATCTTGACAATTACTTTGTAACTATGCACAATTACTTTGTACCTATGCACTCATTAATAAAATGATGTTATGTGGATTAAATGAATTAATGAACATAAGCTGATTAGCACAATTCCAGGCACATGTTACGTATTCAATGAACGGTAACTATTCAGAATTACCGTTCTTATTCTTATTCCTATACTGTGTCTTTAATTACAATGAACTCTGATACTATACATTGCAGGTATACTACATATTGCAGTCTAAACCAGTGCCTCACAGCCTTACACAGTGGATAAACCAGGAGGTAGCAAGTGGGAGAGCCTGGTGTTAGTCAGCCTGGAAATCAAAACAGTTGGAAGGCTTTGCTACACAGAGCTCATTTCTATGGGCTAAAATTATAGCATCTGAAAGGAAAACTGCTCATAACAAGAATTTGTTTTTAGCTTTTGCTTTGACAATTTCTCATAGGGAAATATACAAGAAGAGCAGCCACCACCTTTTGTATTTGTTTATAAACTTAATCAGAATACCAATTTTGCCTGTTTGTGAAGTCAAATTAATTGTTTTCCAGATTATACAGTTCAAATTCTTATCATGTAAGGTAACACCTGAAACGCAGAAAGCCAGACCCATTTGAATACGTGTCTGTAAACCCACATCTCAGCCATAAGTCCTGCACATATTTCATGCTGTCTTTCCTTGTGGGCACTAGGTTTGAATATCTATAATTTCGTGACACCAAATTCCATGTTAACAGAACTATAATGGCAAGAATGGATTCCACCAAGACCTAGATAAGAATATTGTGCAGCCTCTTCTACATTAAATATAATTCTAGAAGACTGTATATAACATGCATAGATTTCATTGCTGAACTGCCTATCCACTTCTCAAAATAATAGCGTTATTTTTGTAGATACGTTTATGTACATAATAATGAAAATTTTTTTCTTTAAAAACAGTTGATACTTAAACAAATAGTTGTATACTGAGTTTTCATTTAAGAAGATATCATATATACCCATATAATATTTACATACACAAAACATTTTAATTTTAATTGTTGCATAGCAATTGCTCTGACTGACATATCCATCATGCCTTGAACAAGAATTTGGTTATTGTATGTGTAAGTTAATCAGATATTTTCCCTGAATAGCACCATACTGAACATCCTTGTTACATTTTCTCACATTGGCATGTGTATTTTCTTAATATTAATCAGTGAAACTGAAATGTAGAAGGTAAGGGGGAGGGGGTGGGAAACGAGGGTAAAGGGGATCAAATACATGGTGATGGAAGGAGAACTGACTCCAGGTGGTGAACACACAATGGGATTTATAGATGATGTGATACAGAATTGTACACCTGAAATCTATGTAATTTTACTAACAATTGTCACCCCAATAAATTAAAAAAAGTGAACTCCAAATAAAATCTATAAATTAGTTAATAAAAAAAAAGAAATGCAATGTTCTTGTAGGATATGTCCTACTATATATTCAAAGTATAAAAAATGTGCATGCCCCTGAAATTATGCATTCCTTTAATGCATAAATTCACTTAGGCTTTTAGTAACTGTACCCCTTACAACATCATTTGAATGCATAGATGCATGGATTCATGTAATTTACACATATAGGTGTTTTTTCTGTACTTTTTAAGTATGCTTTCTTGATTACTCTATTTTCCCAATTTGCCCACTTGACACTTACCAAAACATTCAATTTATTCTCATGTTTTATACTGATACATAAAATTGACAGTCATTTTCTTGCCTTCTAAAGAAAAATCCATTGTCGTTTTGAATAGGAATGCTTTTCATTTATATCTATATTTGGAAATACTTGGCATTCTAAAATAATTAATATTCCAACAAATGTTGATCCTTCCGTTTACTTACTTATAACTGTTTTCTTGATTTTCATTCTAAATTTGTTTGTTTCTGTTCTAGTAGTATTAGTGAAAGCAAGTATCACTGTCTTGTATTTGAACGCTTATGACTTTAGAGCATAGTTTGCAAATTATTTTCTGTGGCACATTATTTCTGTAGAATTTTAATAGATTTTACAAATGTCCCCCTATTTTCACTGGGGTAGAAACAAGGTCCAGTGGGGAGAAGTTATGTATCCAAAGTTACATTAGGAGGACGAAGTTTCTATTACATCAAATCTCCTGTTATTAGCTTTTTCTGTTTAATGGATTGATTTGTTTTACATACTCCACCATTTCCTTAGAAATGGCAAATATGCATCCTTCTACTTCCCCTTTTCACCAACAATCACTCACAGTATTCTTTAATATTGATTCCGGATTTGGCCTTAGAATCCCTCACAACATGTTGCCCTGGACTGGGTGGTCTCTAGCGTGCTATTGAAGTTGGAAAATAGAATAAAATGCATACGCTTTGCATCCCTATACTCTGTTTCCTGCTTTCATCTTTATATAGTGTGAGTATATGTATATGTGTATATGTCAATATTACATGTTTGACTTTGAACATATATTTATTATTACTTTGACTGATTTCATGGTCTTGCTTCCTTCTTTTCTTTTTCCTGAAAAAAAAAAAAAGAAAGAAAAGAAAAACAGAACACACCATATTTTAATAGGCAACTAAAATATTCTCTTTTTTTGTTTGTTTTTTAATTGGGGAATATTGGAGAACAGTGTGTTTCTCCAGAGCCCATCAGCTCCAGGTCGTTGTCCTTCAATCTAATTGTGGAGGGCGCAGCTCAGCTCCAAGTTCAGTCTCTGTTTTCAATCTTTAGTTGAAGGGGGCACAGCCCACTATCCCATGTGGGAATTGAACAGGCAACCTTGTTGTAGAGAGTTCGTGGTCTAACCAACTGAGCCATCCGGCTGCCGCCTAACATGTTCTTATATTATTTGATACAATGATTATTTGGGTATGTAAACACAAACTCTGCTTGTTCCTATTTCTTCATGTTTACTTTTAAAACTTTATATACAGTGACATTTACAAGCAGTGTACAGTTTAGTGAATGTTGAAAATACACAGAGTTGTACATACTGCAATCAAGATTCAGACGTTCCATCATCCCCTCCCACCTAAATTCCTTCATGTTGCCCCTTTGTGGTCAACTCTCTCACCTCTCCTAACTTCTGGAAACTATTGATCTGTTCTTCATTCCTATAGTTTTACCTTTTCTAAAATGTTCCAAAAATGAATTATATCATATATAGCTTTTTGGGTCTGACTTCTTTCATTGAGAAAAAATGCATTGGGAATTCATCTATATTGTTACATATATTAGAACTTCCTTCCTTTTGATTGCTAAGTAAGTACCCCATTGTATATATGTGTAAAACTTTATCCATTCATTTGTTGAAGGATATTTGGATTGTTTCCAAGTTTTGGCAATTATGGACACTTCTACTATAAACATTAGAATTGAGATTTTTGTGTAAACTTAAGTTTCCATTTCTCTTGGAAATGGAGTAGGATTGCTCGCTAAAGTGATGTTGAAGGTATAATTTTATAAGAAACTGGCATACTGTTTTTCAAAGTGGCTGTAACATTTTGTATTCCCACTGCAATATGGGAAAGTTATGATTTTTCCATATACTCACCAGCACTTGATATTTCACTTTTTAAAAACTGTTATAACTAAAAATCCCTCATTTAATAGAGGTAATATGAATTCAAATTTGAGAGGAATGAAATATACTATGTTTGAGGATGGCAAGTAATGAATCAATAATTATCAAATAGTGAAGAATTTTCTTCCTGCCAACTGCATCTAATTTGCATGACCTTGATTTTTATCTTGACATATCAACTTGATAACAGTATTTTGGACAAATAATGTACTTTGTGGTTTTAAGTGGCTTTTGTCCTAATGGCTAACCACATTGATGACCTTTTCATGTGTTTGTCATCATATACAGTGCCTTCTTTAATTAAGTATCTATTCAAATATTTTACCAGATTCTTAATTGGGTCGATTATTTTTTTATTCATGATCACTTAACCTCTAGCATAATCTTGATTGCTCTGGATAGGCTACATATAAGGCCCTGCTATGTCGCTCTTTATGCCTCATTGTAGGCTATTTTTGAGCACATAGATGATTTAACCATTACTAAAGAGATGATTGTAATGAAACAGCCATTATTTGTTTATTATTGGAAATTGCTGAGTCCTTAAAAGGATATACCTAAAAAATAATAATAATAATAAGTTCAATCATACCTACAAGCAAAGTCAACTAACTAGAATTTCACATAATTGCTTCAACAAACAATTTTATTTTAAGAATGCTTGACAAGTCAACATAAATATTGAAAAAATGTATTCATATATACACACATATGTGCACATTAAATATATAAATAAATCCCTCAGGCCCTCACTTAGAGATAATCTACTCCTTAATTTACAAATAATTCTGGCAATTTTCATTTTCAATTTTTAAATAATAGACAAGAAATTTGAATTGGGATAGAGAATGTTTAAGGCAGATTCAATGCTTGTTACAAAGGAAGATTACTGATAATCTTTCAGAGAAGTGAATAATATAGTATGTACAAAAATTATTTTTAAAGCAAGCAAATTGGGGTGAGTCCACTTAGCAATTGATATTTAACACATTTGGTCATTCTGTACTGTGGCTAGATTGACACATTTTGCAAATGATAAATATTAAAAATTGAAAGTAGTATTAGTTTAACATTCTCTGTTTAATAGAGGATTATATATAAATTGTTTTAGAGAAATGTCTATAAAATATAGAAATTATTTTATATTTAATATGTGGTGACGGGAAGGAGCAAAGTTAGAGCTCACATTTCTAGAGCTACAGTCTCTTACATGCTATAATTATTTTCTAATAGTGTCACATAAACCTATGACTGTATGTTAACATGTAAGGCAAAGATTTTCTACTACATTGGGAGAGTTTTCCTATTACAATAAGAGACTGATGTTAAAACCAATTGGAATCCTGACTTTGAAGTAGCAGAAATATATTAAAACACAAACCAAAAAAACCCACTTATTATTATAGTAGAAATTAACATATACTTATGTGTACGTAGAGATTTAAAGAAATATTTTTGAAAATGGTCAAGAAGTCCTTTCTGCACATCGATTTTGCAAATTATTCTTGATTATTTATTTGAATGCCTGGGAAGTATTTTGTGCCTCTGTCCTGATGCTTCCGGTTCTTTCTCCTCCTAGTCCCAGGTATCCAATGAATAGTGCCATTTGCTAAAATCCAAACTTTTCTTTTTTGGGATGAGCTGGTTTTATTTAATTATTCCTTTTATGTTTTCTCCTAATTTTTCTTTATGCCATCTTCTTTTATTTAATTTCCTTGTTCCAAAAAGCTAAACACTTTCAAGAAAAAATGAACTTCGGATTTTGATTTAGAAATTACATTTCCAAAAAAAAAAAAAAAAAAATCACAATCCCCCCCTCTTACATAATAAGTAAATATTTCAGATAATTGCATATATTTTATTTCTTGTAAATCATCTTTTTAACTTGAAGAGAGTCTTTAACTTCAGTGAGTGACAGAAATTGATGTGATTCTCATGAATTACCAACACATCTGAATAAAGATGACCTCTTGGTTAATAGAGGTAATTTGAATTCATTGTACTTTTCAGAGAGAGGCAATTTGCAGCTTTTTATTGGCAGGTGATTAATCAATATGTATCAAATTATGAAGAATTTTATCACTGCCAACTGCTTCTGACTTGCTTGCCCCGGATTTATATCTTTGTTGTACTAACCGAATTCAAATAATTTGCTGTCTTGAGTTAAATAAATTATTTCAGTGGAAATATTCAAATGAGCACGAGAAGTTTCAGAGTTAAATATATTCATTCCCAAACCTGAATTCAGCACTGCAGGCTTTGGTAATTGTTGGCACTTTATAGCAAAACACTTAGCTGTGATCAATTGTAGCTTTCTCAGTAAAATCCCCGAGCTCATCTCTAGGAAGAACATGTGGTTAAAGCAAAGGGTGGAGGGGTGAAGGATGTTAAAAATTGCTTAGCGGAGTCTGACATTTTACCTCTTAAATATTAATTATACTGTGGGCTTCTTCCTATTTACATACCTAAGTGTTTGCTTGGGACATAAATGGTACTAAATTGTCTTGAGAAAGCCATAGAGCAGCTTTTGTTAGATAAAACTTCTTGCAGCTGGTAATTTTTGGCAATTAATATTATGAATGCTAATGCGATGGGGAAAAGGAAAGGCACTTCCAGGATGCCACTTATCTCTGTAAAATGAAAGAAAATGTCAGAAGTGGTGAGCCTGCTGAGAGTATTACTTCTGGGAAGGAAATAGATGGCAAATGTTAAAATTATCATATTTATGGACAGGCTAGGATTTTAAAACTGGGATATCTAATAAATAGTCTAGTAAATAGGATTTATTGTAAATATTTTAAACGCTTGTTTTTGATTGTTTAATATAACAATGGAAGGGTTTTATGTTATTTGTTTGTTTGTTTTTTAGGTTATACTGAATATATCGTATAAGGCTCAAAGTAACAATTAAAAGCAGATTCATAGAAATTAACTCATCTGATTATGTCAATAATTGGAGAGGCATTAGGAGAGCAGTTCCATTGATGCATATAGTCAATATTTAAGATAAATACTAAAATAAGACATATATATCAAGATAAATGTGAGCTTGATAGATAAAAATGTAAAAGACTAAAGTAATGAGGAAAAAATCAGCAGAGCTATTAGAATCGACTTCTTCTATATTAAAACTTCTGTCATTACTTTCAAAGTAGTTACTTTCTCTTATACTTTCCAAGTGAATAAAAAAGGTAGCTATACTATCACTTTTCATTAGGCTATGGAACTTAAAGCAGACTAACTCTTCACTGGAAAGAATGTATGAGGACAGTAGTTACAAGCATTTTTAATATATGAGTTGTGTACAATTCAGAAATGAAAATAAATACTATCATTTTGCCTAATTTCCGTTTATGATTTGAAGAACTCTGAGTTTCAGCTTATGCTAGTTTCTCTGAGATTTCAAATTTCCAGGTAAATTAATTTTACAATAACTTAGAGACACATAGTTTTAAATATCCCATATTGCACTTTTGACTGAGGTGTAAGCTTGAATTATGGTGACTATGAGAAAATCGTATTTTGGTCAGTAAAGGAGAAAGTCTTCATTATATGCTAAAACATAGTGGTCACAATAAATATATTTTATTTAGCTATTTTGCTATGCTCATTTGTATGTGAAGATATAATGATGAGGGATGTTACTGAAGTAAAGATTCTTAATTTTGTGTGATAGTCTAAATCTCCAGTTCTAATTATTCTCTCTCATAATGCCTAGAAGCATTTCAGAAGTAGCATGGCATGTATGCTAATTTTTTGTCTGTTACACAAGGTCACTATATAAAGAAAACATAAGAAAAATGGTAAATTAAAAAAAACCACATTCTTCCTCTTTTATTTTGATTCCTCAAGGCTTTATCAAACATCTGCTTAATAACTTCAGCTCTGTAAGGAAAAGGAAATAAATAATATTGTTCTGCATTAGGAACCTACTTATTTTTTCAGAAACAAATTAGTGAATATGAAAAAATGAAATTTAAACATGTGTGGGCAGTGAAAAGTATACATACATAGATAGCATACCATAAAGAATTGATTTGAACATTATAGAAGGATAGAGCACTAGAATTATTTCCAGTTAAGTAGCACTGAGCATTGACATTGCAAGGTTGATAGTGTGCTCTAGCTTGGAATTCATCATTGGATGCCTGAAATTCCTCTGGAAGGAGAAAAGGAAAAAAAAAAAAAAACTTATGAAATATTGAGAAATATAGTTAAATCTTTATGAGTGAAAACATTTATCATGAGCTTATTTATCATAGCAAACAATTTAAAAATAAATTTAGGTGAATGGATGAAGTATAAAATGGAGTGTCATGTGTCTTAGTCTGCTTGGGCTGCTGTACCAAAGTACCATAGTTTGGACGGCTTAAACAATAGAAATGTATTCCTCACACTTTTGGATGCTGGGAAGTCCCATGATCTGGTTGTCAGGTCATTTGGTTCCTGGTGAGGGCTAGTTTGCTGGCTTATATTTTCACATGGGAAAGGGTAGGAGAGGGAGAGTGAAAGAGGGAAGAGACTAAATATTTCTTTCTGCATTGAAGATGAAATGCAACCCCAATCAAAATCCTAGCAAGTTTTTTGTAATGTAGAAATCAAATTTTAAAGTGGATTCTAAAATTTACATGGAAAGGCAAAGGACCAAAAAAAGCCACACAACTTTGAAAAATAGGAGGAAAATTGAAGGAGTTTATGACCTTGATTTCAAGACTTATTATAAAAGTATGTTAATCAATACATGAACGTATTGACATAAATAAAATAGATAAATGCAACACAGAAGAGAAAAACCAGAAATAAACATATAAATAAATGATTAACCTTCAATGAAAGTAAAAAAGCAATTCAGTGGAGAAGCAATAGGCTTTTAAATCAATGTTGCTGCAGCAATTGGGTATACATATTTTTTAAAAAAACAAGAACTTCCAAAAATTAAGTGAAAATGGATCATATACATCAATGAGAAATCTGAAACTGTAAAAATTACAGAAGGAAACAGGAAAAAATTATCTTTATATAAAGTAAACATTTCTTATATACATCAAAAGAATAACCAGTAAAATAATATATTGACACATTAGAATTCATTAAAATTAATACTTTTTTTCTCTGGAAAAGCTATTAAAAAGACAAGAACAAAATTGGAAGAATGTATTGGCAAATATTTCCAATAGAGTACTTTTATCAAGAACACATGAAAACATGTCTCAAAACTCAATAATAAAATGACAAATCATACAAACATAAACTTCAAAAAAAAAAGATATGTAGTTCTCAATTAACAAATGTAAAACCACTCAAATGTCATGGCATTAGAGAAATGCAAATTAAAAACACAAGACAACACTACTCACTTATTATGTCACGATAATTAGAAAGTTTGACTCTACTGGTGTTGGTAAGGATGTGAAGGAACTGGAATTCTGGTTCTGGCTCTCCTGGTGAGAATGGAAAATGATACCATCACTTCAGAAAAGTTTGACTATCCCTTAATAAGTTAAACATTCACCTACTCCATAAAGTAAGTGGGTAGGAGTAAGGGGAGAAGAGGCGAGAGGGACGGAGGGAAAGAAGAACGGAAGCATACGTGCATTGACTTTCATGCTATGCTTTCTTCTTATAAGGGCACTGATTTCCTCTGAAGAGCTTATCAAAATATTTACCCTCAAGATCTCATCTAAACCAGATCATCTCTCAAAGGACCCATCTCCACATACCATCACATTGGGGATTAGAACTTCAACATAGGAATGTGGGGGGAAACACAACCAGTGCATAGAACCATGGCAAAATAAAATATATATTTAGCATATTTGCACAGAAAAATGTTCATGTAACATTGCTAAGTGACACAACAGGTTGCAAAATACTCAAAATATGATATTGTCTATAAAGATAGACACAAAAGCAGATTAAGACAATCCCAAAGCTATTTCCGTGGGAAAAGAATCCCCAAAATATTTCACTTTCTACTTCCAAGTATTATCCAATTTATCTGCAGTGACTCATGTAACTTATAGAGCCAGAGAAGTGAAATGCAGACAGAGAGAGAGAGAGAGAGAGAGAGAGAATATGAATAACATTCCATAATGGATAATGAAAGTGTCAACCAGAATTATTAGAAAAAGACACACAAAGCAGTAAATACTTGAGAACTAATGATAGAACTTGAAGGCTTTACGAAAACCATGTGTCTCGAATATGGCCCTTTATTAGAATTACCTGAGGAAGTTTCAAAAATGTTGATTCCAGTCTCCAAAGATATTTTATTATTTGTTTGGTTTTTGTTTACTATGGTCAACATTTTAATTATGTTTTAAAGGAAAGGACACTGGCTGATTTTAGTCAGTCTATGCTGGTTGTCCATAGGCACACAGATATTTTCTAAAGTTTTAGTACATGGTTTTCTTTTATTGACATAAAATTGGTATATAACATCATATACGTTTCGGGTGTACGACATTATAATTCGACATCTGTATACACTACAGAGTGATCACCACCAAAAGTCTATTACTATTTTCCTTCACCATAAATTGACCCCCTTCATCTCTTTTGCCCACCCCACAACTGTCTTCCCCTCTGGTAACCATCAATCAGTTCTCTGTATCTATGAGTTTGTCTTTTTTGTTCTGTTTGTTGATCTGTTTCGTTTTTCTGGATTCCACATGAATGAAATCATACAGTATATGTCTTTCTCTGTCTGACTTATTTCACTTAGCATAATACCCTCAAGTTTCATCCATGTTGTCACAAATGGCAAGATTTCAATGTTTTTTAGGGCTGAGTAGTAGTCTACGTGTGTGTGTGTGTGTGTGTGTGTGTGTGTGTGTGTACATACCACATCTTTTTTATCCATTCTTCCATTGATGGACACTTAGGTTGTGTCCATTCTCATGACTATTGTGAATAATGTGGTCGTGAGCATAGGAGTGCATATATCTGTTTGAATTCATGTTTTATTCTTCAGATAGATATCTAGAAGAGGGATTGCTGGATCATAGAGTAGTTTTATTCTTAGTTTTCAAGTAATTTCCATACTTTTTTCCATAGTGGCTGCGCCAGTTTTTATTCCCACCAACACCATACAAGGGTTCCCTTTTTTCCACATCCTCTCCAACACTTGTTGCTTCTTGTCTTTTTGATAATAACCATTCTAACAGATGTGAGGTGATATTTCATGGTGGTTTTGATTTGCATTTCCCAAATAATGAGTGAAATTGAACATCTTTTAATGTGAGTAGCTATTCAGATCCTCTGCCCCTTTCTTTTTTTTTTTTAATTATTATTACTTTTTAAATTTAAAGTTTATTGAGGTGACAATGATTAGTAAAGTTACATAGATTTCAGATGTACGATTCTGTAATACATCATTTGTATATCACATTGTGTGTGTTCACCACCCAGAGTCAGTTCTCCTTCCATCACCATATATCCGATCCCTTTTACCTTCATTTACCACCCTTCTGCCCCGTTACCCTCTGGTTAGCAGAGGGTAAACTATTGTCTGTGTCTATGAGTTTTTGTTTCTTCATTTGTTTGTCTTGTTCCTTTGTTTTTTTCAATTTTACATACCACATGTCAGTGAAATCATATGGTTCTTGACTTTTTCTGTCCAACTTATTTTGCTTAGCATAATAATCTCAAGACCCATCCATGTTATCGCAAATGGTACTATTTCTTCTTTTCTTATAGCAGAATAGTATTCCATTGTGTATATATACCACATCTTCTTTATCCAATTATCTATCAAAGACACTTTGGTTGTTTCCATGTCTTGGCCACCGTAAATAAAGCTGCAATGAACATCAGAGCATATATATCTTTATGGACACTTGTTTTCAGATTTTTGGGGTAGATACCCAGGAGAGGAATTGCTGGGTCATATAGTAATTCTATTCTTTTTGTTGTTTTTTCTTTTCTTTTTTAAAAATTAAAGTTCATCGGGGTGACAATTATTAGTAAAGTTACATAGATTTCAGGTGTACAATTTGTAATACATCATCTGTATCTCACATTGTGTTCACCACCCAAAGTCAGTTCTCTTTCCTTCACCATATATTAGATCCCTTTCGAAATTGGGTTGTTTTTTTGTTGTTGAATTGTATGAGTTCTTTCTGTAATGCAGATATCAACCCCTTGTAAGATGTAGGATTGCAAATAACTTCTCCCATTCAGTATGTTGCCCTTTTTGTTTCGATGATGGTTTCCTTGACTGTGCAGAAAAGAAGGCTTTTAGTCTGATGCTGTTCCATTGGTTTATGTTTGTTTTAGTTTCCCATACATTTGAGGTCAGATCCATGGAAGCATACTAAAACTAATGTCAAGGTGCTGATCTTGTATTTTTTTCTTCTAAGAATTTTATGATTTCAGGTCTTACATTCAAGACTTTAATCCATTTTGATTTAATATTTGTATAAAGTGTAAGATAGTGGTCTAGTTTCATTCTTTTGCATGTGTCTGTCCAGTTTTCCCAGTATTATTTATTGAAGAGACTATCCTTTCGTCATTGTATAAGTATGTTCTTGGCTGCAGTGTCATTAATTAATTGTATTGAGTGTATGTGTGTGTTTATTTATGGACTCTCAATTTTTGTTTCATTGAGCTGTGCGTCTGTTTTTATGCCGATACCATACCGTGTTAAGTACTATAACTTTGTAGTATAGTTTGAAATCAGGGAGCTTGATACCTCTATCTTTGTTTCTGTCTCAAGATTGCTTTAGCTATTCAGGATTCTTTATGCTTCTGTACACATTTTAGAATTATTTGTTCTAGTACTTTGAAAAATGGCATTAAAATTTTGATAGGGATTGCTTCAAATCTGTAGATTGTTTTGGGTAGTATAGATATTTTAACAATATTAATTCTGCTAATCCATGAGCATGGAATATTTTATTCATTTATTTGTGTCTTCTTCAATTTCCTTTCTCAGTGTCATAGTTTTCAGTATACATGGCATAATCTCCTTGGTTAAATTTATTCCTAGATATTTTATTCTTTTTGAGGCAATTGTAAGTGGGATTCTTTTATTTGTTTCTCTTTCTGATACTTCATTATTAATATATAGAAATGCTACAAATTTCTGTACATTAATTTTGTATCCTGCAACTTTACTGAATTAGTTTATTAGTTATAACAGATTTTTGGTGGAGGTATATATATATACCTAAGACTCCACCAAAAATCTGTATATATATATATATATATATATATATATATATATATATATATAGAGAGAGAGAGAGAGAGAGAGAGAGAGAGAGAATCATGCTTATATGTTATATATATGTGTGTATGTATATATATACTCACACACACATATATACACATATACATATGTATATAAAATATAAGCATGCTTCTCTATATATAAATGTGTGTGTGTGTATATATGTGTATAAATATATATATGTGTGTATATATACATATATGTATATATACACACACATATATATATATATACACACACATATAAAATCATGCCATCACCAACATCACCAAATAGTGAAAGTTTTACTCCTTTTTCAATTTGGATGCCTTTTATTTCTTTCTCTTGCCTAATTGCTGTGGCTAGGACTTTCAATACTGTGTTGAATAAGAGGGGTGAGTGTGGACATCCTTTTCAAGTTCCTGATCTTAGAGGAAAACTTTCAGTTTTTCCCATTGAGTCTGATATTAGCTGTGGGTTTGTCATATATGGCCTTTACTACATTGAGGTATGTTCTCTCTATACCGACTTAGTTAAAAGTTTTTATCATAAATGGATGTTGAATTTTGTCAAGTGCTTTTTTTGCATCTCTTGAGATGATCATATGATATTTGTTCTTCACTTTGTTAATGTGCTGTATCACATTGATTGTTTTGAAGATAACAAACCATCCTTGTATCCCTGGACTCAATTCCACTTGATTATGGTGTATGGTCCCTTTAATGTATTGTTGAATTCATTTGCTGATATTTTGTAAAGGATTTTTGCTTTGTTCTTTAAAAAAATTGGTGTGTAATTTTTTTTATTTTTTTATTTTTGTTTTTTGTTTTTTGGTGTCCTTATTTGGTTTTGGTATCAGGGTAATTCTGTCCTCATAAAGAGAGTTTGGAAGTATTTCCTTTGCTTCAATTTTTTGAAATAGTTTGAGAAGGATAGATATTAAATTTTCTTTGAATATTTGGTAGATTTCACCAGTGAATACTGGACTTTTGTTTGTTGGGAGTTTTTTGGTTACTGATTCAATGGACATTGTAATCAGTCCATTGAGATTTTCTGTTTCATGATTCAGTCTTGGAAGATTGTATGTTTCTAGGAATTTATCCATTTATTCTATGTTGTCTAGTTTGTTGGTGTAAGTTTCTTGCAGGAGTTTCTTATTATCCTTTCTATTTCTATGCTTTCAGTTATAACTTCTCTCTTATTTCTGATTTTGTTTATTGAAGCCCACTCTCTTTTTTCCTTGGTTAGACTAGCAAAAAGTTTGTCAATTTTGTTTATCTTTTCAAAGAGCCAGCTTTTAGTTTCATTGATATTTTGCATTTTTTTTTTCGGTTTGTATTTTATTTATTTCATTTGTTCTTATTTTTCTGGTTCCTTTAAGTGTAAAGTTAGATTGTTTGTTGGAGATTTTTCTTGTTTCTTGAGATAGGCCTGTGCTTCTATGGACTTCCCTCCAAGAACTACATTTGCTACATCCAGATATTTTTGTGTGTCTTATTTCTATTTTCATTTATCTTTAGGTATTTTTTTCTTTGATTTCCTCATTGACCCATTGGTTTTTCAGTAGCATATTGTTTAATCTCCAATATTTTGTGGTTTCACCAGTTTTCATTTTGTAATTTATTTCCAGTTTTATACCATTGTGGTTGGAGAAGATACTTGATATGATTTCAATCTTTTTTAAATTTATTGAGACTTATTCTGTGACCAACATGTTAAAAAATGGTTATTTTTAAATGACTTTTAAGTAATGAAAATATGCAACCAGTATTGAGAATCACTGATGGCTGAACATTCAATCTGTAATTTGTGACTAATTTACAAATAGTTCTGAATGAATGAGAGGTGGTGTTTCAGCCAGTAAACATGGAAGATCCCTCTACATTTTTAGCAGGTTGGTGATCTGATGAAAATCATATTCTAACCTTAGTTGGCAAATGTGAAATATTTCAGTTAAATGTACCTAATCTCAGTGAAATTTCAGGGTACCAATTTAAAATCAAGATAGCCTATACTGTTATATAAAAAAATTCAGTTATAATTAAAGCTAGCTAGCAATTGTCTCCTGATTAAATCAGAATATTTTTGACATTTGATGACTGGTTATATAACATGAACTTTAGTATTCTTTTAAACTCCAACATTAAAATGGCAGTGGAAAATTATTCAAAAAATAGAATCAGAGCATTGTTGAAGCTTAGTGTTGGTAGTTTTCTCCCTCCAACCCTGTACATATTGTACTTTGTAAAAATCTACCCTTAATATTCTCCAATAGTGACTCTTCATATTTGCATAGTACCATGTGATCATAGATAGATCAAATAGCCTTAGAAAGGAAAACCATAAACTCAAGTTTGAGAAATGTTGACTTAAAGTGAGTTTGTGTATTCAAGGATGACTGATGTAAATACAGTTTGAAACTTGAAAACTTGATATTAGGAAAGGTAGTTTTGAAGAGAGATGCTATAGAGATAATGAAAGTAGCAAACCAATGTTGAACTCAGTAAAGAGAGCCCAAAACAATAAGGGAAATGGGCAGACACATGTGCAGTTTAATGACTGAGGCAGGCAATAGCTGGATTGAAAGCCTGTTGAAGGTTCAGTCCCATTATCTTTCATTATATAGAAGCCTATTAATTCCTCAATAAATGTTTGAAAAGAGAAATTTTAATTCTACCAGAAAAACATGGACTGCCATTCTTGATAATTATGTAGTGCTTATCTTCTAATATTTAATATCACCCAGCCTTCAATATCAATGTGAGACATCAGAGATCTCAGAATGAGAACCAACTTAAAATTAAAATCTGAAAACATTTATCCATAAAGATGTATGTGCTCCGATGTTCATTGAAGCTTTATTTACGGTGGCCAAGTCATGGAAACGACCAGTGTCCTTCGATAGATGATTGGATAAAGCAGATGTGGTATATATACACAACAGAATACTATTCTGTCATAAGAAAAGATGAAATAATGCCATTTGTGACAACATGGATGGATCTTGAGATTATTCTGCTAAGTGAAATAAATCAGACAGTAAAAGTCAAGAACCATATGATTTCACTGATATGTGGTATATAAAACTGAAAGCAACAAATGAACAAATAAAGAAACAAAAACTCATAGACACAGACCATAGTTTAGTGGTTACCAGAGGGTAAGGGGGGAGGGGAGTGGTAGATGAGGGTAAACAGGATCAAATATATGGTGATGGAAGGAGAACTGACTGGGTGGTGAATACACAATGTGATATATAGATGATGTATTACAGAATTGTACACCTGAAACCTATATAACTTTACTAACCACTGTCATCCCAATAAACTATAATTTTAAAAAAATTACTGAACTTTTCTGGGAAATGCAAGAAAATTTTCCAGTCTCAAATCAGGTTGCTGAATGAACAAGTGAAATTATCCTGAGGATTTGTTACCTTAATCTAGTCCTTAGCGTGATTGACGGACAAATATACATTACCTGTGTGGTCCAAAACACCTCAACCTAAGAATTTAGTTTAAAGTGGCCCTGACTAATGCCACCAGTTGCATGGTAGAAACAAACAGAATCGTTACAGAAAGAACAAAGTGTAAAACAAAACAGCTAAAACAGTCTGCATACAAAAGGCACATTTAAACACACAGCTGAAGAAGGTTGGAAGTAAAATAAAAATAGTATATTGGAGATATATAAGGCAAAGAGAATTCTTACTGCCATGCTAATATTAATGTAAAATATGTTTAAAGACATAAAGCTTTATTGAGATAAAGAGCATCATTATATAATTATAAACACTTAAATTCATCAGGAAGATACGTTTTAAACTTGTATGCATCTAACAACGTTGCCACAAAATTTAACAAACTTGACAGAACTGAAGAGAAAGAAACTAGTCTACCACCCTATTTATAGATGTTTTATACAAATCCTAATAACTGATAGATCAAGTACTCAAAAATCAGTTATACAACATAGAAAACTAGAATAACGGCACCTTGGAGAACTCTATGTTGTATTTTATTTATGTAAATAAAATAAAATAAAATATTTGGAGGTTAACATCTCATTTGCAACCACCTTAAATATAGTCTTCATGTTGTTTCTACAACTGAAAAAAAAAAAAAAGATCATTTAGGAAAAAGTACTCCACCAGGTATGGAGGGAACATGGCTGGGCATTTGATGGATTGGAAAAATTAGGCTTTTGCCAAGTTAGAGTCCTTATCCTTGAATTTTAGTTGCTTACTCTCAAGACAGAACAGTAGCAGATTAAATGAACATTATTAAAAGTTTAGAAGTCTAATCAAAAATGTATTTTGAAAGCTTTGAAATGAAATTGAACAGAATCCTGATAGCATTTTTTTCTACATCTGACATGGCTGCTTCCAAGTGTTACAAGATATAGAAATTTGTCCATAAAAATAGCTCAAATACTTTTTCCATTTCTGTCTAACTGAAAGAGATTGAGTTTCCTTGCCCTCCAAAGTTACCTTGCAATATTTTCATATATACTAATCCATTATTTTGTTCATGTGTCTGTTATTTTATAAGTTCTTTATAGCATAAGTTCAATTTCTATTTTGTTTGTTTATTTGTTTAAGTAAGAGTTCTTCATTTCTAATTAACCAGAGTATAGACAAATTAAGAACCTCTTTCTTTTGAATAAACATCTATTGTGTTCCTTGTTCTTCCTTCTGAAGTGCTTGAGCTATGTTTACATTGTCTCTATGACTATTAGCAGATGATGCTTTGTGATATATTATTCAATATTTGACTTTTAATTCTACACGTCTAGTTCCTTTAGAAAACAAAATGTGCAGTACCCGATTTTAATACTGACACTTTTTTATATTTTTCTGCGCATATTAAATATTCAAGGAATGCTTATGGAATGGAAGGGTGCATAAATATATGCATGAAATGCTAACTAGGTAGAATATAAGTCCTCTTAGCCTAGTGAATACAACTATTTGGCCCAGGACACCTTTCTTTTTCTACTGTTCTGGCTGCCTTCCCAGAGCCCAATGTGGTGCTAAAGATGAGGCCTGAAATCAAACCACTTTTTGACCAAAAACACAAGGGGATTTAATCAAAAAAATTCTTCCTTGGGCATTAAAGTCAGATGCAGTGGTTAAAAAGAACTAGTGAAACCATTTGCAGAGTTATAAAAGCAGTGTAAAAAACAAAAAACAAACAAACAAACAAACAAAAAAACACTTCCAAAAGAAGAACAATGGGAAAAAAATAGAGGTTTATTTAAAAAGAAATAATCTTTCTTAATTATTTCATGCCATGGTTCATCCTAACTGAAGAAATTGTTGCTTAACTATCTTTTCTAATAAAAATGTTTATTTTGCTCAAATTTATGAAGTTAATCTGTTTCATGTTTTCATGCCACTGATGCCTCTTATAATGGGGTGAGTTCCTCACATGACGGGCTGTAAAAATAGCAACATATTGAAACCACCCAGGGTACCCTTTTCTCTAAACCATCCTTTAGCTGACGGCAGTGCGCGCGCGCGCGCACACACACACACACACACACACACACACACACACACACCTGTTACTGAGTTTCTCACTGTAAAAATTTTAAAGAGGACTGTTTTACTTTGGCCCAAAATAAGTAATATTGCCTGGAAATGTCCAGATATGATGGTTAATTCCATTAGAAGCTTCATACAAAGATAAATATATTTGTTTTATTAATACATACATGTAAACGTATTTACATGCAGAATTTTAAATGTACATACCCACATTCATGACACATATCTATTTAACATAAGAGAGTGTCTCATAGGGAGGAGGAATAAGTAATGGCTTATATTGTGGTTGTGACATGAATAGTTCCCAAATGTTTGTTACCATAACAGATAATCTGCAAGAATTCCACATGACATTGTTTCTTAGCTTGGGTTTCCTAGATACAGAGCCTGAGATGATGATTTTCGTGCAACTGATTTATTGAGGGAGGGCCCTCAGGTGAAACTTGTAAGAGGGTGAAGAAAACAGGATAAGGAAAGATACCAGACAAAGGTCCAGGTTCAGCTGAAGTCCTTTGGGAGCTCTGCAAAATACGGTATTTTGCCGCATATAATATGCACCCACGTTTTTGGCCCAAACTTTCAGGGAAAAAAATCTTTCATTTTAATTTTTCAATTCAAATTTTTATTTGTTTATATTTAGGTACTTGTTTTTTGTATTATAAAGGAATTTTAGCATTTATTTATTTATTATTACACTTTTAACTCATAAGCATAAATAAAAGAATTAAAAACATTTATATGGATACAGAATTAGTACTACCCATGTATAATGCTCATCCTTATGATTCCCTCACAAACTTTGGCAAAACAACGTGCACAGTATACACAGCAAAATATGGTAAATACCACCACAAAATTGTCACTCCTTGAAGCAAGGGGCCTACCTTTTGTACTTCCAACTCAATCAGCTGTTGGCTGTTACTGCCCCTTGTGAGAGGCCAAAACTTCCTCTTCCGGTGAAAAGGCTCTCCTGTAGGTCCAGAGCCATTCTCAGGAGGGGAAACTGAGCCATTAGCAGGCAACACTGCCGGAAGCTGAGGTTTAGGTGCATTGTCCCAGTAGATGGGTCTGTGCAGAGCACAAGTAGCATCTCCTATATCCACTCATTCCTAGTTTCCATGTGTTGTTGGGGAGCAGCCCTTGGAAGGGAAAATGTAAACGCTAACTGGAAAGGTGCCATACTAATCATCAAAATTATATTCTTGTGTGTGTGTGTATCATATTGTGAAATTATCTAGCAATCATCTAGCTAGGAAATGGGGCCTTGGATACACTAATTTTATATTTCATATTGTAATGAAAAGTAATATGCTCAGGTGATGTATTGATATCTAGACTTCTTGAAGTTCCTTTCTTAATAAGACAGGATAAGCCTTGATTCTGAATTGGAAATACGAAGTCCTAAAGCTGTAACTTTAGATCAGGGAGATAGACCTACCGAATTTTCAAAGGTATGAGAATAACATTTGGGAGATAATTCCCAAATTCTCCTGTGTCTTCTCCAGAAATTTTATTCCACTGTATTAAACATATTTAAGAAGGTTTAAAAATTCAATTTAATGTAACTATACAATAAAAAAAGTTAAATCTAGATAATATTTAACTTTATGAAGTTACCCTCATTAATTTTTCATTATTTCCATACTGAGAGCAAACCCAGTAGATATTAGACAGCCCTTCTTGTTTTATTATTCTGACCTCTTTCCTTGAAGTCTTTGGAAGATTATGTATTATTTCTACTGGCTTGTCCACGTGCTACTTTGCGTTCTCTGCTGTTTTGCGATTTTTGACTGTGAGTTTATTATTTTTCCATGAAATTTATTCTGTGGAAATTTTTTGAGACCTTAGTTTAGGGTGTGTTTGTTCCAGAGAATATTTGTCTTTACTTCTACCAGGCACTGAGGGCAATTTTCAGCTTGATTTGGCTGTGGGGCACAATCCTGCCCAGAGACCTACTTGTTAACATTTTCTCATTAGATTTATTTTTCCTCTTTTACCCAATGTTGAAATCTACAAGTTTCCAAGATGCCCTATTCTATAGGATTGGTTTTCTCTAGTTCATACTTGATGGAGTAGTCTTAGATTTATGTAGGGTAACCCCATTAGAGTGGGCCCTGATTTTGTGGCTGGTCCACTGGGTATTTTATGATCAAGGGAAAAAAAAAAAAAACACACATAAAAACAGCTAAAGGCCACCAGGGAATAAAAGATACTTACTTTCAGGTTAGCCAGAAGCTTCAACCTTAATTTCACCTCTTTCAAAAATTCTTGCTTTCACTTTATTTTTGTCCTTTGAGCAGTTACCTTATTTTGTGCATAATATTGTATTAGATAAATGAACAAATATATGTGAATTTATATGTGTTGATAATATATAAATACACATTTATGTGTGTGTTTGTGTGTGTGTGTGTAACTGAAGTATGTAGATAACAAGTTATGAGGAGTTTTGTAAATGTTTTCACAAAACCTTGAATAAAGGTGTAGTATATGTTTATTAGATGTTAATTTTGGTATTAATATGTCTGTTAGTATTAATATATTGATTTTTCAGCCTCTCTTATAGGCCCCAATATCTTTCTTATAGTTTGTCTACTAGTTTTTTGGTTTGTTTTTTTTTTCCAATGTTAGATGACTATTTCAATATCTCCCAAAACAACTACATTTATAATTTTTCAGCATCGATATTTAGATATGTTGCCATTGTATCTCAAGTTTTGTTATTAAAATAATAATAATAAATAAGAGAATATTGAGAGTTTTTGATTCTTTTGTTATTGGCAACAGACTTTATTTCCTGGATACTAACAAGAACTTTAATTCTGACATTTTTAAATTTTCATAAAAAATCCATCTGCTATCCTCTTTGCATTCATTTGATCTGGAGCAATGGAAAATTAACTTTGCACATCTATTTGTTAAGGAGACTCTGGTTTTCAATTCAGTTAAAACTCCGTTAATTATCCTATTGAGCCTTTGCTTGTTTTCCACTTATTTACATTCAATATTCCAGATGTTAATTATCAATTGAAACTGCACCACTCAATTCAATTTGTTACATTTTCTTATCTTTGTTTTCTTCTTTTGAATTCTTAGAGAATATTGTTAAATTGTCATTTATAACACTGTATGCTTTTATTATTCATTTTCTCATATTTTAATCATTTTTACAATTATGATGAAGTCTCTCAAACATAAAGAGCTATAGAGAATCATGATGATTATTGATGATCCAACAGCTAGTATGATAAAATATAACAAATACAGGTTTAAGCTCTTTTGCATAGCCTTCATTTCCCCCAAAATCCTAAGTTACCAGCACAGCGAATTTATAATTGTATGTTGTTTTTTCATTTGTTTGTTTGTTTGTTTGTTTTAAATTGCAAGGCCCTGGGTAAAAAAAATCCTAATTTTATTTTATTCTCAAATGATCTTTTAATTTAATACATAGCTCAAAGTTGATGGTTATTATTTCTCAGAACTTTAAAAAAGTACCCTCTCATTTTCTGGTTTCTATTAATGCCCTTGCACAGTCTACTGTCAAACTAACTGTAGTTCCTTGATTGGTAACCTACTTTTTCTCTTTCAAGTCTTCAATTTTTTTTCTTGACTTTGTTTTTCATTCTCTGTTCAGCTTTGCTTAATGTGCTATTTCATCTGTCTATTGACTTTTTATATTCTATAATTATGATATCCTTTTTTGAACTTCATTTTGTTCTGTAAAAATCTCTTAGAACATTTTTTATAATCTTTTGATTCTTCATTGAATTTTCATTTTTTTGCATTATATATCTGTTTATGTATACTTGTATTTTGTGGTTGATAATCCCATATCTGAAGTTGTTGGGATTTAATTCTATGTTTATTGTTTTTGTTGCCTTTTCACAATGGTGGCTTTCCACATCTATTTATTAGTTTTATGTTTATATTTCTTTTATCATAATCTGTGGATATTCTGAGGGGCCTCAGGTGAAGATACTTCCTTTCCTAGAGAAACACTTTCCGTTTGTTTCTGCTAGGTGCACTTCCAACTCAAGACCATTTTAGATTAATTCCATGCATTGTGATTTCATTGACCACATAGATTATATAAAATTTAAACCCAAAATGTACATGAGAGCAGAGTTGTCATTACAAATTGTTCAGATTATTTTATTCTTTATGGGGTGGATGAGAGAGAGGAAGAAAGCATTTTTACTAATCAGAGTTGACACCAAGTTAACAGAATATTTTGTAACTGCCCATGGCTAGAAGGTCTATTGAGTTTCTTTTACCCAAACCATTTGTAAAGAAAAAAAAATCTTGCAAAAGTTTCAGTTAAATAGTTATAATTATAACCACAAATCAATCTGATACATGTTAGATTCATATTTTGTACTAGCTTTCTATGGCTGCTATAAGAAATTACCACAGATCAAATGGCTTATAAAATACCTACTCATCAATTTACAGTTCTGGAGGACAGAAACCCAAAATGGCTCTCACTGGGCTCAAATCTATCCAGTACTGCATTCATTTCTGGAGGTTCTAGGATTTAGGGGCATAATTTGTTTTATTTTATTTGTTTTGTTTTTCCTTTTCCTCCTTCTTGTAGTCCTCACACTCCTTAGATTTTGACACTTTTCCATCTTCAAATCCAGGAATGGCAGGTGAAGTCCTCACAACACATTGCATCACACTAGTCCTTCATCATATCTTTTCCGGCATTGGCTCACCTACCTTCTTTCTATAAAGACAGTTGTGATTACATTAGACTCACCTGGATAATCTAGAATACAATCCTATTTCAAATTTAGCTGATTCCATTAAGGTCACCTTAATTCTATCCATAATTTTCCTTTACCATGTGACCTAACAGACAAAATTTCAAGGGATTAGGACGTGAACATTTTTTTGGAGGGAGGAGCATCATTCTGTCTACCATAATATTTACATTAAAAATAACAAAGAGTTTCCTTACAAAATTGTAAGTGGCCAGCCTACAACTCCTTTGTCTGAAGAGTTAATGCTATTTTATGTTATAAAACTATGATCGTAATATAAATCAGTTCCATCCTAGTGATTTTCTTTTCACTCCAGTATATTACATAAATGAACACATAATAGGATACCAAATAAATTTATTTTTTCTAGTGTTGATTACTTTGATATTTAACGGTGCCATTGTACTGGCAAGATAATGCACATATTATGTAAATCATTGTACCCATTTGCAAAACTATTCACTGTATAAAGTAGAACTCCCATACTAAAATATAAAATACTGAAAATTTTATATTTGTAATAAGCCATATGCTAATAGCTAACTTCATCTGTTGTATTGGATAACTATTCTACTTTTTTTAGTAATCAGTAAGAATTCTTAAGTGGTATGTAATCAAAATTTTTTTCAGGGCTTTGTCCTAGAAAGGCATTTCAGTTTTCTTGCTTCAAAAGTTCAATGACATTTCAGAAAAAAGAAATTAAAAAAAAAAATTCCTTTTGCAATTAAAACAAAAAGTAAAATACCTAGGAATAAACTTAACAAAGGATGTGAAGGACCTACACACTGAAAACTATAAGACATTAAAAGAAATTTAAGAAGGCACAAAGAAATTGAAAGCTATTCTATATTCATGGATTGGAAGAATCAACATAGCTATAATGGCCATTTTACCCAAAGCAATATAGAAATTTAGTGCAATCCTTATCAAAATTCCAATGGTATTTTTTTTTAAAGAAATAGAACAACAAAAAAAAATGTCAGATGCATATGGAATCACAAAAGACCTCGAATAACCAAAGTAAACCTAAGGAAATAAATAAATAAATAAATAAATAAATAAATAAATAAATAAAACAAACAAGGCTGGAGATGTCATACTCCCTGACTTCAATTTATACTACATAATGACAATAGTCAAAACACTATGGTATTAGCAGAAAAACCGACACATGGACCAATGGGATAAAATAGAGAACCCAGAAATAAACCCGTTTATATATGGGCAGGTAATTTTCAACAAAGAAGCCAAAAGCATATACAATGGAGAAAAGAAAACCTCTTCAATGAGTGGGGATGGGAAAAATTGGAAAGCCACATGCAGAAGAATGAAACTAGACTGCTATCTGTCACTATATACCAAAATTAACTCAAAATAGATCAAAGACCTAAACACAAGACCTGAAACAAAAAAAATTGTATAGAAGAAAGTATTGGTATTAAACTTATGGACTCTGGGTTCAGAGAGGATTTTATGAATTTGACTTCAAAGGCAAGGGAAGTAAAAGCAAAAATAAATTAATGAGATTATATCAAACTAAAAAGCTTCTGCACAGGAAAAAAAAACTATCAACAAAACAAAGAGGCAAACAATGAATGAGAGAAGATATTTATAAACAACACCTCTGATAAGAGTTAATATTTACAATATATATAAAGAACACACATAACTCAAGAATAAAAAAAAAACAAAAAACACACAATCCAGTTAAGAAATGGGCAGAGGACCTGAACACACACTTATTCTAAGAAGACATACATACAGCCAATACATATATGAAAAAGTACTCTACTTCCCTAGCTATTGGGGAAATGCCAATTAAAATCCCAATGAGATACCATCTCACACCTGTTAGAATGGCAACAAGACAAGTAGTTACAAGTGTTGGAAAGGTGTGGAGGAAAAGTAAACCTCATACACTGCTGGTGGGAATGTAAATTGGTAAAGCCACTATGGAAAACAGTATGGAGGTTCCTTAAAAAATTAAGAATAGAATTACCATATGACCCAGCAATCTCTCTTCTGGGTATCTACCCCAAAATCTGAAACACTTATCCATTAATGTTTAAGGAAAAATGTGTGTACTCCTATATCCATTCCAACTTTATTCACGGTGGTCAAGACATGCAAACAACTAAAGTGTCCTTCAATAGATGATTGGATAGAGAAGGTAGGTACATGTGTAAAATGGAATACTATTCTGCCATAAGAAAAGATAAAATACTGCCATTTGCAACAACATGGATGGATCTTGAGATTCTCATGTTAAGTGAAATAAGTCAGACAGAAAAAGAACCATATGACTTCACTCAGATGTGGCATATAAAACTGAAAGCCACAAACAAACAAGACAAACACAGACACAGACACAGTTTAGTGGTTCCCAGAGGGTAAGGGGGTGGAGGGTGGTAGAGGAGGGTAAAGGGGATCAAATATATGGTGATGGAAAGAGAACTGACTGGGTGTTGAACACACAAGACAATATATAAATGATGTATTATAGAGATGTACACTTGAAATCTATATAATTTTACTAACCTATGTCACCCCAATAAGTTTAATAAGAAATTTAAAAAAATACCCCCCCAAAAGAAGGGCATGATACACAAAGAAAACAAAAAATAAAATGGCAGACAAATTCAATTATATCCATAATAATGTGAATGGATTTAACAATCCAGTCAAAAGGCAGAGATTGTCAGACTGGAAAAATAAAATAAGATTTGACATTATGACATCTACAGTAGACACACTTTATATTGAAAGATACAGATCAATTGAAAGTTAAAGAATGGAAGAAGATATAATCTTGCAAACAGCAATGAAAAGAAAGCTATACTAATATCAGGCAAAATACAGACTTTAAAACAAAAATATTATTAGCGATGAAGAATATTTTATGATAAAAAGTATATGCATATAACAGTTTAAAAAATTGCAACCCCATCTTAGTTTTTTTTAAGTAATATTTTTCACTCTTCTGTATTACTTTCTATAACATTTATTTCTTCTGTTTACATTTCATACTTGGGGTTAAAGTACAAATGGAGAAACACATACTATAACTATAAATATTTCATTGTTTTAAATCAAGGTAATACAATATTAAGTGGAATGTGTTTTACTCTTCTACCTTGATAAATGTACCTTCATTGCAACCTTGAAGTCTGGTTTTGCATAAGAACTCTAGATAATTCACTAACTCATTCTGTTTATTGTCTGTATCTCCCTTACTAGAATGTACACTCTGTTTAGGTCAGAATTTTTTCAACTGTTTTGTCACTGGTTTATCTCTAGTGCCTAGAATAAAGCGTATCACATTGTAGGTGTCAATAAATGTCTTGAGTGGTGAGCAAAGTACTTGACTCTGAATAGACCCTCAATATAAATTAGTTTCCTTTCTGCTTTACTTTGTGAACTCTGGCTTCTGTGAAATTCAACTCCTAGTATTAAGAATAAGCTTAAGACATTTGTTTTATTTTGTAAGTAATTGATGCTATGTTCCTTCATTTTGAAATAAAAAACAAACAAACAAAAAAGGTTACATTGCAGGTATTCACATCCAATTATTGAAAAGAAGTTTTTGATCAAGAGGTTCTACCAGTGGTCAAAGTTTCTGAAAAAAGGAGAGAATCAGATATGCTGAAGAAAAATCAGCAGATATAAAGCAAGATTTCCCATTACACTCTGCTAGGACCCACACACTTATTTTATTCTTTGGGTTATAGCAAGTGAGGTGTCTAGAGTGCACAGTTTAAGTAAATGTCCACTATTAACGTCATGCAAGTACCGACTTCACACTTTCATGACTCTGAGAGTGAGTACCACCTTACATTTTGTCCCCTAGGCACTTTACTAGCCATACCCTTATCCTGCCCCACGTGGTTCATCCATGCATATACCTGCATACCTCACAAATAATAGAAATGAGGCCCTTTCTCTTGCATGTTGTATTTAATTTAGTGATAATAATGCCAACATCTGACCATGTAGCATTGCCATTTTAAACTAAGGTTTCTTCATCTGTAAGATGCGCATAATAAATCAACCTCTCAGGGATATTTGAAAGGTTAAATGATTTAAGCTAGGTAAAGCTCAGAGACCGATGCACTTATTTCCTTATCTTGTGTTTATGATATTTTTCATTTAGAACTTTAGAAATTTATATTTTGAAAAATTAGAGTAATTGTGGAAAATGTTTACCATTTATCTGTTTCCTTAGAGATTTAAGTTTATTTATATTAAGTAATTAAATGCTATTTCCCCCAAAGAAAAGTAGCTTTTATTATGAAGTTATTAGATAGTTACATCTGTATGAATTACTTCCAATTATAATATTTTTCTAGAAATATTATATTTTCCCAACAGTGGTATTTGAATGTGTAGGTGGTGAAATTTTTATCTTAAAAGGTGATTTGCTGCAAAGAGAAACACAGAGATTTAATATAAAAAGTCAGTCTCTGATTAGCTTTTATAAATGAAAATCACTAACACACTTGCTCATAAAAACATCTACTTGATGTGGGAGCCTTAGTAGTAAAGTTACAAATTTGAGATGATTTTTTAATCTGATATTTATATTTTTGCTGTAGGTTAAAAATATTTTCTTTCCCCAATCTTTTGATGGCATTTGCTTATCTTAGCTCATCTGAATTTCAGTGGTAAATTCTTTCCATTTCAATCATTTTACTAAATTATTTATAGTATTTATATTCTTTAGCCACGAATGATTTGAACATTTTGTTGTTGGATTGGCCAAAAGAGAATATTAAACCACAGAAATTCCCCCAAATAGCCTGAACAAACTAGTACCTATTGAGAGACAAAAGAAATATCATTAGAAATGTACCCTCATGAAAATACATTATTATTTCTAGTTTAAATGATTAGATAATATTTCTAGAATGATGTTTTTATTAATAAAGCACTCATACTAAGATTAATTATGGAAGCGAGCTGAAATTTTAAAACAGATTTATTTCGAAGAAAAAATATAGTACGTTCCTCTGCTTTCTCTCCCCACTTAAAGACCCTTTTTTAGGAATCATCTGTTGTGAAAATATAGACATTTTGCAGCAGGTTGTTGTAGATCCTGGCTCACTTTCTCAAGAGACACTGCTGTATTATGAACATGAGACTTACAAGGTCATATTCAGTTTGGAGATGAATCGTATGTCCACATCATCTCCATGATGCTAGTATGATAAATTTGTATGGGCATTGTGGGACCACTGTTTCTTATTATCTTGATTTAGAAACACTTGAAAGGGTGTACAAAAGCCATTAACCATAGAGAGATATTTATTGTTGATGTAAGAAACATTCAAACCTGTAGACTTTTTATAAGAGTTTATTTGAGCCAAACTGATGACACATGCCAGGGAGCAAGATCTCAAATGCTCCAGAGAATAACAGTTTTGCATCTTTTTTTATGTGCTTGAAATTAAGGAGGTAATTTAAGGAAGTTTGGAGAAAACAAGGCAGTGATTGGATTACAGGATAGTTAAAAAGATGACGTGACTGGAGAGTTAATACCCTCTCCAGGGGTATTTCAAGGGAGAGTTAACCCTAGATGCACAAGAGCAATGGACAGAGCTGGCTTCAAGCCTTTCACTAAGAAGTTAGAGGCCTGGAGTGTGACCACCTATCCTGACTGCCCTGTTAGGAATTTTTGATCAGATCACCCTGTGAAGTTACTTTCCATAGAAAACCTTTTTGTTACCCACATCAAATTTTCAAAGAGCAAATAGTAATGAGTAAAAGTTAAAAAAAAAGAAATTACATAACATTTATAATGCATTTTTTAGACAGATATTTGATTTTTAATAACAACATGCATAAAATTGAAAAGCTTCAATTATCAGAGATGAAAGGCAATTTGCTATAACAGTTAACGTGTACATAGGTATGACTGTGGCAAAATTCATAAAAACTTCACTTAGTTTCAATCTCCTACAAAGATTCCTAATTAATGTTGCCCATACACAGTTCTATAGCTGGTTTTTAGCTAATTTTAGAATCCAGTGAGATCTACTATTTAGTTAATAATCCATATAAACACTTGTATAGGCCTAAGTGCTGATTACCTTTCAGTAAGTACTCTTATGCTAATGTGACTAGTTACAGGCAACTGCTTATTTACGCTGTAATAGAGTTATGTGTATTATATAACTCAATTTCATCTTCAAAACAGTGATAGTGTCATTATTCCCATTTTACAGATGAAGTCTTTGCTTTTCCTGGTAAAGTTAAGGAACTCCTTTACCTGAGGGCCTACGGTTAATAGAGACAAAGTCAGAATTAAAACTCATCTGCCTCAACAATAAAAATGTGTACTCTACTGCTTCGTTCTTGTCTTGATTGCCCTGCTACCCACCCCCAACTAATTTATTTAAGAAAACTTTGTAAAATGCTGATCCTGGATCCCTAGCCTGCATTCTTTCTATTCCTCATTATCTGTAACCATTTGACATCGTATTAAGGACTCATCCTCAACAGAAGTAGGAAACTTTGAAGAGCTTTAGACTGCGTCTTTGCATATCATCATTGAACCCTCCCTTTTTTGCACTCTGGCTCTCCTTGAACCCTAGCTCTACAATTTTTAATCATCTCTTTACGCTCTGGTTCTCTTTACAGGATTCTAATCTTGGTATGCTTCCTCTGGTACTAAGAAGCGGCCTCATTCTTGTTCATTGACACTGAGAGACCCGAGTTCTTCTAAGATCTGGCACGAGGATTTAACCAGAATTTATTGCTGATGGATTTTCTGGATGCCTTTTATCTGCTTCATTTACTCTTGAGCCATCAATTCCTTTATAGGGACGTTCCTCTTCTACTGCCACACATTTTAGATTGTGTCATTTGTGTGGTGGGCAGGACCTCTCAGCTCCTATAAATTTTTCAAGCTATTCACAGCCTCTTCGCCAGTAGATAGGTCTAGTTTCTTTTTTGATCCCCTTTCCACTGCTCCATCCTACTGTTTGGAATGGGAGCAATTCTCATCAATTTCTCTCTCAGTAAATGCAACAAAACAGGGAAACCTATTTTTTCAGACTTTACCATATGTTGCTTGACTACCACTTATTCTTTGGTCTCTTCCATTTTCGTCTTTCCATTTTCAAGTTATGTTATTAGTATTTAGTAGAAGTTATCCATAGCATGGCACAATTTATATAAATTGTGATAAAAATACAGCAGTCGACTGTGTTTGTATAAAAGTAGGATGTACAGAGTATGCATGCTTTTAGATGATCCCCCATTGAGTGATGCCCGCCATTGACTTACCAACACTTGTACAATTAAAACATATTAAATTAGGAAATAGTAAAAACAAAAAATGCCAAATGTGAATTAAACAATTTAAATCCTTGTAAAGTCTGTTTGTGCGTATGCGTAGCAGGTGACATTTGTCCATCACACATTAAATGTCAGAACAAATATTTGAGTGTCATCATCCTTAGAAATTGTCATTACCTCAAAATACATTTTAGAAAGTACACAAATACCATTATACATAAGAAATAAGTAGAGTCATACTTTGCTTCTACAATACCAAAATATGCTTACTTATCTTAAATATGTTGTATTATAAAAGAAAAGTCCTGTGTGTCTGTATGAACCCTTTGGATGAAGAAGCTTAAATTTGGTTAATAATATCAGTGTCATAAGAATTAATTTTTATTTTTTTAAAAAAACTATTTATTGGGCATCTATGCTGTTCCATTCACTGAGAATAGAGTGGTGAACAGAGAAGACAAACATCTCTGCAATCTTGGAGTTTATGTTAGTAGGATAGTTTAAAAAAATTGAGACTACATGTGTCAGAACAGTTTTTCCACTCAATGGTTATGTGACCATAGATAGAACACCTGAATTACCTCAGCAGGTACTGAAACCAAAAACTTGAACCCTATGCCTCTATGTCTCATTTCTTTTCTCTCTATGCCTTAGCTTCATTCCACCTCATTGCGTATTGGCTTTATTCACAAGCCAATAAAGATGGTCACATAGTAAGACCCTATATAGCATGCCACTAGACAACTCTATCCCTGACACGCTGACACAAGTCCAAAAATTTTATGGAAGAGAATTGTTGGCCCAGCTGAAGTCATGTGCCAATCCCTGGGCCAGCTAAACATAGCCAGGCATGCATACATTCAAGAAAATGTGTTTTATGGTGACTATGTGTATGTTGGCAAAGGAGGGAGGTCCTAGGGGATTGAGGTGCCAGATAGATGATCTGAAGAGATCCACCATAGAGAATAATGGGATCGTATATAAGTATAGTACAATTTAATGTCTTGCTCATCATTGCGAAATATTGTGATTTCAAATATTATTTCAAATTAATATACAAAATGAAATGAACTCATTGGAGCTTCGGTAAATGTTTTTTCTATGCACTGCTGAAGAAACACAAGAATTGCATTTTGAAACTAAGGCTAAGAGTGCATGTGACTCTTTGTAATGGAACCTATCATAAACTGTGGTGTATTGTGAGGACCAGTGGAGAAGTATCTTTTTACCGGCGTTGGGAATGATCATGTTCCAGTATTTCTCATATTCAAATTTAGAGGCAACCTAGAAATAGGACAATGGATATCGATAGTAGTGATATCAATTTCCGTTTAGGCAAAATGTTATCAATATAGATACATTTTAAAGGGTGTTCACTTTAGAGAATAGCCCTGGAAGTTTTCTATGCCTTAACCCTCCAAATCATGTGTTTATCCTCAAAAGGCAAATTAATCGAGTCTTTATAAAGTTCTTTTTTATTGTATCCCAACAAAGAATATTGCTGTCCTCCATCCTATTATCAGCTATCATAAGTTTACAACAGCCATTCAATTCTACCATCAAAAATACTGCCCGCTCTCCTCTCAAGTTTGCCTAAAAGTCCTTTATAAGTTATGAAGCAGAAACTGACCTGCAGCAAAGATCAGTCCCAGGTCCTATGGAAGTGCTGTATAAGGCACTTTTCAAAGTTGGTGATTTGAATAGAGTTTTCAATATTCTGATAGCAGTTTTTTTTTTTATAAATACCCAGAAGTGAGATTACTGGATCATATGGTAGTTCTATATTAAATGTCCATTGAGAGATTAATTGATAAACAAAATATGGTATAAAGATACAATGGAATATTATTTAGCCTTAAAAAAGGAAATCTTATCACGTGACAACAAGGATGAACCTTGAAGACACTATGCTAAGTGAAGTAAGCCAACACAGAAGGACATGTATTACATAATTCTACTTATATGAGATATTTAAAGACATCAAACTCATAGGAGCAGAAAGTGGAATAGTGGTTGCTAGATACCAGGGAGAGGAGAAAATACAGCATTGTTGTTAATGAGTATAAAATTTCACTTACGCAAGTTGAGTAAGTTATAAAGATCTGCTATAGAAAATGGTGCTTATAGTTAGTAATACTTTTTTGTACACTTAAGATTTTCATAGGGTTGACCTAATGTTATGTTTTTTTATCATAACAAAAAACACAAAAGAAATAAATAAAAATAAATTGTGAGTCATTAGACAAATGAACCTGAGACACTGCTCAGACAACTTTCAGACAATATCAGAAGTCTAGATCAGGGTTTTCAGAACATGTTTTAGATCAGAAACAGATATACTTCATGAAAGCAAATTGCTGACCTAAGATCTAGTGGAACAGAATTATTTATTCAGGATGGCATAGACTGATAAAGGACATTTTATTGTGGTTATTATCTTGAAATTGTTGGTAATACATTGTAATAGTCTTTTTTTCTAATAGGCATATGAGTAAGCCCTTTCTTTTTTCTCTTAAATTACTTGATTTAATAAATTATATTTTTGAAAAATGAAATGAAACATTTTTAATGATATCCAGCTTTTACTAACTCCTCAAAATTTGGAAACAAATACTTTTATTGAGGTGCCATATTTTCATGGTAATATAGTTGTTTGCATAGGGTCAATAAGAATTTTGATAGCATTAAACCAATTCATTGGGAGACCAAGACCAAACCTATTGTGTCATATTTGAGAATAAATTTCATTCAATTTAATCAAACATTACAAGCCATGACTAAAGGACAAAGGTTTTACTTCATATATGGAGCCAAAGTCTTCGAACCCCCACTTGGATTTCTGAGCAATGGCTGAACTTGACTTACAAAGAGACTCTACCTGTCTCAGTGGTTTCCTAGAAGACCAATGTGACATATCCTAGAATTACAGAGGCGTTTAGCCACTGAGATATAGAGACATGGAAGGACCCAATACATAAATATTTGCCTTTCCTCCAATGATACATTGCTTTGAGATGTAGTTCCATATGACCTTTCTGAAGATGACAAAAATTTGAACATTCAACTCTGTTTGTTATAAAATTATGGTCAGCTCAGTAATGAAGTAATGAACCCATTTTTATTTTCAATGAATACATATAAACAAATATGTAAAGATACATAGATAGTCAATATAATTGTTTAAACTCAAGGAATGAAGGAGGGTCCAAAATTTGAAGTGGAAATGGTTAAAAATAAAATTTCATATTTATCTGCAATCTTATCTTTCTCTTTTTTTAAAGATACTGACTAATGTAATAATGGTGTATTGTAAAGTAATTTGGGCTTTAACCAAGCATTTCCTGAAATGGATATTCTAAAGACCTTATAAGAATTGTAAAATAGAATAGCATCATGGAATAGAGTGGAGTGAGGAAATAAAATGGCTCCATTTTTAGTCTGGCAGGCTGCAATGAAAATCACTTAAGAAATCAAACAGCAATGTTAAGCATAATGGGCTGTTTCCAAAGTACAAGGGATGATTTCACAGAAACACATCTTTCTTCAATTGGATAGATACTGCATTGTTCCCAAGACTCTAAGACATCCCTTGGGTAATGTGTAGGAATGCATTTGATTTAATAAAAATATAATTAAAGAAACACACTTGGGGAAGTATACAAAAGAAAGAGGAGCGATTCAGAGAGTAAGAGTCCTCAATCAAGGAAGTGTGGGCTTTCTCAACAGTGCAGGATATTTGAAGAAGGACTGTCTTATGACATAGGCAGCTGCCTATGGAGGCTTGAGGTTAGAAGCATTTACCCATGATGACTAAAGGGATATGTTCTTATGAAGTACCTGAATTTGTACTTTGAATCCTGAAAATTTTCTTCATTTTCAGCAGAAGACTATACTTCCTTATAGAATAAATTTTATCTTTAACTTGCCACACTAAATTAAAGCAATTTATTTGGTATCAACAGAGACTGGAGTGATAGCCTAGGAGAGAATGAAAAGCTGCCAGGTCTTACCCAGACGCTACCTATGTCAACACTCCTAGCTTTAAAACTTGAACATCATCCTATCAAGTGCACTTCCTCCAGGAGATAAAGGAGTTTTCAGCATTACAGTGCATGTGGCAGGAGCTGCAAGTATTGGGTGGGTGCAAAAGTAATTGCGGTTTGAAAGGTTAAAAATAATTGCAAAAACTGCAGTTACTTTTACATCAACCTAATAGTAAGCCAGGCTGGAGGTCCAAACACAGGGGAACAGCCTGAGTTCAAAGAAGCTTTTTCTAAGCAGACAACTCCAAAATTTGATAAGATTCAACTTTCTGCACAACCTACTAAGTCAGAGGAAATAGGCCTTTACGACAAGGAAAGAAAGTAAATAATCTGTGTCACACTGAAATTTATTTACTCTTAAATGTGAACCTTTTCCAGCAATAAAATAAAATAATAATTATCTAGGTTTATGTGGTAAATCTAGGGTTTTCAGTGACTTCTTTTTGTAGGCAACATAGATGTTTATATTTTCTATTTGTAACCCTAGTATCGTAAGCCATCATAAATGGGAAAGTTGTATTAATTAAGATAAAAAAGTGATATTTAAAAAATTCTTATTAAAAATAATCATTTTTCTTGATAACACAAATTTTATTCCTTTTGTCATAGGCTGTACATGGTTAAAAAAAAAAGCAGTTAATATCACATGAAGTCTTTATATTAGAGATAAACGATGCCAAAAGACAAGCCATTATGTGCTACTTTGTCATTTCTTGTAGTTCAAGACTTGTGTGTCTACTTGCTTCTTCGCTAGCTTTCCTGACCTAACCATCCAATCTTGCAAGCAACAAAATAAATCCACCCAACCTCCGACCTACTTGACCTCTCAATTAGATTACACAACATGTTATGAATATGGGCTCTCTTCTTATCGCATGTCCCTTGGCATAACTCTGCAACTCAGTTTCTTATCTATGAGTTTCCTCATCGGTAACCCTGATACACGCCCTCTACCTTAGTTTCCTCCCAAATTCTTCTGGGGATGAGAATTATCTGGAATAACTATCAAACAAATTCCCCGAGCTCCATCAAAGACCAACAATCTCTCGACCCCATGATAGGTTCATGGGACAATATCTATGTAATAAGCATTCCAAGCACAGTTTATGGTAGGCAAGTCTGATGAGAGAGTGCTGTAATGCATTGCCTCCCATCCGTTCTTTGTGTGTTGGTTCTCCCTTACATTATAGCCAATGAACTTTGCTGATTTTTATTCTCCTCTCCTCTCTCTTGGGTATACTACACACAACATAGCCAGATTTCTTTCTGTAGTTGAAGAGTTGATAAATGTACTTATTATTTCAGAAGTCTTTGTTGCCTTATAATTACCAAGAGAAATATATATATATATTTAATGTGACAGAAACCTCCAAAATCTGATCCAAACTTGCATTTCTTTTCCTCTTCCATCAAATTCCTGTGCACATCACATTTCTACTGCCTTAGACCATATACCATTTCCATGGAGGGAATATGTTTTGCCCTCCATGTAGCTATATTTTTGCTATGCTTTTGTCTCTGATTGATTTTCTTCTCTTCTGCACACATCCCCTCCATTGACACATTACTTAAAGTCTCTCCCTGAATTCATCTCTTTAATAACCCCCCACCCCAATCTCCCCAGTCTTCCTCAGTCAGTGCAAATTATAACTATTGAGTCTGTTATTTACTATCTTCCTACTTATCTATCATCAATCTATCTATGTATCTATGTGTCTATCTATCCTTCTGTCTATCTATCTATCTATCTATCTATCTATCTATCTATCTACCTACCTATCACCTATCATCGTCTTTTATCCTTTATCTTCTGTCTCCTCCACAAAATTACAGAAGTCTTGGAGGCAAGGAGATTATATTTCTTTGTTATGCTTTTTTTCTCAGCATACAGAAGAGCATCTACATAGGGCAAGAAATACATAAATGAGTTACATAAATGCTTCTTGAAATGGTAATTGAATGGATGGGTAAAAGTAAACACTTCAGGAATAACTTTTGCTTCTATAAATCTAGTTTAGTTGGATACAGTATGTTTGAAATAGTTTAACAGTTGTTCACCTGGCCTCCTAACCACTAACTCAACCTTTCTCTCCTAATTTTTCCCTCAGTGCTTGCCTGTTTGATTTCTAAAACCTTGGTGTTATCTTAACACCTTGTATTATCTCTTTCTATAAGAGTCTTAAGATAACTTGTTTAAGTGGAAGAAGAAACTTCAGGATGGATCTATTGCTTTTGAGATGCCGTAATGCACATGGGATGGTATGAAGCAGAAGGGTGATTTGGTAGCTTTGGAGGCTTACTCGCTTGCATAATGCTTTTTATTAACAGTGGCCCAACCCTCAAGGATGCACTGTATCTAGTTTTTATGCACACCTAGCTGCCTCATTCTCCCAGCATTCCAGAAATTCTGGGGCTGCCCTTGGGTTATTTGTAATGTATGAATTTCAATTTTTCAAGCAATGAGCTATATTTAAATTCAACAAAGGTGACTTGAAAACAGCCATATTCTTTGGAACTGCAAGTTGATTTTGCTGAGTGTCAGATATTTAGTAGCCAAGAGGCAAGGGGAGCCAAAAAAGAGTGTTTGAAAAGATAGTGAAACTTTAATGATTCTCAGCTTCCCCCAAAGTGCTGTCAGCTACTGTATGAAGCAGAAGGGAACTTTCATTCTGGGGAGCTTTCTGTCTAATGCCATTCTAGGGACAGAAATGAGCAGGAAATTGTGGCGGCAAGAGGGGAATGATACAATTACTCTTTTAAAAAGTGTAATAGCTGATGAGTTCCTCCACAAACAGCAGTATATCGTTACTATTAGAACTCAGCACTTCATTTGGCCAGTTGGGATTTCGCTTTCTGACATCTCTTTAGAAAAGAGTCTGTATAGCAGGTGGGTCAATGTTAAAATACTTGAAGAAATTAATTTCAGATTCTACTTAAGGACCTAAACCTAGACAATCCCATCACAATTTCTCTATTTTTTGGCTAAACCCTTGATATACATATTCTCTTAAAGAAAATGGGTAGTTATGAAAGGAGAAGAATCAAAGATGATGATGATTTTTTGTAAACAATGCAGAATTGAAGAATTTTTTTTAAAAAAAAGCAAGTACACCAGAGTCTAAGAAACATATTTCAGTGTCTAAGACATATTCCACTGAGACATATGAAAAAGGAATTGAGCATTAAGAGTCTAATATTTTTTCAGTTGAATTACCATGGAAAACCCGAGGCTATCTAAAATCCTATGTAGTGAGAAAGGGCTGGAGAATTACTCTGGACATACATAAGGATTTCGCCTTCCACTCTGCTAGTCTGTGAAGGTTAAGTAAAGTTTGCTTTAATATTTTTGTGTCTTAAACATCCAAATTTCTCTGTATATTTGGTCCCATGGTGGGTCCAGGTGATATAAGCTAAATGATTCTCTATTAAATAATTGCCTTTCTAGTGGACTCTGATTAGAGACAAACACCAATTTTCTTCTACTAGATTCCAAGAGGCATTTGCACAATTCCTAGAGATGCAATAGAAGGAGAGTATGTGGACGTTTCTATTAATTAAAGTGCATGCTTTTCTTGAAAGTGCATCAAGCATCATCACAGAATTGGGAGATGAAGTCAGGGAAAGGAAGTGGATCTATTCATAGTTGCCCTTTAGAACTTAATGAAGTTTTCTTGCCATTTTCCTCACAGCTTGATAGAAGTGGACTAATGGTGAAGAGATCTGTGGTCCCGCTCTGCAGCCTCCCGGCTAAATAAAGCTAATGAAGTAGAAAAATGATATTGATAAAACTATCCTGCCTTTTATAAGTATGCCCCATCAGTTGGAAACTGTTCAGTGTTTGTGTTTAATCTGATCTGACCTCAATCATCTTTTCTTGCCTTCCAATGACTAAATGGGTGACTTGTTATTTAGCTTCAATAGCTCAAAAATAATCCCACTCAATTCCCCACAATACTTCAATACAGCGTACAAAGGCAAAACCAACAATACACATTTACTTTTTAATCTTAGGAAACAAAAGGATTATATGAATGTTTCAAGGCTGAATCCTGGAGAAGCCATATGTTAATTATTTTATATGATAGTTTTATTATAGTAAACGTTTTGACTCCCATTTCTTTAGGTACAAGACCAAACTAAGAAAGGCCTTTTGCAAAATTATGTACCTTGCCATATTAAAATGAAAAGTTAATTCCACCTCCATGGGATGTGTCAATTGAATCGAAACTGCTGAATAGCAGAAGCTTTATCTCTTGTTTTCCATCACATCTGCAAGAGCCTAGAAGAGTGGTTAACACATGGTAGGTGCTCAAAAATATACAAGTAAATTTCAAGAATAAAGATACTTTACTGCACTGCCTAACTGTTAATTTTATCACTATCTGTCCACTTTTTTATATATATAAGAGGATGATTTATTTTACTTTTTAAATTTTATTTTAAAACCCTGTGTTATTTTACAAACTGGAGAAGTGTTTTTGATTCACATTCTTTGAATTATGGGTAAAGGAACTAGGATATGGTAAATCATTTTCAAGAGCACTCAACGTACTCGTCCTTAACTTTCAATGGGGAATTTATTGAACAACTCACAAAAATGTCTGAGAATTATCTTGTAATTCAGCCAGAGAACTACAAGGCCACATCAGTTAAACACTGGCATTTCTATCCAGTGATATGCCAAATAGACATCCAAAAAATTGTTGTGCAAAGTTAACGAAATATTTCTATCAAAATATTGGATAGGAATCTCTGAAAAACTATAAAATCCATTCAGAGAGTTGTTGTAAATATCAAACTATAGGGTTGGTTAAAAGAAGCCAATACTTAAAAACATACTACCTCCAAGGAATTACAAAGGGATGGCAGGTGCAGCAATGTGCTTTTGTTAAAATGCATCCAAAGTTCTAAACAATTCCTAATCCACTGATTATTAACAGTTACTCAGATTTTTTATTCTTGTGCATTTTAATAGGGAGAGACAAAAATAAGTCATGTTAGATAAGAACCAGTAAAACATTTGAATGTATAAATTAACAGGTACTCTTTTTTTATCGGGACCTTTTCTACTTCTTATCTTTTGGGTAAAGGTCATACTTCTTTTGCTGTTATATTTTTGAATTGACTTTTGAGAAGAAACTGATAAATTTCATTTAAAACAATGCCAGGTGTTCTTCAGAGACACCTTTATTAAGACTTGGCTCAAATCTGCCCCAAGCTATCAGGCTTGATCTAAAGTTCCCAGATGAGTTCTATTGTGGCACTTTATAATTGCTATATTTTTTGTTTATGAAATTTCTCCCAACATATTATTGCAGTAAGATATTCGACCTAAAATCTACCCTGTGGCACAAACTCAACAAGATAGAATAACTTACATTTACATATGCGTTAAACAACAGAACAGTTTCAGCCATGAGAGTTATATTGGCAACATAACATTTATGCAGTAATTGTTGGTTGAAAGGGAGTGGGCATGCACAGGGTAGAATATAGAATGTTTCCATTGTTGTTATATGTTTTAGGATTGTTGATGCTGAATCTGTCAAATGTATTTGGACTGGAATGATTCTTTTTTACTAACAAGTATTAGAATGATCCTTGATAAAAATGACTACTATTTATTATATTTAGCTTCTGTTATGTACCTCAAAGAATGTAGCAAGATTTCCTTTCATACACGAGGGACATAAAACTTAAGGTTACTGCTATTTGTTCAAGCTCTCCAAGTTACAAAGTGAATGGATCTCAAGTTGAAAACTGAGATCTTACTCCATAACTTAGTATATTAGCCATTGTGCTACACATACGCATATTGTGTTTAAAAACATGTTCATGTATTATTAATGTGAGTTTAATTTTTATAGTCTAATGTAATTTTTAGAAGAAGTTCATGGCCAACTGAAAAGAAAAAGAATATTATCTGCTTCTAGAGAGAGAAAGAGAGAGAGAAACTCTAGTCAATTCAATAAACTACTCAGTCTATTTCCTTACGGTTTTTATCTAGAGAAATGAGTTAGAATTTTCTAACATTACTTGTCTATGTAGATTTCCTTTATTGTTTTCTGCTGGTTTTATGTATGTATTTTGATGCTATTTTAGGTTATTTGTCAGAAATAGATTTCTGACATTTTATCTTTTCTAAACCTTATAATTTTTCAATAAAGGGGTTAAAATCAGTACATGAAAGTTTCGGTTTCTTCTCATTCTAGCCAACACCTGTTATAATCACTCTAATTTTAGCCACTCTAATGAGTGAGTAACATATCTCATTATGGCTTTATGGGCATTTCCCTAATAATTATGTTGAATATCTTTTCATATGTTCATTTGCCATAAGCATATCTTTTTTTGGTTGTCTGTTCAAACTGTCTACTCCATTTTAAGTCAATTAAATTGAGTTGTAAGAGTTATTTATAAATTCTGAACCATCTTTTCTTTCTGCATTTTAAAAGTGTTGCTCCACTGTCTTCTGGTCTTTTTGGTTTCAGAAGAGAAGCCCATTGTCATTCAAATCAGTGTTGCCCCCTTTGCAACATGTGTTTCATTGAGGAACACATACTCTTTGCCATTCATTTTTAGCGCTTTTACTGTGATATGCCTATGCATTGTTCTCTTTGAATTTATACTGTTTGGAGTTCTCTGTGCTTCTTGAAACTCTAAATTTATATATTTCACCAAATTTGGGAAGTTTGGGGTCATTAGATTTTCAAGCAGCTATTTTTATGCCACATTACCATTCTCCTTTCCTTATTGAACTCTGATGACATATATGTCAGACATTTTGATATTATTCATTGGGTCATGAGGCTGTCTTCATTCTGTGAAATCTTTTGCATCTCCATCCAAGTGGATAATTTCTATTGATCTGTCTTCAAGTTCACAGATTCCCCTGTCATTTATATATTATTACTAGACCAATGAGTGAATGTTTTGTTTCACCTACTGTACTTTTTAATTCTAAAATTTTATTTTGGTACTTTTTATGCTTTCTATTGCTCTATGCTGATTTTACATCTTTTTATTTATCATACGTATCTTCCTCTACTTCATTGAGCACACTTCTAATAGTTACTTTCCAGTCATCGTCTGATTGGCCTGCATCTAGTTATCATAGGATGACCGCGTGTCTATTTTCTTTTACCTTAAGAATGGGTCACATATTGTTTTGCTCTTCTTAAGCTTAGTAATTTTCATTTTACCACGGACAATGTGCATATCAATGTTACATATACTCAATTGCATTCTTCTGACATGTGTTGATTTTTCATTCTCACCCTTTAATTAACTTGATTAGACAAACTACATCCTTTAGGAAGCCTGCAATGGATGGGTCTCAGTTTTGTCCTTTAAGTCTTGGCTGTGAACTGCTTTTCGTTTCAGCCCATGCTAAACACAAACAAGGTGTTCAAAATTGAGTTAAATACACTTTTATACAATCTAAACCAGGAAACCATCCAATTCATGTCAAAAGAAAGGAGATAAAGGGAGAATTAAAATAAATGAAACTTACTCAGAATACAATAATAACATTAAAATGAGATGTCATAACGGTGCATATTTTAAAAAGAACAAAATACAAATTCAGGCCTTCCTTTATTTTAAGTATTAATTGTCTTCAATTTATATCTGTTTATTTTTTCTGTTTTCTGGGAATGCTAACTATGCATTCAATATTCTTTGTTTCATCTAGCTATCATATTCTCTTTTATTACTTTTATTTTTGTTTAGTGTGATTTTATGAAGATTTTTCTTTATATTATTAACTCTGTTTTCAGCATTTTTCCTATTGCTTCTATGATAGCTTTATTATTTAACTCCAATTTCTTTCTCAGATTCTCTATGTTTCAACATATTCTGTTGCTTTATCATTTATTTTTTAAATAACCGTATCTCTCCATTTTTTCAGGGTTTTTTTTTTTCACGTCAATTTCTTTGAAAGACTGGAAAGGCATTTGTCTTTGTCTACTATGTTTCCTTTCATAATTCTTAATCTGATACATATTATTAATCTGCTTATTTTGTTGTTTATTTTTGCTATCTATGCATAGCTACCCATTCTAGAGTCTTTCAATTTATAACTCAACTTTGAATAAACTCAGTCTAATTTGGGTCTGCTATTAGCACACACATAAGAAATGCCTCTGAAAAAAGGATTGGGGTGTGGGGAGCGTAGGAAAAAGAGGAGATATAGGATGGCCAGCACCTTTATTTAAAATGTGTTTTGCTTATACTTCATTATATTATCTGCTGCATTGTTTTTTATAAGGCCAAATAATCTCTTAATTTTTAGAATGCTTCCTCCAAACTACTTAGAATATGTCAAGAAAATTAATAAAGTGGTTTTTAATTTTTTTAGTTGTTTTATAAACATTAATTTATTATTTTATGTACGAGGCACTAATCTAAGATATTCACAAATATCAATTCCTTTAATTTTTACCATAACTCTTTGAGTCAGTACATCTAATTTCTACACGTATAGATAAAAATACTGATGTACAAAAAGTTAAGTATCTTGCTCAAAAATCACAACAAATAGGTGTTGGAATTAAGACTTGAACCCAAATATTCCAGCTCTGATGTTAATGTTTTTAAACAGTGCCATATTATCTATAAAACAACATGTTATAAATAATATACTTGACATCCTAGTCTGCTTATCACAACCAATGCTGTGTTCCATTGTCCTTCATAAAGAGTCGCCTTTATTTTATGTTTTTGTTTTGTTTTGTTTTGTTTTGTTTTAGTATAAGGGAAACTAGCCCACTAGATGCTAGTACTTCTCTACTTTCACAGCTTATTGGAATCATCCTTTCCAAGTAACCTTTCAGAAGCTTCTTGGATGGGCCAGTCTCATTATTCATTCTCTCCTACAGCAGAAACACTTAATGTCCACTGAATATCCATGTGTTCTCCCACATTCCTCCAACTATTTGTAGTTGAGCAGGGTCATTGCACTAGTTCTGGCAAATAAATTGTGAGAGAAATGCTGTGTACCTCTTCTACACTGTGGCAAGGTACACGCCCCATTCAACTCTCCAGCTTTGTCTTTTCTGTTGGCCACACGTCAACACTGATGAACTCAACAATGGTAGCAAGTAGGCTGCTTTGTCACTGCACAGAGGAGTACCACCTTAGAGAATTCAGTCAACTATATGGGACTTTGAGTGAGAAATAAAATTTTTTTGTGAGTCATTGAGATTTTGGGGCAATGCTGCATATTCTAACCCATCCTGACTAATATGCCTACTATGATTGCATCTTGGGAATTGCTCGCCATAAACATGCTACAAGTAAATGGTGGCAAGAGCCATGTTTGGAAAATACATCTGAATTATTTATTTCAATAATTTAAGTCTCCAAAGAAAATTTAATTCAATTCATTTTAATAAAGTAATATAATCTTTTCTTCTAAATACAATAAAGTAAGAATTTCAGTTACCAAGATACTGAGAGAGCTAGCTTCTCTGATTAGATTTCTGATTAATAGAAGGACAATGAGAAACATCACTTGTTTTCAGTACTTGCTGTTAAAATGCTTTTGCAAATACATTTATTGGCTTATCTAATTACTAAATATATCATGACTTTACTTTTGATAAGTTATAATAGGAAATAGACTTGAGTTCATGATTTAGTGGCTAAAATCAACCAACATAATTGAGACTCTATCTGCCAAGCACTATTGGTTAGTGCCAAACTTATAAAAAAGAAAAAAAAAAGGCGTGTCATAGGACTTGATATATTATACAACAAAAAAATTTTAAATAACATATTAACCACCATACAAGAACACAAAGTGCAGTGAAAGAATAGAGAAGGAAAAAAAATTTGTTAGTGATATCTGGTTCAATAAATGAGTTAATATTTGAATATTTATATATATATTTAATTTTAATCTTGATTTTCATTTATCTTGTTTTTGTCTTTAACTGTACAAAGTGGACTTTCTTCTGGACATTTTGAAAATAAATGATATACATGCAAGTTGTTTCATGGTGCTATTTTTGAGAGAAAGTGCTGGTTAATGGAATTGAATTAATAGAATTTTTAATGCATATGCTCTCATTTGACATAGATGATTCTCTTACTTGCTGTACTTCTTCATTTTTTTCTTCTCCAGTGTAGACTATACTTGGGTTCTCCCTATCATGTGGATATTTACAAAGAAATTTGGATGTACATGTTCTACTTTTTGAAACCTCTGCTATAAGAAAACACTTATTCTAACCTTTCCATTTTACATGTGAGGAATGTCAAAATGAGAAACTCAGTGAATTGTTCAAAACCACCCCAGTGGTCCTCCTCTACATCACTGTACAAGGAGAAAATTAAAATATATTAGCTATTGTTAAGGGATACAACCCAGGTCAAAACAAAGCGAGAGCTCAAACCATAAAGGATTATGAAATAAGTAGCAAAAGATGATGTAAATATAATCTAATGCACATTAAATAGAAGATTACCATATTTGCTCCATCTGGCCCATGTAAAACTCACAAGCTGACAACACTGGCAAAATTTTCTAGGTATAAAAAGCACTATAGTCTGTGAGTCTAACACGAACCTTTATATCATTTAGGATGATAGTTCTGAAACTATATCCTGATGACTTTTCTTTTTCTGTTTTTCCCTTCCCCCAAACCATCTAGTTGAGTTGCTGATGCAAAATTCTGGGCCCATTTTAATGTAATAAAAAATGTAACACAAAGCCCACAAAGCCAGTAAATACCCTCTTTGTCTCTGATGCCTGTCAGGAAATTGAAGTAAATAGATTTAAAATTCTAACATTACAGACGATGAGATTAAAAAGCCATTAGTAGTTACAAGCCCATTAGAACTCTGGGCACCAAAAGACTGTTACAGAGAAATTTCTTGACCAGATTGAAAAAAAAAACGAAAAAAAAAACATATTGATATCATCCTTCTTTCATTATTCAATAAAAGGTTTTATTGGATGCCTTGTTATCAGTATGCTATTCCTTTCTGTAATGTGTGTTTTTAAACAGAAAAAGTTTCTTGGATGTCCTTCTCTTTAAAGACAAAAACAACAACAAAAGTTACCATTTGCTTCACTGACATCATAAGTGAGGGAATATCATTTAACAGTCTGAGTGGAGGTAACAGCTTGGCTATTTTCAGTCTTCCTGTCAGCTTTCTTAGTCTTTTCTCTTGCTGCCCTGTTACTTGCCCATATTTTTCACAAAGAATGACCCCTGAGAGCTGGAGCAAAGAAGAGTCTTTCCAGTCTCCTAAAAATAGAACTGTGTACTCCAGCAGATGAGGGGGAGGACACAGTTTCTATTCTCATTGCTTCCTGTCAGAGTATTTATTCAAAATATGGCTCCAAGTTGAAAAGCAATAGCCCTAAGCCTAGCATCTAAGTACAGAACCAGAATGGGCAATGATGGGGAGAAAAGGAAACGTTGCCGGTCAGTAGTTATGATCATCTAAGGCCCTGATGGATCAAAATCATGAACTAAGTAAAATTCAATATTTTAAAATAGTAATTCATTCTTCTGTGTGAAAGTTGCCTTTTGGCACACTCACTGCAATTCCAAATCTTTCTCTAAAGTGGGATTACATGTGTTTTGCTCTATTTAATAAACTAAAACCTTTATAAATGAGCATTTATGTAGCATAGTGTACTAGTTTGCCACTCCACCCCCAGAGTCTTGCAAAAAAAAAAAAAATGCAGTTAACACTAGGGGAACTTGTGCCATGATATGACTGGCAATTACTGCACTTGGCACAATTGTCTTGATTAGTACTTCACTTACATCACTGCACTTTTCAATTCTTTTCTCACCATTTTTGCTTTATTAATATCTCGCTTTGCTACATTAACAGTTATTTCTCCATCGTTTCAAATTCACTTTAGGCTATAAGCATTGGCATATTAAATACAAAGGCTAGGGGACATTAACAGTTACTGAAATAACCTTGCCATTGGAAAAGAAGCTTGACTTCTATTACATTAATAAGGCACTAATTGAAGATTAAAATTCTACGCTATCTTTCAACAACCTAAGTCAAAATTATCGTTAAAGTCATCCAAATTAGAGCTCAATAAACACATTTCATTGAATAGTACATGACTATATACTGGTATCAAAATACGATGACAACAATCAGAATGTGGTTATAACAATCTGACTGCCTCATGAGAAATAGCAGGTTGTAATGTGATTGTTTAGTAAATTGACCAACAGTTGGGTGCCATGTTGTGTAAGTGTGAATGTCATTAACTACATAGCTTACGAATTTGAACTCCTTTAAATTCTCAGGGAAGAAAAAAGAAAAACTTTTACCTGTCACCTTGTAACCAGGGCATCATCCTTAGAGGTAAGCTAATCAAAATACTTTTTCGGGAATCTTTCAACTATAACCTATCGGGGGTGATGCTCCAGTATTCAGTAAGCAACAAATGAGCTAACTAAATCCTTGTATCTACCCCTGTATTAACCTGGGCCCAGAAACTGTGGGCCCAGCATTTGTTAATGTAGGGACCTGAGCCTTTTGCTTCTGTCATACTCCACAGCCAATCAGTTACAAATGTACTAACCACACATGCGGTGTCAATTACAGCTTGGCACCCCCTGGAACATAACAAATTAATTCTCCACCAGTTAGAAATAAACAAAACCCAAAAAGGCTTTTATTAATTACTATGAATTCAGGACTTTTTTAACCTCTTTTGGACTACTCATATTTACCAGAGGTTTAAATGAAACCTCTACATCTGTGTGTATTCTAGTTACACAAAATGCATTAAAGAACAATTACGGTTAACATGTGAATTCTCGTATGCTCTATCAATTGGATGATGTGATTTCTTTTCTGATTCATTGAAGTCACTCCACAGTGTTTTTAAACATGCTGTAGTTTTCTGTCTTTAAACATGCTGTAGGACAATGTGATTGGAAGGCAATATTGCATGATGGGCAAGAAACTAACTAACAAGGCAAGCAGGTCAGATTTTCCAAGTCTGAAAACTGTTTGTACTCATTAGTTATTCTATACACAGTGACCTTGGGAAACTTCTGTTCACTCGTTCTTCATATGGAGAATGAGGATTCAAAATATCCTCAGAATATTGTGAAGATTACATGTATACATATTGCTGAATGTAAACTCTCTGCATATGGAGCAGAGCAATTCATATGTGCAAATCATAGATTGTATTCTGAAAAAAAAAACATTATATTTCTGGTCTTCAGCAAAAATACTGCATTATGGGATCATGTATTTTTAAATATCCTTTCAACATTTGTCAAGACTGATTTCCTTTTGGTAAGGTTAACAAAGTTATCAATCAGAGTGACCCTTGCAAATATGCCAAGGTATGTTACTTCTCTGAGTAAGACTCTTTCCAATAGCTTTTCATCCCAACCAAAGTAAAAGCCATAGTCTTTTAATGTCCAATGAAGCCTTATATTCTTTACCACTCTTTCCATCACTCATTCTGCTCCTGGAACACTGGCCTGTTTACTGATCGTCCAACCTTCCAAGGAAAATAAGCTCTTACGTCAGGATTTCAAATGTTTTGTTACCCAGGTTTTTGCATGATTCACTTCTATACAGCCTTAAGGGTTTTGCTCAAATGTCACCTTATCTTAGAACTCTGCTGGCTCCCTTATATAATACAGGGAATTCTCCATCTTACATATTCTGTCCCTTGAACACATTTTTATTAGTTTACACAAGAATTTAAGTTCCATGAGAGCAGGGAACTTTTTTCATCTAATGCCTATCACAGCTCCTGGTATGTAGTAGGGACACAACAGTTAGACTAAGATTTGGTTGATACTTGCAAAATCCAAAGTAACAGTGACTAAAACAAAACAGAAGTTTTTTTATGCTCATGTAAAAGTCCCTTATAGGTGTTCCAGGGCTGGTATGATGCCCCCTCTGACATGGTTATGGCTTTCTTCGTTTTAAAGCCTGAAGCTTCAAGATGGATGCTTTAGTTGCAGCTTCAGCTCTCCAGCCACCATGTCTGTATTCCAGCCAGCAGAAAGTAGGAAACAGAAGAAGGCCACACTTCCTCTATGTAAGGACATTTTGCAAAAGTTACACACACCACTTCCAATATACACCATTGGCTATTAATTAGTCATCTAATCAAACTTAATGATAAGAGAGGTTGTAAAATATAGTATTCTGAGCAGCCAAATATATAGCTAAAATTCTATAGTTCTATTATTATACAATATGGGAATAAGAGATATTCATGAGCAACTACTAGAGTCTAGCACATTTCTAAATAAATATTTGTAGAATAACTGTATAAAAAAACTTTTTTTTTTGATACCACGTATTACAAAACCAGTTTATTAAAAAACAATATGCCATTAATTACATGGACATATGATGGCTGTGGCCCAGATATAGTTGTTTTTCATTCTTAGCAAACTATTGCAAGAATGAATGCTGAATATTCATTGAAATATTTCACTTTTGATTTAGGAGAAAAACATTGCATGTAAAATTTAATCACATGGGTTGAACTGTTAGTTTTGTCCTATACTCGCAGAATAATGTTCACTTAACCATTCATTATTCTTTTTGATCCATCCAATAAAGATTAATGGTTGTTAGCTCAATCAGGTAACTTAGAGCTCAATCAATTCTATTCAGTTCTGTTACATTCTATATTTGAAAGTTATTAGGGGTAAAGTCTGCTTTTAAACAAACAACAAATAACAACAACAAAATAACCTACTTAAAAACAATCTCACTTTCTCTTCTCTTGAAAAAAATAAAAGGTTTCAATGTACTTTCCCTGTCAATTGCCTTCTCTGAGCTATTTCCCTGATCCGTGAGGCAAGGGATTCTGCCTGCCAGCTTCCTGAGCAGATCTAGGGGAAAATTAACACATCCACAACTGAGCTCAAGCATTGCTGACATCTGGTTTCCTCATTTTCACAGCACACTCGCACTGCACCCTATTGCCTTTTTCTCATGCACTGTTTTATCATGTGGCTCATTTCAAGAAAATGCATTTAACTTTTAGGTACTACTCTGTGGTATGAAGTGTGGCAAATAGGAAATAAAACAACCTTGAAAGAGCATTTCCACATATATGCAGCTATAATAATCACTGCATATCAAACCTCAGGACTTATGATATGCTCTATTTGGCAAAAGCTTATGAGACCAGGGACACTGTTAATATCTAAAGAAACCATTCTCACATTTCAAAGGAATGAGAACCAAATACCAACAACAAATCATCTCTTTACCTGAATTGGAGTTTATTGCTATCATAGAAAGAAAATAAGCAATCGCTTTCATACATTTATTTGCTTAAAGGTACTTTTTCTGTAAGAGTAGAAGACTTAAAACAAAGTTTAAGCCTTAGGGTTTAACTTTGAATTGTACCTTTTAGAAGTACTCTTTATATTTTCTATATTCTACTATTGCCCTACTTGTATAATAATGAATATAGAGAAAACTCTTTAATGCAGACCCCAATATCGTTATGCTCTTGTGGAAAAGTATAGAGCATAGAAAGGGAATGAATGCAATTATTACAGCATAGTATTTACGAGATAAGTTATAATAAAAAATTGGCTATTTTGTGAAACCAAAATATGATGCTTTATACACCTGTGAGGTATTTGACATTTATCAACTTTCACTTAGAAAAGTATAACAACTAAGTTCTTGCAACCAAAATCATCAGGTAGAAACGTGTAGGCATAGATATACTGATGGCGGGGTGTTAAACTGGACCAGATTCCCCACATAGGCATTAGGAAAATCTGTAAAATATAACTTAAATTTTATTACAAATCCCACATTTTAGTTGTAAATGTATATATTTCTATAGTTAACCAAACTATATTTGCTAGAGTAGGTTTTACTTTTTTCTTAACAAAGGACTAGAATATCTTAATTTAAATTATGTAAGTGAATCATTTTTCAAAAGAATCATTTAAAAATGTTAGAAGTATTTGAAAATGAAATAAGATTATAAAGTCAGATTATCTAATAAATCAAATTTCTACTCTATCATTTAACCAGCTTGAGTCCCATTGATGTGTATCTATGAAAGATGTATCTATGAAAGATGCCATGTTTTGCCTCCCTAAGAGACTCCCAGAAAAACTTTTTGATCAAAAAGTTAAATTTATTAGACCTGGTTCCTTAAGGGAGAATCCACCTTGAAAGTGTATTGACAGTGCCTTGGAGAGAGGCATCAGAGGAGAATATGTACAGGTTTTGAAGGCCTGGACTGGATTATTTTAAAATGGATCATGCAAGGAAGGATGCTGGGGTTGGTCAAAATGTTTGACATAATAGCTTAGGTCAGCATAGCAACTCAAGGATCTTGAGCACGTACTGATGAGCAAGCTCTTAGTACCGATAAGTATACTGTGAATTAGTTTATAATCTTATCTTGCAGGAGTAAATATTTCCTGGAGCAAGCTGCTCAGTTATTTTTGCTTGTCTTCAGTATTGTCTGTCATAGAAATCTATGCCTGCACTGCTGTGATTTAACACAGTGATAGTTAATTTTCTCAATTTAAGGGTCTTGTATTTGCATGAGCACAAACACAAATTATTAATAAATAGTAAATATTGTTCTCACATCAATAAGTTACTAAATTTAACCATTATGTCAAAAACATCCTATTGATGCCACTTCTCCCTTTCAACGCTATCTCTTTACTTCTCCTTCAGTTCAAAACACAAGGGTGTCCTGATTTCTAACAGTCCCATTATCAAAATAGATCAAAATAGAAAAAGAGATGAAAATTTAATTTTTAAATTAATTATAATGGAAATTATAAAATTAATAACAGTAATGCTTTATGTGGATTATGTATTTAACATTTAATCATATTCTATTGTGCTATTGTTATATCCATTTAACAGGCACTGATACCAAGGCAAATTGAAGTTAAGTAATTTGAGAAGGTTTTGAGTATACAACTAGATGTTTCTATCACTGACAAAAGTCCAAGAGTTCTGCTCTAAAGAAATGTAATTAATTATTTGGGATACCTACAACAAGTACTGACACAGAAGAAAAACATTTGGCTGGGATGTGATCTTCCATGTTCTGGATTTGAATTAACTCAGATTTTTTTTTTCTTTTTTTAATCAATTTCTCCCTCTTCTACCTCTTTTGTACATATAAAATGAAGTCTTTCTTTTATTCTGCAAGACATTTTGGGACCCTCATTAACTGTGTTTAATTTAGGTTGTGGCTTTCTTATACCTGCATCTATTCTATACCTTGTTAAGTTGCTTTTCATGTTATTAAATGTATTGAAATTTTTCATTGGTTGTCTCTCCATACTCTGCATTGCTCTATCTCCAATAATCTTACAGTCTTTTTTCTGGGAAGATGTATTTAGTAATTCCACTATGTAATCATACTTTTTGAACAGCAAGTTAGGTGTCTGGGAAATGTGAATCAGAAGTAGTTCTTGGACTCACTGACTCTTCTATGAAGTGTGATCAAACAATACAGTGACAAGGTGCAGCCTACCTAAATTCTCACAATTTTAATCCCATGTATCTGACTTAAGAGAGTTTGTGGTTTTGATTGTGGGAAAGATCACAGGAGAATATAAGATGACATAAATGGACAGAGCTTAACAATGGGGTGTTCTACAGAAAGTTAACAATCATGGAATTGGAAACTTCAGGTATTAGATATTTAGTTATCTTGGACCTTTGAGCACTAATATGTATGAGTGTTTCTGCTTATGTTCATAATAATAAAAGGCCCCTCAACCAGATAAACTTGTTGATTGACCCTGAATTTGATTATACCCATTAGAGTGCCCAAAATTGAAAGAATTCTATTATTAATATTAATATACAACTTTTACTTTCAAATGGCAGCATGGGAAGCTCCATGGACTCACTCCCTAGCAAAATAAACAAGACTAGTGAAATTACTTTAAAAGTCATTTAATGTCTATAGAAATTGTCCTCGGGGAATACAACAAATGAAGAAACATTTATCTAGAAAAATCTATAGCTAAGAAAGGCCCTCTAGGGTTAGAAGAAATCTCAAAGACTTGCCTCAAATATCACCTCTGCAAGGAGGCCCAAATTTAATTGTATCTGATTCTGGAATAAAGTATTCTCCAAAGTATTCTCAACAATTATAGAACAACCATTTGTCATTAGTGAAGTCTAACAGCTCTATATGACACCAGCAGAGGCAGGCAGCTTAATCAAGAGATTGGAGGAAGAGACCAAGAGAATCCTGTAAAACAGCACTGCCATCAAGAGTAACTGTGTACATGTCCAAAGCCGATCTTAAGAAGAGCAAGATAACAGGCTTCAAATTGAGAAACAGATTTTGCAAAATAGCCCAGACAAATCACTAAATAAATAAACATAAAAACAACAAAAACAAGCTCTGAATTATGATGAGAGTCAGTTTTCAGAGTTGCTACAATATATTCTCTAAAATGTGTACTATTTAACAACAACAAAATGAGAAATGTAGAAACACGGGATAATTGGACCAACAAATCAGGCAAAAACATCTACCTGGGAAAGGGTCCCAATGTCAGATTTGAGACAAAACAGACTTTACAACAAAAATATGTTACTAGAGCTAAAAGAGGACATTTTATAATAATATAAGGGTTGATCTAGCAGGAAGATATCACAATTTTCACCATATATGCACTTTTGAATAGGAGAAAACTCCAGAAAAAGAACTAAACGAAGTGAGGAGAAGCAACCTACTAGGTACAGAATTCAAAACAATGATTATAAGGATGCTGAAGGAACTTAGTGAGAACTTCAACAAAGAGATAGCAAGCATAAAAAAAAAAAAAAAAGACATTGAAGCCATAAGAAAGAACCAATCAGACTGAAGAATACAATAACTGAAATGAAAGCACTAGAAGGAATCACCATCAGTCTAGATGTAGCAGAGGATAGAATCAGCAATCTGGAAGACAGAGTAGCATAAAACACCCAATAGAATAGCAAAAGAATCCTAAAATAATGAGGATAGTTTAAGAGATCCCTGAGACAATATTTAGCATAGCAACATTAACATCATAGGGGTACCAGAAGGAGAAGAGAGAAAACAAGGAATTGAGAATGTTTTTGAAGAAATGATGACTGAAAACTTTCCTAACCTGGAGAAGGAAATAGACATATAAGTCCAAGAAGTGCATAGAGTCCCAAACAAGAAGTACCCAAACAGGCCCACAGCTAGACATATTATAATTAAAATGGCAAAGGTTAAAGACAAAGAATCCTAAAAGCAGCAAGAGAAAAGCAGTTAGTTACCTACAAGGGAGCTCCCACAAGATTGTCAGCTGATTTCTCAACAGCAACTTCGCAGGCCGGAAGGGATTGGCACAAAATATTCAATGTGATGAAAAGCAAGGGACAACAACCAAGATTACTCTACCCAGCAAAGCTATCATTTAAAATCAAAGCACAGATAAAGAACTTCCCAGATAAGAAAAATGTGAAAGGAGTTCATCACGACCAAACTAGTATTACAAGAAATGTTAGAGGGACTTTTTTAAGATGGAAAAACAAAAAATAAAGATCAAAATTATGAATAATAAAATGGCAATAGCTACATATCTATCAGTAATCATTTTCAATGTGAATGGATTAAATGCTCCAATCAAAAGAAATAAGACAGATGAGTGGTTAACAAAACAAAACCCATAAGTATGCTGCCTACAAGAGACTCACTTCAGATTGAAAGACACACACAAATGGAAAGTAAAGGGATGGGAAACATATTTAATGAAAATAAAATTTAAAAATTTAAAAAGCAGAGTTAGCAATACTGATAGCAGAAAAAGTTGACTTTAAAACAAGGCTATAACAAGTGTCAAAGAAGGATCCTGTAATCTCACTTCTGGGTAATTATTCGAAGAAACTCAAAATGCTACTTCAAGGGGATGTGTATATCCATATGTTCATGACAGCATTGTTTACAATGACCAAGATATGGAGGCAGTCTAGATGTCTGTCAATGGAAGAAAGGATGGAGAGGAGATGGTACATATATGCAATGGAATACAGCTCAGCCATGGAAGGGAATGTGTTCTTGCCATATGTAGCGGCATGGATTGACCTGAAGGATATTGTGCTCAGTGGAATATGTCAGACAGAGAAAGAGAAACACAAAGTGATTTCACTTATATGTGGAATGTAGAGAACAAAATAAACAAACAAAACAGAAACAGACTCATAGATATGGAAAACATTTTGATGGTTTCCAAATGGGAGGGAATTTGAGGGTGTGGGTGAAAGAAGGGGAAGGGATTAAGAAGTACAAATTGGTTGTTACGAAATAGTATGGGGATGTAAGGTATATCATAAGGATTATAGTCAATAATATTGTAATAACTATGTACAGTGACAGATGGGTACTAGATTGATTGGGGTGATAGATGGGAGGGGGTTGGGTGGCAGAATAAAAAAGGTGAAGGGATTAAGAAGTACAAATTGGTAGTTACAAAATACTCATGGGTATGTGAGGTAAAGCATATGGAATAGAGTCAATGATATGGTAATAACAATGTGTAGTGTCAGATGGGTACTAAACTAGTCAAGGGGATCACTACTTAAATTAAATGGATGTTTAACCATTATGCTGTACACCTGAAATTAATATAAAATGATATTGGATGTCAACTGTAATTGAAAATTTAAAAATGGAGAGAAAGGATAAGGGGATAAAGAAGTCCAAATTTCTGGGTATAAAACAAATAAGTCATAGGGATGTGATGTACAGCATAGGGAATAAAGTCAATAATATTGTGATAGAGTGGTATGGTGTCATATGGTTGTTGGACTTGTGGTGATCATTTCTTTAGGTATATAAATGTTGAATAACAATGATATAACTTTGAAGCTAATATAATATTGTATGCTCGGTATATATTTAATGAAAAGCTTTAAAAAATACAATACGGTAGGCCATAAAATGAGACTCAATAAATTTAAGAGAATTGAAATCATACAAACAATGTTTTCTAATTACAATAGAATTAAATTAGAAATCAAAACCAGAATGAATTTGGGAAATTAATAAATATGTAGAAATTAAATACCACACTACCAAAAGAACCAATGGGTTAAAGAAGAAATCACAAGGCAAATTAGAAAATACTTTGTAGTGATTAAAATGACGACAACTTATTAACACTAATGAGATGCAGTTAACTTTTGTGAAGTGGACAAATTTCTAAGTCACAAAGTGCTGAAACTCACTCAGGAAGAAATAGAAAATCTGAACACACCTATAACAAGTAAAGAAATTGATTTAATAATCAAAAAACTACCCAAAGAAAGCCCAGGCCCAAATGGCTTCACCTGTTAATTATCAATATTTAAAGAATAATTAACACCATTTTTCACAAATTCTTCCAAAAATAAAAGAGAATGGTATAGTTTCTAGCTCATTATATGAGGCTTTTCTTACCTTGATTCCAAAAGCAAACAAAGACACAAAACAAGAAAATTACAGACCAATAATTCTTATGAATAGAGATGCAAAAATTGAGAACAAAATGTGAGAACGCTCAATTGAGCAACATATTAAAAGGACTATGTACCATTAACAACTTGTTCCAGGGATGCAAGTTTGGTTTAATATCTGGAAATCAATTAATTCAATATATTATATCAATAAAACAAAAGATAAAAACCACATGATCTTCTCAATAGATACAAAAACAGTATTTGGCAAAAATTCAACACACTTCAATGATACATACACTAAACAAAGTAGAGTTAGCGGAGAATTTCCTCAATCTTAAAAAGGCATCTGCAAAACATACACAGCTAATGTAATACTAAATGAGGGAAAAGTGAATGTTTTCCCCTTAAGGTCAGGGATAAGACAGGATGTCTCCTCTTACAATTTCTATAACATTGTCCTGGAAGTTCTTAAGACAGTTTGGCAAGAAAATGAAATAAAATGTATGTATGCTATAAAGAAACATGGTGGCCAAGACATGGAAGCAACCAAAGTGCCCTTCGATAGATGATTGGATAAAGAAGATATGGTATATATACACACAATGGAATATTATTCTGCCATAAAATAGATGAATAGTGCCATTTGTGACAACATGAATGGATCTTGAGGTTATTATGCTAAGTGAAATAAATCAGACAAAAAGTCGAGAACCATATGATTTCACTGATATGTGGGATATAAAACTGAAAACAACAAAGGAACAAGACAAACAAATGGAGAAACAAAAACTCACAGACACAGACAATAATTTAGTGGCTACCAGAGGGTAGGAGCGGGGGAGGATGGTTGGTGAGGGTAAAAGGCATCAAATATCTGCTGATGGAATGAGAGCTGACTCTGGGTGGTGAACACACAATATGATATATAGATGATGTATTACAAAATTATACACCTGAAACCTATGTAACTTTGCTAACAATTGTCAAACCAATAAACTTTAATTAAAATAAATAAATAAAAGAAATAAAAGTGTTTCTATTTGTAGATGCATGATCTTGTATGTAGAAAATCTTAAGGAATCCACTAAAATAAACTATGAGAACTAATAAATAAGGTTGCAAGATATAAGATTCATATAGGTTGCAAGATATAAGATTAATATAATAAAGTTAATTGTATATCTATACACTTGCAATAAATAATCCAGAAAATGTTAAGAAAAGCAATTTCATTTTTAATAATATCTAAAACAATAAAATTTCAGATACATAATTAGTAAGAGAAGTTGTAAAACTTATACTCTGAAAACTATAAAACATTGTTGTTAGACGATATCTAAATAAATGAAAAGATATATTTATGAATTGGAAGACTTAGTATTGGTAAAATGGGATTACTCTCAAATTGATTTACCGATTCAATATCATCCCCAATTCTCATCCAAAATCTATCTGGTTTATTTGGAGAAATTGACTAGCTGATTCCAAAAATCAAATGGAAATTCCAGGGCCCAAAATAGGAAACCAATCTTGAAAAAGAACAAAGGTGGAAGACTCACAGTTTCTGATTTCAAAATTTATTACAAAGATACTGCAATCAAGACAGTGGAATTCTACCATATGAAGAGATATATAAATCAATAGAATATAATTGAGAGTCCAGAATTAACCCTGCCAATTATGGCCAATTGATTTTTGACCAAGTGATCACAGGATTCAGTGATAAATAAAAACATATCACACAAAAGCTTATATACAAATGTTCATAGCCCCATTATTTTTAATAGCCCCAATGTGGAAACAATCCAGCAGTCCATGAACTGACAGATAAACAAAGCATGGTGTAACTATTAAATGGAATACCATTTAGTAATAAAATAAAGGAATAAAGTATGATAGAATCTATAAAATGGATAATCCCTGAAAACAGCATGCTATGTCTAAGGAGCCAGTCACAATTACCAACTTTTGGGTTATTACATTTATAGCTAATGTCCAGAATAGGCAAATCTATAGAGACAGAAGGTAGATTAATAGTTGCCTAGTGATCAGGGCAGGGGAAGAAATGAGGATTTAAAAAGAAATAGAAAGTGATGCCAGTTGTAAGGGGTTTCTTTCTGAAGTGATAAAAATATGCTAAAATTCTTGGTGGTGGTGATTGCACAATTCTGTGAATATACTAAAAACTATTGAATTGTACAGTTTAAATTGGAAAATTGTATCATGTGAATTTTATACAAATAAAACTGTTATAAAAATATAGATTTCACTCATTTTTGAGTTACTTATTGCATGATATGCACCTAATGAATTAATATAGTTATATGTATGAACAAAAGTAAATACATGTATATATTTATGTGGGAAGGAAAGTCAAATGTGCAGTGTATAGGTCTTTAAATGGTATTTGGATTCCTGAAATAATTGCTTTCTTTTTAGAGATGAACACTCAATTTCCTGAAAAGATTTATTCATTCTAAATTATTTTAAAATCAGTGCCTGCTAAAGTGAACATATTATTGCTTCTACAAGACTTCTGAAAGTTAGCAATGAAAACCCCAACTACTGCGTTTTTATCATTAAGACTTACACACCCATGAGGAAGGACAGTAAGAACTAAGAGCAAAATTCCATGAGATTTTAGAATTTCCTTAAGGAGATATTAATTTTGAATAAAACATGGACACTTTGGTCCCCTGGTTTTTAAATAAATGGTTGCTTAATTGAATATGTGTCCTAAAGCACTGTGGTGATAATCTTATGTCCGTAATATTATTCAGACTTTGCTTCAAGCATATGCATTTCCATACAGATTTTGGCAGTTTGCAATATGTACACACTGCATAATCAAATGGCATAAAATATTCAGAAAAACATCGCAAATCCAGACAGCATCTTGAAAACTAAAATTATGACAAGTATCTTCATTAGGAGATTGTAATATATATATGAAAAAATGAGTTTGTTTGCAATATTAGTATTTACAAGAATTATGCTTGTTTCCAGCAAGAATGTTATATTTATGCATTTTCCTTTTCATTCACAGTGGCTGAATTGGCAATTGTTTTTGCAGATGTCACAACTATAAGAATGTATCTCAAAATATTCTAGCCATGATGTTAAATTCACCTGCTTTTTGGGAATTTAGACTTTATAGCCTGTAATTATGGAAACTGATCTTTCCAAATGTTCTTCACTTTCTACATCAGTATCAGGCAAAAACAGCAACTCATCTAATTTTGATATCTTGAATGAGTTTGAATAGCTAAGTAAACTTTGTGATCTTTCTTCAGAATTTTCTCCAAGAATGTCTTCATTTCTGGTTTTACTTTCGTGAGTTTTTCCTAAAGTAAAAAAGCTGAAGTCAAGAAAAAATGTGCAATGAAAGAAAATACATCTGGGCTTTCAATTTCTGCTTTTGATACAGTAGGAAAAATCTACCTTTTTTCTGTAAATGCATTTTTATATTGAAACATTTTATTTTTAATCTGGCAAAGTGGTCACAGAATGATAATAAATCTCGAGTATTGCAAACAGTGTTCTGATTTAGGCCTACCCAAAACAATTGTTTTATTTTATGTTCCAAAATGATTTAACTCTAATGACTAGTGGTGAGGACTAAAAGGTCAGAAGCAATCTAATCCCCCTGAACCCTTGAAGTCTCCCACTGGATTGAGGACGAACAGCAAAGGATGGTGTCAAAATTAATCAGGAGTGGGACCCAGAGAGGCACACAAGAAGTGGTCCAAATAAAAGTGGAGAAGGGGAAAAAAGAGAAAATCTCAGCCAGCAGTTTACCCTAATTTTTAACACTACCCTAAAATAGAAGAAGGGGGAGCTCTGGAAAGTTAGTAACATTAAGTCTAGCCTTTTTTTTTTTTTTTTTTTTGGTCTACATTTGGGGAAACTAAATTCAAATAGAAATGTACAACAGAAAAGTATCAGGGTTAAATTTGATAGGAAATTATTTAAAAAAAAAAAGAATATAGAGCATTTTAGCATACTCATAGATACTGAAAATACTGCAGTACAGAGGAAAAATAAAGGACCCAGATTGCAAAGCACTATTTCAAAACAAGTTAGATGTTAAGAAAGTATACAAAAAATGAAAGAACAACATAAACATAAACAGAACGAGAAAAACTCAAGAATAAAGTGACGAAATTTAAAACAGGACCAGAATTATCAAAATCAATAACTTTAAAACTGAAGGCTAATCTAGAAAAACATGACAAAAATATTTTAAGAGAAGTAGAGGTAGAAAATAAGAAAAATTTTAAATGGGAAGTAATGACGTGATAAAAAGTATTCAAGAGAAAGTGATTAAATATGGAAGGTCGATAAAGAAGATTGCACATAGAGCCTAAGGAAAGCATCAGAGAAAATTATGAAAATGTACATTTCAGGGAAACTTAAAAAAAAGATTAAACTTTAATACATTAAGAGATCCACATAAACCTGAGAATATAGACAATAATGATCATCAGGACTTAATCTAGTAAAGTTATAGCACTTAAAAGAAAATGAAGGAAAAATTAAGCGTGTAATTTGGAAAGGACATAAAAGTGGATTATCATCAGACTTTTCAATAGCAATTTTTATGCAGAAAAATAGAGTAACATACTTAAGTTATCCAAGGAAAGAACATGTGAACCGTGGGCTCTACATCCAGGAATATTGACCTTCAAGTATAAGGGACACAGTAAAACTATTATCAACCAGTGCAAACTCAGAGAATATTGTTCTTACGAGACCCTCCTAAAGATTTTACTCAAGAACAGACTTCAGGAAAATGAAATGACGAGAGACACAGAAGTAGGGGAGGGGTGTTGAGCATTAAATATGTAGTTCTTACAGAACCAAAACTAAATGAGAAATAGAAGGGGGAGAATCAAAGGGCCTATCTGATCTGACAATTTAGATACAGTGCAATGATACAATACAGTAAAAATAATTGGTGATAACAGTATTAATATTGTTAGTCTAAAATAGTTGTATGTAAACACTGAAATATGTTAATTATGGGTTATTTTCGTTCTATCATCCCCATTGTTCTAGAAAATTAGAATTCTCAGTGTGGAATTAAGAAGATTCAGATGTGAAATAAAACAAAATAAGTAAAGAACACTATAATTCCACTAGAATAGAAATGTCAGTATGAAATGAGGTATTTTACCTTTATTTATTTCTACACGGCATATATACACGTACACACACATAACTCCTAGCTAGTATGTATTCCTAGTATACGTCCTTAGCTATTATTTCAAAACATCTTAGCAACAATGACCGGCACAGGAGTAATTTGTTTCCCTAGAACTAATAATGATTCTGATTTATCATTTTCCATTAGAAGAAAACAGAGCTTTATAGAGAAATTACTGATTGCCATTCTGGGGCAGAAAATCTACAAGATGAGCCTGGGACATCTTGACATATCAGTTATCAAGAAAACTCTTCAAGAAAATAAAAGAACGTAGTGGTCTTCGTGTGTTTTGTGTGTGTGTGTGTGTGTGTGTGTGTGTAATGAAAATATTACAAACTCAATATTATAACCATGTATTGGGTTAAAACACAGAGTACATAAAGTAAGAATTTAAATTCAGACAGAATTTCCAAATAATTAATATGTCTTTGTTGGTAATTTCTTTGAGAATCAACTTCAGTGATGAAACGCTAACTAATCTTCCTAAATAAGGGAAAAGTTCTATTTCCTGGGCCAACTCTTAAAAACAATGTTTAAATACTTAAGAGGTAGCATTACGGCTTGCACACTGTATGCTCAATAAACACATTGATTTTTATACCATCTCCAAAGAAGTTGGTTATAAAAGCATTCTGAAAAGGTCAATGTTACTGTTCAGTTTGAATTCAGATTATGAATCAGAAAAGTTCTGTGTACCTAATATAAGTCATGGTATTTTGATACATTGTAAGAGGAATTTCTAAAAAATTCTCTAAAAAAGCATGAATAGAATAACAGGTAGATGTTTGTGATTTATAGGACTGTACTAAAAAACAATGACTTCCCTACTGATTAACTATAATATCTGAATCTTAATGAATAATTGATACAGGTAATATAAAATAGATTTAGTCATAAAGTAAAGCATAAATATTCACCTGTTATATATCTATAATGATGTATTGGACATCAGTAAACGAACTCCTAGTGTTACCATCAATATAATGCAAAAATTTCAATGGACACAGCCAATGAATAACTACTACTCCCACTCACACACCACTTGCTAGACTAACCAATTGCTAGAAACATGCAGGGTTTTTTTTTTTGTTTTTTTTCTTTGTTTTTGTTTGTTTTTTAGGATTGGGTATGTATTTTTTGTTTAATTTATTGGAGTGAAACTGGCTAATAAAATTATATAAGTTTCAGGTGTTCAGTTCCATAATACATACATCACCTATATATATTGCATTGTGTGTTCAGTACCCAAAGTCAGCCCTTCTGTCACCATGTATTCAACCCCCTCTACCCTTTTCTACCTCCCCCCTCCACCTTACCCTCTAGTAATTACTAAACTGTTGTCTGTGTCTATGAGTTTTTGCTTGTTTGTCTTATTCCTTCGTTGCTTTCAGTTTTACATTCTCACTTATTAATGAAATCATATGGTTCTCTACTTTTTCTGTCTGACTTATTTAACTTAGCATGATAATCTCAAGATCTGTCCATGTTGTTGCCAATAACATATTTCATCTTTTCTTATGGCCAAGTAGTATTCCATTATATATGTACAACACCTTCTTTATCCGATCATCTATTGAAGGACACTCTTGCTGTTTAACATGAAGATTTTTACTATTCTAGTTTTATAAGAGTCAGAAAATTATTTTTAATGATTATGCATTTATTTATCTTAGATTCAAACTTTAACTTCCCCATTAAAAATGAATATCATAATAGCATTACTAGGATTTAGATTTTATCAAAAACAGTTCAGAAATTGTGAATACCATCGTGACTGATTAATGTAAAAACATTATTTTTTAAACATTAGAGTAATCTGGAAAGTCCCTGATTACTCTAGAAAAATTACTTCCTAACTTGTTGGCGATGTCACTACTCTACAGATTGGATGTCTCCTTTAGCAATCTTCTTGCTAGCTAGGTCAACACTTGCTTATTTATAACTGCACCTGTATCAGTTTACTTTGTATGCCAGAAGTCCCTTGAAACCAGAACATTTAACCCTTCTGTTTTCACAATGCTAAAGGAAAACTCTCCCTACAGAAGTGTCAGATACGCTAGCAATTAGAGAAGTAAGTCAACCTGCTGATACCTTCTTCAAGTAACAGTTTTTCATTACTTATTTTGAAGCATCTTAGTAAGAAGCTGGAAGCATTGCTAAAGAAAAGATATTTGTGACACCCATTCAAATACACATAGAAAGACATACTGAAAAATTTTGAAATACACTATCCCAAGCCATATATGTCTTAATCCAGCATTTTCTGAATTATACATTTAAATTTGAAAAATCCAACCTCGTTTACTTAATACAAATCCTCCTGCCGTTTAAGCACGAACAGAGGAAAAAATAACAGGAAATGTGCTGATTCAGAAATGATGTCAGTGCTAGTTTGCTAAGATAGTCATATCCATCTCCAGCTGGGGATTGGAGACAGGACTTGGACCTAAGGAGACAGAAAATGACAGATTCATAAAATTAGAGCTCCTAATTTTCCTAAAGTGATACCCTCTGAGCAATAATTGGACCAAAAGAAAAAGTATCCTACAACTACAGGTACAACACATTAACACTTGTCTGTAAATGGGTCTGAGAGCTGGGTGAAGATGTGTTTTCCTGAAAAATCTTAGTCTAAGTCTGATCTTCCATGGCTATGTATATCAAATGCATAAGACCTTTGGTGTTAAAACCAACAAAATGAAAATTATAACAAAAATTAGTCCAAGGCCTGTTTTACATGGTTATCGAACAGATGCTTATGCAAAACAATTATGGAATAAAAGTGGTGAAAATAACATTTAGTTCCTACTTTATTGTAGTTTCCTGTCTGCCATGGAGCTCTAACGCATGACAGGAAGTTTTAAGTATTATGTTTACACCTTGAGATAGTTTTTTGTTTGTTTTTTTGCTTGGTTTTATTTTTTGGTATGTATGAAATGTGTGTTGTATGTATGTATATATGTATACTTTAATTGTTTGGTTGGTTGTTTATTTAACAATTAAAATATTTTTTCCTCAAAATTTTATTATAAATGTAATTCAATGAAAATTGTTGACGTTTGAAAAACTAAAGCTGAAAATTCAGCCTTTGGTTCCTCTGAAAGCTTGGCTGCTTTACAATATGATTTTTGTAAGAAGAGGGAAAAAAACCTTTATCAGGAATCACAATTTCTATGATTTTTTTTTCTTCATTATGGGGTTAGGTGTAATTGCCCAGAGCTTCAGGCTAGAGGCAATTTATGGGCAGTAGAGTCAGGGAGGGAAATGAAAAGAATCCAGCTGCTTTGATGAATTAAGAAGATGTTGATAGTAATGTAGCTATTATACATATTTAGTGAGATTTATATCTAAATATTTCTCATTTTTAGTGCTAATGGAAATGGCACTTTGTATTTAATTTCAAATTCCAATTGTTTACTGCTGGAATATAAGAAAGTAATTGACTTTAGCATATTAACTTTGTATCTTGCAATCTTGCTATAATTGCTTATTAGTTCCAGGTTTTCTTGGTGATTCTCTAGATTTTCTACATATAAAAATTATATCATATGCAAACAAAAGCAGTTTTATTTCTTCCTTCACAACCTGAACATCTTTTATTTTCTTTTCTGTCTGTGGTATTAACTGTGACTTACAGTATTAAATAGAATAGGAATGGTGAAAGTGTCCTTGCCTTGTTCTTGATCATAGTGGGAATGTATCTAGTTTCTTACCATTAAACATGATGCTAGCAATAGATTTTTTTTGTAGGTATTCTTTATGAAGTTGATGATGTTCCGCTCTATTCCTAATTTGCTGAGAATTTTTCTTTTATTATGAATGGATGATGAATTTTGTTAAATGCTTTTCTGCATCTTTGACTTCATATTATTTTTCTTCTTTAGCCTGTTGATGGGATGGATTACATTAATTGATTTTTAAATACTGAGTGAGCCTTGAATACCTGGGGTAAATCTCACTTCGTTGTGTTGTATATAGGTAACCCCCATATAATACAGCACTTCTATAACATAGTTTTGCTCTAACATGGTTCGAGAATTGGGGGAAACTCTCGGACAACACGGCATCTTAGAACACGTTTTCACTCTAACATGGTTCGAGAATTGGGGGAAACTCTCGGACAACACGGCATCTTAGAACACGTTTTCACTCTAACATGGTTTGAGAATTAGAGAAATCCCAGGACAACACAGAGCGTAATAGCTTTTAAGAGCGAAATATGTTTCATTTGAAATTTTTATTCGAACATGGATGTCATATTAAATTTGACTGCAGAAATTTAAAATTTATTAGAATTTTAGATCCATTTTGTTCATGGAGTATTAAGTTCAGAGGATGAAGATATCTTGTCAAAAAGAAAACTCCCTTGGCTAATGGTGCTTAGTAGTAATGACGTAGAAAACATTATTTAATACATATTAATATGTTACACTTTTGGTGAAAATTGCTTTAATAAAGATATTTCTCTTAATTATAAAAATATAATAGTATGTTTTGTGTTTTTTTTTTTAATTTTTGGAACTTAACCTCCTTTTTTGTACTAGTTCTTTGTTTTGTATAACACGGATTTGCATAATACTGTATGTTTAGGAACCTAACGACAAGGTTATAAAGGGATTACCTGTAATTCTTTTTATACTTTGTTGGATTCAATATTTGCTTATATATTTTTCATTAAAGTTTTTTGGGATGACAATTGCTAGTAAACTTACATAGATTTCAGGTGTACAATTCTGTATTACATCATCTATAAATACCATTGTGTGTTCACCACCCAGAGTTCTCCTTCCATCACCATATATTTGATCCCTTTTACCCTCATCTACAACTTTTTGCATCTATATTCATGAGAGTTATTGATCTTTAGTTCTCTTTTCTTGTCATGTCTTTGTCTAATTTTGGTATTAAGGTAATGCTGGTCCTATAGGATAGATAACTTAGGAAATATTCGATCTCCTAATATTTTGGAACTAATTGTAGAAAATTGGTATATTATCTTTTTTAATTGTATGGTAGAATTCACTGTGAACACATCTGGGCCTGGTACTTTCCATTATATAAGGTTATTAATTACTGATTTAGTTTCTGTAATAAATATAGAACTATTAAGATTATATATTTCTCCTTGCGTGAGGTTTAGTAGATAGTGTTTTTCCAGGATTATTTCTAATTCACCTAAGATATCAAATTTAGGGGCATACAGTTCATACTTTTATTTTTTATTATCCCTTCTTGTTTAAAGGATCAGTATTGATGATTCCTCTTTCATTTCTGATATTATCGATTTGTAGCTTCTCTTTCTTTTCTTAGTAATCTGGTTAAGAGTTCATCAATTTTGTTGACTTTTTCTAAGAACCAGCTTTTGGTTTTGTTGATTTGTTGTTGTTGATTTCCTGTTTTCACTTTCCTTGATTTATGTTCTAAATTTCATTAGTTATTTTCTTCTGCTTGCTTTGGATTTTGCACAAATTCATTTTAGAATTTCTCTCAATGTTTCTTTACTTTTTTCTTTCGAAAACACATTTGTTTTTCTGAAACATATTTTCTTTCTGAAACATATTTCCAGTACGCATAAACCTCAGCATTTTAAAATGTATTCCATTGTCTTATCACTTAATTTCTGATGGAGAGTCAGTCATTTTTGTTTTTAATTTTTCAAAATAAGACATGTTTTAAGATTTTCCTTTGCCTTTTGCTTTCATTAGTTTGACTTGTATATGCTTCGGAATGTTATCTTTGTTGTCCTATTAGGTGTTTTCAACTTGTAAAAACAAGTTTTGAAATATTTTTAGTCATCACCTTAAATACTTCTACTATTATACATGAATTAGAACTTTGCCATGTGTTCCAATTATTTATCATACTATTATCTTTATTTTCCATTTGTTTTTCTCTCTATTATTTGATTTGAACATTTTCATTGCCTGTCTTCTGCTAATACTGTTTAATATTAGGGTAAAACACTTTGTCACAATTTGTATTCAATATGACAAAATTGGTCCTAGCCAGATATTTAGGCAAATAAATTGAAATAAAGTTTATGACGATTAGGAACAAAGATATGAAACTGTCACTATTTGTCAAAGATGTAATTATATGTATAAAAATAATCTAATGAATCAATAGACATACTTTACTAATTAAAAGTGAAAATATTGAGTTTATAAAAACAAGGTCATTATAGAAAACAAACAGAAAAATTTTAACTGGTGTAATTTATTACAGCATTAGAAACCATCAAATGCCTACAATTAAATGTAACAAAATGTGTACATAATTTCTATACTCATAAATATAAAACATAACTAAGTATGAATTTTTAAAAATATAAATAAATTTTCTTGGATTGGAAAATGTTCAAAGATTTGAAAACTATATTTTAAAATTGTCTGTTCTATAAACTCATTAAAATCATAATTAGAATCTACAAAAATTCGAGGTCTGACAATTAAGTTCGTGAACTCATACCTCATTGCTGAATATCAGTACAGTCACCTTCCAAGTATTCCCCTTGGGGAGCTATGCACAGATGCCAGTACCTAGTCCACCCTTCAAAACAATTTTGGAACTCTTTTCTGGAATGGCCATCAGAGCTGTCTTCGTGTATGTCATCAAAATGCCTTCATTTCAATATTTCCTTTTTCTTTGGGTGAAGAAAGAAGTCATTGGGGAGCAGATCGGGTGAGTAGGAAGGATGTTCCAATACAGTTATTTATTTATTGGCTAAAACTCCCTCACAGACAGTGCCATGTGAGCTGGTGCATTGTCGTGATGCAAGAGCCATGAATTGTTGGCAAAGAGTTCAGGTCATTTTCATCTAACTTTTTCACGCAGCCTTTTCTGCACTTTCAAACTGTAAACTTGGTTAACTGTTTGTCCAGTTGGTACAAATATATAATGAATAATCTCTCTAATATCAAAAAAGATTAGCAATATCATCCTGACTCTTGATGTGGACTGACAGAACTTTTTTGGTCGTGGAGAATTGGCTCGCTTCCATCGTGCAATTTGATACTTTGTTTCAGGGTCTTATTGGTACACCCATGTTTCATCACCATTGATAACACAGCCCAAAACATTGTTTTGCCTCTACAAAAGGTTTTGGCAAACTCTGGCTCTCCTTTGTTTTTGTTCATCAGTGGGCAGCTTCAGGACCATTTGTGCCCACACCTCTCTCATGCCAAGATTTTCAGTTAAGATTTTCCTGACTGTTTCTCTATTGATGTTTACTTGGTCTGCTATGCTTCTCACAGTCAGCTGATGATTTTGATGCACAAGTCAATGAATTTTTTCAATGTTTTCATCAGTTCTACTCATTTTTGGCTGCCCTGACCTCTCTTCATCAGTGATGTGTTCTCTCCCCTCAGAAAAATGTTTAATCCTTTTTTACACTGCTGTTTTCTTCATGGCATTATCCCCATAAACTTGGAATAACGTCTCCCTGATTTCACTTCCACTCTTGCCAAGTTTAACAAGAAATTTAATGTTTGTTTGTTGCTCTAATTTAAGCTCAAACATTCTCAGGACTACACAAAAACACATAACAACATTAATGAACGCCACTCAACAAGACACCACCACACGTTGAAATGAACACAGCTGTGAGACACTGATATATCAAGGTTACAACACCTTACCGAGCTGTTTGTACAGTACTGCCAATATAAGTGCTGCATGGTGATAAGTTCGCGAACTTAACTGGTCGACCTCATACATTTGGGTAAATCCACAACCTCATGGTAATTAAAAATCCTAAAGGAAAGAAAACTTGAAAAAGAAACACAAATCTGGAGAAATTAAATATTTAGATATCCAAACCCATTATAAATATGTAGTAATTTAGAAGTTGTCGTATTTAATATAAGAACAGACAATAAACAATGGAACATATATTAATGGTCTTTTGATCAATGACTACAGCCTGAAAAGGGGAAAATTATCTCTAAAGTAAATGGTTTTAGTTCATCTAGACATCTACATTTTTTTAAACAGGGAATGATAACCTTTGATTAATATCATAAGCAAAAGTCAATTACAACTACATCATAGATTTAAAGGAGAAAAGTAAAACAGCAAAGTTTTTAGATGATAACATATTCATTACCTTTGAGCAGACAGTTTCTTCAACAGAACACAATGTGAAAAGATATTTGATAAATTAAGCTCAATTAACATTAAGTCCTGGTATTAGTTAAAATGCAACATTGAGAGGGTGGAAGTCAAACTAAATAATGTAAGAAGATGTATCCAATGCATATATCTAGCAAAGACCTGTACCCAGATAATATCATAATTCCCATAAAACACTAAGATAATAGCAGGCAGGCCAACAAAAATTGGGTATCAGCCACAAGGCTCTTCAAATGAGGATTTCCCAATGGCCAATATGCATATTAAAAGATGTTCAAGTGCTTATTCATCAGAAAAATAAAAATTAGATATACCTATACAGCCAACAGAATGGTCAAAATAAAAATGACACAATACCAAAGTGTATTGAAGGTGTAGATCAACAAAAATTTCCATGCATTTCTCTTGGAAGAGTAATTCAGTAAAATAAACTTTTTGAAATTCTACTGCAATATCTAATAACATGGAACATACATTTACTGAACCAATTACCATAAAATAATTCCTTTTTATTTTAGAAATTCATGCACATGTCTAGGGATGTTCCTAGAAGCATTATTTATAATAACCAAGCACTAGAAAAAATAAAACATCCTCAACAGTAGAATGCATAAATTAACTTGTATTTTCAAAGAGCCTTGAACAAATTTCAGAGAAAAGTTTTTAAATGATATCATTTATTACAGCATTAGAAAACATCAAAGCCTATGATAAATTTAACAAAATACATTTTTAACATACAAAATATGAGTGAAATTCCAAGTATAATTTGAATAAATAAAGCTAGAGATAAAAGGGTATATAGGACTCCATCTATATATAAAGCTTTAAAATAAGCAATACAAAATATAATGTTTCAGAATGCATATTCAATTAGTAACACTATATGAAAAAGGAAGATTAGCATTTATTCACCTTTGCCATCAAAATATCAGTTGAATCAAATGGGAAGCAAAGGAATTTTAATTGTAAATAGTCATGCAGGGACCACCTGAAATGTGAGCAATATTTTATTTTTTGACCTTGTGGGCGTTATGCAAAGTTTTCTTTAGGATAATTTGTTGAAAGGTACAAACTTTTTGTGTACTTTATTTATGCATATAATATATTATATTTCATAATAAGAAAGTTTAAATTTTTTAGAAGAGCTAAACTGTGTGTATGACTCATTAAGAGCTGTTTCAGATTAAGTGGCCATTCTGACTCTTAAAGGAAGATTGACAGGCTCTGTGAGAATGACACATCGTGATATGCTAAGTAAATTATGCCAATTTTAGTTTCGAAAAGTTTGTTCCTAAGGAGATATTAACAAAGAAAACATTTTTGTTTGAATGAGAACCACAAAATCTAAATGGCAATTAAAATAAATAAGATAATTACATTTAAAATTGGAGTCAAAGATATGGTTCTTAAAGGTATCTCAAGTACAGATACAGTATGCTCTGCTTTATTGTCATTTGCTTATTATCTTTTTCATTGATTTAGGATTTTAAATATAATAATTTTACCCATTGAATATATCACAATTTACTTTATTATTTTTTATTTAAATATAGTTTAATATTTTAAAAACTTTCCTAATTGACAGTTTGTATTTTTTTCTTTATGTGATATCCATTTGTTCCAATATCTGTAATATTTGAAGACCTACTGACTGTCAAACATTACCTTTTTTTTACAGCCAGGTTATTGTGTTATATAGTAGGACCAGGAATGAATACATTGTTGTGTTTTTTTTTAAGTAAGAGTTTTAACACACAGCCACTTAAGATGTCACAGATTTAGCTGAAAGGAACGTATTTATCCTTAACTTCATAATTAACAATAAGAGCCCTGAAATTTTTATCACTAAATTTCATACACATCATATCCTCTATCATTATATGATAGATGTCATAAAACAGAGGCCATTTTACCTAACAATTACTTTTGGTAGCTTTCCTGATGTACTCCTTCAATTCTTTTCTAATACAATCAATTATATTTTACAAAGATTTTGGCTTATCTGTCACGATACTTTTCAAACTTCTTATCTCATCTTACTACTTGGAAAGTTATGAATGACAGAACTGAATTGTTAGAGTTTGGGATTAACATGGCTCTGATGAGTGTTTTATTCTAGTTAAGACATCGTTCACCATCTTCATGTACTAACTAGGCATGCTTTTACATCTACAGCTCATAAGAGTCAGTGGTTGCTTGGGAAACATGATTAAGATTAAAATAGATAAACTAAATTTGCATAGATATGTCTTAGGCAGTCCACTATATGTCTGAAAGAACATATTCTAAATCACGGATCTGAGCCAAATTCATGGAATAGTTCCAAGAACCATAAGGGAACCAAATCTAGTGTTTTGCACTGGACATAGATGTTCTCATAGATTTAATACAATGGGATTTTTTGTTTGTTTTTTTCTAATTTAATTTTTTTTTAATTGGGCACTTTAAAGAAAGAGAGAATTTATAAGATTACTTAGTTCTCGTGGAAGTGTTTATTTGGCTTTAAAATCTAGTACATGTCAATTATGCATCAATTGACAGTTAAGAGAGTATTGAGATTTATTATGAGAGGTGCTGTGTAATCAATTTTAAATGACAGGACACTAATATAATTAGATTTTTAACACATAAAAATTGTAAGGAATATTTAGGCACTTAATCGGAATTTTAAAAGCCAGTGATAACAAGTTAATAATTGTGACAACTAATAGAGTATCTAAATAAATGTCACTTTTTTATTAATTGATATTTAATTTGCTGTAGCCTGCCTTGGTAAATGTTAATTAAATGCCAGAAAATTTCTTATAATTTTAACATATTAATAATCTTATAATTATGCCTTTATTGCTTACATAATTATGAGTTAATTGCACAGCTACCAGATTTACTGCACCCTTTATAGAGAGCTTAAGACTATCCATTTTTCTACATAGGTCAATAAACTGATTGCCTAGTAACCACTGTTGATCATAGATCAAAAGCTGTTTGTGAATAAATATACATCGCCACACAACACAGTGAACATTACATAACAAACTAGGAAAAATGAAATAATGGAAATATGCCATTATTTCTTTTATTAATTTATCGCTTACTTTAGAAATATGTAAAATATAATACATAAAGTAAGGTAACTGTTTCTCTTTCTCAGACTTTTCTAAAATGGTACATATGATGAGAATTTTTTTCTTTTTTTTAAAATTTATTGGGGTGACAATTGTTAGTAAAATTACATAGATTTCAGGTGTACAATTCTGTATTACATCATCTATAAATCCCATTATGTGTTCACCACCCAGAGTCAGTTCTCCTGCCATCACCATATATTTGATCCCCCTTACCCTCATCTCCGACCCCCCACCTCCTTTACCCTCTGGTAACCACTAAACTATTGTCTGTGTCTATGAGTTTTTGTTTCTCATTTGTTTGTCTTCTTCTTTTGTTGTTTTTGGTTTATATACCACGTATCAGTGAAATCATGGTTCTCTGCTTTTTCTGTCTGCTTATTTTGCTTAGCATTATACTCTCAAGATCCATCCATGTTGTCACAAATGTTCCTATATCATCTTTTCTTACCGCCGAATAGTATTCCATTGTGTATATATACCACGACTTCTTTATCCATTCATCTATCGAAGGACATTTTGGTTGTTTCCATGTCTTGGCCACCGTAAACAAAGCTGCAATGAACATTGGAGCACATGTGTCTTTATGTATAAATGTTTTCAGATTTTTTGGGTAGATAACCAGGAGAGGGATTGCTGGGTCATGTGGTAATTCTATTCGTAATTTTTTGAGGAACCTCCACACTGCCTTCCATAACAGCTGCACCAGTCTGCATTCCCACCAACAGTGTATGAGGGTTCCTTTTTATCCACAGCCTCTCCAACACTTGTTACTATTTGTCTTGTTGATGATAGCCATTCTGACTGGGGTGAGGTGATATCTCATTGTGGTTTTTATTTGCATTTCTCTGATGATTAGTGATGTTGAGCATTTTTTCATATGTCTATTTGCCATTTGTATATCCTCTTTGGAGAAATGTCTCTTCAGGTCATCTGCCCATTTGTCAATTGGGTTGTTTGTTTTTTGTTGTTGAGTTGCATGAGTTCCTTGTATATTTTGGATATTAGCCCCTTATCGGAGGCACTGTTTGCAAAAATTTTCTCCCATTTAGTTGGTTGCCTCTTTATTTTGTCGATGGTTTCTTTTGCTGTGCAGAAGCTTTTAAGTTTGATATAGTCCCATTTGTTTACTTTAGTTTTTACTTCCCTTGCCTTTGGAGTCAAATTCATAAAATGCTCTTTAAACCCAAGGTCCATAAGTTTAGTACCTATGTTTTCTTCTATGCAGCTCATTGTGTCAGGTCTCTTGCTTAAGTCTTTGATCCATTTTCAATTAATTTTGGTACATGGTTACAGATAGCAGTCCAGTTTCATTCTTTTGCACGTAGCTATCCAATTCTCCCAGCACCATTTATTGAAGAGGCTGTCTTTTCTCCATTGTATGTTTTTCGCTTCTTTGTCAAAAATTATCTGTCCATATTTATGTGGTTTTATTTCTGGGTTCTCAATTCTATTCCATTGGTCTATGTGTCTTTTTTTCTGCCAATACCATGCTGTTTTGATTATTGTAGCCCTGTAGTACAAGCTAAAGTCAGGGAGTGTGATACCTCCAGCATTGTTTTTTTTTTTTTTTTCCTTAAGATTGCTTTGGCTATTCGGGGTCTTTTGTGGTTCCAAACAAATCTGATGATTTTTCGTTCTATTTCTTTAAAAAATGTCATTGGGATTTTGATGGGGATTGCCTTAAATCTGTATATTGCTTTAGGTAATATGGCTATTTTAACTATGTTGATACTTCCAATCCACGAGCACAGAATATCTTTCAATTTCTTTGTGTCTTCTTCAATATCTTTTAAAAATGTCTTGTACTTTTCAGCATACAGGTCTTTCACATATTTGGTTAAGTTTATTCCTAGCTATTTTGTTCTTTTTGCTGCAACTGCAAAAGGAATTGTTTTTTGTTTTTTTTAATTTCTTTTTCTGAGATTTCATTGTTAGTATATAGGAATGCAATGGACTTTCGTACGTTGATTTTGTAGCCGGCAACTTTACTTTATTCGTTGATTGTTTCGAATAGCTTTTCGGTAGAGTCTTTAGGGTTTTCAATATATAGCATCATGTCATGTGCAAAGAGTGACAATTTAACTTCTTCATTCCCAATTTGGATACCTTTTATTTCTTTCTCTTGCCTGATTGCTCTGGCGAGGACTTCCAACATTATGTTGAAAAGCAGAGGTGATAGGGGACAGCCCTGTCGTGTTCCTGAATGTAGAGCAGAGGGCTTCAGTTTTTCACCATTAATTATGAGATTAGCTGAGGGTTTGGCATATATGGCCTTAACTATGTCAAGGTATTTTCCTTCTATACCTATTTTATTCAGTGTTTTAATCATAAATGGATGTTGTATCTTGTCAAATGCTTTTTCTGCATCAATCGATATAATCATATGCTTTTTGTCCTTTACTTTGTTAATGTGATGTATCACATTGATGGATTTGCGGATGTTGAACCATCCTTGTGCCCCGGGGATGAACCCCACTTGGTCATGATGAATAATTTTTTTAATGCATTGTATTCGATTTGCTAGAATTTTGTTTAGGATTTTTGCATCTGTATTCATCAGAGATATTGTTCTGTAGTTTTCTTTTTTTGTGTTGTCCTTACCAGGTTTTGGTATCAGGGTAATATTGACCTCATAAAATGAGTTAGGGAGTACTGTCTCTTCTTCAAATTTTTGGAAGAGTTTGAGCAGGATTGGTATTAGATCCTCTTTGAAGGTTTGGTACAATTCACTAGTGAAGCCATCTAGTCCCGGACATTTGCTTTTGGGAAGGTTTGGGATGACTGATTCAATTTCATTACTGGTGATCGGTCTGTTTAGATTTTCCATTTCTTCATGGTTCAGCCTAGGAAGGCTATATGTTTCTAAGAACTTGTCCATTTCTTCTACGTTATTGAATTTGGTGGCATATAGTCCTTCATAGTATTCTTGGATGATCCTTTGTATTTCTGTGGTGTCCGTGATAAGTTCCCCTTTTTCATTTCTGATTTTGTTAATTAGTGTCTTCTCTCTTTTTATCTTAGTGAGTCTAGCCAAGGGTTTGTCAATTTTGTTAATCTTTTCAAAGAACCAGCTCTTTGTCACATTAATTTTTTCTATTGTCTTTTTGTTCTCTATTTCATTTACTTCTGCTCTGATTTTTGTTATTTCCTTTCTTCTGCTGACCTTGAGTTTCATTTGTTCTTCTTTTTCTAGTTCTTTAAGGTGTAACATGAGGTTATTTGTTTGGGATTTTTCCTGTTTCTAGAGATAGGCCTGTAATGATATAAATTTCCCTCTTAAAACTGCTTTCGCTGCATCCCAAAAATTTTCGTAGGATGTATTTTCATTGTCATTTGTTTCTATGTATCTTTTGATCTCCTCTAATTTTTTCTTTGACCCGATCGTTCTTTAAAAGTATGTTGTTTAATCTCCACGTATTTGTGGTGTTTCCTGCTTTCTTTTTGCAGTTGATATCCAATTTCAAAGCCTTGTGATCAAAGAATATATCTGGTATGATTTCAATCTTCTTAAATTTGCTGAGACTTATTTTTATGTCCCAATATATGGTCTATCCTTGAGAATGTTCCATGTACACTAGAAAAAAATGTGTAGTCTGATGTTTTAGGATGAAGTGCTCTATATATGTCAATTATGGCCATTTCACCTAATGTGTCATTTAGGGCTGCTATTTCATTATTTATTTCTGTTCGGATGATCTATCCATAGCTGTCAGTGATGTATTTAAGTCCCCTAGTATAATTGTGTTTTGGTCAATTTCTCCTTTTAGTTCTGTTAGTAGTTGCTTGGTATATTTTGGTGCTCCCTGATTGGGGGCATAAATATTGATGACTGTTATGTCTTCTTGTTGTATAGTCCCCTTTACCATTATGAAATGTCCATATTTGTCTCTTGTTACCTTTTTCACCCTGAAGTCTGTTTCATCTGATATCTGTATGGCTATACCTGATTTTCTCTGGATACCATTTGCTTGGAGTGTCAATTTCCACCCTTTAACTTTGAGTCTATGCTGGTCCTTGTAGCTGAGATGTGTCTCTTGCAGACAGCATATGGTTGGGTTTAGTTTTTTGATCCAATCTGCTACTCTGTGCCTTTTTATTGGTGAGTTCAATCCATTTACATTTAGGGTGATTATTGATATGTGAGGATTTCCTTTCATTCTATCTTTAGTTTTCTGGTAAGTCTGTGTCTCCATGGTTTCTTTGCCTTTTTGTTGTTGTCTATTATGTATATTATGTTGTCTAACACAGAAGTGTTGTGGTATTCTATGATGTTTCCCTCTGTTACTTCTTTTATTAAAATGTATATTTCAGATCTGGATTTTTTTAAGTGGTTACCCATAAGTTTATGTAAAAGAAAGTTTGATATTTAGAGTATTTCATTTTCTTCAGCACGCTTACTTTCTCCATTCCCATATTCCGGTTCATGCCTTTACTCTCCCTCTTTTTATGTTTTGGTTGCCACAAATTGTCCCTGTTGATAGTGGTCAATAGCCTCCTTTTGTATTTCTTGTAGTGCAGGTCGTGTATTAGAAAATTCCCTCAGCTTCTCTGTGTCTGGAAAGGTCTTTATTCCTCCTTCATATCTAAAGGATATGTTTGCTGGATATATTATTCTTGGCTCATAATTTCTCTCTTTCAATAGTTTGAATATTTGGTTCCACTCCCTCCTGGCTTGTAGAGTTTCTGCTGAAAAATCTGAGGATAATCTAATGGGCTTTCCTTTGTAGGTTACCGTCTTCTTTTCCCTGGCTACCTTGAGGATTCTTTCTTTGTCGTTGATTTTAGACAGCTTCAATACAATGTGCCTTGGAGAAGGCCTGTTGGGATTAAGGTAATTAGGTGTTCTATTTGCTTCTTGGATTCGAGGATCCAGTTCTGTCCAGAAGTTTGGGAAGTTCTCATCAACAATTTGTTTGAATATATTCTCTGTTCCCTTCTCTCTTTCTTCTCCTTCTATTATGCCCATTATTCTTATATTGCTCTTTCTGATGGAGTCAGAAAGTTCTTGTAGAGTTCTTTCATTTCTTTTAAGTCTCAAGTCTCTTTCTTCTTCCATCGTGTAATTTCCATGTTTCTATCTTCGATGTCACTGATTCTTTCCTCCATCTGGTCAACTCTACTACCTAAGCTGGCTATTTCATTCTTGATTTCGTCTATTGAGTTCTTAATTCCCAGAAATTCTATTTGGTTCTTTTTTAAAATTTCAATCTCTTTCATAAAATGCTCATGTTGTTCTTTGATTGTTTTTCGGAGTTCATTGAACTGCCTTTCTGTGTTTTCTTGCATCTCGTTGAGTTTTTTCAGAACTGCAATCTTGAATTCTCTGTCATTTAAATCACATATTTCCATATCTTTAAGTTCCTTTTCTGGAAACTTTTCAGTTTCTTTCTGAGCTGTCTTGTTGCCTTGGTTATTCATGGCAATTACTGATTTATTGTGTCTCTTCCTAGACATCTACAGGAGTGGCTTCTGCAACAGGTTGATAGAACAAGGTCTTTCTTTTGTTTTTCAGTACTTGTTGGTAGAATGTTTTATTTTCTCTCCAACTGCAGCTGTCTTTTCTCTCTCACACGGTAGTGCTATGTTTTCTCTGCACTATTCCAGCTTTTCACCCAATGGGGATTTCTGTGGGAGACATACTTCTCCTTGTTAATAGTTCGCCTGGGTCACAGGGCACAGTGTCGTGTGGGTATGTGGAGAGCTTTTGGAGTTCCAAAGCTCTTGCTGCACCAAATTCAGAGCCCGTATGTTTCAGCAGTTCTGTTTACTCCTGCAGGGATCTGCCCAGATAGGTGGGGCTAGGGGCAGGATGAGTTGTGATAAATGGCCCAGAGCAATGGTGGCGACCACCACCACAGCCAGTCCTGCTTCCACAGCTCCCTCCCCTCTGCTGGAACCAGTTGGGCTGTGAATCTATGTCTGCGGTCCACAGTTCTCAGAACAGCAAACATTCTGTTCCTTTGATCTGACACTGCTACTGCTCCACTTCCAGCACCAGGCAGGTGGGTACAGGGAGAGCTCCAGGAGGGTAGGGAGGGGCAGCTCGTCTCAGTGCCTAAGGCTTCCATTCTCTACTGGGCAGTGAGGGCTCAAACCACCGTTTGCAGCCTTCTTTCCTCAGTCTTTGCTCCGAGGTCTCTGCCGTGAGCGTTGGGTTCAGCCGTGTTATATGCTGTCCCCTCAGCCCTGTGGGCCACAAACGGAGCCCTAGCAGTCCGAGTTCCTTCCTCTCCCACAGCTGCAGCAGCTCCGGGATGCAGCGAGCTTGGAGCACTGAGCTAGGTCTCCATCCTGTGCCCATGGGGCTCTGTCTCCGCACCTCTCCCCTTCCTCCTCCCCCGCCCGTGCGACTCGCCCACCTTTAGGTGAATTCAGTAGTGGGCCTCTTCATCTTGCCTGTCTGCTGTACAGGGAGTCCTTTGTGGAGTTATAGTTGTTCGATTAGTTGTAAATTACAGGGGAGATTTACAGAGGCTCACCTCACGCCACCATTTTGATGACGTCTTGAGAATTTTCTTTCTTTCAAAGTGTTTATATATATATATATATATATATATATATATATATGTGTGTGTGTGTGTGTATATATATATATATATAATTTTATGTATACAATAACCTTATAAAATTCAATTATCCTCATTTTCCTTATAAGAAAACTTGTTTAGAGATTGTCATTCCCAATATAATCCCATATTACTAGTCCTTACACACACACTAAACTTTGTCACTCTATTCACTTGTATTTTCACTCCCATTTCTTCTCAGCTATCAATTTCCAATCTAGGTAAATGTTCACTACCCTTTTATATCTTTATTTCAGATAGATAACTAACATCATAGAAAGAAATCAACACAAATATGGTAATTGGTTCTTCAACAAACCCATATTTCCTGACTCAACTTTTCACCATTGTGGTCAGGCTTGGTGATAAAGAGGCTTTGCCTTATTTATCTTTGGATTCCTAGCTAAGGCTTTATTAGATGATATGTAGTATTTGACACAAAACTATAAGTGAATTTAAAACTTTTAATCAAGTTAGGTTCTTTTCTATTTCCTCTCATGATTATAACAGAACATCAACTCCCTTTAATCCTCAGATTTTAAGTGTGCTGCTCTCTTATCACTGGGACAGTTGTTTCTCTTAGAAAGAGATCTTCTAAGGAGATGGAAGGAGAACTGACTCTGGATGGTGAACACAAAATGTGATATATAGATGATGTATTACAGAATTGTACACTTGAAACCTATATAAGTTTACTAACCATTATCACCCCAATAAATTTAATTAAAAAAGAAGAGATCTACAACCAGTATCTCGTATCAGCCTCTCATTCTCAAATTTCTATTCTCTTCTTACTCTTTTTTACTGCAGAGGAAGTGACCCTATATGTTTTGGGGTAAATCCTTCATTTATGTTCTTGATCATCTCTGCTTACATCTGGTGTTTATAGTGAACCACTAATTTTATAAAATGTGCAAATAAAAACAATATACCACTAAATAATCAATAAAACCGAAAAGACCATATCTACTTATCTCTGAGTATTCAAATTATTTTCCTTTTTAAAGAACCACTCAAGTCTTATATTTTTTATTATCTTCATGACACATTATCAGACAATTCTGGCCTCCACTGATCTCCTTCAATAGTAACATCCCTCAGTAAATGCTGTTTATTTAATTGATTGCCCCTTTTATATTATTCCTTGTCTTGTGCATTTTTAATTTTTCTCAAACTATATCCTTATATTAATCTCCTTCAGATTAATAACCATGACTTCTCTTTCTCTTTTATCTCTAACAGCTCCAAGCATTCGATCAAGCATATAGCAAGCAATAAGCATTGTTTAATTTGTTTTTTATTCTGTGGTTCTTCAATGAAAGACAAAGAACTACCTAGAGCTTGTTGAAATATACACTCCTCTGCCCTGCCCTGGATTTGCATACATAGAATGAGGCCCAGTACTTTTTAGGAGCCTCACTAATCCTTATGCACAGTAGAAACTGGGGCAACTGAATTTGGATCAAGATTTCTAATACACAAACATTACTTCTCACCCTATTTTAATGTTGATGAGCATAGAAGGGAAATACTTCTGTAGTTAATGAAACATTTTTAGAATCTTTAGACTAACTAACCGGATATTATTAGGGTAAGTACATGTACTTCTGTTTCAACGAACACGGTATGACAATTAAGTTCAGGAACTTGATGCAATAATGTTGCTCACCTTTTTTGATATCAGAAAGACTATTCATTATGAATTTTGTAACAATTGGACAAACAGTTAACCAAGTTTACTATTTGGAAGTGCTGAAAAGGCTGCATGAAAACGATAGACCACATAAACTTCTTGCCCACAATTCATGGCTCTTGCATCACGACAATCTACCAGCTCACACAACACTGTCTCGGAGGTAGTTTTTAGCCAGTAAACAAATAACTGTATTGGAACACCCTTCTTAATCACCTGATCTGGCCCCCAGTGACTTCTTTCCTTCTAAAGGAAATATTGAAAGAAAGACATTTTGATGACATTCAGGGCATCAAGTGTAATATGATGACAGCTCCGATGGCCATTCCAGAAAAAGAGTTCCAAAATTACTTTGAAGGCTGGACTAGGTGATGGCATCGGTGCATAGCTTCCCAAGGGGAGTACTTCGAAGGTGACCATAGTGATATTTAGCAATGAGGTATGTAGCACTTTTTCTAGGATGAATTTATGAACTTAATTGTCATACCTCGTATACCTACTTTGTGGATAACATTTAGAATATTACAAAAAGAAAACATAAAACACCAACTGAAAGGTCTTTTGGTGATCTCATACTTGGTATGTTTTAAAATCTAGTTAGTATAGTGTAAGAAACACTTTACATGCTGGACAACAAATTAATTTTAAACCATTAAAAATAGACCTATTCCAAAAAAGAGAATATTTTAAAACATTAAATATATCTCACTTTGTTCTCCCTAAAGATTACACACACACACACACACACACACACACACACACACATACACACATATATATATACACACATATACACATATACACATATGTATATATATATTAATTTTAAAAGAGGCAAAAACTTATACAAAATATAATTGAGGGAAAAATGGAGTTATACTGTTTGTCTTTGTTTTGCTTTCTTTCTTTTTTTTTTGTGATTAAATTTTATTGGTGTGACAATGGTTAGTAAAGTTATATAGATTTCAGGTGTACACTTCTGTAATACATCATCTATATATCACATTGTGTGTTCACCACCCAGAGTCAGTTCTCCTACCTGTTTTGCTTTCTTACAGGTAAGAACCAGAAATCATTCCATGAATTTTATCAGGGGGAAAAATGTGTCTTAAAGGACTGTGTAGTTGAAGCTCCATTCTCAAGTAAAAATCCAATTTTATGGGAAACCAATTTCCCAGAAGCTTGCCAGCTTCAAAATAAGGTTTAAAAAAGGCCTAATCATTACTGTTAGTTGAACTCAATCAGCATCTAATCAGTTTAGAGTGTCATGAACATACTTTACAGAGGAAGGTAGTCCACAGATATAAACTTCAATTTTAATTTCTTGACTCTCGGTGTGTAAAGAGAGATAATATACTTTTCAGGTATATGTTTAATTTGTAATTTATATGTGTGCCGTTCTGAAAGCCATTGGTTAGCATCAGCCTGGTACAAAGTCTCCATTCCTGTAGGAATGGACATCTCCGCATCGTAAATGAACAGCTGCAGGGTGCACTGGTTTTCATGGCTCACATTAGTACCACACTAATCCATGTATATTTGCAAATTGTTATGATCATTGCTCAGAAATGGCATCAGCTGCAGCTGCAGCATTCTGAAAATATTTCAGACTTGGGATGGCTGGAACAACAACACAGAAATTATAATCATCTGACATCCATCACTACCACTCCTTCACTTGATTACTCCAGTCGACAAATCCAGGGCAGGAAGACAGCGAAAGAAGGAGCAGCACAGCCTCATCTACTAAAGAAACCTTTATCCGTTTCTGTCATGCTCACCATTTCCAATTCCCACCATCTTCCTTCTTTTATTTCACACAGTATTGAATACACAAACAGAAAAAGAAGAAAATATACAATTTTTCAAAATGTCCATTGATGTGCTACTTCTTACAAAACGAGTCAACAAGCAGGTTAGAAAAAGAAACCTAGTCCTGTATAATGTAAGATTAGTGTGAATATGAATTTGTTTTTAGTATAAACATATTTATCTGCCTATATTTTCCTGTTTTATTCCCTCTCCTTTGTTTTCTATTTTCTTCTTACTGGAAGATTAAGTATTCTCAATGTACAAGATAGATAGGATTTCTTTTTCAATGCTGCTGTGTTATCTCTTATCTCTTAATCCACATTCTATGGCTCAAAACAATGCTCTACTGAAGGTTATTCTAAGCATTGATGTCTATGATTCACTATATACAATTCAACCTCACATATTTTTTAAAGGCTCCGTTGTAACCTTAGTGTTACTAGTTTTTCTTTAATCTCAGACAAGCTAAGCAACTTTGTAAGATTCAACACCAAGCAAAATGCTTTTACTTAACATATGCTCGGTAAATATTGTGGGATGAACTAATGAATAAATATTTATATCTGATGAGTTGTTATAAAAGTATAATTTGTCTTTTCAAATTAAGATTCAATTAGACAAAAAAGTTCTAGTCTTGTAGCATGTAACACCAAACTTTTCATCAGCTGATTACCTTTTCTAACTCCCTACATAATTTCTTTTGCCAGCAGTCTCATTGTGGGTTTGATTTACATTTCCTTAATAGCTGGTGAAGTTGAGCATTTTTTTTATATATCTATTGGCCACTTCTGTGTCTTCTTGGGACAAGTGTTTATTTAAGTCCTCTGCCTATTTTTTAATTGAATTGTGATTTTTAGTTGTTGTTGAGTTGTATAAGTTCTTTATCTATTGTGGATATTAGTCCCTTATCAAAGGAGTTACTTGCAAATATATTCTCCCATTCAGCTGGTTGTCTTTTGTTTTTGTTGATGGTTTCTTTTGCTGTGCAGAAGTGTTTTACCTTGATATAGTCTCATTCATTTATTTGTTGCTTTTACTTCCCTTGCCTTTGAGGTCAAATTCATAAAATTTTCTCAACCCAAGGTCCATGTTTAGTACCTATGCTTTCTTCTATGCAATTTATTATTTCAGGTCTCATGTTTAGGTCTTTTATCCATTTTGAGTTAAATTGTCACTTTTTCAGATGAAATGATTCTTAATATAGAAAACCATACAGACTCCACCAAAAAAACTATTAGTAACAATAAACAAATACAGTAAAGTTGCAGGATACAAAATCAATATACAAAAATCCATTGCATTCCTATATACTAACAATGAAATTTCAGAAAAAGAAATAAAAACAACAATTCTGTTTGCAATTGCAACAGAAAGAATAAAATGCCTAGTAATAAACTTGATAAAGGATGTGAAGGACCTTTGCACCGAAAACTGTATGATTATTAAAATAAATTGAATAAAATGCAAAAAAAAAAAGAAAGAAAGATATTCTATGTTCATGGATTGGAAGATTTAACAGAGTTAAAATGAACATATTTAACTCTAAAGCAATATATAGATTTAATGCAATCCCCATCAAATTCCCAAAGGCATTTTTTTTAGAAATAGAACAAAAAATAATCAGATATGCATGGAATCACCAAAGACCCTAAACAGCCATCAAGGCTAAGGGTATCACACTCTCTGACTTCAATTTATATGACAAATCAACAATAATCAAAACAGCATGATACTGGATGAAAAACGGACACACAGACCAAGGGAATAGAATGGAGGACCCAGAAATAAACCCACTTGTATATGGGCAGATAATTTTTGACGAAGGAGCCAAAAGCATACAATGGAGACAAGACAGCCTCTTCAATAAATGGGGCTGGGAAAATGGGAAAGCCACGTGCAAAAGAATGAAACTGCACTGCTATCTGTCACCATCTACCAAGATCTTCATTGTTTTTGACAATGAAAGGAGTATCAGTCCTGTTGGTCGTGCTTACCCATGAGATTTTTTTCTGGCCAGAGAGGAAAAGATACACTGGTGACCTTTTTCTCTTTTTCTCTTAGGGCAAAATCACAGCCATAGACTGGGAGCTAGTGAGAGAGGGAACTTGCTTTTTTGCCTCACCCACAAGTAGAATTTCTATAGGCAGATCTGGGGAGTAGCATGGGACTAGGCTGTGGTTTAATTGCCCCCCTGTCCTTTTTCCTACTAAGACTTAGAAGATATTCTTGAGTGAATGTTTCCCTGTTTACTACCTGTATCTCCTTAGGATATTATACAGGGATTGTAACTTTTGTAGTAGTTGTAGTTGGAGGCAGTGTCGTGAAATTCCTCACTCTACCATTCTAGAAGTAAAAATAGGGTTTATTACAAGAATGTAATGCTTTATTAACACATTCATCATGAGAACACCAATTTTTAAATCATGTGATTATGTTATCAGTTTCAAAAATGTAATAAAGACAATCACTTGCTGAAAACACATTTTTAATTTTAGTGGTTGTTTTAGGTTTTGTAAAAGCACAAATAAATAGGCTACGCAGTTAACTAATCATTCCACCACTTTAAAAGCTTTCATCTTCCATGTAAGTTTAACAAAGAATATCTAGCCTTTTATTTTTGTCTTCCTTTGTATCATTTTTATTCTTGTGTTTCATTCACATTGAGTCATCATTTTTAGAAGGAATATTATATATAAAATATATACAATTTTATCCAATAATACAGAAGCATATCAATATAACACTATAACATGATCAAATGGGGCTTATTGTAGGAATACAAGGATTTATTTTTATTAATGTACCTATTAATATAATTCACTACAGCAATAGACCAACATTTTTAAAAAGCATGATCATCTCCTTAGATTCTAAAAGCTCAGTGATGAGAAACACACTTTCTAAAAGTCTCATTAATACACTTCCTCATAAAAAAATATTTTATAAACATAATTTGATTTATCAACAAGAAATAACACAAAGATCTCTTTTATCATCACAATCATTTAAAAGTTTTTTAAAAGGATGTGAAAGAAAAGAGGCATAAAAATTAGGCAGGAGGAAGTAAAGTTATTCTTATTGTTGGTGATATTACTGTTTATTTTGAATATTCAAGAGAATTAATTACAAGTGATATGAAAATTCAATAACGAGGTGGGCAACAACAACCAGTGAAGTAATAAAATGAAACAAATTTATTTATACTAGCAAAAGGAGAGAAAAAAAGAAAATACCTGGGAATTAATAAAAAATGTACAAGAACTAGTGGAAGAACAATTTTAAATGCTACTAAGGTCACAAAAGACTTGAACAAACATAAAGGCATGGGTGTTTTTGTCTAAAGTTGCATGGCAGGTAGAACTAAACCTTAAGCAGTGGCTATCAATTAACTGAATAGCCAGTCTGTTTGGGTGACCAAATATTTTCTCCCAAAGACTGAATGGTTGCCTAACCCTCTACTAAAGGGCCATTAGAATGCTGTCCTTTTAGAGCAAACACAGTTAAAAAAAAATATTCTGCACTATGAAGGCATATCAGAATTTCAGAGAAAGACGTCTCCCTAGAAGCTGAACTGCACTTCGCAGTGTGGGGCTGAGTAATTTTTTTTTTTAATTTTTTTAATATCATGATTAAACTTCCCAGAGATCCCCAACAACAACACACCAGGGGTATAATAATTGATTATATAATAACTCCTACAGAAAATAAAAATACTGTAAGTCACTGGATTGTTTTTTAAGAGAGTATATATAGCTGAATCTTACTAATGAATGTAGTGTGCTCTATTTACAGATGTTAAAAAAAACCTAAAATATTGACTTTGCTTGTAAGGCTAATTAACTGTATCTTAAAAAAGGTATTCATCTTTCTATATAAATAATGTCCGAATATAATGCTTCCATGTTTTGGTAATGTTAATAAAGCATTTTCTTTTTCTAGAGTCCAGAATAGAAATGTTTCTGTGGTTCTGCTTTTACAGAGCAAATTTATTGTATTAGGCCACAGCTGTAAATTTTCTCCCTCTAATTCTATAAATTTCTTCTAAATGTTTAATGGTTTATAACTGTAATTATTCTTGTGTGCCAACATTAAACTTTAAAAAGTTTAATTTGGAGACTATTCGGAGAAACTCATCTTTTTTACAGCCTCATAAATAGTTCTTGGATGAAATGAGCAGAGGCACTGTGTCTGCCCGAGGTGAATACAAATGACACCACATGGACCATACTTATGGAGAGGAAACAAATGCATTGATGTCTAAAGAGATCAGCTGGTGCTCAGTAGCTCAAAGATGGGAAGTGACATGGTTCTCAAGCCTTACGTCTTTCTTTCTATTTTCCTCCTTCTCCTCATTCTCCTTTTTCTTCTCATTTTTCTGAAAGTTTTCAATATTCCCCAAAATTTCTAATAAATAGAGGATGGTGTAGGGGGAGCCACCACTGGACATACAAATTCCTAATACAGATATACAGAGGGTGCCAAAAAAATGTATACACATTTTAAGAAAGGAAAAAACTGTTTTAAAATTGTAACAATATATACCGATAACAAAAAATGAGTATAAGTCATGTGTATACACTTTTTTGGCACCCCCAGTATAGTTCATGGCTTCTGTTTAGTCAACATATTTCAGTGCCACTTTAGAATGCTATTTAATGGAGAGTGCAGAGTTATATTATACATTGCTAAGAATATAACTCCTTTGCAAAGTTCAATTGCCATTATCACACCATTTCAGAAACTCAGGTGAATGAGAACTTCTTTAATTTCAAAGTAGGCTATGAACGTTGAGATAAATATTGGAAATTCTCAAGTGAACAGTTATTCATAGAGTGCTTCCAAATGTAAATTTATACAGTAGTTTTTATGTTCAATTAAAAATAGAATAAGCAGTCATTTTTATTTAATTAAATTCAAGGGGAAAGATTGAAACCTACCTACAGGTACACAGAAAGACATGGAATACCTTGAGAAAATTGAAGGCTCAGTTTTTATTTTAAAATTATTAGATTATGTTTAAATCTATTATTTTACCATAAAATGCGTTTTCACTTTGTATAATTGCTTGAATTGAAAAAACTTTCAAATAAATTTATGCTTTATTAATATCCTACCTTAATCAAAAAAGTGTTTAAGATGAAAGATATTGAAATATATATCTTAAATAATTATTTCTTCCATACATGGAATATATATATATACATATATATATATATCTGTAGCATATGCATTTGTTTTCTAATTTTAAAACTAATACACAATAAAACAAAAAAATATATATAAAAACATATTTTAACACATCTAAAATAATTTGTTTTCCTTTCAAAGTAGTCTGTTTTTCTCTGTAAATAAAATTCAAATATGATGGGAATTGCTTAGCATAGTAAGACCAATGTGAGACTTCTGACTCATAGAAATGTAAGATAATAAATTTATTTTGTTTTAGGCCACTAATTCTTTGGTAATTTATTATAGCAGGAAGAGGAATCTAATACAACAAGAATGCAGTATAGGTATTATAATATATGTAAAGGTAAAATGTGTGACTAATGTAGCACAAAAGTTGGGAATGAAGAAATCGAGGAATCGTGTTGTACGTGAAGTAGTATAAAATCATTTAATGGTGGTTATGATAAATTAAGATGTATATTATAAATCCTGCATAAACCACTAAAATATAAAAAGAGTTATAAATAACAAGCCAACAAAAGAAATAAATTAGAATCACAAAAAGTATAAATTAATTCAAAAGATAATAGACAAAGAGAAAAAAGTGCACCAAACAGTTGAGATCAATAGTAAACATATAACAAGACAATAGATTTAAAGGTCAAGATGCCAAGAATAACATTAAATGGAAATATACACCAACTAAAAGTCAGAGATTGTCATATATAACAAAACACAATATGCTGTATATAAGAAATGTACTTTAAACATAAATACACATATAAATTTAAAGAAAATGTATGGAAAAAAGATATACTAGTGTAACACTAATCATAAAAGTGTTGGTGTGGTCATATTAATATCTGACAAAGTAGATATTACCAGAAATAAAAAGGTTATTTTATAATGGCAAGAGGTCAATCATTCAAGAGGTTATAATAATCTTAAAGATATACACATAACAGAACTTCAAAATACATGAAGGAAAAAAGATAGAATTGAAAGGAGGAAAAGCCAAATCCACAATTATAAGTACTGATTTTAATAATCTCTCAATAACAGGTAAACCAACTAGACAGAAGATCAATAAGGGTATAGATGATTTTACCAATGCTATCAACAAAATTAACCTAATTGACATTTATAGATTCTCAACCATCAATAGCAGGATACACATTCTTTTCAAGGACACATGAAACCTTTGCCAAGATAGACCATATTTATGGGACATAAAACAAGTCTCAATTGTTTTAAAAGATTCAAAGTATAAAAAGTGCATTCTGGACCGCAATAGAATTAAAAATCAATAACAAAAAGATCTCTGGACAATTCAAACATATGAAAACATCAAAATAAAATTTAGAAAGTATTCTGAATTGAATGAAAATAAAAACACAACATAACAAAATTCATGAGGTGCTGTTAAAGCAATATGCCTAAAGAAATGAATAGCAATAAGGCCTCTCCTACTAAAAAAATAAAAAGTCTAAAATCAATGAACTATGTTTCGTGCTAAGACATTACAAGGATAAAAGAAAATCAAATGTAAATTAGTAGTAAAAGAAAAAAATTTACCAAAATGGAAATATAAAATCAATAAAATGGGGAAAATAAAGAGAATCAATGAAATTAAAAACTTTTTGAGACCATCAATAAAAAGATAAACTTCCACCTGCAACTAATATAACTAATATAATATTGTATATCAACTATATTTAATAGTCAAAAAAATAAACTTCTAACCAAACTAATCAGAAACTATACATCACTATAGAGTCTACAAATAATAAAAGGATAAGGTAATAAATATTATGGACAATTTTACGTCAATAATTTTTTTAAAATTTTATTGGGGAATATTGGGGAACATTGTGTTTCTCCAGGGCCCATCAGCTCCAAGTTGTCCTTCAGTCTAGTTGTGGAGGGCGCAGCTCAGCTCCAAGTCCAGTTGCCATTTTCAATCTTTCGTTGCAGGGGGCACAGTCCACCATCCCATGTGGGAATTGAACCGGCAACCTTATTGTTGAGAGCTCACGCTCTAACCAACTGAGCCATCCAGCTGCCCATTAATGATTAAAACCTAGATAAAATGAACAGTTCTTTGAAAGGCACAAAGTACTATATCACACTCAAAAAGAAATTGATAACTTACATCTCTCTATATCTATTAAAGAAATGGAATTTGTATACCTAAAATCCCTTCTACAAAGAAAGCTCCAGACCCAATGGCTTCACTGGTGAATTCTACCAAACATTTAAGGAAAACACAATAGCAATTATACAAAACTCCTCCAGAAAATAGAAGAGGAGGGAATTCCTAATCAATTCTATGAGGCCAGTATTACTCTGATATCACAATCAGAAAAAATATAGTAAAAGGAAATGCAGTATGCTTTGTACATATATGTATAAAAATTCTAAACAAAATTTAGAAAAAGAAATCTAACGACACATAAAAATATATACTACTCACAAACATGTTGGATTTATCATAGGAATAAAAAGTTGATTTAACATTAAATATCAATCAAAATGTAATTCACCATATTTACAATTTTTTTAATGCGTGTAATCATTTGAATGGATATAGAAAAAGTATTTGACAAAGCCCAACAACTTACCCAAATGAAAGTCTCTCAAACTAAGAATAGTAGGGAACTTCCTCAACCTGATGAATGACATCTACAAAAAAAAGAAAAATCTATAGCTAATATCATATTTGGTGAGAAACTGAATTCTTTCTCTCTAAGTAGATAACAAGATAAAAATATCTGCTTTTACCACTCCTGTCCATCATTGTACTAAAAGTCATAGCCAGTGAAATAAGGAAAACAAAGGACATTAAAACCAGACAGATCGGAAAGGAAAGACTAACACTCCCTAATTTCAGATAACATGATCACGTAGAAAATTCCAGGCAATCTACAAAACAAAACAAAACAAAAATCACAAAACTAGTAAGTGAGTTTAGTAAGGTCATAGAATAAAAGGTCAACACACAAAAATCAATTGCATTTCTATTTACAGCATTGGACAATAGGAAACAATCATTTTTTTTCTAAAAAATAATTTAATAGTTCCTTTAATCATTGGACACATTATACTTTCTTTCAATTCTCTCTGCCATAATTGTTGTTTTTTTCCCATTGTCTGATATTTTTCTGGCACACCTGATAACAAGAGGAGGAAGTGCCATTTCTTTAATGGAATTTAGTTCAAATTGTCTTCCCTGATACTCCTTGCTGGGGTTTTACTATCCAGCCACTCACGTCAGTCTGAATCAAATCAAGAATTAGAAATCACAAGGTAGGTTAAACAGGGGAAGTGTGCTATAAAGAACGACTCCTGTGTAATTCTGCTGAAGGATAAGTATAAGGAAACTCTATTTGCTACCCGAGGGATAAGTGATAGTAACCAAGGAAGGACAGACTTGGAAGTGTTCCAGATTTTGCTGGAGAAGGTTTACTTTGGCCTACTGGACGGCACAGAAGCTTACTGGTTTTCCCAGGCCAGGCTGCTCTGCAGTTACTGTGCAAACAGGAAGCGACGTCAGTGTGCCCAGCGTGAAATAGCTTGCTGGGAACTCTCCAAAAAACTGCTGCACGGGTGCCTGCCTAAGGAATCACTGTATACAAACTATAAATTTTCCAGACATAGTTAAAATGAAGAATTAAAAAATAATAATTGTATTCATGTTTTTTCACCAACACAGCAAACTTATTGTGATCACTCCAGTTGCTACCTGCAAATTCTCATAACTTGATACAACTTTCTTTCTGTATGCAAACTCATCCCCTTTACCTTCTGTATTTCTTCACGACCTAGTCATCTCCTAATTTCTAAAACAGAATTATTAAGGATAATTGACATAAAATAGACTACATATTTAAAGTGTACAATTTAATAAGTTTTGACGTATGCATAAAACTGGAAAATCATAGAAACCAAGATTATGAACCTAGTAATTATCAACCCCCAAATCTGGGGGTGTTCCACTGTACTCTCATCCTCACTGCTCATCTGCAGGCAAACACACGTCAGCTTTCTGTCATCATAACATTTTCATTTAGTTTGAAACACTTTCTAAATTTAACTGTAATTTCTTTTTTGGTACATTGAATATTTAAGAAGTATGCTATTTAGGTTCTGAGTATTTAGGTATTTTCCACAGATTTTTCTCTTATTGGTGTAATGTCTTATATATTTACTCACACATTTATCAGTGCTCTTCATTTGTTTGTGATATCATTTTCAAAATACCATCTCTGTAGATATGTCTTAATTCATATAGAATGATACAGCAGAACGTACGAAATCAGTGAGAAGTCCAAGTAAAAAATTATAAAAGGTGACATAAATGTAGATGAAAAATACAAAAATAGTTTGATCAAGTTCCACATGATATTCATTTAAAAAGGAATTAATTTAATTTCATATGACAGTCATTAATGTAAGTGCACATAACACCCAACACAGACAATTGATCAGTCAGCATGTCAACTATTAGTTGCACAGTTCAGGCCTCCAAACTATGTTTAATGATCAGTTAATGATAAGCTGTGTCTCTTATAACTAGATCTTCATGAAATTTAATTATATTTTTAAAATAATAGATTATTAATATAAGATTATTAATAAGGTGTTTGTTGGGGATTTACAGCGACATACTGGACATACTGCTTTATACACTCATAAGTGTCTTTAAAGAAATCATTAAAGTATCTATGTAACATCAATAATGATCCTATTAATTTCAATTGAATTCCTAGTTAAGTAGGTTTAGGACAAATCATTTAGGCAATGCCCGTACAGATGGAATTTATTAAAGAATCAAAATAGGCATCTGAATAATTTCAGCCAAAAGTAACTTTTAATTTCTTAATTAGCTGGGACAAAAGCCTTCATGATCGTATGTGTTTAAATACTTCTGTAATTCTTGGATACTTTTGTTTTCAGAGAAAGAAGTTTATGTGTCATTAAAACTGTAATGAAATCCTTTCAGGATAGTAAACTTTTCTTGACTTCTATATCCTTCACAATGATACAGACCAATTGAATTAATGGAGATGTATAGAGGTGATGCAAAATAAATTCTTAATAAAAACTGCTTAACGTGAATTAGAAACACTAAATGATATCTACGTAACACCAATTTTCACGGACTATGAAATTTTATAATTTTTATTACAATTTTATAAAATATTATTATACAATAATTTTCTAAGCGTCTCTAATGTAAAACCAATTCAAGAGGTTGTCCTACTATTGTCTGTTTTTGTACAAGAAATGAAAATTAGGCCACTACTTTAAACTAAAATTATCTCAAATATATAGCATAGAAAGCATTTTTATTGATTCATTATTTGACTCTCTAATATCATCAGTCACATGTTGAAAGATAAAATGAGGTATATTAAAAATGTTGAGTTTATTTAAGCAAAAATTGACTCAAATCCAGCAGTGCCAAACCAGAAGTGTTTGCCAACGCTCCTCAGGTAGAAGCTAGGAAAAGACATATAGAGAAGGTGAAAAAACAAAGCAAGGAAATTATTTGATTGGCTATAGCTTAAAGCCTAGCTTAGCTGTTTGTGATTAGATGTCTGTAGATTTTGATTTTTTTAACCTTAAGGCATTTATAGGCTTAGGTTTTATTTTGCTTACATAAGCCACCAAAGCTTTAAAGCCACTTCAGTCTAATGACCTCCCTGTTAAATTTATTTAACATATAATATGTATTTCATACATATTACGTAAATACCAGTCTTGAATGCTGAATTACTTTTGAAGATTAAAGCAGTGTAGAAAATATTTTTCAGTCTAAAATGGTGTAACATATATGCAAATAAAACCATCAAAATGTACAAATATATTGTGATAAGTGCAAAAAAAGTGTGTAGATGGAACTATTTGAGTGTTTAGAGAAACACGCAATTATTTTTAAAGGAAAGAATGAAGGGAGGTTTTGTAACAGAAATGGCCTTTGAACATGTTCTGCGTGAAATTTGGAAAATACATAAATCATCAAATAAAGAACTGGAAATATTCCAAAAGAGAGTTAAGTTATGGGGATGGAAATACTTCTTATGAGCACAGGAAATAACGAGCTCTAAGTCTGACAGAAGCACACTATGTAAGAAGGGAATCAGTGAGTGAGATAAGTCAGCAATTGTCAGCATTGACTGGTACAAAGAGTGAACTGAACGTCCACCTGCGGAGTTCGGATATGGATGAAATTTATTAGAATTAACTGAATATTTTGATAATATTTCTTCAAAGAACAAATCGCATTCATTAACCCAAGTGTTTCCTGTGACTTTGTATAACTCATGTAGTATTTAAATAAGTTTTAATATACTTTGGCAGGGAAAAAAACGAAATCAAAATGTTTCTTCAGAAAATTAAATCTAAGACCAAGATAACCCCTGAGAGCATAACTCTTGTAAAAAGACCTGTTATGTCCAATCCAATGAAAAAAGTATATATTATGCTCTGAAAGTCTGTCTCCAATTATTTTCCTAGCTCCTCTTCCTACACCATTTCCATCATATTATTCACCTCAAGTCCCCACTGTTTTTATGATAGAGCAGCTCCTCTAGTTCTTATGAAAAGTGTTCTATAATCTCATTGAACTTTGATGTGCTAGTGACTTAACATGTAAATCACCACCTTAGAAGAAGAGCAGAAAGAGGCCTAGGTAATTCTCCCTAAGAATTAAATGCTAATGCTGAACTTTTGACATCCATAAGGTCAGGTAGCATGTTAGTCAGGATCCTGAGTAATAAGTAGTATAAAATACAAGCCAAACTTGCTTAGGTTGATATAACTGTAGTATTCAGTGCTAGGTTAGCTTAAGAGGCAGTCAGACGGAAGCACTCCAACAATGTCTTATGGCCACAGGATTTTTCCCCCTCAGCTTTTTCCTGATTCATTTAATATTCAGCGAATTTCCAGTTTTTCCAAGTCACTTGTAACAGCTTTAGATCTGACATACTTGTTTGAATCAGATGGTAGAACGCAGGCTTGTCTCTCAGAAGTTCCATCCACAGTATTACCTTGTTTCAGTGGTTCTGATGAACTCAAGTGCATGTCATGGTGAATAGGTAACGGAATGCTGGGATGGGCCCAGGCCTAGGACAGCTGCACCATTCCTCACCTGTGGGTAGAAGTGGCTACAGGTGAGAGAAAGGGTGTTCCCCACGGAAACATTGGTGGTACTCCAAAAGATGAAATGCATTAGGGCTTATGTTCAGGGGATGTCATCCTGAAAAATCATGCTAGTGCTTATTTTCTGGTTAGGTCTTATTTTCGGGGAAACACGGTACATCCTCTCATCAAAATATTTCATCTTTTGCAGTGCCCTTATTTCAGAAGAACAGAGAGAAAATGAGAGCCAGCTAATGGTAAGTGTGGGGACAGAGTCCCAGAGAGCAGTTTCCAGGCTCTCAGCCTCACGTGGAAAAGTGCTGGCTCGGTTATTAGAAGGCCACCAGCTATAATCAGATGGCCATCCGCTGTGGCTGGGTGGCCATCAGCTGTTACCGGTTAGCCATTAGCCACTAATATAACTGCCGTGGCTATGCTGGCAAGGGGGTTGGTTGCTTGGCACAGAAGCGGATGGCGGATTATGGTTCCTGCTTCCTGTGTCTCCAACCCAGCCGCCATCGGGAATATAATGGTATGACTCCCCTATCTATGGCTTCTTTGATACTCCTTTTTGGCCTCATCATATCCTGTGTTCTTGTGCGAGGAGCGGGACCAGAGACCCTGCATTGCAGTAAGTTAAAAAAAAAAAAAAAATTACCAAAAACAAACAAAAAAAACCCTCACTTTTAACTGACCCCAATCTGATATTTTTCTGTTATTTCATTAGTTTTGCAGCAAAACTTATATGGTGTTTTGTCAAAATATAAAGTTGACTTTGATTAAAATTTCATGACTTATGAATTATTTGTGCTTTAAATAATAGTGTCAGTTGTGGGAAATTTATGTGACAAGATGAAATGTTTCTGAGACATCTCTTTCCACTAAAATAACTCATATTTTGTTGTGTCAAGCCTCAGACTTCATGAAAGGCTATACCTGCTATCCAACTTCATAATTCAGGCTGAGACACTTTTAATTTATCTTCCCCCTTTCACTATTCTGCCACTGCACTATTAAACGAGGCCAATTGGCTCCTGATACAATTTTTGTATCTAGGCACAGTGTTTCCCTGAAAATAAGACCGGGTCTTATATTATCTTTGCCGCAAAAGATGCATTAGGGCTTATGTTCAGGGGATGTCATCCTGAAAAATCATGCTAGCGCTTATTTTCTGGTTAGGTCTTATTTTCGGGGAAACACGGTGCATCCTCTCATCAAAATATTTCATCTTTTGCGGTGCCCTTATTTCTGAAAGTAGTCATTTGAAAAAAAGAGATTTTTTTAGGGTAAACATTTGCAAAGTCTTGGTTGAATTTCTATAAGAGAAGAGTTTATAATGTTTATCTTGACTAGAAATTAAAAGAATCACTTCTAGTGAAAAACATTGTGCACAAGATTATGAACCAGCTTGCCTCTACCTTTTCATGCCTCGAAATGTGTGCCCTCTCACCAAAAATCCCACTACATTATTAGTCAAGATCTAGTGGCAAGAGAATTTCACACCTGATTATGTAAAGCACAGAATGAATAGAGAAACATTCTTCTAAATGTGGTCTGCGGATGATGGTAAACTGCCTAGGACTTCACACAATATTTAATGAGCTAGAACTAAATTTGCATTACTGTATTGTTTTTTGTCCATCTTACTTATGTTTTACAGACACACTAGTGTTTAGAGTGTTTAGAAACATCGTAATGATTTTTTAAAATAAATCCAATTTCAAAATTGATCTCCAATGATATTGTCACCTTTTATCTTTTATGTTATTCTTCTTTCCTGGGTCTGCTCCTTGATGACTATTTGTTCAGGGTCTCTTCTTCTGGGTACTCTCTCTTCTCCATACTTTCACCATAGTTATTTCAAGGACTCAGTTGATACTTCTGGCTTTATAATCTTAATTCTGTGAGGAGGGGGACATTTCCCTCCTTTGGTTCTTTTGGTTAATCAAAAAATTAAAATGACATAAAACAGGGTAACGGGAGAAAATCTATTGTAATACATACGTACAGGGAATCCATACAAACAGGAGAGATTCCAAGACAGGCAAAATGAGGTATATACATCTTTCTAGACTAAGGAGAAGAAGGTAGAGGTCTGGAACTTCAAAGAGAAGTAAGACAGTTCACAGGAAGATGAAAGGATTTAATGTCTGGTAAACAAATGATTGCTGGGCCATACAGAAACAATGGGACACAGAGAAGACTTTGATCAAATGGCCCTTGCTAGATTCACCCTTTTCTATCACATCTAAATCATAATATACCAAAGTCATCTATGGTGGTAGGTCTCTTCCTAGCAGAGGTTCTCTATGTAAATTATTTTAGGCAGTTAGGGGGATGTTCTTCCTGAGTCTTTTGTCTCCTAAAATTGATCAGCCTAAAATAACCCTCATGCCAAACAGACACATGTGGATGTGGCAAATTTTGCTCCCCAAAAATAGCTTAAACAATACTTCTACTTGAGATTTGTGACCAGGTACACAGCAGTCACTCAGTAAAAGGGAAAAAAATAGTCTGTTCTATCCGTTTTTGTGTATTTTATTTTCTATGGGTTGTTAGCAGGGAAACTGTTCACAGTTTCCAAACAATTTATTATTTTTTTAATCTTAAAGCAATTAAAGAAAGGTCAATCATTTTTACTCCCTAAAAATTTTACTCCCATAAAATTTTGCTCTGTTACAAATAGCCATTTATAGTTATATATGTATTTACATATAAATACATATTAATAATGCACATATTTACTTTTAGCAAAAATACATACACAGAAAATTGTACTTTTTGTTCATCACTCATCATTTTTTTTACATAAGCGTGAATAATATGGGATTTATATTGAGATCATGACATATTGCTCAAAATTGATTACTGGCCACAGTCTTAAAAGCTGAAAAAAAATCTACATAAAATTACATATTATTCCATAAAGGTATCTCAAAGACATAAAACAGAATATTATCTTCCATTGAATATTTGCCTTATTTTCTGTTAAGCACCAAAAATGAGAATATCATTTCAATTAGAGGGAAGCAGAAGTTATCACCCCAAAATACTCCTCTTTGACACAAGGATTATTTTAGGCTGATTATTTTTAAGAAACAGCAGAAACAGTAGAAGCTCTGAAAACAGAGAAGTTACTCTTGTGGAAGTGAAATTTATATTTATAAGGGGGAAACTCCTTTGTAAGGGTGTCTCCTTTGTACCAGGAAGCAGAGGATAATCAAGTGTCTAGAAACTCTTATCAAAGAAGAAGGCAGAGACTTAGAGATCTGCGTGACAACCATACACTTGTTCACTGTCCTTTCTCTGGTAACATCCCATAGCTGGCCTTCCCCACCCCCAAAGTCTTTCTTTTGTTTTTAGCTGGAGGTGGGATTTAAGGTGATGGCTTGAGCCATTTTAGGGAGTTACTCAGTTTTCCTGGGTAACTCCATGTATGCAAGAGGTATACACATTTTTAAACTTCTGTCTGTTTTTCTCCTGTTGATCTTTCTTTTATTCCACGGGATTCTTTGTCAAGAACCTACAAGGTTAGAGGTAAAATTAATTTTCCTCCCATACACAGTCCATCCAAGGACCAAGCTAATCTCAGGTGGTGGTCAAGTTTCTTAGAAGAATCGGTTTACTTCTGGGTTGTCCATTCTGTTTACCAAGGCACTCCCTACATTTTTTTTTTTTTCCTTTATCCTCAGCACTGTATATCTACTGAAGGATCCACTGAAAGATCCACTGAGCTTTTCAACTTTAGGTGTAGGATTTTAATTCTTTGTGTTGCGCATTTTATGAATAACAAATTATTTCAGGGGAAAGAGGCACACTGTCTAGTTTATTTCCTTATTCTTTCCTTCTCTTGGTATTTAGGACACCCAAGTTCTTCTTCCTTTATCACGCTAGAACTTTTTATTTTTTTTCTACTTCGACCCATGAGATTGCCTAAAGGTGGTTTCTATCCTCTGGGCAGCCACCCGTTGCTGGACAACTTCGACTGACATTTCATGCAACCTAAGAATATGCAAGTGCCCTGAGGGGAAAAGTGGCAAAGGCAATACTGAATTTTGTTCACTGACCTCTTCTTCCCAGGATTTTGGCCTCTCAAATTTGACTATCTTTGAAGCTCGTTAATGCTTATAAATAGTAGTTTTATTTTTCTTTTGTATTTCATTCAGCATTTCTAGGTCTTCTCAGCTAGGGTACTACAGCCAGAACACTAGTCTACTAAAATCTACTCCGTTATAGCCAGAAGAAATCCCCTTATTCTAAAATAAGTATTTTAATTTAAGTGTGTGTGTGTGTGTGTGTGTGTGTGTGTGTGTGTGAAGTATTAAACTTACATATCTGGCTTTCCATTTCTAATCATATCTGTTTAGTAAAGCCATACACAATTTAGGGAGGAAATATGTCTTTGGATTGCATGGATAAGTAAAATAAACTTTTAGCTTTGGAAACATTGGCTACATTACAAGTAGATATGAACATTAAAAAAAAGCATAAAAGCTGTAACTGTGTGGTAAACATCTTAGTTGCATACCCAATAGCCACCTCCCCTACTCCTTAGTTTATTTCAGTAGAAGCAAAACACTTGGGTTTTGAACAGTTACTGAGTGTCTATGTGTCTTAGCTGGTATCCACAGACTGAGTGGGTGAAATTTCATGAGGTTCAGCCGTACTCAGTAACCCTATTTCCCTTGCCAATGATTAGAGTACAAATAATGCAATTCTGGATAAGGAGATATACTGGAAAGCTTTTTCTGTTGCTTTACGGTTGTTTCTTTTAAAGGATATATGAAGATTAGATGCTATTCTAACATTCTTTTGGTGTTGGGGTAGTTTTGTTTGAAAACGTAATTTCTGGAGATATCAGTAGAATTTACAATCAGGAGCCTCAGGGGTGAGGGATGCTATAGATGTCAGAATAGTAAGTTGGAAGGAATCGGCATCCATGAAAATTTAGTTGAATTATTGAAGTAACTTGCCCTTGATTCAGAGTCCATCATTGGGCATTGCAATAAGTGAGATAATGTGACCATGTTGTATAATCCACTTTAAATTATGTCACTTAAAGTCAAAAGTATCCTAACTTTTATAGGTGCATCTAGGGATACCAGGTTATCACCCTCATATTTGCATTTGTTATTTCATTAAAAACAAACAAACAAAAAACCTAAATGCAGAATTATAAAATGAGACTATTACTTTCAGCTCAATATAATATTAAGAGTGAAAAATTAGTTAAGGTTGTCATTTGTCTTTTAGCATGCTTCTATTTATACCGACCGCTTGAAACTTGCCTATTCTGAGTTTTCTAGATATTGCTTTGTTTCTAGATGCTTTGTTTCTAAGATCAATGTCTTATGTCTCTACTCATGTGTTTGTCGCATCTGAATTTCCCTACTTGTACCTTGTCATTTCCACCAATGTTAAGTTAGTTCAATGTTCATAGCTCCATATCAAATGCCTTCTCAATAATGAAGTTTTTTCTTACCTCACCAAATAAAACTGTGTTCCCCCAATTTTTCATAGCATTTATTTTTGTACCTTTTGTAATAATACACCTATTATTATATTTTGCTTTATATCTTACCCTGAGTTTATATCACATAAGGTGAAAGACTGCCTCATATATACAATGAGATCCTTGAAAAGCAGAAGGTTTTTAATTCAACCTTTTATCAACAGTTCCTGTTGCATGTTAGGTTTCTAATAAGTATTTATTGGATGAATGATATTATACTGGTGGTTTAGAAATAAATTTATTTCAGAGACTCTCTCCCTTCAGGTACTTACCTAGAAAATTTTACATTACAGGTGTATCTGAGAGTAGTTACCCTTTGGATCCAATTAATGTTTAGCTTTAGCTTGCAAGAACAATTCAGTCCTGAAAGTAGTATTGGCCATAAAAATGCGGTGCAAAAATTAGCTTTAAAAAATTCATTTTCCCTGTAAGAGGCAAACAGGTAGAAGAATAAGTGAAATTAGCATTCTTACTTCTCTCCCAGCATAGATCTTAACGCACTCTGGATGAGTTTGCAAGATTAACATGCTAGAATTTCACATAAGAACTGTTCATAGCTCCATGGGTGAATTTAAATGTAATTCAGAAATATCGTAAAATAATTTAATTTCCTGAAAATGAGCAGAAGCATTGTAAGGATTAGAATGAAAAATACCCACCAGTTTCCAGGAAGTATTTGCTGGAATTAACCTTGCTGTATACAAATATTCTGCAATTCAGTATGCACTGGTTACTTTTCTATTAGAGGTAGTGCTTAGTTTAATTTTTTGTCCACGCACTGAGAACGTGTCATCTCTTAATTTAGAGGAGAAGATGCTTCTGGGACCACCCTCTCTGAATAGCTTTATTCCAAAGGGGACATATTCCATGTGCTTTGAGATTCACAATTGTATTCCTACTTAGCAGAAACAGATGTGAACCAAGTCCAATGGCATCTAAAAGAAAAAGTGAATTTTGGGACCTGGCAAGTTATTCAATTCAGTTCTGTAATTCCTTTAATAATCATGATGAAGATATGAATTCTTAATATGTAGTGAGTGCTTACTGTGTCTCAGGTATTGTGCTTAGTACTTAGCATGTAATAAATATCTTACTGAAGGTCGTAGACACAATCATGGAAAATAAGCTATATACCCTTACTTTTATCATTTTTGAAAACAAAGAAGAGGAAAAGATTAAGATAACTCTCTGCCTCCAGTCATCCTCTAACCTTCATCCTTTACTACAGATCATTTAATAACTATAAAAATGAGGGAAAATTAGTCCACAGCATAAATTATACATTATGTTTTAAGTGATGTGCCTAAGTGATAGTATTCAGTCATCAGGTCTTAAAATATGATTTAAATTATTGAATGGAAGTGATTTTCCTTTTTTCTAATTTATTATATTCAATATCACTGAATCCATACTAGATATTTTTCATTTACATCGTCTACATGATTAATTAAATCACTAGCCCTTCAGGAAACAACAAAAAAATTAGTAAATATAAGTAAATAATAATACAATTGAAAACATCTTCTTAAATGATATAATGGAAATGCAATGAAATGAGTGGAACAGTTTGGTTTAGCCTTTGTGATGAGCTGCATAAATGTAGGTGGTGGCTCTGAGTTTCAGCTTCCTTATATTTAAAATGAAGGGGATTGAATCCCATTTTCTCTATCATTTTAATTGAAATTATTCCATGGTACTAAGGGAAAAAAGGAAAGAACTAATTTTTCCTAAGGCTTGAACAAAGTTGAACATGTCAATTTTGATTTCTCCTTAATATTTTGTCACAGGGAAAGAAAAGTAATTTAATTTTGGCTATTTCCCTTCCGGTGTAAAATCGATATTTTACCCTAGAATCAAAGAAAAGTTGGTACACTTGGTCTCAAAAATAGATTGTAAATAAATCCAGAAATATTGAAAGAGCAAGCTATTAAATGATACCTAGACCTTCGTTGATTCCCGCTCCCTATCATTCAAGGATAATGCTATCATAAACACTAGAAAGGAAGTTCACTGGAGTTTTTGTAAGAGTGAGAAAACTTGGCCTTTTGTACAACACAAAGTGGTCTACTCAGTTACTACATCTGTGAATGCTGACATCTTGTGAGTCTCATAACCAATACATTGAGCCATTCACTTCAAACATCGGTGACAATGGGGTAGCTCAACTTTAGAATTGTCTTCTCTCTTTTCACAGCCTTAGTTGGAAAATTCCATTCTCCGTAGCTCCTAAGGGGATAAAGTTATGCCCGAAAGGTGTGGCAAACCACTCTTCCTTTTGGCTTTGTAAATCCTTTGGTGTAAAAAAAATAAAGAAATAAAATGGTATTTTTAAAGACAAAAATCACAATATACAATTAACTTACAGATGCAGAGCTCACATACCTGTCATTTTCCGTTATTCAGACACTGTGAAAAAAGGCAGAAATAAAATATCTCCTGAGCCACAAAGAGCGATCTTGCAAAATGCATACATTAATACTCAATCTAACAAACAAAATATGGATTTCCAGTTCAGACAACATTAAATGTAATAGCATATAAATGAATGCTGGAAGCAGACCATTTTATAACATTAATATATAAACACTTTTTGAGCACTTACTATTTGGCATTTACATATTTTCCTAAGTGCTACATAACCACAATGAAATAGAATTATTTTGTGACTTATTACAATGAATTATTATTTATTTTCATTTCATAGATGATGAACCTGAGGCTCAGAAAGGTGATGTAACTTATCCCAAGTCACACAGCTATAAACGATATTGCCAGGATTTAATCCCAGACAGTCTTAGTATAGAATTTATACTTGAAACTACAACATTTTATCACTTTTCTGACAATGGAAGAGGGTGATAATTTGTAGTAGCTTCAAAATAGAGATGAAATAAGTAAATAAACATTTAAAACATCAGTTAAGGAAGGGACAAACTGCTAAAATACAAATAAAGATTTATCTATTAATACAGTTACTATAATTATGTATCAATTCTTTCAGCATATTATTTTTTCCCTTGGATTTCTCTAATTTGTGAGTATTGCACAGCAGAGCAAATTGACTTAATTTACTGACTGTAATTTTCTCATATATAAAATTAGGATGTTTTCATTATGAGAGATGATGTGATAATTAAATGTCTATGAAGGGTCCAGCACACTGTCTGGCATATTTTGAACACTCACCACATGGTAACAACTACTATTAGTCATTAGTTAAAGACAATGTAATGTAGAATGTGCTCCAATTCTGGTATTAAAATTCAAGTGGATCATGTCACATTTTTTTGCCTGATGTTTAAGTCAATCATACTTTCTAATGTATTCTATCTTTTAGAAAGTATTTTATCATTTAAAAAATATTGTAGTACAAGTTTGCAAAAGGTATTTTTACACCTTCCAATGTATTTGAGGATGAAACAAAATGTCATATTCTATTTCCAAGACTAAAATAAATGATTCTTAGCTTGAATTCATCAGAAATAGGTACTTGGTTCTTTGAGGTCATATTGTAAAATGCTGATGCAATGTAAATTCTCACATTAAACACAAATTGCCCATATCAGAAGCAAACCAGTCATACAGCACATAATCACAGATAGTCCTTGTTATTTTTCAGTCCCTTGGTAGAATCTGTTATGAATATTGAATCTATGTAGAAAAAGATACTTTTTTTCCATGTCAATTCAACCTGAAAAATGTCCCTTCTTTAATCTTAAAGTGTGGACCTTATTAGTAAAGAGTTGGTAGATAAACTCTTTTTTTTTAAATATATGGAGTGATATTCACTATCACTACATTTATTTTCAACTATTTGAGAGAAACACCTAAAATGCTAGATAAACATGAAAACATTTATTTTAATACATGGCTGATCTGTCGACTACAAAGGGAATTTTCAATGACAAGAATGAAAATAAATAAGCATTGTAGCTGAAGATTATCTTGAAGGTATTTGGTGATAGCTTTAGTGGATTAGGACCTGAATATATTTAAAGGTGTGTCTAAACAGCAGGGAGAAAACAGAACCTGGAACTATGTCAGAATGACTTATTAAAAAAATACCATATTTATGCATGAAGTCAGGCCCCAAGACTTCCAAGAGACAACACTCTCAGAAACAGAAATATGCACCCACTCCCCGACTCTCTTCCCTAATACACACACACACACACACACACACACACACACACACACACACACACAAACACACAGCGCCCCCCACCACTGTGTTTCCCCGAAAATAAGACCTAGGTGAACATTCCGCTCTAAAGCATCTTTTGGAGCAAAACATTAATATAAGACCCAGTCTTATTTTACTATATGTAAGTCTTATGTAAGACCGGGTCTTACATTAAGTTTCGCTCCAAAAGACACATTAGAGCTGATTGTCCGGCTAGGTCTTATTTTGGGGGAAACGGTATGAAATCTATGAAGGGAGACTGTAAAAATACCTGATCCTCTCAGTCAAGGCTTACTCTGAGAATTCTAATCAGAATGCTGCACAAATAAGGGTAAAAGTGACTTGAAAGCTGGTTCCCAGATTGGTAGTGTTTCCAAGAGCCTGACAAATGAATCACAAGCCTACTCTAGGGAACTCACTTTAAAGCCACATCTCAAAGTCTTTCCACAGAGAAAGTTCCAAAGAAAATGGATGCCATTCAAAACACACTAAAATCATAGGAAAAATAAGTCATCCTGAGTCAATAGGAAAATACAAGTACAATTTAAAATCAGAAGCACCAAGTTCATAATTGGAACAAAGACAGGAAATACACAAGCAAATATATTTAACGTATAATTTAACATCAAGTGAAGAGGGTTGAGTTAATCAAGCTTCTCAGTGTACAGCATCCCGACAAAATTTGGCTCTGTGAAACCCCTTTTATTTCCTTTAGTCACATCCTTGATTCCTTCCTATATCCTTTCAGTCAATGGTTGAGTTCTGTGGATATGTGACCTTGAATTGGTATATAATAATGAAAATATGTAGTGAGGTTTTTGGATCTATATATTTTGATTCACATACATGCTACTTTTGTTTTACATAAGTTACTCTGTGCTGTTTTTAAAATCTATCCACATTGTTGTGTTTTCATTTAGTTTCCTACAATTTATACAACTATTTTCTCTGTTCACACAGACACTACATGATGAACATCTTGCATGTTCCCCTACAGAATTTTGTAAAAATTTGAGAGAGAGAGAGAATAATGAATCAGGAGAGAAATGCTTGCTCCTAGGTACTTAGTGAATTTGAGTAAGTTACTCTTATGAATGGATGTTTAAGTCTCTCTCCTGCAGCTGACTTTATTCTGGCATTAGGCTTCAAGAGTTCGTTGTGTTTGAACAATAAAACCAGCTCCGTAAACTATTGTTGAAAATTTAAGATTTGCTTAAAAGCCTTTAATCGATATTGCTAAAAAGGAAGTTCCATGTTATCATTACTACAAAATATCTAGGGAATTGATCTTTGTCTTTTAAGTATATGTTGCTTCTAGAAAGACATGGAATTTGAGTTTTGACCTGAACCTAATCTCTACATCTAAAACTTTCTAGTTGTGTTACATTGGGCTGGTGACCTGATTGAGGAGCTTTCAATGTATCATCTGTAGTGTGGGAATAAATACCTATTTCATATAATTATTGTCATGATCCGTAGGAGTGACATACATAAAATGTCTATCAAGAGTAATCCTGATGCAAATTTCATTCCCCCTCTCATACTCCCTCTTTAAACCTTGCATAATGCTTAGTAGAGTGGCTCTTCCTATTTTGTGGGCATTGACTACTTTGAAAAAGAAATGAAATCAATCTACCCATTTTACTTTGTAAATCACATATCTAATTAAATGCAAAATATTTTACAAAATATCAAGGTGATCATGGACCTCTTTTAGAGACTAAATACATTTTTTAAAGATTTTCAAAGTATCTCCAGAATCTCCCCATTAATCTCTTTCCATGGAGCACAGCCTGAAAACATGACCAGATAAGATTACGACGCCCGTGATTGGGATGAAGGAACTGTTTACTGGGAACTGATGTAACTAGACCAGTTACAGGGGCAGCAGCAGCACTCCAGCCTAACAGAACTTGTTATGCTCCATTCCACTGTCAGGAGATAAAGAATGAGCGCTTTCTGCATACCTTCTGCAAATTATAATTTGCTTTATATGGCATGTTCATTAATGGCTTTTGTTTTCTTGTCCCGAGGCACACGTTTTCCTCTATGCCTTTAGTAAATGATTTCATTTGCTGCTATTATTTATTATTTGTACTTGTCAGATTCTTAATTGTTTAATTAAGATGCTATTGGTCTTCACTAATAAAAAAATCAGTGTTGTGACAGTGTTGTACCAAATAAATTTCGAGGTCACTGAATATAAAAAGGAAATTTAAAGATTTCAAGCTACAGTTATGTAACATATTTCACTTAGGGGCAAGCTTAATCAGGTCTAGGAAATAACTGGTTTTGCTAATAGCTGTTTGAACACAGACAATTATTAGCTCTGTATTATTCACAGAAAAGACATTAGACCGGTGACCAATGTTTGAAATGCGGAAGTTTAGGAAAATAAAATTAGGGTCAAACACGTAGACATTGTTTGCAGTTCTTTTCTATGAAGACAGCAATATTGAGAAAGAAATAAAACCAATTTAGAACAAGGTGTTTTCCTTGAGAAAATAAAACTGAGGTCTAGAACCTTTACGTCATTTGCACAAAGTCACGAGGTCATGTACTTATTGGGTTTTCTCCTTGCCCTTCTCATTCCAGCCAACTTGACTGTTTACTTGTTTGTTCGTTTGTTTTATTTTTTCTTGTTTTAGTTTTGTTTCTCCCTACACTTTGGGTATGTAACTGCTTGACCCGACGGGTATCATTATATAGTTTAGACATCTATGTCTCCAGGATATGGAGGTTTGAGGAGCATAGATTAAAGCATTCATCAGGCAATCATGAAGTACATTTTGTTTAAATAGATTTTCTTTCAAATGAGTATTGATTGACACAAATCCAAATTGCCTAATTACAAAAAAAAATCCTGAATTTGTATAGATTAACATCATCAGCTACAACATATGCTCATAGGTACTATGTAGATGATACATTGTACAACTATTTCATCATAAATAATTTTTATCCTCAAGATTATTTTTTCATTTTCTTCTTTTGGAGAAATTGTTTCCAAGTCTTGTTTTTTTTTTTTTTTTTTTTTTTTTACTTACTGATGTGAAATGAGGCTTTTAAAATGCATTTATATTTCTCTTGTACATGAACTGTACCGTGCAACCAGCTTTTGGCCTTTTTCCCCTTTTAATGTGAGTAACTCTGAGACAGACAAGTTACTGGAACAAAGCATTCCCAATTCGCTCTGTAAGAAATCTGCTGACACCTGAACTGGCCTCTACTGGAATTTGTTTTTGGCTGATCTTTACATGACCTTTGAAATCCTGGCATCTGACCTGCCTTGGGCTTGGACTCCATGGCTCTAAGCCTAGCTGCTTCAGGGACTTTACCCTCCCAATCTAGTATTTTCTGGACCTCTCCGTCTGTCTTAACCCTGTGGAAGCCAAGATATGAGAAGCTAATATTTTCTGGACCTCTTTGTCGGTCTTAACCCTATGAGAGGTAAGCTATGTAAAGCAAAATATCACACACATTTCCTAGTGGCTGTTTGTCCTAATGAATGCATCAGAGCTGAAAGATATGCTGATTGTGGGGAAATGATGAGCTAAACTGGAAAATGCCAGAGACTGGGAAACCTTTAGTATTGTGTTAAAAAAATAGCCTTGACCAGATGATGTAATATTTTACTTAAAAGTTTCTTCTAAATGAGGCAAGGCTAAAGTTAACAGACAGCCAGATAAAAATTTTAGAAAATTTCTAAGACTTGAGTGAGTCCAAAAGTAATATTTTTAATAATACATTCTTTCACACTCAGATGGACTTCTTGGTTCTGGCTTGGGCTATTGACAGATGTGCCAACACTCTCCCGGGGGAACAAATACAGGAATCCTCACAGGGCTTCTGCCCAACTGGAAAAGGGAAATTCCAGCCATCTCTTAATAAAGCATGTGCTCCAGAGATTTGCAACTCAATTTTGTAGACCTAATGGGTTTGAAGATGATTGGAATAAACATTGAAAGTTTGGTAGCAGCTTAGCCGAATTCCTGCTAATCTCTATGTCCTCTGTGGTTTGCCCTTCACAGAAGCAAACTCCTCACAGCGATTGCTAACCAAGATCATTAGTGCCATACAAAGCCAATTGAAAACAAGTCAGTGACAATCCTTGTTGTGTATCTTTAATTTACAAAAGGAAATTCTCTGGGCATTTTTCATTAGCTTCTAGCAAATTTAATTGAATGAAAACATTGCTTTCATGATCTTTGATACCATGTGTTGGTACAAATTAAAGCATAGCAGCTTCTAGTCACGGAATTTTGCTTTTCAAATGCCTCAAGAGGATTAGGCTAGACAAAGGAGGGTCCTAACAGAAATATTATAAATCTCCAAGGGTGCAAATTGATACTTGAAAATATCAAGATTTAGTACTAAATAAAAGAACAAAGTTCAGATAAATACATGCATGAGCAAACATTCATGAGAAACATAATGTGGTCAAAACAGATAACTGAATTTAGGAGTCCTACATTACATGAAATGGTGACAATACTTTTATAGAAAAGATTTGTTTTATATATCACAGTATATGAATCTTGTCTATGTGGTATCATAACACATTGACAGTTTTCTGACCGATTTGAATTTATATAATCACTGGTGGCCTATTAACTGAATTTGGTCAATAGGAAGCATTCAACCTTGCTTATTTTTTTGTATGATGACATTGATTACTCTGATGAAGCAATCTGTTGCTGGGAAAATAAATTAATCTTCTGCAGTTAGGGAGGAGACAGTAAAGGGAAGAGGCAGCAGACCAAGATTTAATACATTTGTCTAATAAGATAATCACAGAAATACTGATGTCCATATTTTCTGGTCGAAAACACCATTATGTTGATATTTCAGAAGTTGTCAGTCTTTGGAAGGTGGCCCCTCATTAAGCACAATCACAAATTCCTAAAGGAATTTCAGTTATTATTAAGAAATATGCCTGCTTCTGCAGACCAGAATACTTAGATTGGCTTTTAACGACATTCACTCCCCAAAAGGAAGTCATACATCTCTTGATGAATTCCTGAAAAGAGCAAGGGGAAATCCTAAGGGAAGTGTCACAGTTCTGATAGTGCACATTATGTACTTTCATTCTCTAGAGTTATAGCTGCCAAACAAAATGAATGTTTGTGTCATCTACTAAGTCTTCTGGGTGTTGACATAGTCAGACTTTTTATCTTTCATTGACTAGACTCCAATGAGTAGGCTTGTGCCTTTATGTTGTGAAAAAGATTATTATTAAAAAAAAAAAAAAAAACAACAACTCCTTAATGAGTCTATGGATACTTTTTGGAAACATAGCAAATATGTATCATGGATGTCTCTACTCCCTATTCCAATGGTCATGACAAACATGACTTCATCGTGACTCAGACATGTGGAATCCTTCATGAGAGTGTTTCAGGCTGCCAATACCAACCCATTGGGAAGGGTATGAGTAGAAAAGTTTTGGTCCTGCTCTATATCATGAATTTTGGAAAGCAATCTAGGGCTTATTTTGAAAACATATCCAAATAATCTCTTATGGAAGAATGTCCTTGAAATGGCAAGCCCCTTTCAATGATTCTTAGTAATTTCAGATTCTGATGATGATACTTTCAGGCTTGTCCTTAATTCTAGTATGTGTGCTCTCTTTAGATGGTATAGTCCGCTATTTTATAGTAACAGATTCAACCAAATGACCAAATGGTCATTTTAGCAGAAGAATAAAAAAAGTTTGGAAACCTTCAAGAGATGTCTATAAACATTTCAACCTTTTTTTTTTGTATAAATTATGCATGCTATTAAAATATTGCTAATAATTCATTTGCTTGAATAGTCAGAAACTTTAAATATGATATGTAGCTATTTGATTCAACTTCATTTTTTAATTAGAAAAAAATGAAATCATTTTTAGCATTAAAAATCTTTAATAATATTTTAAATGAAAGATCATGCCAGTGGTAGTGAAGAATTAATTCTAATTTCTAGAGTAAATCAGTGAAACACATTTTTCTTATTAAGAAAATGTTTCCTTAAAGAAAAAAAAAGTATTTGTATGCAAGCACATGCATTCTCTTGTGCAAATCTCAAAAATGCTTTAATATTCCCAAATATTTAATTGACATTATACATAGCAGTGAAGGATTCAGACCGAAACACGTTCTGTGTGAAAGCAGAGGTTCATGTTGAGCAGTACAGACTTCAAAGCCAATTATAATAAATAAACATTTAAGTACAATGTGTGCTGCCATGACGGTGGTGTAATGGGATGACTCTGGGTAGATGCAGAGGAAACAAATGATAGAAGAAATGCCGCTTGAACGCCGTGACGTTGGGTTCATCTTTCTCACTTTCCCCAAAAGTTCACAATAGATGAGGGAATGTCTCTCCCATCTTCTCCTTTTCTATGTCTGCCCAAAAGAACAACCTCATCATCTCTCATCATTCGCTGCTTCTGACAGCTCCTCAAGGAATACTCCCCAGATACCTGGGCGCCTCAGCGGTGAATGGGCGGGGCCGGCGTGGAGGTGCTCACGGTACGACAGTGAGCACGCACCCACCCATGTAGTCTTCCTCTTGCTGGTACTGAAACTGCCCCACTGGACGCTACTTCTCCCTCTGAACCAAATGGGAGAAAGTCTGATAGATTTCAGACCTTGTCCCTAGTGGTTTTAATTCTTTTGAATCACAGAAGGCAAGATTGAACTCTCCCTTTAACTGTAAAGTTACACCGAATTCCCTAGGATCCAGGCCAGGAAGCTATTCTAATTATCATACTTTGTGCAGAACCATTAACCTTTCTAATTTATCCTAATTTCATGTTCTCAAATTGGGCACAAAACTCCCAGATTCATCCCTACCCTATGTCCCATCATCTTCAGGGGTTACTGAAAAGACTTATTTGAAGACCTTAATGAATGATTCAGGCTTACATGTGTCCCTATCTCTCCTTTATTGATTTGTCCCCTTATGAGATAGCTCAGACATGTGAAAGGTAAGGAGGGAAATAATGAGCATATATGTACATCACCTGTGGTACCAAAGAGCGCAGAATGAGGTAGAGTGCAGTGAGGAAAACAGGATCTAACATCGGATCTTCTGGGTTTAAGTCCTGACTCTGCCACATACTAGCTCAGTGATCTCAGGCAAGTTACTCAACCTCTCTGTTCCTTTTAAAAAATCTAAATTGCAAAATAGGGGTTAAAATTAGGGGAAAAAAATGCTAGGATTATTGGGAGGAATAAATTAATACATTAATATTTGTAAACACTCACATGTGTGCCTGGCATTTAGTAAAGACAGTGTAGTTATTTTCTATTCATACTGAAAAAATAAAACTTTATAATTACAGTTAAATCACCCAGTGTTCCCTGTGTGTCTACATCACTCTTCCTTCACCCCAATGGTATCTATTATCTTCAATTGTTTATCATGTTTTCACAAATGTATTAATATATACATATACACATAAACATATATGGAGAGAGGAATATACCTGTTTTATATACCATATATAAATATATGTATATAGAGGAATGATAAGTTTAATATATATACAATTATATGCGTGTGTGTGTGTGTATGCAGTACATAATATACATTTTAAATCTTTTTTATTTATTTATTTACTTTTATTAGTTTCAGGTGCACAAGACAAAGTAATACTTAGATGTTTATCATTTGTATCTCTCACATTGTGTGAACCCCCCTCCCCCCATCCGCTATCCCTCTGACATCGCACAGAGCCATTGCATTTCCACTGTCTCTATTCCTAATGCTGTACTCCGCTTCTTGTAAATATATACATACACACACACACACACACACACACACACACACACACACACACACAAAATTGTAGTTGGCATTCATTATTGTTCAGCTTCAGCTTCAGGTGTACAGTACAGTGATCAGGCATCTACATCATCCCTGAGGTGGTCTCCCAAATGGGACAAGTGTCCATCGGATACCATACAAAATCTTTACAACATTATTGATTACATTCCGCAACTTAATTTTCAAAACCCTGTGGGAATCTTGTGGTTACTGACTGTTTTATAATCCCTTCACCTTCCCCCTTACCCCCACCCCACCCGCCCATCTAGCAACCCTCAGTTTTCCCTCTATGTCTCCAAAACTGTTTCTGATTACTTCATTCACTTATTCTTTTCTTTAGATTCCACATATAAGTGAGATCATATGGTATTTGTCTTTCTCTGTCTGACTTAATTCACTTAACATAATGTTCTCTAGGTCCATCCATGTTGTTGCAAATGGTAAGATTTCTTTCTTCTTTTTGGCTGCGTAATGCTCCATTGTATAAATGTACCACAGTTTCTTAATCCAGGCACCTACCGATGGGCATTTCCATTGTTTCCATGTCTTGGCTATTGTGTATAGTGCTGCAATAAACATAGGAGTGCATAAAAATTTTTGAATTGGAGTTTTGGATTTCTCTGGATAGAGACCTAGGAGTGGAATTGCTGGATCATAAGGTAGTTCCATTTTCAGATTTTTGAGATACCTCCATACTGTTTTCCATAGTGGCTGCACCAATCTGCCATCCCACCAACAGTGCACAAGGGTTCCCTTTTCTCCACATTCATGCCAGCACTTGTTATTTGTTGATTTATTGATGATAGCCATTTTGACTGGGGTGAGGTGGTATCTCATTGTGGTTTTTATTTGCATTTCTCTGATGGTTAGTGAGGTCGAGCATTTCTTCATATGTCTGTTTGCCATCTGTATGTCCTCTTTAGAAAAATGTCTCTTCATATCCTCTGCCCATTTTTTAATTGGGTTGTTTGTTTTTTTGGAGTTGAGTTGAGTGAGATTTTATAAATTAGTGATATTAACTCCTTATCGGATATATCATTGGCAAATATATTTTCTCATTCAGTAGGGTCCCTTTTTGTTTTATTGATGGTTTCCTTTGCTGTGAGAAAACTTTTTAGTTTGATATAATCCCACATGTTTATTTTTTCTCTTACTTCCCTCACACAAGGGGATATATCAGTAAAAATCGTACTCTGGGTAATGTCTGTGAAGTGTCTTCCTATATTTTCTTCTTGGAATTTTCTAGTTTCAGATCTTACATTTAAGTCTTTAAGGCATTTTGAATTTATTTTTGTATATGGTGTAAGGAGGTGGTCCAGCTTCATTTTTTTGCATGTGTCTGTCCAGGTTTCCCAGCACCATGTATTGAATAGACTGACTTTACCCCACCGTACATTCTTGCTTCCATTTTCGTAGATTAAATGGCCATATAGGCATGGATTTATTTCTGGGCTCTTTATTCTGTTCCATTGATCTATGTGTCTGTTTTTATGCCTGTACCATACTGTTTTGATTACTGTAGCCTTGTAGTATAATTTGATGTCACCTATTGTTATACCTCCCACTTTGTTCTTATTTCTCAAAGTTGCTGAAGCTATCCAGGGTTTTTTATGGTCCCATATAAATTTTAGGATTATATGTTCTATTTCTGTGAAAAACGTTGTTGGTAGTTTGATAGGAATTGCGTTGAATATGTATATTGCCTTAGGCAGTATGGACATTTTAGCTATATTAATTCTTCCTATCCATGAACATGGTATGTGTTTCCATCTATTTGTATCTTCTTTCACTTCTTTCTTCAGTGTCTTATAATTTTCTGAGTACAGATCTTTTACTTCTTTGGTTAAATTTATTCCCAGGTATTTTATAGTCTTTGGAGAAATTGTAATTGGGATTTTTTCTTTTAATTTCTCCTTCTGATGTTTTATTATTGGTATATACAAATGCAACTGATTTCTGAATATTAATTTTGTATCCTGCTACCTTACTGAATTCATCTATCAGCTCTAATAGTTTCTTAGTGGAGTCTTTAGGATTCTTTATATATAGTATCATGTCATCTGCACATAATGACAATTTTACTTCCTCCTTACCCATTTGGATGCCTTTTATTTCTTTTTCTTGTCTGATTGCTGTGGCTAGAACTTCTGGCACTATGTTGAATAGAAGTAGAGAACAGGGCAACCTTGCCTTGTTCCTGATCTTAAGGGGAATGGTTTTAGCTTTTCCCCATTGAGTATGATGTTAGCTGTGGGTTTATCATATATGGCCTTTATTATGTTGAGATATGATCTCTCTATTCCCACTTTCTTGAGGGTTTTTATCATAAATGGCTGTTGGATTTTATCAAATGCTTTTTCTGCATCTATTCATATGATCATGTGATTTGTATTTTTCATTTTGTTAATGTGGTGTATCACATTAATTGATTTGCGGATGTTGACCGACCCTTGCATACCAGGGGTGAATCCCACTTGACCATGGTATATGATCTTTTTAATGTATTGCTGAATTCTGTTCATTAATATTTTTTTGAGGATTTTTGCGTCTATGTTCATTAGAGATATCGGCCTGTAGTTTTCCTTTTTTGTGGTGTCTTTGTCTGATTTTGGGATCAGGGTGATAGTAGCTTCGTAAAAAGTGTTTGGGAGTCTTCCCTCCTTCTGGATTTTTTTGAAGAGCTTGAGGAGAATAGGTGATAATTCTTTTTTGAACGTTTTATAAAATTCACCTGTAAAGCCATCTGGTCCAGGGCTTTTGTTTATTGGGAGATTGTTGATTACTGATTCAATTTCCCTGGTGGTAATCAGTCTATTCAGGTTTTCTGTTTCTTCTTGAGTTAGCCTTGGAAGGTTGTACGCCTCTAGAAAATTGTCCATTTCTTCCAGATTGTCAAATTTGTTGGCATATAGTTGCTCATAGTAATTTCTTAAAATCGTTTGTATTTCTGCGGTGTCTGTTGTCACTTCTCTTTCATTTCTGATTTTATTAATTTGGGTCCTCTCTCTCTTTTTTTTAATGAGTCTGCCTAAAGATTTGTCAATTTTGTTTATCTTCTCTAAGAACCAACTCTTGGATTCATTGATCTTTTGTATTGTTTTTCTGGTTTCTATTTCGTTTATTTCCACTCTGATCTTTATTATCTCCTTCCTTGTACTCCCTTTGAGCTTATTTTGCCATTCTTTTTCCAGATCCCTTAAGTGTGAAGATAAACTGTTGATTAGTGATGTTTCTTATTTCTTTAGGTAGGCCTGCAATGCTATGAATTTCCCTCTTAGGACTGCTTTCGCAGCATCCCATAGATTTTGGGTCGTCGTGTTTTCATTTTCGTTTGTCTCGAGATATTTTTTGATTTCTTCCTTGATCTCCTGCTTGACCCATTCATTATTTAGTAACATGTTATTCAGCCTCCATGAATTGGTGTGTCTTCCAGTTTTTTTCCTGTAGTTCATTTCTGATTTCATAACACTGTGGTCAGAGAAGACAATTGGTATGATTTCAATTTTCTTAAATTTATCAAGACTTGTTTTGTGGCCTAACATATGGTCTATCTTGGAAACTTCCATATGCGCTTGAGAAGAACGTGTATTCTGCAGCTTTGGGTTGAAATGCTCTGAAAATATCCATTAAATCCAAGTGGTTCAATGTGTCATTGAAGGCTGTTTTTTCCATATTGATTTTCTGTCTGGAAGACCTGTCCCTTGTTATCAGAGGTGTGTTGAAGTCCTCTACAATGATAGTGTTACTGTTGATCTCTGTCTTCATGTCAGTCAATATCTGTTTTATATATTTAGGTGCTCCTATGTTGAGTGCATAGATGTTTACTAGGGTTATGTCCTCTTGTCGGATAGATCCCTTTATTATTATATAATGCCCATCTTTGTCTTTTAATATGTTCTTCATTTTAAAGTCTATTTTGTCAGATATAAGTATTGCAACTCCAGCTTTTTTCTCATTTCCACTTGCATGAAATATCTTACTCCAACCCTTCACTTTCATCCTGTGTGTGTCTTTTGATCTGAGGTGAGTCTCTTGTATACAGCATGTACAAGGGTCTTGCTTTCTTATCCACTCAGCCACCCGATGTCTCTTGATTGGAGCATTTAATCCGTTTACATTTAAAGTGATTAATGATAGGTACATAGTTATTGCCATTTTAAAATTTGTAGTTAGATTGTTTTCATCTTTCTTCTATTTACAGAAGTCCTTTTAGTATTTCTTGCAATGCTGGTTTGGTGGTAATAAATTCCTGTAGCTTATTCTTTTCTGGGAAGCTCTTTATCTCTCCATCAACTTTAAATGATAGCCTCGCTGGATAAAGCAATCTAGATGTAGGCCTTTGTTTTCCATCACTTTGAGTATCTCCTGCCACTCCCTCCTGGCCTTCAATGTTTCTGTAGAAAAGTCATTTGATAGTCTTTATAGGAGTTCCCTTGTATGTAACCCTCTGTCTTTCTCTTGCTGCTTTTAGGATTCTCTCTTTGTCTTTAACCTTTGCCATTTTAACTATAATGTGTCTTGGTGTGGACCTGTTTGGGTTTATCCTGGTTGGAACTCTCTGCACTTCCTGGACTTGTATGTTGGTTTCCTTCATCATGTTAGGGAAGTTTTCGGACATTATTACTTCAAATATGTTCTCAATCCCTTGCTTGCTCTCTTCACCGTCTGGTATTCCTATGATGCGCATGTTGTTGCACTTGATGTTTTCCCAGAGGTCTCTTAGGCCATCCTCATTGTTTTTATTCTTTTTTCTTTCTGTTGTTCTGTTTGGGTGATCTCTGCTACCTTGTCTTCTAAGTCGCTGATTCGATCCTCTGCTTCATCTAGCCTGCTGGTAATTCCTTCAAGTGAGTTCTTTATTTTAGTAATTGTGTCCTTTAGTTCTAACTGGTTGTTCGTTATGATTTCTCTATCCTTCTTTATGTCGTCTCTAAGCTCCTTAAACATTCTTATCATCAGTGTTCTGAACTCTGTCTCTGATAGGTTGGTTACCTCTGTTTCATTTGGTTCCATTTCTGGAGGTTTCTTCTGTTCTTTTATTTGGGAAATGTTTCTTTGTTTCCCCATTCTGGCTGACTCTCTGTGTTTGCTTCGATGTACTAGATAGATCCCCTAGAGTTCTTAGTTCTTGCTGGGTTATCTTATGTAGTATGTGTCCTTTATATTTGACTTGCACTGAAGGTTCTTTTCCTCTGAATGTGCTCCAAAGGTGACTCTTGTGTTGTGTATATTGTCCTGTTCAAGAAGATCTTTAATTGCTTTTTGCTTGTGAGTAGGTGGGGTTAACTCCTAGGCTGACTTGTTGTGAGACTTGGCTCTGCCCACCGCAGGGTGTTCTGCTGCGTGAGGGTTGACCACTTAAATTTGGTTTGGCCTTTATGGGCTCTTGTGCCTGTAGAGAATTCCCTCTGGGTGTGTCACTTGTAGGTCAAACCCAGTAGTACTCTGGTTTGGTCTGGAGTTGGCCTCTGGGTATGTTGAATCTTGGGTCTCTTAAGCTGGGCTCTAAAATGTCTTCTCGTGTGAGGAGACAGGCAAGGCGCCACATTACTTCAGTGGCCTGCCACATTGGTGTGTGCATCAGGAGATGTGAGTGTGATTCCAGTTCTGTCATAAATTATTCCTGTGATGTGGCTGGAAAATCCCAGGTCTTGGTGTCCTGTCTGTCCCATTTTAAATCTTTTTAACTAAAGTCACCATACTATATATATTCTTTTATAACTCACTTTTTCTCTCAATATTATACTATGAGATTTACTCATGCTGATACTGGAGGCTGTAATTAATTCATTTCTAATTAATTCATTCAAGTATTCTAGCATATGAATATACCACAATTTTAACATTGATTCTCATGTTATTAAACATTAATGTTACTTTCAGGTTTTTGCTATGAAGACATCTCTGCCATGAACATTCTTTAGATGTCTCTTCCATGCCTCAGATTTTCTGTAGAGTACCTATGCATAGGAATAGAAATGTTATCTTAGAATATGTACCTTTTTAAACTTTTTGCATAATAACAAATTGTTCTTCAAGGCAGACAAGTTAATTTGCACTCCTGATAGCTATGTTTAAGACTTCCTATTGCACCACATCCTCACAAAGACCCAATACTTAGCATTCTCAGAGTTCAATATTTTTGTGAATATCCTAGTGTGAGTGATTGTTCATTGTATATGTTTTTAAATACTTTTATTCTAGTCCAAGTGTGTTTACTTGGGTCCACTGACTACTCACATTTTCTCTTCTGTGAATGTTATTTGCCCACATTTTCATATTGTCTTGTTCTGGATTTTGTAGAATATTCTGTATACCTATTATTTGTTGTTTATATGTGTTTCATATCTTAGACAATAGCTTATATTTTCATTATTCTTTTAGTGATATAATGTACACAATTTTTACATTTTAATATAATCACAAATCTCAGTATTTTTTTAGTAATTCAGACTTTCAGTATTTTGGCTAATACATGTTTAGCTTACGCTAAAGTGAAATAAAACAAAATATAACATCGTGTATATAATATGATGTGATTTATCTTGGAAATATGCATGTAAAAGAATTGAAGTAAAAATCTGGTGTAAATATTAGCATTGAAGCTATAGACTGAATGCGGTCCCCCCAAATTCATGTGTTGGAATTTTAACTGCCAAGATGATTGTATTTGTATTAGGAGGTGGAGCTTCTGGGAGGTGATTGTGTCATAAAGGTGGGGCTCTCATGAGTGGGTTAGTATCCTCATAAAAGAAACTCCAGAGAGGTCCCTCACCTCTTCCACTATTTGAGGACACAGAGAAAACAGCCAGCTGTGAACCAGACTTCAGTCTCTCACCAGACACCAAATTTACTGGTGCCTTAATCTTGGATTTACTGGCCTTCAGAACTGTGAGAAATATCACATTTGCTATTTATAAGCCACCCAAGCTCTGGTATTTTGTTCTAACAGACTAAGATAAGTGGCTTCTACTGTGTAATAGTATATTGGGCCTTTTTTTTGGTCATCCTTTTTACTTTGCTCTTCACAAAAATTCTATTGTTTAATAACTATTCTGCCCAATATTCCGTAAGTAATAATAAAAGTTTTAGAGACTGAGTTGGTCTACAGGCACAAATGCACATACACACTTATATGGGCTTAAGACAACAATCTAATTATCAAGATAAGGAGCACTGGGAAGAAAATACAATCCATAGAGTGTCACTTCCTCTTCACTTGGAATCCTGAGGGCATCGGACTTACTGAAGATCCTCTGCTGATTAAAACAGCAATCTCTATTGAATCAGTATGCAAAACACACCTTATAGCCTTCATCCTGATTCTTCAAGTGTTTTGATAAAGAACGTCCTCTGGTTGAGTGTGTTTTGAAAAGGGAAGCTAACTGGGGAATAAGCAGAATGGTGACTAACTTGAAAAGAAGGGGACAATTATCAAACAGCAAGCAGCCTCCATAAAAATAATGTGTCTCTTCATGACCCATACTTTGACAGCTGGTTGGTGCTTCATTCTAGCCAGCTGGGGTCTCTCCTCCTTGATTAGGTCACCTCCCTTGATGATCATAATGCTTAGTGTCACAACAACACAGAAACAACAATAAAGCAACGTTAACAACAAAGCCTTTTGGGCACTGACATCACTTTTAGCTCTGCAAGTTGTATGGTTTTGTAAATTGTCTCCACTTTGTAAATGTGTGAAGGCAGACTATGGGCTTTCTTTTCAAACTGGAGCTTTTGTTTAACAAATGATGCCATCAAAATCAGACAGTGGTAGGTGTTCTTTTACCTCTCTCCTGGTAAAACCCTTTTATCATTATTCTCCAACTGATGAAGTTTGAACTGTTTGGTCCAGAGGGATTATACAGAATATAGTTTATTTTTAAGGATGCTCTGTTGGTGCAATGTAGAGCATGGAAATTCTCTAGTGAGTCTGGACAGGTAAGTAGTTCATATCAATAATTCAAAACCTTTCCTTCCTGAAACTCTACATTTATCTCAGTTACTCAGATTAGGGTAAAATACAGTATATAATCGCTATGGAGCCACACAATCAGTTTCCTAAATTTTTTTACAAGCTCTAATGTTCCAGCTGCCTTTCCTTTTCACTTTACAGTTCTCACCATCAATATATTGCTTAGGGGTTATTCTCCATATTTACCCGTATATAGAGAACACCTCTTCAGTCTCTCTGTTGATGCCTGTGGGAACCAAACGCTCAGACCATTTCTTTTACAGGGAAACATACAGATAGGTAGGAAATGACAAAGTTGGGGATGTTAAAAAATGTTCCAGACTTGCTCCTTGGTTAACAATCCCTGACTCCCTTTTGGGATAGTAACTAGACACCATATTGTTTTTATGGCTCCAAGAAGACCCATTCTTCCCCATTGTAGACTGAAGAGGTAAACCAAGGGAGAAAAATAAATGTCTGTTTTTTTCTCCTTTGGGCACTTTACATGTCTGGGGATTTACACTGGATAATACTCTTTTTCTTAAGCCTCTACACCTCACTGAGAAATCATTGAACATTTCTTACCTACCCAGAGAGTGAAGGAGAAAGTAGATTCTTTATGTTCCCATCTGTTACCTAAATGCTTTATGTGGGATGAAATGTATTATTGGTATCTTGGGAAATTCGTCAATGCTTTTATTTAGTACACAATAGAATTTGTAACTTAACAAAAACAGGCGCTCCCCTAAATTCCTACACACGTGAAATAAATTCTGTATGAATGTAGATCAGACCATAGTATACTATAAAGGAAGAAGTTATCTCTAGATATTGTATCATCATGGTTACTATAGCTGTATGTACCTCACAATTTTTAATACAATTTTTGTTTGTAATAGTGAAAGTGAGTGGAAACACAGCTTCTGATTTTAATAATCTGAATTTAAAAATTTTGGGTAACATTTTATTTTTTTGTTTGTTACAAATTTACTACTCATTATCTCTGGTGAGATCTGCTATCATATGATAATTTCAAAATTAAGTATGATTTTTAATAGAACCATTGAATGATGAAATTTAAAATTAATCCAGTGATATGCAGGTAGTAGTTCATTCATCCTACTAACTCGCATTAGCCTTCTGTTATTCATCACAATTATTTATTCAGATTGTGTGGTATGAGTGCAAATGTAAAAATGAGTTAGCACAAAAAAGTTATATGTATTTTTTAATATTGGTATTTATGGATTCAAGACATATTCAATTTACATTGGGTCTTAAAGAAATTAACATTCAAATTACAGGTGAGAACAACCAGACTCCAAAATTTCAGTGACTTTGTACAGACTTATGATGAAAACCCTGATTTCTGGATTTCTAGTCACTAGAACTCTAAATCTAGGAACTGACGGTAGCACCAGCTCTGTCCCTAACAAGTTTATCAAGTAATAGAAATTCTTCTACTTTCTGTTATTTTCATATCTGAACTATAAAATCTGGAGGCCAGCTAGATACTTTCTAAAGTAATTCTGGTCCTAATATTCTGTGATTGCATCTATACCCAAGCTACTAAGACTGTTTACCGTTTTAGTTTAGATTTGCAGATAGAAATTAAGAGCTCCCACTCTCTAGAAGGACTACTTCTGCAATTAGATTTGGGCATTCTATACTACTGAGGGAGAATAGTTACTATATAAGCTCTCAGATAAAAATAATATTCTAATGTATGCGTTTAGCTGCATATGGCACAAATTTCAGGTACAGAAATATAATTCCTATTGCCAGAGTTGAGGAGTAAGCAGTCTTTCTGTGGAATATTAAAAATTCAGTATTGATTTCTGGCTAAGTAATTTTATCATTTAGACACATTAATCATTGCAGTTTTCAGAGTGCATTGAATAACTGGTGATCAGTGGTTTGGTAAGTATGTTCAATCAATGCCAAGACATGCAGCAAGATGGTAGACAGAAAGAGTGTCTAGGAATCCTAAAGTGGCTTGATTTCCCTGGGATATTGTATTACCATTACACCAATAAAAGAAGTGACTCAAGTGAAAAGGGCCTATATGTACAAACTTTTCTATTTTAAGTAAGACAGATTCATATGTTAATACTTCAAAGATTTTCAGGAAAGGCATTTAGCTTAAACCCAGGCAAAAATTAGTTTGTTCTGGTAGGTGACTCTTAGGACAATTATCTCAAACAAACCCTTTGTGATGAGCAAAATGAGGCAGAGTATCCAATGTCTTCATCCTTTCTATTCAAATTGTGATCCACTGATGAGCTTACCTGAGAATTTGTTAGAAATGAAGCATCTGAAGCACTCTTTCCTCCAGAACTGCTAAATCAGAATCTGCTTTTTATAAGATGTATTAGGTTGGTGCAAAAGTAATTGCAGTTTTTGCAATTATTTTTAACACTTTAAACTGCCGTTAATTTTGCACAAGCCTAATATATACAGTTTGTGAAGTACTTGTTTGAAACCTTTATAACTTCGAAAACCTTATTTTCCCCAATTCAGGCCAAAACAGCTAATAATTAATGTCCACTTTTACTGGATGTCATGTCAAATTTCTTTAGCATGGAGGGCACCTTTTCCAGAAGAGGTATTTTCTCCATGTCATTTTCCCCAGAAAGTCAGAGGCCAGCAAACAAGGGAATGTTCCAGCCAAGAGCTTCAGCTTCCGTCTCCACACCTGGCGTGTTTCCTACTCTGAGGTTTCCTTTGGGACATGAACAAAGCTGCCAGCTTCATCTCTTCACCTCAAGCACTTTTATATCAAATGCCAGGCATACCCTCCACCACTAAAAATTTCAGATTTTTAAGGAAATGAAAGGTTATTTTCCATGAAGAGGGAAACTGGGCCTTTTTCTTTTTTTTTTTTTCCTCTCTTGATAAGAAAGGGTCCTTTACTTCTTGTAAACCTCTGTGACCCAATCACAGGAGCTTATTTTTCCCTGGCCAAAATGCCTTTTTATTTCTGGACTTAACACAAACTCTTTCCCCTTTATAATACAGACTAAGCCCTTTTTGTTTTTGTTGAATCTTAGAGAACCCTTAGAGATCCTTTTTATAGCACTCATCTAAATATAGAATACACTCTCATTTGTGACATTATTATGATCTTGATAGTAGAATGCAGCAAGTGTGTCTTATTTCTATGTATTCCCTCTGCTTAGCACAATGCCTGACCCATAGTAAACGTTTAATATTATGGTATTTGCCGATTAAGTGAAAAAAGGAATATGAGACTCAAAGAAGTTAAGGAATTGCTCAAACTGTCACACAGATGTGAAACGTTTCTTTGTAACTACAAATTCTATGCTTTTTTCTTCTACACCAATGTTTTCTTCAACTTGGCTACATCCCAAACCAAGTACGTCATATGGACCCATGCCTTGGATATGGACCCATGCCTTGTTATCCTCAAGGTCCTCCAAAGATTCTAATTTGCAGCAGTGCTGAGAGCCACACTCTCTACTTGGCTCTTTCTTCATATACAATGATACAAAATCTTCCTACAATAAGGAAAAATGGCAATTGAGGAAGTCAAAATAAATGAGTTACTTGGTAGGAAAACACAAGGTACAGAATTGTACACCTGAAACCTATGTAACTTTACTAACCATTGTCACCCCAATACACTTGAATTAAAAAAAAAAACAATCTCAAATATATGGTGAGGGAAGAAGAACTGACTCTGGGTGGTGAACACACAATGGGATTTATAAATGATGTATTACAGAATTGTACATCTGAAATCTATGTAATTTTACTAACAATTGTCACCCCAATAAATTAAAAAAAGAGAAATTATATCAACGATTAAAATAAAAAATGCTCAGTCTAAAGTAATGAAATCTCAAAAGGAATTTGCTATCTTTAACTATTTGAAAGGTTTCCTTCTATTACTGAAATTAGTTAGACTCATTCTTTGTATTCTCAGTAGGCAAAACCCAGCCACGTACGTGCAAATTATAGGAAGGGAGTTTGGGGCTCAATATGAGGAAAAAGCTTCTTAAAACTTGAACAGTGAAAATGTGTTGGACCGATTTTGGAGGTGATGAGGAACAGGCTGGATGTGTCTAGGTAAAGCTTGGTGGGTGGGTTGGTGAGGTCCAAATGCTGAATTAGGTTAGTTAAAATGCAGCTGCATGGGATTCTGTGATTCTGTGTTTTATTAAAAAAAATATGTATATATTAAGTAATAATAATACTTAAAGTAATGATAGTGAATATTTGTTGAATGTTTATTGTGGGCCAGGAAGTGTCTTCAACAGTTTATATCAGAATATTACCTCTGATAAGCCTCATGACAACTTGCTGATGCTGATATAATTAATAGCCCCATTTTAATGAGGAGGAAACACAGACATAGAGAGATTAGTAAACCTGTACAAGGTAATTAGCCAGAAATTATTGAAACAGGGAATCAAATTCAAGTAGTGTAACCTTGAAGCCTGAATCTAGGTCATTTGGTTTCAATCATCCATACAGATTGTCGATATTTATCAAACGATTGAATATTACTGTTACTTTTATAGACATACATAGGTTAAATCTATCTACTTTCAGATACAAGAACAAAGCCATTCGGGAAGAAAATATTAAATTCAATTCTTGTCTTAAAAACTGAGAGATTGCAATCATATCTTAGATGCAGCAAAGGGTGAAACTCTGTTTTGTTGGCTTAAGATGTTAAACAGGTATGTTTGATCTCTTCACTGAGTGATTGAAGGACCAGCTGGGGTGCAGCTTCTCAAAACCTCAACCAAGAAGTTTCACTAAAAAGTGTTTCATATTCTTCTAAATAACATTGCCAAAAATCTTTTTAGGACAATAAAATATTTTCTTTGTCTGGATCTCTGCTTTTAGATCTGTACTAAATCCACAGCTGAAATAGTTTTGCTACTCAGAGGCTAATGTGGGTTGTCTTCTCTGTGTCATCATATGGTTAAACATGCTTCAGATATATGTCTCTATATATCCTTGTGAAACGGGTTGTCTGGGATTTGTATTATCTAATGATCATTCCAGAAACTATATCCTTCAAGGGTAAATAATAAGTTAAATAACTTTGCTTTCAGGTTGGAAAAGATATCTTCCTGATTAACTTTGTGAACTTTCATAGCTTATTCTTAGAACCTCAGTTTACTCCTCTCCAAAGTGAAGAAACTTATGCCAACTTCAACACATTCAAAGAGGATTGAATGGAATAATTATCTAAAATACTTGGCACATTTCCTGGTTCTCAGCATATGTTAGCAAGTTTTAATTGCCTTTCTTTTTACCTCTTTAATTCTTTGTTCCATCATCTTGAAAATGGGGCCAATAAAACTCACTGACTTTATCCTATAGTTCAGTTGTGAAGATAAAAAATGAATTTAAATATGTTCGAACGCTGTGAACACTAATTTATTGTTTACAATTATCGCTATTAGTTACCCCCCTTTTAATTACCTAGTTATCTATTACTATTGAGTTGCTCTTGCATTTTAATTCTGCAGGAATAAATAAATAAATGTGTGTGTGTGTGTGTGTGTTTGTGTGTGTGTGTGTGTGTGTGTGTGTGTGTATGTCTACTCTGTTTAGGGCACTAAAGAAATATTACTGAGGAAAAAACACACAAAAAAAAACTTCATAAAGCTAGGTATGTACCTAAGCTTATTCTCAGGTAGACAAAAAACTGGAAAGTGCTAAAAAAAAAAGAGAAAAGTACTACTGTTGTAATTGCCATCTACATTGTTTAATTTTGTTCTCGTCTCCCTGCACAGCTCCAGTATTAAGAAGCAAGAGGGTCAGTCACTATTTCAGTCAAAGGACATCTTTCTTCTCCCCACTTTAAACCTACCTGGAATTAAGTTCCTGCTGCCACTGTCTATAGAGGGTGAATATTCCACGAGTATCAGGAAAATTGACCTATTTTTCTTCTTATTCAAGCTTATTAAAGCATGCCTTTTCTTTTTCCTCATAAATACCCATTTCATCTCCGTACATGCATTATTTTAGTTGAGTGTGAAACTTTTACTACAATGATGAACTGCTTGTGTTTGTTTTTCTTTACTAGAGATGCACACAGAAAGGATGCAAGTCTGGTGTCAGTTAGCCCAATAGCTCTAATAGAAAACTGCAGAATAAAAGCAATGTAGGCATTTTCTCCAAATAAATTATATTTGAACTCACCTGATTGTGACAAAGAGACAGAACTATGTTTGAGCATATTTATTATTATGAAGTTTTTAAAAAAAGTAGGACAAAGAACAAATTGTGATTAATTATGTTATACTTATTAGTATATTTATAAAATTGTTAATGAGAGAAATATTTACTTCAAATAAAAGCTATAACACTTATTATTTTTTATATATGTATATAAGATCAAAGAGAGAATGACTACAAATAGATTTTTTATCCCAATATCTTATACCAGCAGAAATAATGGACTTGAACTTTCCAGGGATTAGGAGTGAATTCCTATGTATCCAACTTAATGAAATTAAAGAAAGCATCATCACAGATAAAAAGAGTAGTTTGATGACTTTGTCCTTCTGCACATAATTTTTTCAAACTTTAAAAAATTTCAATCAGTTGGATTGTGCAGCTTATAGAACCAATGGTATCTTTCACTGACCACAAAGGAGAAAATAGTTATATATTTTCTGGCAGCATGGATCACTCTGCCTGCCTGGACTGCAGGAGTAGGAAAAGGGGGTTTGTCTTGCAGATTTGGATAGTACATGGTGGGAATGTAAAAGTTCTGCAGAGCGTCTAAGTTGATATTTTTCAACCATCCAAACCCCCATATTAAGAGCCTGTTTATACACAGATTTGTTTAGGCCAGAGGAGCTGTCTTTCTCACTAAAAGTCATTTGAAATCATCAAGACTTTTAAACTTTAGCCAGGAGGAGTAAACTTCCAGTTCTACATTACCCATAGTTTAAAACAGATAGAGGGCTTCTTCAGAAATACTCAGATATTTAGAAACTTATTTTATTTTTAATTAAATATTTTTGGGGTGACAATTGTTAGTAAAGTTACATGGGTTTCAGGTATCATCTATACATCATCTATACATCATCACATTGTGCGTTCACCACACAGTCAGTTCTTCCATCACCATATATTTGATCCCTTTTACGCTCATCGACCACCCACCTCCCCCCTCACCTTCTAGAAACTACCAAACTATTGTCTGTGTCTGAGTTTTTGCTTCTTCATTTGTTTGTCAACTGATCTCACTCATCCAGAAATCATCCTGCTAAATTTCTCCTATAAACAGAATATAAATTGATGGTGATTTTCTATCTCCCTGAGGCAATTTCAAAGGTAGTTCTTTACATTTCTGTTATAGACCTTGATGGTTTGAGATTAATCTGTTTCATTTGTTTGTTTGTTTGTTTGTTTGTTTCATTTTATTTTTGTTTTGTTACAAAGCATTGGTACATTGAAAAGGACAGCTTCTTTTGTTCAGGTAGAACTGAATTCTAGTTTTACTGCTATTCGTGACTTTGGGCAAGCTTCCTAGATGTTCTGAATCTCAACATTCTCATTTATAAAACCAGTGGAACAAAATCTATCTTGCAATTTTTGGAGGCAAAAAGGTGAGCATAGTACCTAAAACTTAACAAGTGTCTTATTGTTATCTGAGTAAATGAAATGAAGACCAACGCTGACTTACCAGGAATACACGAACATGTACTGTTTTGAGGCATAAGGATGGCTAATGAGATGTCTATGTATTTTTTTATTTAAAAATGTTTTCCAGTTCTCTATATCATCCAGTGATACATCAGATTATTACAATAAGATGAAGAGCAATAAATTTGCATAAAAGGAGCATTTGAGTAGCCCTTGGACTCATACTCTCTCCATGAAGAATTTCATAAACTTTTCTATTTAAACTTTTCTGAAACTGTTATTCCCTGTCCCACTTTTTCATTTCCTTTCAGAACACCCTTAAACAAGTAAAAGACAATTTACCCAGAATCATTCTAGCATGTCACCGTTCTATTTAGTGTTGTCGTGAATAAAATGACAGCTCACAAATCTCAGCCCTGTTCTTGGTCAGGATTTTCGGTCCACAGTTCAAATGAAACTTCAGCATTTTCCTTAATGTCCAAAGTAATTTGGCAAACAGAATGTGAGAAAAGAACATTTTTTGCTTCTGCTATGCAAGGCCCATATGCTCCATAAATAGTATTTAGCGTCTCCACGGTGTGTTCTGTGTGCACTCTGCTTTATAATCATTGCTACGGCCATTAGCATAAAAATGCTTCTCTCCAGTCTCTTTTCCATGCTTTGGCTTTGAAATTTTATCCTTATTCATAGTTCAAGAACTTTGCAAACAAATAAGATGCTGCACAGAATACTTTAGGCAGCTTCGATCCTGGCAGTAATCTGTACTTTGTAGCATGAAACTAAAGTTAAGCAAGCATATGGCCAAAGGCTGAAGCAAAAATAATATTATTCCATGAGAATGGAAATATTTATTAAGGTCATTATTTAAAACAATATTATTTGTGCTTCTTTTACAAAAAATAAGGCCCACCACAAATAAATCTTGTGTGTATATGTGTATAATAATGTATATATAATATTACATAATATAAATTTGCCTTATTATATATATTTTATTTAGTATATATGTGTTTAGTTATGTATACATATTTAGTTAAGTATATACATTATATATACTTAGTATATATATATAAACATAGTATACATACATACATATATATTACATATATATATATATATATATATTCATGTTATACATTCTTGTTTCTTTTGTCAAGAAAAACATGGCCATGGGTTTGAAAATTAATCTAAGAACGTAATTTAGTGGTTACCAGAGGGTAAGGGGGTTGGGGGGTGGGAGATGAGGGTAAGGGGGATCAAATACATGGTGATGGAAGGGGAACTGACTCTGGGTGGTGAACACACAGTGTAATTTATGGATGATGTGATACAGAATTGCACACCTGAAATCTATGTAATTTTACTAACAATTGTCACCCCAATAAATTTAAAAAATAAAATTAAAAAAAAAAGAAAAACTTTTTTTATATAGATTTTGATCATTGAGATTACACACAAAATATATAACTGCTAATGAACGGGTTGCTTTTTCTAATACTGGTCTCTTATACAAATTAAAAGAAAACACAAGTCTTTAAGTCAAATCTTCCTCTACAGAATATTATTACCATATTTTGAAGCTGTCTGTATCTTTAGAGAGGCATTATTTCACATAACAGACATAATTCTATAGACTTGAATGAAATCAAATTTTGGTAAAGAGATTCTATATTTCAAATAATAAATTGTTTTCATTAGGTTGGTGCAAAAGTAATTGCAGTTTTTGCAATTATATTTAACCTTTTAAACTGCAATTACTTTTGAACCAACCTAATATTTGTAATCTCACAATTGTGTCTTTTGGTAAACAGAAGTTCTTAATGAAGTTCACAAAAAGAGAAGAAAAAGACAACCAACTCATTTTTTAGAATAAGGGCAAAAATGTTACCTCATCAAAAATGATAACCAAAATAGCCCATAAACCTGCCAACATGTACTCAATATTATCTATTGTCAGGAAATGAGAATTCAAATAACTACCAGATATAGCCACACACTGCTATAATGACAAAAACAAACTGAAGAACACATAAACATTTAGCAAAAGAATCATATACAAGAATGTTAATAACAGCGTGTATCATACTAACTCCAAAATAGAAACCAACCAAATGTCCATCAACAGTGTAATGGATAAATGTGCTGTGATATATTCATTCAATGAAATTCGATAGGGCAATAAAATTTCACAAATTCTAGCTACACTGTACAGTGTGGGTAACTCTCACAAATGCAATGTTAAAAACTCAGACTTACAAAAGGACATAACTCATGATTCCGTTTATATGAAGTTGGAAAACAGGCATCATGAATCTAAGTGAAGAGAAGACAGAATAGTGATTACGTTTAGGGGTGGCTGGGGAATATGGAAGGGAGGGAATATGAAGGAGACTTCCAGGTGTTGATAATGTTTGACTGTTGGCTGTGCTCATTATAAAACTTCCTTCATATAAAAACTTCCGTCATTTGTGCATTTTTCTTTAATTCAGAATAGGCTATTGAAAAACCTCAAAAATAAGGGGACCTTTTATATAGAATAAATCACAAGATTGTTAATAAGGCAAAAAACAAAACATAAAGAGTAAATCTGTGTATGTGTTGCCTGCGTAATGCATTTTTCAGTTACTCTGATGGCTGTCCTTCACATACGTACCTCTTTTTTTTAATTATTATTATTAGTATTATTTTAATTTTTTATTAGGGAATATTGGGGAACAGTGTGTTTCTCCAGGGCCCATCAGCTCCAAGTCATTGTCCTTCAATCTAGTGGTGGAGGGCGCAGCTCAGCTCCAAGTCCAGTCTCCATTTTCAATCTTTAGTTGCAGGGGTTGCAGCCCACCATCCCATAGCAGGAATTGAACCGGCAATCTTGTTGTAAAGAGTTTGTGCTCTAACCAACTGAGCCATCCAGCTGCCCACCAGCAGCTCAGCAGTAGCACATTGTCTTCAATTTAGTTGTTGATGGCGCAGCTCACTGGCCCATGTGGGAATAGAACCGGCAACCCTGCTGTTAAGAGCTCACGCTGTAACAAACTGAGCCATCCGGCTGCCCCACGTACTTCTTTTGTAGCATGTATTCTGCTGCATTATTGTGTTTATCTCTTTTCCTCTTTTTGACTTTTGATTAGCCTAGAAATTTCTCATGGGAAAGAAAAAAAAATATTACACATAAATGAAATTGTTAGATTTCTGTGCTGCACTATTTAGAAATGGGTAGCATCAAAAACAAAGCAAAACCTGTCTTTCCTCTGATCTGTGCCAGAATCTCTCTACTTAGCCCACCCTCATGGCACTAAACAATGACCCCTGAACCCACACCAGGAAGTCAATCCTTACTCCATGACTCTGCCCTCAAAGCTGACTCCAGTCCTACCACCACCAAGACTGGGCAAGGAATAGACCCTAAAGCCAAACAGATTATCTGTCTTGAAATTGTGTAAAAGGGGTTGAGGACTAGCAATCAGTTGTCTGCTCTTTTTATGTATTTATTTATTTCTATTTTTGGCTGAAAATAGAATTCCTAAGCTAAGACAAACTTTTTATTTTTTTCCCTAAGTGCACAGTGGAGCAGAAAGGCCTATGAGCATATAGAATTAAGAATGAAATAGAGACAAATAAAGAGGAGATGAAGCCACCTTGAGAGCTGGACAGAGTAGCTTCCTTGGTTTACAACTTTCTTTTTCTCCTGTGAGCTCCATGTGAAACCACACACTACACTTCCCTTCTCTTACCAATAGATGCGTCTTCGTCACATACTGCATCTTCTCCATGCTTCTGTCACTTGTAAAACCAAGCAAAGAAACCTCAAAACCTTACTTTCAAATATGCATATGTTGTTTCAATCAATTATTTTTTTGAGGTTTGGAAATTTGGATCTATGCATGCAAATTTATTTTTTAAATGTATACTTTTTATTTTTATTTTGTTCTTCTGAATTTAAAATAAAGTAGCAGCACGATTCCTTACCTCTCTCAAATTAACCACAGAGTAAAATGTAGTTTACTAGAAGATGCATTTCTTGAAAGCAAGGAAATCTCATTCTATCTTTTATCCCCGATATTTAGTAGTCTGAAATAAAGAAAGCTTCCAATAATGTTGACAGAATAAGTGAACAATCCTGATATGCAGAAAAATCTCTCCAACTGTGGCGTGCATGAGCCCTCTGCAGGGCATGATGGTGGGTGTAGTTGTTATAGGGGAAGAATTTAGGGTGAATAACGAGGGTTTGGTAATGGGCAGGGTAAACGGTTAACAGGAATTAATCGGGGACAGCCTTGATGATTGTTTTCTAAGAAACTGGCTCTGTAGCTCAAAAAATAGTGTCAATTAGAAAAGTTAATTTGCTGTCTAAATACTAACCATTTCTCCTTTCTTTCTTTCTTTCTTTCTTTCTTTCTTTCTTTCTTTCTTTCTTTCTTTCTTTCTTTCTTTCTTTCTTTCTTTCTTTCTTTCTTTCTTTCTTTCTGTTCTTCTTCTTCTTCTTCTTCTTCTTCTTCTTCTTCTTCTTCTTCTTCTTCTTCTTCTTCTTCTTCTTCTTCTTCTTCTTCTTCTCTCTCTCTCTCCTTTTTTTTTCATTTATTTATTTTTTTACCTACACCTAATGTGGTAATTAAAAGAGGATGTTAGGAAGTTTACATTTGAAAATCAAATTTCCTCTCTTATTTCTGCTCACGCTCCAGAATGCAAAATTTGAAGGCTCATGATTTGCTGGAGCAATGCCGCAGACTGAGCTGTGCATAGCAGCTGCATGTTTATGTCTGATCCACAGACAGGAGGATGTGTCCATAAAACATGAGAATGTGATTATAAAAGCTTGGAAATAAGCAATAATGTGTAAGCAAGCATAAGATTGGCTATGCTGGACCTGGATGCCAAAAATAGTGCAAGACACTCAATTTCAATTTTAATTTCCAAAGGGCTTAATTGATTTAAAACTGAAAATAACCACTATTTATTATTTACCCCACCTTTATTTACTCTATTATTTTTCACTTAAACCTCTTTGTTTCCTTAATACATGGAAATCCTGTGCCAAAAGAGTTAAATAAGCATACACTCTAACATCGTTATAAATAATATCTGCCCTCTATTTTAATCAGACATTTTTGCTGTTGTCATTGTGTTTTGGAAGGAAAAAAATATAGATGGGTTTAAGAGATAGGGAGACAAGATGAAGAAATGGAATAAGACATGGTTCTAAACTTTAGGGTCCAAACCACATTGATGTATCACAATCATTGCTTTATTACAGATAATGTTCAATTAATACAAATTTTATATCCTTTCCTTTTTAAAATAGATTCTATATTTTGTTTAAAGTTATATTTATGTGATGCTCTTCTAATGACCTTGTATTTTTCAAACTATCTTTGAGAGAAGATGAAGTTGTGGTTAGGTCACCAAATAAGGATAAGGTGAGAGGAACAATGGCACTGTACCGAAAGTGAACTTCATTGTTCATTTATGTGACAAAAGATAAAATGTTTAAGTCATGAAAATGATGTATCCTATTCATATATTTCCCCAAATTGACATAGTTTTAAAGTTTTTTAAAGGAATCCGTTTCATTTGATTGCTGTATATTGACATGTCTACTCTTACTTCTTTATTCTATAGCTGATAATCTTAATTTTGCATATGTAGAGAGGTTCATATCTAACGTATGCTCTTTCTGGAATTTTTGAGAAATTTGAAAGTATAGTAATCATTAGTTCTTTGGACTTAGTGCCCTTATTTTCTGTATTTTTCTCCTTACCGCTCTCTTCTTTTTGGTAGTAACCAGGCAAGGCAATTGATTGTGCTTTATTTCTGTTTGTCATTCCTTCCTTAATGGAAGTCCATTCTTTCTATTCGCTTTAGAATTCTGTCTTTTATTCTGCTCTCCATCTAGCTATGCAAGGTTTCCATTAGAACTTAGTTGAAAGACTAGACTTTGATTGTTCAAAATATCTTTTGCTTAAAGGGCAAGGAAAGAGAAGATATGAGCTGGAGTACCAATTCAGGTCTGTTGTCTCAACACATTGTTCTGCAAAATATAGAAATGCCTTTGTCCACGTGTCCCTCAGCATTTGATGGTTTATTCTTGGTTGGATACCAAGTACTGAGGCTTGATATGAAAACATGATTCATATAGATATTTTGTTTGTTTGCTCTATATTTAAGTATGTTATTTATCTCTGCAAAATGGAGTTAAATATATATTTCTTCCTTTCTCTTCTCTGCTTTGACAACCCTCTGAAATGCTTATTTGGATAGCTAGCTGTGTTGCCAGAGGTGTAAGAGTGGGGGAAGAAACAAGAATGTGGGTATGCCTCCTCTAGGGTAAGAAAAAATGGTAGGTGACCAAACAATTTACTTGTCAACCGAACCTCTGCATACACTGGAAATTATTTAGTGAACCTGATACTATATAAGATTACTAACTGTAAAAATCCAATTTAACAGTCTGAGCCTGTGGGTTCACACATCTCTACTTCCCTCTTTTCTGGAATATACATAAATCTCAGAGATCTCTGGTTCTCTTCAGTGCAAGATGATATATTCTTTTCGAAACATAATTTAAAAATCAATCAAATGCAAGTCCTCTATTCTTAAATAGTAATGGGATTTCACTCTTTCTCTCCTATCCCTAGACATTTTTTTTTTCTGATTTTTTTCCTTTATATTATAAAGCCTCACTTTGGGGACTTATGTTTCTACTCTTTAATTTTTTTCCCTCTCTGTTACATTCCTAACAAAAGCTGTGGTATAACGGAAATGTAATAGATGACGAAGTTAAACATGCCATGACTGGAACTGGAGGGATCTGCGTGATCTAATGGTGATGTAAATAAGAGAAATAGAAAAGTGGAAAGTGAAGACTTCAGAAATTTGTAGTATTGCCTGGAAAATAGCTCAGATTTGTATTTAAAATGAAAATATTTCCTGATTGCTTGTTTGGTACCAGAAATTGTACCAAAGACCATTTTATAATTTCCTTATGAAGTGAACTTTATAATATCTTTGTAGGCTGATTGAAAGATGCTGGGTTGGCTGAGCCAAGCCTTTTCTAATGGCATAAATTGTGTTTGATGCCAATAAACAATGTAACTAAGCCAAACACAATCTAAAAAAATATTCGTCCAATCATCTACTCATTCAATAATCAAATATTTATTGAACAGTTCTTAAGTGGTAAATATGAGAGTCATGTATATTGGAAATAAATATACATTGTTCATATCTTCAAAATTATAGTCTAAGGAGAGATAATGAAGCATAAGCATACAAGTAGGTGTGTGATTATATATTGTCATAAATACTCTAAAGGAAAAAACAAATGTGTACGCTTCCAGTTGTTTTGGATGACAGTGAAAGAAAGACATCATTCAAGATGAAAGTATGTCATTATAGGCATCCTATGTTGATTAAAAGAAGAAGGGCAGGAGCCACAGACTTTCAGTAAAAACTAGAGGGAAAGGTTCAGTCCTGAAAACTATCTGTAAATTAAGAAGTCCACCACCAAAAAATAGGAATAAGAAACTTTGCCACACTACGTTAAAATGTTTGGCTATGCCTGGTCAAACTAATTTTGTGTTTAGAAACTTAGCATTTCATTTCATAGTTTCTTTATACTATAATTCCTTTGAATAGTTATAATGCCGATGGAATTCAAAATATTGTAGCAAATTCAAGTACGGGACAGTAGTGCAACATATTCTTTATGACTTTTAAAGAAAGCACTGAGGAGAAATAAAAGAGCTCCATGAATAACCCAAATGTGTGGCAGAGAAAAGGAGCTAAGAATGCCTTCCAATACTTTAGGTGATGGAATGTCTTTGTAACACCAGTTGAAAAGAGAATCAGTGAGTGCCACAAGATTTAAGTGGCAGCTGCAAGAGTATATATAATTTCTATTCAGCATTTCAACAATGGAAGAAGAGCCATAGTAAGCTTATGGCTATCTTTTCTTCACCAGATATTTGGCAAGAGCCCACAAGAAGTGGTATTTCTTGCTACCTAGTGAAAAAGAAAACGATGAGGCTCCTTTCCCAATTAGTATATTCTACTGATTTTGAGGGTGTCCCAAATTTGTGCATTCCACAGCAAGTGAGGATCTGACACACAGCTGCCCTCCATAAATACTGCAGGAAGAAATGAGAAAGAGAAAGAAGAGAAAATAAGATAAATGGGATGATAGAAAGGAAATGACAAGCACTTGGTATACCTAAGGCATTCATTTTTTTCTAATTTACTAATATATAATTGACATATAACATTGTACTAGTTTGTTATACAACATGATTTAATATATGTATAGATTTCAAAATGATTACCACAATAAGTTTAGTTAACCTCCATCACCTCACATACTTAAACTTTTTCTCATGATGAGAACTTTTAAGATGTACTGTCTTATCATTTCTTAAATATACAATCCAGTATTGTTAATATAGTCACATCCCCGTACATTGCATCCCCAGAACTTATTTGTTCTATAACTGGAAGTTCATACCTTTTAACCACCTTCATCCATTTCCCCCACTACCTAACCCCCCCACTCCTTGCAATCACGATTTTTTTTTTTTGTTTCTATGAATTTGGTCTTTAGATTCCATATATAAGTGAAATAATTCAGTGTTTGCCTTTCTCTGCCTGACATTGTTATTATTTTTTAGTAACAAAGATATAATTGTGGCACATAGGGAGGAAAGGAAGGGACAGTATCCTGGGATACAATTACACATGCCCTCAATTAACAAGTTCAGAACTAACCCAAATCTTGTGTTTGGGTGTATGTATTATGCTAATGCTATTGTAAACAAACTAGGACATATTACAAAAGATACACACAATTTTGAAAACAAAAATATTGGAAAAAAATAACATAAGTATATAATCAAAATGAAAGTGTATACAGCTATATGACACATTGACAATATTCCAAGGAATCTCTCTCTCTCTCTCTCTCTCTCTCTGTCTCTCTCTCTCTTTAAGATGCATATTTAGAAAATAGTCGTGAAAGATAAAGCATATGTCTTTATTTTTTCTTACGTTTGAACAGCACTGTCTGTGTGGCAGGGACACCCATGGAAACATAGCATGACGAGATGTCTTAGTGAAGTCTCTGAATGTTTAAGCATTTAAGATTTGAGACCTCCTTGGTATGAGAGTCTAATTCATTTTGGCAGATGACAGTTTGTTGGCAGTTTACACTTGGTAAGTGCACCTGACTGTCAGTCTGTTTTCACAAGCTACCTACCTGTCACATAGTCAGTGGCCTTCCTCGTGCTTTCACAAAGGCTGTCTTTTTTATATTCTTTTTCTCGTGAAGATTTAAAATGACTGTATGATGAAAGGCCACATAATCAGTCTTTGTGATGACTCCATGCCTGCACTCTCGATATCAAAATATCATATGTAAAAAGAACAAAAGATTGGTTCAGAAATTGTTATTTAAGTTACAATCTAGTATTGAATGGATATTGAGTGTCAGGCACTTGTTAGCAATTTGTGGGGTTTTGTTGTTGTTGTTGTTGTTGTTTTGTGTGTGTGTGTGTGTGTGTTTAATAATTTAAAATCTATTCTTCCACAATGAAAGTAATGAAGTGCAATGCAGGAAATAAACAAGATGCAAAGATATATGGAAAAACAGTCATTTGTAATCTTAGAGGTGGATATCTCATTAACCTTCCCCAGCACTTCTGTGGAAGGGCATTTGTATGATGCTGAGATCAGTTACATAAAGACAGTGAAGCACAGGAAGGACCTTGATGTCTTGGTGATAATATTGCTAGAAAAACTACAAAGCTTGAGTAACTCCAAATGCAGGCTAGATTATGAAGGCTGGCACAACACCATGAAAGAAAAGGTCCAGAAAAGAAAGGCAAAGAGTTAGAAAACTCTTGGGTCATTACAGAAGACATTTTATTCCTTGACAACATAGCCTACAAATGCACTAGAATAGTTTCATGCTGTAGCAGGAAGCTTGACTATTTGGGTAGTGGAAAATATATACAAACACCAAAACAAGCGATATGGCTTGCACCACATAAGAGCTGAGGGATGTAGCAAGAATAAAGAGGAGAAATTTCACCTTCTTTAGAATTTGCCTCACACAGAATTAGTCTTGTATGAATATAACTTGTCAGCCTTGGTAAATCTAATAATAAATCTCTTCTGAAAGGTTTTAAAATACCTTACTTACCATTTAATTGGAGAAGTTGGATTGGAAATAGGATTTTCATATCACCAACAGATAGAATTCCTAAGATTTTTTTCCAGTAGATATTTTATAACAGAAGTTAAGGTTGTTAGTAGAAAACTTATAAGGATAGCAGTGCATTGATATTCTCAGTACCTTTGATGAAATCATGAAAAATGAAAATTAAAGCAAAAATGTGTTTATTGGCTCAAAATAGATGTTTAACTAATCCATCATGTAAAAAAAATACATTTGCAATGCATTTGATCAAAAGTTAATATTAAAATCAGAGAAGTATTTTAGCATTCGACAGACTAGGCAACATTTACCCAGTAATATTAAGTTACTACCATGGATCAAATATATGCCTGGCATGAGAAGAGTTACTTCGTGAGAGACTATTAAAAAAAAAAAAAGAAACAAATAAACATATTCGCTATTAATCACACCAGAAATTATCAGGATAAGAAATATTTTACTCTGGGAAGAGAAGAGAAAGATAGAGATTTTAGTGTTTTAGCAACTGAATTATTCGTCTACAGTTAAGTACTAAAAAGAAAACTGACACTGACTCTAACAATAAATAATTCATTGCTGCCAAGAGAAATTTTATTAAAATTGAAATTGAGGATTATCAAAAGAACAATGATGAAGACTATATATCAAGAAGTGTTTTATTGTAAAGATTAAAAGTGATGCTAAAAGAAGAGGTAATTTAGTTTGTTTCAATACACAACAAAGGGATTAGAAACACTTTTGTTTGAAAAATAAAAGTCTGAGAATTACTTCAAGCAGGCAATAAAAACTATGCAAACTGCCTGCCAATTTTTATTAAAATTAAGGAAGAAGAGAAAATGAAAAATTAAGAATTCAAACACAAATCACAACACATCAATTATTTGAATGTGAAAGATGGCAAAGAGATTGAAGTCTTTCTAGACCCTTATTGTTAACAAAATATGAGATATATTCATTTGAAAAACCTATATCAGAGAGAGTGAAATAAGTCAGACAGAGAATGAAAAATATCTTATGATCGCTCTTATATTGGAAGTAAAAAAATAAACACACAAAACCAAGTTCATATATACAGAGACCTGGGAAGTAAGGAGTGGGAGAAATGAATGGTTTTCTGGGTTTTTTTTTTTGTTTTGTTTTGTTTTGTTGTTGTTTTGTTTTGTTTTAATTATATAAATTAAGGGGAAAATTAGCAAAAGATTGAGCTGCATGTTATGTGAATTATATTCAATAAAACTTATTTTTTTAAAGGTGAGCAAAAAACTTGAAATTCGACTTCATAAAAGAGGATATCCAATTGGCTAACAATATATGAAAAAGTGCTCAGCATCATTCATCATCAGGGAAATGCAAATTGAAACCATAATAAGAGACCATCCACCAGAAAAAAGCTAAAATTCAAAAGACTGACAATACCAAGTGTTTGATGCAGAGCAATTAGATTTCTCTCATGTTTTGCCGGTAGTAGTAGAAAACTGGTAATAACTACCAAAGCTGAATATACACATATCCTATGACCTACCAGTTTCTCTCTTACAAGTAAGAGCATATGGTGACCCCATGATGTGAACAAGAATAATTATACTAATTGTATCTATAGGATCCCCCAACTGAAATAGTCCAATTACCTATTAATAGGACCAATAAATTGTGGGATAGTCTGTGAAGGAATACTACATAGCGTTATTAAAAAGAGAACCAACAACTGCTGCGCATAACAACATGAATGAATCAAACTAAAATAACGATGACCTAATGACACCAGACCCAACAGGCTACATTCTATATAGGATTCCACTATGAATTACAAGAATAGGCAAAGCCACTCCACAAAGATAGAAGCTAGACTAGTAGTTATCTTTCGAGAGTACTAACTGGAAGTGGCATGAGGGTGCTTTCTGGGTGCTAGAAATGTTATATAGTGATGCAGATGGCCATTGTAAGTGTGTGTCACTATATATTTAAAATGTGTGCACTCTATGTGCACTATTCTGTAGGTATTGCCATTCCATCGTATTTGTACTTTTAAGTAAACAAACAAGTAAGTCTAGTTATCCCATTGTGTTCTCTAATGAAACGAATCATGACTTATTTACATATTTGCATCTTCCAGGGTCTAACACCGGGCCTGCTCAGTGTTTATTGAATTTAATTAGATTGGGCAGGCAAGTGCACTATGTATGAGTTGTGAACAGAAGAGTTGCACTTACTGCAGATACCTTTAAATTCCCAATGCATTCATATTTAAAATATCTGCTTTTTTTTTCCCCCAAATGAGAAAGCATTTGCATATTGAAAAACAACCCCATTTACAGGATTTAACAAAATTCAAATAAATAAAAAAGGGAGAGGGGATTAAATTCAGCACATAATTTGAAGATTCTGATAGAATGTTTTGTGATATGAAGAAACATTAGAAGTTTTGCCCTTGTTTTGTTCTTTCGGATATCCATTTTCTCAAGAACTCCTTAATGGTACATACAGAGTACAAAATGTTATTTCCACCTTCTGAATCTATTATACAAACTGTGATGGAATTATAGTGATTCACATCACAAAGCTTACAGTACAGAATAGAAACTAGACTTAAAAATATAGAAGAAAGGACAAAGGACCATCGGGATAATTTTACCAAGAGAGGGAACTTTAAATTCTCTGTATCCAGGGACATTGGCAGGTCTTTCAAGTAACCTATATAATAACCATCACAACGTCAGCAGCTGTCTAGGTGCTTGGCTGATACTTTATTAAAGAACTACAAACTATCTTACATTGATTATTTAAAGGGGATTGCAGCTACGAAACTCACAATTGGAAGATCCTTTGGTCTCTAACTGATCTTTATTTCATATCTGACTTCTAATTAAAGCAGCAACACTTCCATGAGCTTTATAGATAGACGATTGTTCAGTTTCTGGTTAAACAAACTGCCAGTCAGCTACTTATGACAAGTCTGGAAAATTTTATTTACTGACATTTTTAGAAAGTTAAGCCTTATCTTGATTAAAATGTGTCTTCATGTAAATTTCCTTACATGGTTTTAATTTGAGCTACAAAACTCTAATTGCTCTCACATGAGATGCTTCAAAATATTTAAAATTACATTTGTCCTGCTTTACAAATTGAATTTCCTTGCTTATTTTTCTATAGTTTCTTCAGTGGTTTATTTACAAATTCAGCTTGGATAACAGTGAATTGCCATACACATTTTGAATTATATACATCATTTGTATAAACTGAAGATGAAACTATAGCAGAATTTCAAAGTGGTATTATACTTCCCTTTTCAGGTGTTATAAACTATATTTATAAGACCAATCCTTATTCTAAGAACAAGTAGAAATTAGAATCTCTTTATCTGTCTCTCTCTTTCTTTCCATATATACATGTATATGTATATATACACATATATAGAGATATTAATATCATATATATAATGTATGATATTCAGGCCAATTACTGTAGACCAATTACTAATTCAGGCCAATTACTGTAGGATCCTTTAATGGTCAACTTTGTTTTGAGGTCTCCCCATAAGCATGCGTGAAATATTCCTATAACATTTTTCTCCTTCTCCTTCATAGTAGTTAGACCTGGAAATCTCTACCTAGCTTTTCTAGGACTCCCTTTCCTTCACAAGGATTCCAGCCAATAAATTTGTTTTATATCTAATCTTCTCTTTGTGTCTGATTCTTGGAGGACCCAAACTGGAGCCTAATATTCAGTGCCACATTTCTCCTGTATTGTTACACGGTGGCTGAGAGACTGAGTACAGCGTTTACCAGTATCCCAGGGCTGGAAAGGATGAAAAAATGGATTTAGGGTGATTAGACAGGATGTGTTTCTGAAAACACCCTAGACTCTTACGAGGAACCTCTGAAGTCTATACACTAAAATAAAAGGGAAAAAACAGGCTTCACAAAGCCTGGAATGAATTTTTCAATCAGCTCAATCTCATATATATGATTTTTTAAAAATAATTTATTCTTAGCCTAACTTCTTGTCAGAATCAAAAGTACTTTCTTGAGCAATAAAACATAATTCAGACACTAAGATTTATTAGTTTTACACATAATATGCAGTGTTCAATCAATAAATATTCAGGCATACAAGAAAATATGACTTTACCAAAAGAAAAACAAACAAGAAAACAAACACATTGGTGATTCAGATAGTGTCATCAGAGGCAAAATTTAAAATAATTGTAATTGATGTGTTCAATAAATTAAATGTTAAGATGAATTCTTTTGGCAGAGAACTAGAAACTGCAAAGCGACATCAAATGGGTATTATATAAAATAAAATATAAGAACTAAAATTGACAAATAAATGGGTGGGTTTAATAGCAACTTATATAGAGTTAAAGAGAAAATTAGTTAACTAGAAGTTAGATTAATAGAAAATATCCAAACGAAACCAGTAAAGAGTCAAAAAGAAAAAATAGAGAAATAAGTGTGATCTATAGAACATAGTGAAAAATCTAACTAATGTGTAATGGAATTACCACTTTTTAATTAAGAGAATGAAATGGAACAGATACGATATTTGAAAGGTTAATAACTGATATTTTCTAAAACTGATTGAAGATATCTAGTATAGAATAAAAATACTACAATACTTCTCCTTCTGGTTATGACTAATGGGAACTAGATACATCCCCACATATTCAATGACTATGAAAAATAGAAAAAATGTATGAAACAAGTATTTGGAGGCATTGGACCACAGGCAGAAGAAGAATGAACAGTGTAAGCCCTATGATTGCCAACTTTGTAGCCTGGCTAGAGTTTCCAGGACGCAATGCAGAAAGGAAACTGAACAGAGTAGTTGTCTTCTTGAGTTGAGCAGTTGAATTCATAATTTGAAAAGGCCAAAAGAGCTAGAATTTGTGAGGCAAAGTCCTAGAGAATAGGAATATATCTGGTTAAGAAATGGGAATTATTGTTATATATCACCCCCCCAAAAAAAACAACAAAACACATGCAAACAAAAGCAAAACAAAAAGAACCACTCCAGGCCCAAATGGCTATACTGGCAAATTAAACCAAAAATTTAAAAAGAAATAATACCCAACATATATAAATTTTTCCAGAATATAGAATATGAAGAATTACTTGTCAACTCCTTCTCATTAGCATGCATTATCCTGTAGCACACTCAAAGAAAAACATTAATGGAAGAGAAAACCCAGATTAATATTTTTCATGAATATAGCTATTTCATCAAAATGGAGCAAATGGAATCCGAAATATTCAAAAGTGAAATAAATAGTGACCAAGCAAAGTTTATTCCAATATTCACGATTTTAATATTCTAAAATCAATTTTTAAAAATGAACTTCAATTGGAGACAAAAAGAATTTTATATGGGATGTGAAGACGTCATTTTATTTACTATGTCTTCTAGTAACTACATAGTTGTCCCTCTTAATATGTCTATTGAATTGAGAATTGAGCCAATCATCTTATTTTCAGGAGAATTTCACATGATGTTCATTTTGTAACTAGAAAAGTATTGCTATGGTAGTCTCTGTGGATTGCACTAAGATTAAAGAGGCAATGATTTAAGAACAATTCCAGAGACTAGCTTAAAGTAGAAAAAGCAAGAAATCAGACGGTCTGGCTAAAAGTCGTGAGAGAAACAAAGAAATCATTCTGAAAACATGGCCAAGATATTTATAGATTGAAAATGAAGAACTACGAGTAGAGAAACTAAACGTACATCTGGCTTTGAGTATAAAGTTTAAGCATTGGAAAATGAAGTCTAAGGTTCTAGACACGGGTCTTTGAAATAAACTCAGCAATACCTGGGTAAGTATAGAAAACAAAACTTACCACAGCCACATGGCGAATGTAACAGGAAATCCAAAGGCAGAATCAACATTTCTAGTAATGAAGATATGTGGCAGTTCCTGAAGGCATTACTTATTGCCTCAGAGTTATATGGCGCTCTTTTGGCAGTGAAATGGGAAATGGAAAGATAAATTGAAACATCAAGATGAAAAGGGCCAGTAGATGCTGTTGGCTGGACCCAGAAAAAAAAGAAAAAGCCATAATTACATTTTAAATTAATGGTACACTATTATTTCAAAGTTTATACTAATGTCTAGGTTAAAAAAATTACATATTCTATTGTCAATATTAGTACATAAGATAATTTCTACCAAGAACAGATAAGAAGCAGTGATAATTAAAAATTACTAGTCCATTAATATGTAGATAACTTATGTTAAGAAACAACTACATAATGTTTAATCTTGAATCTTTATTGTTTTCTGTATTACTGATCTGTAATTACTTTAAGGACAGAATCTTAACTTTGTTATCTTTGCTTTCCCTGTAGAACATAGTACAAAGGCTTGTACATATTTATTCAATAAAGATCTTTTGAATGTGTGCAAATAAAAAAAAAGAACTTCAACCCTTATCATACCCTATATGCAAAACTTAACTTGAAATGAATCATAAATTTAAATTTGAGAGCCAAAGCTATAAAACTTCCAGGAAAAACCTTACAATAAATCTTAATCACCTGGAGTTAAAAAAAAAAAAATGCAACCTAAGAACAAAGTTACCTTATTGGACTTCACCAAATTAAAATCTGTTGTTCTTCAAAACACTTGGTTAAATAAATGAAAAGACAAACCACAGATTGGAAAATCGTATTTGTAAAACATGTACTAGACAAAGGACTTATATACAAAATATATAATGAATTCTTATAACCCGATAAATTTTAAAAAGTAATAAAACAAAACCAAAAAACCAACAAACCAATTTTAAAAAATGGCAATATTTGAACACACATTTTACCGAAGAAATGTAGTTGACAAAAAAGTACATGTAAATATACTCAATGTCATTGAGTACATTTATTAGGGAAATAGCAGATTAAAATTACAATGAGGTACCACTAGAATTGTTAAAATTAGAAAATCTGCATATATCAAGTGATGCAAGACGGTGGGGCTACTACAATCCTTTCCACTGCTGCTGGTATTGTAAAATGCATACAACTACTCTGCAAAAATATTTGACAGTATTGTGAAAAGCTAAACATACAACTACTTAATGAGTTTCGACATATAGACACACCCAGCTATTATTTACAAGTAATGAAAGAGTAATGAAAGTAATGAAAGTATACAGCCACACAAACAATAGTACACAGGTGTTCATAGGACTTTTATTTGTAGCATCTCTAAACTGGAAACAACCTCAATCTCCATCAGCAGAGGAAGAAATAAACATATTTTGATATATGTATTCAATGGAATACTATTCCACAGTACACTTATATATGTGCAATTTGTATATATGTATGCCAATTTTATAAATCAATAAAGCTATAAAAATTATTATGAACTGTCAGCGGAATAAATACTAAGTAAATCAGAACTCTGGCACATGACAACTAACATGCAGAAATCAAAGACCATTGGAAACTGTTCTACAAAGCCCCCCCCCCAAAAAAAAAAGAAAAAAGAAAGCAGACATATTATCCTCAAAGAATAATAAAATTGGTTTGCAACTCATTTCTCAGCAGAAACAATGGAAGCAAAATAACCCAAAACAAACAAAAATAATATTTCAAAAGTCATTTTAAATGAGAATAACTGCCAAGATGAATTCTATGACTGATGAAAATATTTTTCAAAAATGAAGACATTTTCAAAATCTGAGATAAATTTTCACTAGCAGGCCTACACTAATGTAATTATTGAAAGGAGTACTTCAGGTAGGAGAAAACTGAACTTAGATTCCAGATAAAAGATGGAGAAATAAAAGCTATAAAATGGTAAGTATACTCGTGTGCAAATCTAAATGAAAATTGTGTAAAACTGAAACGATATGTTTGTGGTTATAAATATTATACATTTATATATATATATACACACAAATATGACAATCTTATTACATCAGCTCAGAGGGAATTGAATTTGGTTAGCCTATTTAAGATCTTTTCATTAACTAAGTGATAAAATTACTTATTTGTATTAACTTTTAATAGGTCAAGAACTCGTTTTAATATCTAGAGTGATATAGCTATTATATAATCTATATATTTCTTAGATATTAAGAAAATATAAAGAGACGGTATGCTTAGTAAGCTAATAGAGGGAAAAGTGGAAAATTGAAACAATTCATTATTTATAAAAGAAGAGGAAGAAATAAAATAGTCAGGTCAAAGGAACAAGACAAACAAATAAAGAAACAAAAACTCACAGACACAGACAATAGTTTAGTGGTTACCAAAGGGTAAAGGGGGAGGGGGGTGGTAGATGAGGGTAAATGGGATCAAATACATGGTGGTGGAAGGAGAACTGACTCCGGGTGGTGAACACACAATGTGATATATAGATGATGTATTACAGATTTTACACTTGAAACCTGTGTAACTTTGCTAACCATTGTCACCACAATAAACTAATAAAAATATCAAAATGTTTGAGTAAGTATGTCAATTAAAGCAACAACAGAAAGACTCCTTGTAGCACAAAAACTTCATCTATATGTTGCTTAAGAGATTCCATATCTTAAATACTATCTTAAATGGTTTTTTATTTAAGAGTTTAAAATTTCAACCTTTGAGTGCAATAAATAATTGTTTAGGATACATCGTGGGTCAGACCCACAGGTTCATAACATACAGGGCTAAAAAGACAAGTTGTTTATCTTCAAGAGGCTCAGTTTCTTCCTATGAATAGTTCTAAGTTAAAAATATCAGAAAACAAACATTGATACATGTTTTTAATCCTATCAACAAATTAAAAGACATCTTTCTTTCTTTTCAATTCTATTTGCATTTAAACTCTTTTCAGGGGGATTCATGTATATGCTTTGAAATATATGCTGTGATTCTATTTTTGATCACTGCGGGTAAGCATGTTTATGCGGAATTAGCAGGAATGAACCAGTTGGCAGCATCTGTTCAGTGCAATGTGGCTTTCCTCCAGGGTGAAAATGTCAATACAGCATAGCAACTTTTTGGAAAAAGAAAAAGTGAACTTTTACTGTTTCTAGGCAGACATAAATATCATAGGCAGTGTCATGACAGACTGATTAATGGACTCAGAAAAGAGGGGAGAAAATGGATCACTCTTATCTTGCACGTTCTTTCCTAATTTTCTGGTTTGCCAAAATAGGTTATTGTTTTTGTTTTTTTTCTTTTTTTTCAGATTGAAGGATCAATCCAGTTATTCCTTGTGAGCACTGTGCATTAAAGAATGTATTGTTATTGTATGAGACTCTATCATAGAGGATGCTGCAGTGCTTTAGATTTAAGTCAGTTAGGGTTCCATGTTCAAGTAATAGGAAGATTTTGATATAGTTTTCATATGCATTTATAGTATTTCATGCAAATCCATGTCTATAGGTATATATATATATTGATATGAAAATAAGTATAATTGTACATTTATGTATTAATATCTTCCTTCTTTCCTTCTATCTTTCTTTTTGTCCTTAGTTCCTTCATTCCTTCTGAAAATTTTCATCCTGATGTTTTGGTTCCATATGGCACATATGGCCTCCATTCCTTTATAATGATTTTCCCTTATTCTTGCAAGTCAAACTATGTTTGTTTTGCTTTCTACTGTCAATAGACAAGACAGTAAGATACTGTGTTCATAATTACTGATACTAGGATAGTTATTCTTCAGCAAGCTCATAGGAAAAAAAAAACTAAACAATCTTTTTGCTAAATATGATCAGCAATATTAATGATCTTTAACTTCTCCCTCAAAAATAATAGACCAGTATGTTTCCTTCCCCACTCAGAAATAGCATCTGCTCAAAAGTTGCTTATGTAAAACAGGAAGCTGTACATTACAGCTGTGTTTCAAAGAGTTCTGAGAATCTCATAACGGCAAGAATTTGGTGGAACAGAGGGAAAGGTCTTACAGAAGAGCAGAGGGTGATGAATCTTTTTGCTAGAATAAGAAAAACATAAAACATAACCTCTAATTATGATTCTGAAACTCAAATGTGTCTTCCTTGGCATAGAATTAGAGATGAATGAAGCAAGCAGCACTTTTTGTTTGGTACAAGTTTCAAAGTGTGCCTCCAAAAAGCCAATGTTTGACAGAATACAGTAAGACTGATTTTTTTTTCTCTTTTCATGTGAACTGAGGGTTGCCATTTCAGCCTCTATAGAGATGAAGCAAACTGTTCACTTATTCATATGCTTTGTGTTTTAGTACCCAGAGATATCATACCCCTTGTCTATTTTGATTATATAAACCAATAGCTTCCAATATTTGTTGACAGTATGACTGTGTGTGTGTGTGTGTGTGTGTGTGTGTGTGTGTCTAGGGTCATGGCATGATGAGACTTGTAACACCTTGTATTGTCAAATTGTGAAGAAATTCCAATTGTATCCAAAAGGAGTTTCCACTGGCCAAATCTGAAACTCTTTGAGTATTAAAAAGTGATTGTAAATCCTCATAATTTTTTATTAAAATATAAATCTATGAGTCCATAGTAACGTAAACAAATAAAAAATGGGAAAGAATAAAAAACTCTCTTACAAAGGAATACCTTCTGATAGATATAAAAAGATTGATGGAATTAGAAAACCATCATTTAAAAACCATAATGGCAATACTAGGTTCAAGCAAAATGAATCAATGCATGCTAAAATTATTGAGTAGAAAGATATTTACTAATGATAAAGGAAAAATTTTAACTTTACAGTTGTAAAAACTAAGCAAATACCACCTTAACTAAGTAACCAAAGTTAAGATCACTAGTAATGGGATAAATTGATGTCATAACATCCTGACATGAAGTATTGGGAATAAAGCAATATCATTTGTAAACAAGAGGGAATATTAGACAAATCCAAATTGAGGTACAGTACAAAACATAACGATCTTGTACTCTTAAAAACAACAAGTTCATGAAAGACAAAACAAGACAAATTGCTCCAAATTAAAAGGGACTAAAAATTCATGACAACTAAATATCACACATAATCCTGGATATATATATATATATATATATATATATATATATATATATACACATTGCTTCAAAAGTCATTATTAAATTTGAACAAATTTAAGTAAAAAAAAAAAAATCTATGTCCTCAGCTCTTTCCTGCTTTCTTTCCACTCTCAGCTGAGCTATCAGAGTTCCTTAGGTGAAGCATAAGACAGATCATATCCATCTGTTCAAACCATCCAATGGTAAACTCTATGAGGATAAAATTCAAACTCCTTACTATAAGAATACTGACTTATTAGCCAAGGGACAGTTCTGAGAATGAAAACAACATTATTAATAATTATACCAGAAAAACAGGCATAAAATGGTGTGTATAGTCTCCTTGATGACAAAATACTCTGTGGCCCTATTACTTCTCTGATCCAATTGTCCTCTCCTAAATAATGCTGTTGTACTTACACTGGACTTTCTGCTCTTTGAGCAAACCAATAAACTTCTACCACAGGGTCTATTCAAGGATTGCTTCTCCTTGCCTGGAATTCTCTTCCCACAAATTACTCATGGTGCATTTTTATTACCTTGAAGTCTGTACTCCAAAGTCAATTTCTCAATGATGCCCTCTCTGGCAATTCTATCTAAAATTTCAGTATCCCTTCTCCAATACTTCATGTCTTCTTTATTTGCTGTATCATAGGCATTTATTTATATATTTATCTATTTATAATAGAATATATATTTTAAGATTTATCTTGCTTGTTGTCTGCCTCCCATATTAGAATATAAGACAGCTGAGAGCAAGTATTTTTGTTTGGATATAGTCACATATCCATAGCTGCTATAATAACGTCTAGCACTAAAAGATAATCAATAAATACTTTGTGAAAGAATTAAAGAATGTATTTTATTTCAATGAAAACATTAGATTTATTGAACATTTATAAAAATAAATTTGTGAAGGATATGAAGAGTCAGCCTAGATCTTTACTACAATGCATATCTATTCATGGCAATAAGAAATTGAACATTTGTTATATTTAAATAATAGCTTATTTATATTTGAGTCTTATGAAATACAAATTGTGAATTCTGGGCAACATTCAGTAATTCTTCATCAGACTAGATTGAATGGATATTATTTTATTGTTTTGCTTGCATTTTACTGACTAATGGTTAGGTGGAATGTTATTTTTTCGTTTTTTGAAACATTTGTTTTCCCATTCAGAGTAGTGCCTTATAGGTCCTTTATTATTTGGTTCTTAGTGATTTATATTTTTTTCAAAGAAATTATAAGACACTTATTCATCATGGCTTTCTTAAACATAACATTTTACATTATTCTACCATAATGAATATGCAGCAGCATTTTACACAGTTTAGTAAATAGAAAAATGTTTAAAGGATTCAAACACAACCTTACTATCCTAATTGTGGATTTCAAACCAGCATCCTGAGTTTGAATTCTAGAACCATACTGACATCCTATATGATTATAAGAACTTTGTATTATAAAACTACAAGATTCAGGACCTCCATCACATGGTTATTATAAAATGGAATGAAATAATGAATTCTAAGTAGTTAGAGCTATGCTGTTATTAGCTATGTAGTAAGTTATCACTTTTTAATTTATTATTGTTAGGTTTTACTTTAATTGGTCATCACCTTTGTCCAGTAATTTCCATGTGCATACATATTTGCATATGTGCAATGATGGACTATATTCAATTCTATATCATGTGTTTTACTTAGTAGCATATCATCAATAAGTTTGCTGTTGTGATATAACATGCATAATTTTAATTTTAATGAAATGCACAGTATTCTACCTAGTGATGGTATCATAACTTAGTCAAATATAAGACTAGTATTGTGCAATTAATTAAAACACTTTTTAACATACAAATCTGATAGAGTGTAATAAGAGAGACCTGGTAATAAGCTTATGATATGTATACAAATATGTTTATAAAGCCTTTTAGGAAAGCAGGTTTGAAAGATAGCAAAAACTTTAAACATATTCATTCTCTTTGACCCAATAATTCCATTTCTGGCACTCTCTTCTAAAGAAATTATCAGACATGAGGACAATGATTTATGTACAGAGATTTTATCATGCTATTATTTATGGCAGCAAACAACTGGAAGCAATCCTACAATGAATTACTAACTATACCATGGCGGAGCCCTAAGAATAAAGAATAGGCAACTATTATAAAATATACTTAAGAAGAATTTTAATGCAATCCCCATCAAAATCCCAATGGCATTTTTTAAAGAAATACAACAAAAAAGTTATCAGACTTGTATAGAATCACAATATACCCCAAATAGCCAAAGCAATCCTAAGACAAAAGAACAAGGCTAGAGGTATCACACTCCCTGACTTCAGCTTGTACTACAGAGTAACAATAATCGAAACTGCAGGATATTGGCAGAAAAACAGACACACAGACCAATGCAATAGAATTGAATACCCAGAAATAAACCCACATATATATGAACAGATAATTTTCAACAAAGAAGCCAAAAATATACAATGGAGAAAAGAAAGCCTTTTCAATAAATGGTGCTGGGAAAATTGGAAAGCCTTGTGCAAAAGAATGAAACCAGACTGCTATCTGTCACCATATACCAAAGTTAACTGAAAATGGATCAAAGACCTAAACATAAGACCTGAAACAATAAATTGCACAGAAGAAAGCATAGGCACTAAACTTATGGACCTTGAGTTCAGAGAAGATTTTATGAATTTGACTCCAAAGGCAAGTGAAGTAAAACACAAAATAAATGAGTGGGACTATATCAAACCAGAAAGCTTCTGCACAGCAAAAGAAACCTTTGAAAAAACAAAGAGGCAACCAACCAAACGGGAGAAGATATTTGCAAACAACACCTTCGATAAGGGGAAAATATTCACAATACATGAAAAACTCATACAACTCAACAACAACAACAACAACAACAACAAAAACGAATCCAATTGAAAAAATGGGCACAGAGCCAGAATAGACACTTCCCCCAAGAAGACATACAAATGGGCAATAGATAGATGAAAAAATGCTCAACTTTACTAGCTATTAGGAAAATGACAATCAAAACCACAATGAGATACCATCTCACACCTGTTAGAATGGTTGTTATCAACAAGACAAATAATAGTAGGAGTTGGAGCGGTTGTGCAGAAAAAGAAACCCTCATACACTGCTGTTGGGAATGCAAATTGGTGCAGCAGCTATGGAAAGCAGCATGGAGTTTCCTCAAACAATTACAAATAAATTACGAGAGATGTCATCAAAATGGTGGCGAGAGGTGAGCCTCTGGAAATCTCCCCTGGAATTTACAACAAATTGAAAAACTACAACTCCACAAAGGACTCCTTGCACAGCAGACAGGTAAGACGAAGAGTCTCACTACTGAATTCACTTAAAGGTGGACAAATTGCGTGAGCAGGGGAGGAAGGAAGGGAGAAGTGCAGAGACGGAGCCGCGCGGGCATAGGACGCAGACCTAGCTCAGTGCTCCAAGCTCGCTACATCACAGAACTACCGCAGCTGCAGGAGAGGGAAGAACTCGGACTGCTAGGGCTCCATTTATGGCCCACAGGGCTGAGGGGACAGCATATAACAAGGCTGAACCCAACGCTCACAGCAGAGACCTCGGAGAAAAGACTGAGGGAAGAAGGCTGAAAACGGTGGTTTAAGCCCTCACTGCTGAGCAGAGAACGAAAGCCTTAGGCACTGAGACTAGCCGCCCCCTCCCTACCCTCCCAGAGCTTGCCTGGCCCCCACCTACCTGCCTGGTGCTAGAAGCAAACAGTAGCAGTGTCAGAACAAAAGAACAGATTATTTGCAGTTCTGAGAACTGTGGACCGGAGACAGAGATTCGCAGACAAACTAGTTCTGGCAAAGGGGAGGAAGCTTTGGAAGCAGGACTGGCAGTGGTGGTTGTCACTGCCATTGCTCTGGGCCACCTCTCACAACTCACCCCACCCCTGTCCCTACCTATCTGGGCATATCCCTGCAGGAGTAAACAGAACTGCTGAAACACACAGGCTCTGAATCTGGTGCAGGAAGAGCTTTGGAACTTCAAAAGCTCTCCGCATCCCCACAGGGACGTGGTGCCCTATGACCCAGGCAAACTGTTAACAGAGGAGAAACCTGCCTTCCAGGGAATCCCCCCATTGTGTGAGAAGCTGGAATACTGCAGAGAAAACATAGCACTACCGTGTGAGAGAGGAACAAAAGGCTGCAATCGGAGAGAAAATAAAACATTCTACCAACATGTACTGGAAAACAAAAGAAAGACCTCTTCCTATCAACCTGTTGCAGAACCCACTCCTGTAGATATCGAGGAAGAGAAATAATAAATCATTAATTGCCATGAATAACCAAGGCAACAAGACAGCTCAGAAAGAAACTGAAAAGTTTCCAGAAAAGGAACTTAAAGATATGGAAATATGTGATTTAAATGACAGAGAATTCAAGAATGCAGTTCTGAAAAAACTCAATGAGATGCAAGAAAACACAGAAAGGAAATTTAATGAGCTGATAAACACAATCAAAGAACAACATGAGCATTTTACCAAAGAGATTGAAATTTTAAAAAAGAACCAAATAGAATTTCTGGAGATTAAGCACTCAATAGAAGAAATCAAGAATGAAATAACCAGCTTAGGTAGTAGAGTTGACCAGATGGAGGAAAGAATCAGTGACATCGAAGATAGAAACATGGAAATGACACAGATGGAAGAAGAAAGAGATTTGAGACTTAAAAGAAATGAAAGAACTCTACAAGAACTTTCTGACTCCATCAGAAAGAGCAATATAAGAATAATGGGCATACTAGAAGGAAAAGAAAGAGAGAAGGGAACAGGGAGTATATTCAAACAAATAGTTAATTAGAACTTCCAAAAGTTGTGGAAAGAACTGGATCCTGGAATCCAAGAAGCAAATAGAACACCTAATTACCTCAACCCCAACAGGCCTTCTCCAAGGTACAATGTATTGAAGCTGTCAAAAATCAAGGACAAAGAAAGAATTTTCAAGACAGCAAGGGAAAACAAAATGGTAACGTACAAAGGAAAGCCCATTAGATTATCATCAGATTTCTCAGCAGAAACTCTACAAGCCAGGAGGGAGTGGAACCAAATATTCAAACTATTGAAAGAGAGAAATTATGAGCCAAGAATAATATATCCAGCAAACATATCCTTTAATTATGAAGGAGGAATAAAGACCTTTCCAGACACACAGAAGCTGAGGGAATTTTCTAGTACACGATCTGCACTACAAGAAATACTAAAGGAGGCTATTAGACCACCATCAACAGGGACAATTTGTGGCAACCAAAACATAAAAGGGGGAGAGTAAAGGCGTGAACCGGAATATGGGAATGGAGAAAGTAAGTGTGCTGAAGAAAATGGAATACTCTAAATATCAAACTTTCTTTTACATAAACTTATGGGTAACCACTCAAAAAAAAAATTCAGAACTGGAATATATACTGTAATAACAGAAGAAACAGAGGGAAACCTCATAGAATACTACCAAACAGAAATAATAGACAACAACAAAAAGGCAAAGAAACCATGGAGACACAGTCTTACCAGAAAACTAAAGACAGAATGATAGGAAATCCTCACATATCAATAATCAGCCTAAATGTAAATGGACTGAACTCACCAACAAAAAGGCACAGAGTAGCAGATTGGATCAAAAAACTAAACCCAACGATATGCTGTCTCCAAGAGACACATCTCAGCTACAAGGACAAGCATAGACTCAAAGTGAAAGTGGAAATTGACACTGCAAGCAAATGGTATCCAGAGGAAACCATGTGTAGCTTTACTGATATCAGATGAAACAGACTTCAGGGTGAAAAAGGTAACAAGAGACAAAGATGAACATTTCCTAATGGTAAAGGGGACTATACAACAAGAAGATGTAACAGTCATCAATATTTACGCCCCCAATCAGGGAGCACCGGAATATACCAAGCAACTACTAACAGAACTAAAGGGAGAAAGTGACCAAAACACAATTATACTAGTGGACCTAAATACATCATTGTCAGCTATGGATACATCATCCAAACAAAAAATAAGTAATGAAATAGCAGCCCTAAGTGACACATTAAATGAAATGGACATAATTGACACTTATAGAGCACTTCATCCTAAAACATCAGACTACACATTTTTTTTCTAGTGCACATGGAACATTCTGAAGGATAGACCATATATTGGGACATAAACCTAACCTCAGCAAATTTAAGAAGATTGAAATCATACCAAGCTTATTCTCTGATCACAAGGCTTTGAAATTGGATATCAACTGCAAAAAGAAAGCAGGAAAAACCACAAATACATGTAAATTAAACAACATAGTTTTAAAGAACGACTGGATCAAAGAAGAAATTAGAGGAGAGATCAAAAGATACATAGAAACAAATGACAATGAAAATACACCCTACCAAAATTTTTGGGATGCAGCGAAAGCAGTTTTAAGAGGGAAATTTATATCATTACAGGTCTATCTCAAGAAACAAGAAAATCCCAAATAAATAACCTCACATTACACCTTAAGAAACTAGAAAAGAAAGAACAAATGAAACCCAAGGTCAGCAGAAGAAAGGGAATAACAAAAATCAGAGCAGAACTAAATGAAATAGAGAACAAAAAAAAAAAAAAAAAAAAAAGAAAAAATTAATGTGACAAAGAGCTGGTTCTTTGAAAAGATTAACAAAATTGACAAATCCTTGGCTAGGCTCACTAAGATAAAAAGAGAGAAGACACTAATAAACAAAATTAGAAATCAAAAAGAGGAAGTTACCATGGACACCACAGAAATACAAAGGATCATCCAAGAATACTATGAAGGACTATATGCCACCAAATTCAATAACCTAGAAGGAATAGACAAGTTCTTAGAAACATATAGCCTTCCGAGGCTGAACCATGACGAACTGGAAAATCTAAACAGACTGATCACCAGTAAGGAAATTGAATCAGTCATCCAAAACCTTCCCAAAACCAAAAGTCCGGGACCAGATGGCTTCACTAGTGAATTCTACCAAACCTTCAAAGAGCATCTAATACCAATCCTGTTCAAACTCTTCCAAAAAATTGAAGAGACAGTACTCCCTAACTCATTTTGTGAGGCCAACATTACCCTGATACCAAAACCTGGTAAGTACAACACAAAAAAGAGAACTACAGACCAATATATCTGATGAATACAGATGCAAAAATCCTAAACAAAATTCTAGCAAATCGAATGCAACAATGCATTAAAAAGATTATTCATCAAGACCAAGTGAGGTTCATGCCAGGGGCACAAGGATGGTTCAACATATGCAAATCCATCAATGTGATATATCACGTAAACAAAAGGATGAAAATCATAAGATTATATCAATTGATGCAGAAAAAGCATTTGGCAAGTTACAACATCCATTTATGATTAAAACACTTAATAAAATAGATATAGAAGGAAAATACCTTAACATAATAAAGGCCATATATGACAAACCCTCAGCTATTCTCATAATTAATGGTGAAAAACTGAAGCCCTTTGCTCTGTGTTCAGGAACACGACAGGGCTGTTCCCAATCACCTCTGCTTTGCAACATGTTGTTGGAAGTCTTCACCAGAGCAATCAGGCAAAAGAAAGAAATAAAAGGCATCCAAATTGGGAATGAAGAAGTTAAATTGTCACTCTTTGCAGATGACATGATGCTATATATGGAAAACCCTAAAGACTCCACCAAATAGCTATTAGAAACAATCAAAGAATACAGTAAAGTTGCCGGCTACAAAATCAACGTACAAAAGTCCATTGCATTCCTATGTTCTAACAATTAAATCTCGGAATAAGAAATACAAAAAACAATTTCTTTTGCAGTTGCAGCAAAAAGAATAAAATACCTAGAAATAAACTTAACTAAGTATGTGAAAGACCTGTATGCTGAAAACTACAAGACATTTTTAAAAGATATTGAAGAAGACACAAAGAAATGGAAAGACATTCCGTGCTCATGGATTGGAAGAATCAACATAGTTAAAATGGCCATATTACCCAAAGCAATATCCAGATTTAATGCAATCCCCATCAAAATGTCAATGGTATTTTTTAAAGAAATAGAATAAAAAATCATCAGATTTGTTTGGAACCACAAAAGACCCCGAATAGTCAAAGCAATCTTAAGAAAAAAGAGCAATGCTGGAGGTATCACACTCCCTGACTTTAGCTTGTACTACAGGGCTACAATAATCAAAACAGCATGGTATTGGCAGAAAAACAGACACATAGACCAATGGAATAGAATTGAGGACCCAGAAATAAAACCACATAAATATGGACAGATAATTTTTGACAAAGAAGCGAAAAACATACAATGGAGAAGAGACAGCCTCTTCAATAAATGGTGCTGGGAGAATTGGATAGCTACGTGCAAAAGAATGAAACTGGACTGCTACCCGTCACCATGTACTAAAATTAATTCAAAATAGGTCAAAGACTTAAGCATAAGACCTGAAACAATAAACTGCATAGAAGAAAACATAGCTACTAAACTTATGGACCTTGGGTTCAAAGAGCATTATATTAATTTGACTCCAAAACCAAGGGAAGTAAAAGCTAAAATAAATGAATGGAACTATATCAAACTTAAAAGCTTCTGCACAGCAAAAGAAACCATCAACAAAATAAAGAGGCAACCAACTGAATGGGAGAAGATTTTTGCAAACAGTGCCTCCGATAAGGGGCTAATATCCAAAATATACAAGGAACTCATACAACTCAACAACAAAAAAACAAACAACCCAATTGAAAAATGGGCAGAGGATATGAAGAGACATTTCTCCAAAGAGGACATACAAATGGCAAATAGACATATGAAAAAATGCTCAACATCACTAATCATCAGAGAAATGCAAATAAAAACCACAATGAAATATCACCTCACCCCAGTTAGAATGGCTATCATCAAGAAGACAAGTAGTAACAAGTGTTGGAGAGGCTGTGGAGAAAAAGGAACCCTCATACACTGTTGGTGGGAATGCAGACTGGTGCAGTCGCTATGGAAGGCAGTGTGGAGGTTCCTCAAAAAATTACAAATAGAATTACCATTTGACCCAACAATCCCTCTCCTGGGTATCTACCCAAAAAATCTGAAAACATTTATCCGTAAAGACACATGTGCTCCAATGTTCATTGCAGCTTTGTTTACGGTGGCCGAGACATGGAAACAACCAAAATGTCCTTCGATAGATGATTGGGATAAAGAAGTTGTGGTATATATACACAATGGAATACTATTCGGCAGTAAGAAAAGATAAAATAGGACCATTTGTGACAACATGGATTTATCTTGAGATTATAATGCTAAGCGAAATAAGTCAGACAGAAAAAGCAGAGAGCCATTTGATTTCACTGATATGTGGTATGTAACCCAAAAACAACAAAAGAACAAGACAAACAAATGAGAAACAAAAACTCATAGACACAAACAATAGTTTAGTGGTTACCAGAGGGTAAGGGGGGAGGGCAGTGGTAGATGAGAGTAAAGGGGATCAAATATATGGTGATGGAAGCAGAACTGACTCTGGGTGGTGAACACACAATGGGATTTATAGATGATGTAATACAGAATTGTACACCTGAAATCTATGTAACTTTACTAATAATTGTCACCCCAATAAACTTAAATTAAAAAAAAGAATAAATTATGATATGACCTAACATCCCTGTCCGGGGTATCTACCCAAAAGTCCGAAAACATTTATCCCTAAAGATATATGTACCCCTATGTTCATTGAAGACTTATTTACTGTGGCCAACACATGGGAACAACCAAAGTGTCTTTTGATAGATGATTGGATAAAGATGTGGTACATATACACAATGGCATATTACTTAGCCATAAGGAAGGATGAAATACTGTCACTTGTGACAACATGGATGGATCTTGAGATTATCATGCTAAGGAAAATGAGTCAGACAGAAAAATACAAGAATCACGTGACTTTACTCATCTGTGTGATATAAAAATGAAAGCAACAAATGAATAACACAAACATTAGAAACAAAAACTCATAGACACAGACAACAGTGTAATGGTTACCAGAGGGTAAGTGGGGAGGGGGTTGGTAGGAGAGGGCAAAGGGGTTCAAGTATATGGTGATGGAAGGAGAACTGACTCCGGGTGGTGAACACACAATGTGATTTATAGATGATGTAATACAGAATTGTACACCTGAGAACTATGTAATTTTACTAACCAATATCACCCAGATAAATTTAATAAAAATTAAAAAAATAATTTTAAAGATGTAGAAAATGTTCATAATATGTTAAAAGAAAAATAGACCACATTTTATATGCATAATGTATAGCATGTACATAAATATACACATATAAGCAAGGACATATTAGCAGAATTATGTCTGAGTAGAGGAATAATAGGTTATGCTTAGTTTCATCAATTTTTCATATCTTCTACAATGAACATATATGACTTTAAAGCTAATCTTTAAAGCAAAAGAAAGCTCCTGTTAAATTACTAATGGTGGGATCTATGTTTACGTTGGGAAATTTTGAATGGTTGGCATGCTGTGTATTAGTTTGACACTGATGGCATGACACCTTTGTTGAAGAGCATGATACTGTGTCCCAAAGGCAATGGAAGGCCATATCCAACTATTTTCAGCTTTTCTCGGCTCCATGGAAAGTTTCCAAATTGCAGTGTTGTAAAAGGAGAATAGAGTTAAAGTCTTATGAAGTTACAGACTAATGAACAGTAGCAGCAGGTTCATCCACAATCCAATTACTTGGAAAGTAAATGTACCATATCTAGTTAGTGATATTGTTTAATATTTAATCCTGTGAAGCCAAAGCATGAACATTAAAGTTCTCCAGCAAACCCTGGAAGCATGAAAATAAAGTAGAAAGGTAGCAAATCTTCTACAGAAAAGAAAAACCCTGTAAAAATTGCCTTTATACAGACTGCACATGTGCTCTTACAACAGGATGAATGGAAACTGATTCAGTTCTCATTTTGTTTCCCTTCTGTCAAAAATAATTAAAAGTAGATTAGGTTTGTTGCGGTCTCCATAACGGTCTTCTCAGACTCTGTAATGCTTGACAGCCTATTTAAAAAGGAGCATTATTTAAGGTTACATAATTCTGAATGTAAACTTATTAAAAATAAGTTTCTAATAAAGGGCTGGTACAAAGACGACTCATTAGACTCATTATTATAAGCATTATTACTTCTTAATTCATGTGACTCCTCACATGAGAGATACTGAGGCCTCCAAATTATGAGCTCCATTTCATCAAGGACTTAAACCAATTCCCATGAAGAAAACAGAGAATTGTAAGCCCTCTCACCACCTATGGTAGAATTTGGAACTATCAGCTCTACTCTTATTCCAATATATGGTATGAATATGGTGAGTCTCCGGAGGAATAACACACACACTCCGTTGTGTTTATGTTTATAGGAATGCCACATTTGCTTGTTCACTATAACTCGATCCCTGGGCCAAATTCTAATTGTACTGCAATTTCACTGGAACTCAATTACCTTAATTCCAGTTATTGTCCTAGAACCCTCACACCATACCTAGCTCTCTTCCTCCTGCCTGTAGAATCTACAGCCCATTTTACATGTACTCAGATGCTATCTGTAATCCAGTGTCAAGCCAGATAGATTACACAGAGTGGTGAGTTTCACCCATAGAGACTAACATGGCTGAATTGTGTGTCCCATTCACAATATCGACCTCCTTTTGATTGCCTGTAAACAAAATAGACAAAAGCAAAAACGTTCTCTTTTAGGAATATTTTCTACCGTTGGTTGCACACTGCTTCCCCCCCAGTTCAGATCATGTAGTCAGACTTATACTCGTCTCCTTTTCTCGAGAACCCATCTCCCTAGTCACAGGGATATATTCTAGAAATGACAAACGCCAGCCCTGACAGGATTTTTCAAATTTGAATTGAAGGAAGAGCCACTTTCACTTAAACGGTGGAAGTAAGAGAGTGTGACACCCAAAGCAATAACACTAGGCTACAGTACTGTACATAATGCTGAGGTCGCATCCACATCCTCTTAGCCAGTATTACTGTTTCCATGCAAATGGCTCAACCTCCATCAGATAATACCTGTATCTCTTTGTCTGCAGACTTTCCTGGCCTCTAGATTCCTCTCTGTGCACATATGTGGCAGTCAAAAGCGATGAGGAATGAACACTCCATGAGAGCAGCCCTCATTCATGATTGACAGGAGCTGGTAGGTTACACACCCTAATTCCCTTACTCTCTGGGTGGGATAACAGGGAGCTACCGAATCTAGACCGACTCCTAGACCTCCAGTTGAATAAACTCCAGTGGCATTTGGTAATGTATCATGTTATATCTTCCTTACTTCCCTGATTTCTGTTTTTCCCTTTAATCTTTTAGAAAAGCCTCCAGAAAACATCTTACAAAACCCCACATGCACTCCAAATATACTACTGTGTTGGAAGGTTTGCTTTGGGGAAAACCAAATAAGATATTTAGGAATATAGACTAAGTCAGTTTTAAGGAATAAAATTATCAATCAAAGAGACGAAGAGGTCTGAAGTAGAGACTGCTTGTGGTACCTAAGATACCCTACCCAAGAATCCTGGCCCATTTCTAAAACTTAGTGTTTCTTTTTTTCTATTCTATGAACCATGCCGGTATTCGTTTAGTACCTACTCTTTCCTCCAAATTGAAAAAAAATTAGTGTTCAATATTTTGTTCCCAGAGAATCCAAATATAGATATAAATACCATCCTAAACTATGTTCTTGTTGTAGGCTGATTAATGCCTCTCCCGACCACCCCCCCCAAAAAAAAATCCATGTCCTAATTCCTGGAACCTGTGAATGTTACTTTATATGTACAAAAAAAAAAAAAAGACCTTGGAGAGTAAGGATCTTAAATTAAGGATATTGAGTTAGGGAGATTATATAAATATGTATTTATATAACATAATATATTTTTTATATTATTCAACTATAATTGAAAAAGTTTTAATTATTTTTTTTTTTAAAGCAGAGAGTATGTTTAGGGGTAGGGATGACTTTGAGCCATCTGTGTTACACTGACAATCCAAGCCTTAAAAGTAAAAAAATCCTTTAACAATAGATGGTACTTTACACATACAATGTTCAGCTACAAATGAATCATAATTACACTAAAAATTAGAGACTTTGGAGGCATGATTGAATTAAGGATCTTGAAATAGGGAGATTATCCTCCTTTATCCAGGTGAGCCCTAAATGAAATTAAGTATATCCTTTTAAGAGAGAGGCATAGAGTGATTGGACCACACAGAAGCGACCAGAGAGACAGACATTGGAGTAATGTGGCCAAATGGAAGAGGCAAAGACAGATTTCCTCTTAGTCTCTAGAAGGAGTGAGGAGGCCCCGCTGACACCTTGATTTTGGCATAGTGATACTGATTTTGAAACTCTGATCTCCAGAACTGTAAGAATAAATTTCCGTTGTTTAAGCCACCAAGTCTGTGATTATTTGTGACTAACACAGTCCCAACCGAGCACTACGGTAGAAACCATGTTTTAGATACCAGGTCTCTAATCCTGTTGGTACTCTAACTTCCTTTCTTATTTTTTCCAACTTCTTTTTCTTCTCTAGCTGCTCATCCACCTGAAGTACTAGCCTCAGTCCTGGCTGGATCCCAGGTTTAGTCAATTTAAACTAAACCATATCATCTTATGAACAATTTCCATAGTGGCTTGTTTACCTAAAGTATGACCATACTCCCATCCTTTTTAGTTTTCTTTGTATGTGTGTGTATTTTTTTCTGCTAAATCCTTCATCATTTTAAACTTACTCTAACATAAATAGTCATTGGGCACACTGTAAGATTTTACATATATCTTCATAAATATATATATTTATGTATTCTGAATTATCCAACCTGCCACAGGTAGAATTATCCTATATTCTAATTTTATGTATGGAATAATTAGAGAATTCTTAAAATGGTGTTTGTAGGTACTCTAACTTCAAATATTAATGTAAATAAGTTCTATTTAATTTGTTATTTATTGCCTATTTTCATTATAAACATGCAAAATATATAATTTTAAGCAAACTGAACATAAGGAAAATTGGACTTAGGGCCAGTGGCTTTAGGAGAGTGATAGGCTTTTTTTGTGACTAATATTTCTACCCTAGAATTTATCTACACTAAGACATTATAGTAAGGAATTGCAAAAAGGTAAGAGTTTGAATGTTGCTTAATCATTTATTAGCTGTAAAAGTCAGAGAATTCACTAAATCATTCTGTTTCCTCATCAGTAGAGTGGGTATAATTTCCCCTGCTACGTGTAGTTTTTATAATGATTAAATTTATTAGTGTACAATGTACTAGTAGAGCATCACATATAAAATTAGTACCCTCAAATATTGTGATGAGCTAAATTTGAGGTAGGTGTTAAATCACTGTCATAAATATCTCTGGCTATTTCACCTCCTCCCTCACTTTAATTATTATAGGAAGAATTAGTGTCAGAAAGTTTGCTTTATATCCTAAGGAGTGTTTACTTAATAGAAATTCTGCGTGAAGATGGTGTTAGTAATAAAGTATAAGTTTAAATAATATAGCTAAATGATGTATTTTAATTAAATTTTTTGAGATGACATTTGTTAGTAAAATGATGTAGGTTTCAAGTGTACATTTCTATAATACACCATCTATATATTGCATTGTGTCACCACCCAGAGTCACTTCTCCTTCCCTCACTATATATTTGACCCCCTTTACCCTCGTCTACCATCTCCCTCTCTCCTACCTTCTGGTAACCACTAAACTGTTGTCTGTGTCTATGAGTTTTCCTTTGTTTGTTTGTTTGTCTTATTCCTTTGTTGCTTTCAGTTTTATATCCCACATATGAGCAAAGTCATATGGTTCTTGACTTTTTCTGTCTGACTTATTTCACTTAGCATGCTACTCTCAAGACACATCCAGGCTGTTGCAAGTGGCAGTATTCCATCTTTTCTGAGTAATATTCTATTGTATATATGGATCACATCTTCTTTATCCAATCATCTATTGAAGGGCACTTTAGATGTTTCCATGTCTTGGCCACCATGTATTACCTGTAGAGAAAAATTAATGAGGCTCTATTATACAACTGGCACTATTGTCAGGACAAAAGTTACTTGACCCTTCAATGGAAGCAGAGTTGAAACATGGCTTCTGTAATGTAATGTACATATATAGAAATGGCTTTAACCTTGAAGTCCATAATTTGCTAGAACTTTCTCCACTCCTGCAAAAAGCACATCCTTTCCACACCTTGTCCATTTTTCCACCGGAATCTCAGCCTACCTTTCTGATGCCACCAAATCACCACCCCTCCTTGTACCCCACACACCTACAAGCCTAAAAATACATTTTCCTAGCAACCTTCCCTCATTCACACATTCCTGCTCTCAAGAAATGAGTAGAGATCTTTGATAGACTCTTGCCTATTCTGCTCCCATTGCCTTTTCCTTTCCCAATTCCCCACTTGTCATTTCTCCCAGGTAATATACTCATGGATTCAGAGAACTCTGGCAGCATTTCATCTAGTAAACTGTCCCTGATACCCATAAATGATACAGGTTAACTGATACAGTAAGATGAAAGTCTTTCTCCCTTCTGTTTCGTCACTTGAAAATTTTTATTATTCAACTTAACATGATATTAAGTGAAAACAGATTAAGACACAGTCCTTAGCCAAGATTTGGGTCTCAGTGATTATGCATTGAATGAATAAATAAATAAGAGTCAAAACTATTATAAGAGCTGAGTCTACTGCATTTTTTTATAGCAGAAACGTTATAAATGACATTCAGCTTTTTCAGGGGATGTCCCCTAAAACTTATTCAATACAAAATGTCACTCAACCATAGTTTTGCTACATTGCTAATGAAGTAGAATGAACACACATTCGTTCTAATATTTAGGTTTTATACTGTTTGCATTTTCAAGCTAGTAGGATTTGGAAAAGAGCTGGATAAAAGACTTAGAACGGCTAACAGCACCACCACCCCCTAAAATTTTTTTAAGGGTCAGTACTGATATGATCAAATTCATTTTACAAAATTTGGTCAGAGAAGGTTTTTTTTAATAAGTGCAACAAACCTTTTATTCTTAGCTGAAAGAACATCCTTATACCTATAAGAAATGTTATAGAGCTAAGAATGTTACAGAGCTAAGAATAAAGATATTCATATCTTAAATTGCAAGTATGGGATTATATATATATATGTACATATACATATATATTACTTATACATATACATATATATTACTTATACATATATATGTATATACATATATATACATATACATACATACATACATATATATATATATATATATATATATATAAAACTTAATAGAAATGGTCTTAAAATGTTAGCATTTCATTCTTCATATACTGTGTGATGTATTACGGCCATTATTTTTCCAATTGTTTAAAACTGTGCATTACATGTACCAAGGTCAAAGGGCCCAAACACAGATTTACCCTGAGGATTAACTCTCTCCTCTAATACTACAGTAAATAACCTTTGTTTACAGTGTAGATCTGACATTTTCTAACGCACTATATGAGTTACTTGACTTCATTGAACCTCAATTTATATATCAATAAGATAAGAATAAAATATATATCTCAACATTGGTGTGAAGATTAAAAATGGGATAATACCTCTGACATATGATAGAAATTAACTAATCTTCTTCCAGACTGCAAAGCAAGTATGTTGAGATGGCTTGAGTAAGGAAGAGAAACTTCAGAATTTGACTCATTAATCTCCCTAATCTCTATGAAATTTAGGAGAATTGTGAGTGAATACTCATGCTCATATACAACTGTGTAACTCTTGATTCTGCTCTTTAATAACCTCCCATTAGGTTTTTTGAGGCATTTGCACTGTTAGTTCAGAACTAAATTTAAGCAAATGTCATGAATGGACAATTGAATCCAGATTGGGTCAGCAATCTATAGCCTACAAGCAAAAATCCAACTTGCTGGCCATTTTGTAAATAAAGTTTTATTAGAACACATCATGCTCATTTATTGGCATAGTGTCTATGCTGTTTTTGTACTACAATGCCGGAGTTGAATAGTTGCAACAGAGATCATGTGGCCCACCACTTTTTTTCTATTTGGCCCTTTACAGAAAATGCTTGCTGAGCCCTGATGTATACAACTCAGGAAAACAAAGCTGTACTACAATTGAGAATGGCTTTATTTGATTGAAGGAGGTAATTCTGAGTAGGGGTATGATTGGGAATATACATCAAGGAAGCTCCAGAATAATTCAATCTTGAAACAATTTTTGAGGCTGACTGTAGATTTCTGTAATAGTAAAATGTGACAGTTTCCATATAGATCATTCAGAGTAAATTTAATTGACTCAGTTTAAAGGATTTCATCATTCGGGCAGCTAAAATCATAGAGTGGTTATCTCATGATTTCAAAATGATCAAATTGGTCTGAATAGCCATATCTTTTCCATAAATTACTATAATTATATGATTGTAAAAAATTAGTTAACTGGACAATGATAGTAACTAGTGAACAAGTTTTCTAAAACTGGTATCAACGGTTTACAGTCAAATTGGTAGTTTATTATAAGACATTTTTATTTAAGGTGATATATTTAGTTTCTATTTGCAATATAGATAAACAGATGGATACAAGTAATATATCCCTAATTTTTGTGCCCTGACTCCTCTTTCATTAGCTATTCAAAGATTAAAACCCAAGAACTGAGCAGTTAGGACTGCCTAGTTTAATATCTTTTATATTCAAAGCTCTCAACAATTGTTTTATGGTGGCAATACATCAGATTTATTATAGTTGGTCTATGTGGCTAAATCAGGGTAGATTTCCTAACATTTGTATGGGAGAATTTTAAGAGTATGTTTATTCATAAACACAATACAAAGCAGCACAAAAAAGAAAAAAGAAAAATCAAATGTAATCCACCATACAGAAGGATAATCACTGTTAACATTTTCCTCTGTATGTTTAATATTCTCTTTTGTTTCTCTCCATCACACCCTTAGCATCTGTTGTACAAACCACTCTCTCTGTGCTGTTGTTGTTTTTTTTCAGTTACATTATATTATCTATCAATACACTTATACACCATAATTTTTAGTATTCCAACACAGAAGTACATTATTTTTACAATTTACCAGTATTGTGTATCCAAATTATATATAAATTTCTAAATATTTGCAGGTGTCAATAAAGCTGGGATATCTTCCAAAGGCTTCTTTGTCCATATCTCTAACTTCTTTGATAGGCAAACTCCTAAAATGGAAGTATTGGTTCAAATTATATTTATTTATTAATTTTCTTCCTTAAAATGTTTTGTTTATGTGATAACCACCATACCACTTTTTTCTGTTTGACTATAACCTTTGAATGTTACAAATATATAAAAAGAGTCATTCTTATAACACCAGAAAGACTGTGTAGATTTATTATTCTCTTTTGTAATTCAGAAATCCAGAGGCCAGAGTTTACACAAAATTATGCTAGAGAATATTTACTTTGTTTATACCGGGCCTAAAAAGTATTTACCAAATACATAGACCTTTTTGCTGGCATAAAAGTGAGGAGTATATGCTATTATTCCACATTTATATCTCTGTGTATATGAGAGCAATAATAGCAATACGCAAATGCTTACATTATGTCTAATATAATGGGAGTAGATCTACTATAGGAATTAAAATCACCACAGAAATGGATTATCATGACTTCCTAAAGGTTATTATATGGAAGAAGTCATAAAATAAATCATAAATATTACTTTACAAAGAATGAATATTTTTAGCTTGAGTTAACTGAAATGTCTTATGTTTCCTTTAAAGTATCTTTTTTTCTAAGATTTATAGCATTTATTCTAAAATATATTCAATACATCTCTAAAGCAAAAATCGTGCTGATTTCACACAGGAAGCAAATGAAATTTCTTAATTTCATTTTTAAAATAAGCCATTGTATTGCCTATTTAGCAAAGTAGCCAAATCCTGATTGCTTTATATATGAATTAGTGTCTATTGTATATTTTGTAAATTAGATAATGAAATTGTCTACTGTGTAAAACAAGCTATTTTTCCTTAATCAGTCTGCTTTACCTGACCTTACATATTTATAGGTATTACACAAAAGTCCCGATTGATATACTTCAAAGATTATATAAACAAAGGGAAAATTTTATTTGTAGTATCTAATGACAAAATACCATTAGCTTATTGATCTAATTATATTCAATTTAGAAAATGTGATCCTGAAAATTTACAAGTGAGCATCACTTGTCCACATGAAAATCATAACCTGTACAAAAAAAAAAACAACAACAAAAAACTGTAATGAATTATAATTTTGGTCATCTAAAATAATGGCAATGCTTCCACTTTCTAGCCCCATTCCCACTTACCTTCTCTCTCCCATACCCCACTTGCTTTCATATTCTATCCTTGAGGCACGTTACTGTGGTGGAACAACTGTGTCCAGGCCATAGGATGTATCTCGTGGAGCCAGGAAGATTTTACAGAGAACATAACAGAAGGTTAAGATGGTCAAGGGGTTGCTTTTGGGCCAAAATGAGTCCAGACTCAAAGTAGTCAATAGACCTGAGTTGACTCTGAAAGACAACTGGATACAATAATGGAAATGAAGCAATATAAGTATTCATTCCTCCAAATCTTTATTTTCCTATTATGTATGGATATACATAAGTGTGTATGAATATACACACTTAACCGCAGAACCCAGAAAACAACTTCTATGTTCCATAAATAAATGTTAGTTTGGGTTCATATTTTTCACACAGATCTAAGCAATGGAATGTATCAATTTTAAGAGAGCTTTGTGACTAAACCTGCTTAGAGGCTGTGGATGTGGTGGAGTGGTAAATTAGTCTCCTATGGCCCTGAATTACAATAATTTCCTTAAAACTTATATAACTTATATACAGGTAAAGAAATAATTTGTCAGTTAAATAAGTCTCAAAGACCAACTTTTTCATTCATCAACTCATTTGAACCCATAACAATTATGAAATAAGTACAACTTTTATCTATATTTTCACAATGAGACAATTGAATCACAGAATATAAAGTGCCACAGTGTAAATCCATGCTGTCTCACTTATGAATACTAAATATACATTTACAGTAACAATAGCTACAACAGCTAACATCTAGTGGGTTCTCACTGTGCCTAAGAGAGGTTGAAATACATTATATGGATTGATTACTCAATCACATGGAGTCCTTGCAACAATGTTTTGAGGTAGGTACTAATACTATCTTCATTTTTCTGATTAAAAAAGCACTGAAATAGAAATGTCAAATATCACAACTACTACCACTTATCTATGAAATAACAAAGCTAGAAGAAAACATAGGGAGTCCTTCATTTTACTGTCTGGATAAATACTTTATTTAATATACCTTTAACTAGAAAAAGGACCCCACCATCATTTTTCCCCGAGGATGGGGGGAGAGGGGTTGACACAGTGTGAGGTATATAGATGATAAATGTCTAACTATTACATTGTTTTGTGCACCAGAAACTAATATAAAAAAATAATCAAAAAATTATCTTGGTTATTGTAACATTCTTATTCCTATGTATAAATTTGAAAATCACTTGATATTTACAAAGGGTGCCAAAAATGTATACACATTTTAAGAAAGGAAAAAACTGTATTAAAATTGTAATACTCAATATATACCAATAACAAAAGATGAATACAAGTCACATTTGACTTATACAATTGCAAAAGGTGCTCAAAGTGGTTACCATCAGTGTAATTTTAATTACAGTTTTTCCCTTCTTAAAATGCGTATACGTTATTTTGGCACCCTCTGTATTTTTTTAATCTTTAAATTTACTGAAGATTCACCACACCTTAGCAAGTATAAATTCATTTTTTATTCAATTCTCATTAAGATTTTATGATCAGAAATATTACATAAATAAAATGTTACCAAGCTAGTCACTGTGCATCTTTATATTAAAGGCAATGATAGTAAAAATACACCTACATTTCTATTTTCAAAATCATTAGTGAAAGCATCAGCTCAGTGTTGGCAAAAGATGGCTGTTAAAGTTGCCCCATATCAGATTGAACTGCATAAAGTTGCCAAAATAATTTGACCGGTTTTGACCTACAAAAATGGCATTTTCCTATGTTCAGCCTCATACTGTGAATAGGATTTATGCAAGCTATGGAAGATATCCATAGATTTAGATGCAGAACTTGCAACTCTATCCAAAGCTAGAATTAATTATGTATTATTATAACTCGCCAAATTTCTCTACCAGTTGATTAAACCTCAATATGTATAGCTACAATGTTTTTAGCCAATTAATGCTCTGAAATTTACTGAATGGTGTTGCTGGGAATACAAAATATACAACCATCAGCATTTTAAAATCAATAAAAGGAAACACATGTTGCATCATGAGAACATCCCTAACCATGAAAAGTCGGTTTTAATGAAGGTGTTTAGGGTAGGATTTATTTAAGAATTTGTACAAAGACCAACTGTGGATTGATCTCACAGACCTCTTTAAGGTATATTGTATAACTTAGTGAATGTTTCCTTTAAAAGAAAAAAAAGTAGTGAACTAAAAAAGCAAAGGCTATTAAGAAGAGTAACAGGCAGTAGTAGTTATATTTCACATAACCATCCAACACATGACATATATTTCTTTTAATTAAAACATGGTAGAATGCATGAATTTGGTAATCTGTCTCATAATGCTCATAAGCTGAGTAGCAATAAACTTTACTAAATACTAAGTTTGAGAAAATGCTGTGTAGCAGATGGTGACTATGAGCCTCAAGTCTCTCCCAGAGCTGCAAACAGTACCATCTGCTGCTCTGCTGATTTCTTTTTTGTTCATTGGTATCAAATTTAATGGGGGAATCACAATTTACATTCTAATTTTACACCATGGCCACAATGATGGTAGCTATTATCTTCCTCAATGTAAACTTTTTCAATATCGTAAGGAATTTTGTTTTTCCTATTATCAAAAAAATAATAAGAAGAAGACAATTAGAGACATCTACTCTTCATTCATGACAGAATAACAGAAACCAATTTACTCTTTAATAACAAGGTGAAACATCACATCAAATGTATGAAATACTTTTCCAGACACTGGACCTCCGGCAACAAAGGATGGATCCCTAAGAAATGGAAAATAGACATCTAACATTTCTCTAGCTTACTGTTTTGACAGAATTTCCAGGACAAGACACATAGAGGGAAAGCCTAGATTAAGCTCAACAGACTTCCTGAGTTAAGGACACAGACGTGAGAGTCTGGGAAAACAACAAAAGTAGACACCACAGTAAAAGTACTAGAGAGGAAAGAGAAATACAGAGAGATAACTCTGGGTATCTGCAAAGGGATCACATCCAGTACTCAGCAGAATATTGATCAGCAAACCTGTGTGAGGAAACACCAGTTATGGGAGAAAGAACAGCCAGAAAAGATTTAAGGTAACAGTACCTAGCACGTACCTGGGGCTAGAAATAATGTCAGAAAGTAAGAACAAAATGATCAAATTGTTTCCAAATTAATTATTTTCCAGATAAAAGTTTAATAATATTTATAGAACTGAAAAATGTTCAAAACTCAAATACATAAAACTCATAATGTCTGCTACACAAACAAAACTTAGAAGAACATAAAGAATATAAAGAAAATAATGAGGAGAAAAATCCAATCAATCAATTAAAAATGGTGCAGATGTTAAAATTAGCAAATAACATTAAAAAGTGATTAAATTAATCGCCATATATTCAAAAAGTTAAGCAGAGGCCAAACTTTCAGAGAGCAAATTGTCTCCCCTATAGAAATTTTAAAACTACAAAATTGACAAAATTAATTATTTAACATTCTGAAAATCAAACAAGGTATATGACAATATGTGAAGTGTTTGTATTTTTAAACCTGCAGGCAATGAATCTTTTCTGCAAAAGTTGAATGAGACTCACTAAATTTAGAGGAATAGATGATACACTCAGTGGCACTGTCAATGGATCAATAGAAAGTTCATAATCTGATACACATATTGAAATGGGAAGAAAGATTTTAAATGATCAGGCTCAGAAATCTGTGGAACATCATCAGGTATACTAACATATATGCAATTGGAGTCAAGAAGGAGAGGAGCAAGAAAAAACTTTCATAAAAAATATTTGAAGAAAAATGGGCAAAAAATTACCAAATTTGTTGAAAAATATTCATCCACAAATATTCATCCACACATTTAGAGCATCAAGAAGCTCTAAAAAAAAGGAAGAAAAAGAAAAGGCAGGATAAGTATAAAGAGATCCTCTCATAGATATATCATAAGCGAAAAGTTGAAAGAAAAGAGCAAAGAAAAAAAAAATGTGACACCATCAAGAGAAAAACAAAAGACTAATTTTGTTCAAAGAACCCCCAGTAAGATTAACATCTGACTTCTCATCAGAAACAAAAAGATCAGAAATAAGTGGAATGAAAAATTGAAAGTAGTGTAAGAAGGAAAAAGAAGTCAACCAAAAATTGTATATCCAGCCAAATTATCATTCAAAAGTGAACATGAAGTAAAGATATTCCCCAAACAACAACTAATGAGAGAATTCATTGCTGATAGACATGCTTTCAAGAATTAGTAATAGAAATCCTTCAGACTGAAACCAGATATCATAAATAGCACCACATAATTACTCAAATCTACATGAAAAATAAAGATCACTGTAAGTGCTATATATGTAGCTCAATATTAAGATTCAATAGGTATATAACCTTTTCATTTATTGTCTTTATCTCTTCACTAGACACAAAATTGCAGAAAGTAATATTATATAACATTGTTTTTCGGATTTTAATGAAAATGACAACATAAAAGATGTGAATGAAATAGAAATATACTTGAAGAAATTTTCTATATTTTACCAGAAATAATTGTTAATCTGCAGAATTTTGTTATGAGATGCATCTTATAATGTATATTTTAAAAATTTTTTGAAATATAGTAAAAATAAAATCAATAGATTAATTAAATTGATATGCAAAAATAACTTTAAGCTAAAAAAATTTTATTGGTGATCAAAAGGTACATTCTATATTTATAAAAGTGCAAATACTTCAGGAAGATAAAACAATTATAAATGCATTTTCACCTAAAATCAGAGCCCCAAAACTCAGAAATAAAAATTAACAAGAAAGAAAGGAGGAAAAGACAATTCAACAATTATAATTGGAAGTTTCAATACACTGCTCTCAATAATTTATAGAAAAACTAGACGGAATTAGCATATACGTAGTACACTTGAAAAACGTTATTAACCAACCCACATAAATGATATATAGAACACTCCAGTAAACAATGCAACAAACATTCTTTTCAAATATACAAAAATACTCAAACAAGTATTAGAAACTGAAATTTAGCCATATTTAAAATGGGTTATATGCTACACCAAGTGAAATTTATGCCAGACATGTGAGGTAGGGTTAACATTAGAAAAAAAAAAAAATGTAATGCACACCATTGATAGAATAAAGGGCAAAATGGTGCAAGATTCGTTCACTGCAAAATATACTGAGAGAAATTAAAGATCTGAATTAACGGAGAGACCTTTCATATTCAGGAGTTGGAAGAAACAATATTGTTAGGAAAGCAATTAATTCTAAATTGATTTATAAATTAACACAATCCTTATCAAAATCCCAACAGAATTTTTGTAGAATTTGACAAGCTGACTCTAAAATGTATATGGAAATGCAACAGACGAAGAATAGCCAAAACAATTTTGAAAAACAAGGATAGAATTGGAAGATCTATACTACCTGATTTTAAAACTCATTATATAGACGCAGTAATACAGTATGATATCGATGTAATTATAGGCATATAGATCAATAGAACCGAATGGAAAGTACAGAATAAATCTTTACAATTTAATTGATTTATCCTCAATTAATTTTCAATAAAGGTGCCAAAAAAATTCAATGGAGAAAGCAGTCTTTTCACCAAACCCTTCTGGGGAAATTGCATATCCACATGCATAAATAAATGTATGCACATACACTTTTGTGCTTCTAAAGATCATGAAGAAATTAAAGAAACCATAGTCTGAGAGAAAATAATTACAAACCATATATTTGATAATGGACTTATATGCAGAACATAAGAAGAACTCTTACAGGGCCGGCCCGGTGGCTCAGGCGGTTAGAGCTCCAAGCTCCTAACTCCGAAGGCTGCCGGTTCAATTCCCACATGGGCCAGTGGGCTCTCAACCACAAGGTGGCCGGTTCAATCCCTCCAGTCCCGCAAGGGATGGTGGGCTCCGCCCCCTGCAACTAACATTGAACACAGCACCTTAAGCTGAACTACCGCTGAGCTCCCCAAAGGCTCAGTTGGTTGGAGCGCGTCCTCTCAACCACAAGGTTGCCGGGGTTCAACTCACACAAGCGATGGTGGGCTGAGCCCCCTGCAACCAGCAATGTCAACTGGACCTGGAGCTGAGCTGCGCCTTCCACAACTAAGATTGAACGGACAACAACTTGACTTGGAAAAAAGTCCGGGAAGTACACACTGTTCCCCAATAAAGTCCTGTTCCCCTTCCCCAATAAAAAATCTTTAAAAAAAAAAAAAGAACTCTTACAATGTAACAATAAGACAAACAACCCAATAAAAAAATAGGGGAAATATTTGAACTGATAATGCATCAAAGAAGATATACAAATAAATAGTAAACACCAAAGATGATACTTAATATTAGTCATTAGGTAAGTGCAAATTAAAATCCTAAGGAGATCACTACCTACCCACCAGAATGCATAATCAAAAGACAGAGAGTACCAAGAATCGTAGAGGCTGTAGAGAGACTGGAACTCTCATGTATTGCTGGTGGGAATGTAAAATGATACAACAACTTGGAAAATAGTCTGGCACTTTCTTAAAAATTTAAACATGCACATGTTATGTGATGCAATCATTCCACTGCTAGGTATTACCCAAGACAAAAGTAAGCATATATTCATACAAAAACTTGTACAGCTTTTTCCTTGTAAATGTGCATACTATGTAAATTTGTACGTAGAAGTTTTATTTTAACATCCCAGAAGTTCAGACAACTCAAGTTTCCATCAATAGGTGAATGAATAAATACATTATGATGTATACATACAATGGAATCCTATTCAGTAATAAAGAGAAATGAATTGTTGATACACATAATAACATGGATACATTGTGAAATAATTATACTAAATGAATAAAGCTAGTCAACAAAGAGTACACACTGTATGATTCTATTTGTATAAAATTCTAGAAAATGCAAACCAATCTATAATGATAGAAAACATATTAGTGGTTGCCTGAACCAGAGGGATCATTGGGGTTGGTGCAAGCAAGCAGGATTACAACGGTTGCAAAATAATTTGGGGATTGATGGATAAGTTAATCATTTCAAGATTTCATATATATATATATATATGTGTATATATATGTGTGTATATATATATACATATCCATATATATATATATGTGGATATGTGTATATATATATATATGGATATGAATACATACACATTCATATATGGATATGAATACGTATATAAAACTTGTCAAAATTACCAATTACTACTATATATATGAATATATATATATAAAACATGTCAAAACTTACCAATTACTACAATTTAATTATGTGCAGTTTATCATGTCAATTATACCTCAATAAAGCTATTAACTTACAAAGCCCAGCTACAGTTCATACTGTACACTGAAGTATAAAATTTGATAAACGTGAGATATGATGTGGATTTTAGTCATGAGCTATTTTTTAGCTGCTGCACCTGCCTACTTAAAAGATTTCTTTCATGGAGGCACAGATATATTAATTAAGGATCAATCTTAGATAAAATTGAGAAATGTGTTCTTCAAAGGATAGTCCAATCTTCCTAGAAAATATAAAAACTTTTTCAGAGCAGGGACTGGAAGCATGATAGAAAGGAAAAACTGGCTTTACTGTCTTGAAATTTTTCATATTTTTTTGTAAAGTCAAAGGAAGACCTGATATCAAATGTGCAGTTTGAGGAATGAAGAGACAATATAGGCATACATTTATTTGAATTGAGAAATTATAAGGGGGCCATCTTCGTGTAGTATGAAATTTGGTGTGAAATGAAAGATAAAATGTATTGTGTAGAACATGGTCTCAAGTAATTAGAAGTCTGTGGTCTCGTTGGACCTCTGCTAATAACTATCTTTAAGCAAAACACTTAATTTCTCCAAATTGTTTCTCATACATGAAATGAGGAATTTTATAAGATAATGGCTAGCAATATTGTCTATTTGTAAAATACTATGTTTCTAGAAGTCACCTAAGACATGAATGCTGCATTTTTATCCCTATTGTTAATGAATTTTTCTTAGATGAGCAAGGTTTTATCTTTCAATTTTTTATTAAATTACTTTTCAGAGTTTGTTTAAGCAATGCATTTCATATTTTAAGGCTATTTTTTAGATGAACTTGTACTAAGGCTGTATAAGTTGTCAACAAAGCACTTTAAAAAATTAAAAGACATTTAAAAACTTGAAATGCTAGTCTAAAGGAATTTTAATATGTTAATTGTCAAGAAAAAGAAAAGAAAAGTACACGATATGATCACCTGGGCAAAACTACTGTTTCTAAAATAACAAAATGACTCTCATAATGAATAGCTTTGTTATTTTAATTATCTTTAATATGAAATTATGTGGGCTATAGTGATCTGATTTGGTTTATAAATATGTTCATGAATATTTTTAGGGAAAGGTTTTAATGGAGTTTATATTATTTATATTTGTTCTACTCCAATTTGTCTAAGGATACCTATAATATATTGAATAGTTTTTTGTTTGTTTGTTTTGACAACTAAATCACTTCATTTTTCAATACCATGTCAAAGTTGTTCTAAGTAGAAAGTTCTTCCATGGAATTCTACACTCAATATAGCCCCAGCTGGAAGCAAATAAACTTCATTGAGTGTACAGTGTGTTAAAATCCTAACTCACTCATTTGAAATATTGTGACAGTAAACTAGACCAGTGTGACAGTTGGGGTGGTTGAAGCCTGTATAATTTTCCTGTGAATCTATACAATTTTGCCTGAAAGCAACAGGGTTTGAGCTATCTAGAATGTCACAAAATAGCAATACACTCTTTGATTTTGTTGAGATGTTAAAAACATTATCATGTTGCTTAATGCCCAGTATACCTGCTAAGAGAAGCAATCTTCTCAGGATTTTATTTTTAAGCATTTCCATGTCTTGGGACTATTTTTAAATACTATCAGGCAATATGTTTTGAATTATTATCATTTGAACTTTCACAGTACGTTGTTATTCTAATACAGTGTACATTTTTTCAACACAATAAGAGTAAACATTTAATTGATGTAAAATATCAAGTAGCATTTAGTCACATTTTTCCTAAAATTATTTACAGATTAGGTATTTTATCCAGGATTTTTAAAAAGTAATGAAGTTAGAGACACACATACAGCTCACTCCTTGCCAGCAACTAAAATAATATAAGATCATGCTATTTAAAGAGAGCTATGACATTTTTGGGTCTCTTTTTATTTTGTATTTAATTGAGCATGGAGAAAGTTTTTAAATGTGTTTAAACAAACACTTTACTATACTTTTGATAGTTTATTGTTCAGCTGCCTTATATAAAAGGGAGATTATTCCTTTATGATATCTGGGTGATTATGCAGCCAAACTATTAGTCTTAACAAATGTGATGTATTGCCCTAATAAATATTTTAACTGCTTAGGTTAATACATTTCAATTTTATTTGTCATTGTTAATTTACTTTACATTTGGGGATATTAATTCAAGAAAAAAATTGAAATTAACATCCATCACTGATGATTTGATGGCTGTTGCTTCTAACCCAACTGTGGTAGACAACTTTTGTATATTTGTCCACTCCAAGAAACACTCTCTATTTCATAATTGTCATTCATCCTCAAAATTTGGGTTGCTCTACCAAGTTCACTATATCTGTCCTAACTTCACTGACCACAGAAGTTTGGATGAGGAAAGGATAGCTGAGCCAATCAGACACTCCCTGAAAGAAATTTGAGATTGAATTAGGAATGCTAGATATAAAGTCATGTAAACTTTAGAGTGGAGGACCAGTAATGAGAATAGAGAAAATAAGATAACCTGTGCACAAAGAATGAATCAGGTATGAGACATGCCATGTGGCACCTGAGAGGGGATTTGCCTTAGTTCCCAGCAATTTTTCTGGCCTCGACCCTTGTGTGTCTTGACTCTTCTCCTTTTACTAGGTTTTGTGAGCTAAACCTGTATCTTTATATGGTAAAGTATTGCAAGAGCTTAAGTTTGTTTTAATGAAAAATAAAAATAAGAAAGAGATGTACTGTGTACTATTTATCAGCTGTTGTTCTAAGAACTTTATGCATATAATTCATTTAAGCTTTGTAGCCCCTACGAGATAGGTGTTATTACTATCCTTTTTTGATGAGGATACTGAGGCATAGAGAGGCCGTAGAATTTACCCAGAACTTATGCCTCTTTTATATAAGGCAGTTGAACAACAACAACAACAACAAAACTATCGAGAGCATAATAAAGTATTTGTTTAAATATATCAAAAGCCTTTCTCCATGCTCCATAGACTTTCTATATTTACAGGCAGAAAGTCTAAAATAGGTTTCTTGATACTAAATAAATGAAACCAAGCAAAACAACAAAGCAAACAAGTAAACAAAATGGAAACAAACTTAACTAAGAAACCTAGTGAACAGAGTATATGAAGCTAATTGCACTTTGATCTTGATCTATACAAAGGTAGAAAGAACGACATTCCCTTTGCAAATTATCAATTTAAACTGTGAATTCTCAAAGTGGGTGCATGATATTGTTCCAAGTGGGAAAAAAAATTGGTTCCTGGGCATGAAAACAATTTTTATGCATAAATCGCAAATATAGGTACATATACTCATAGTACTACATAATCATTATGTGGTTGTATTTATGGTGTCAAAATTGTATGTGAGAGATAATTAGAAAAAAATGTCTGAAAAAAAGGCCATTTAAGGGGTGGAATGAAAAGAAAAAAAAAGAACTGAGAAACACTGTTTCAAATAAATCAAGGATTTTCCTATGTATATTGACCTCAGCCTCAGCCATGATAAAAACTATACATATTTTTTTCTTACAAAAATCCCTATGAATTTATAGTTCTGGGATTTGGAATCAGCTTTCTATCTACTCTTCTCAAATTCAGAAACAGTATGTAAGCTGTGTTCTGAATTAAAGAACTGCAAAAAATATTTATGTTTCCTGTCATTAATAAAAATTTTAAAAAGAGCACTTTTTGTGCTCTCATTTTATCAAAAATAGCTTTTCTTTTAAATGATGAAACTTGTCACTGGCTCATTCTTCCATGGGAACAGCTGCTCATTGCATATTTGAACATATTTGCTTAAGAAATACAAAATTATTAACATTCTAATCCACTAACCTTTTAAGGCGAGCCAGCTGTGATTATTCACAGCTAGACCATAGCCTTTGGTTTCAGCTTTGTGGAAACTTCTTCCCAGAAAATATTATCTAAACACATTGATTTTCTGAGTAGAAGCTATACCATAAGCAAACCTCAACTATTGGGCTCAAGTTCTAAGGAAAATATTTATTTTAAATATTAATCTACTTTTGTTAAATAGTAAGAATTTTTCATTGCATTTATTTTATTAAAAGCACGGTACTTACTATGTGCTGTAGACTTGGTTCTGTTTTAAATACTTTAAGCTATTAGTTCAATTGTCATGAAGTAGGTACAATCATTACGCTTGCTATTTTATAATTTAAGAAATTTAGCCAGAGTGGTTAAGCAAACTGCCAAAAGCCACACATCTGGTAAGTAAGTGCCAATGCCCAGATTCAAACAGAGGCTGTAGGGCTCTAAACCCTGTGCTCGTCATTATCATTAAACTCTAATATTCCAAGTACCCAGTTTATTATATTATGGATACTTGTTTATCCTCACAGCAACCCAAAGAGCTAACATGATTATCATCTTCTCTTTGACAGGTGGAGACCATGAAGAAAAGAGAGTTTGAGCACCTGACCCCAAATCCCAATAATACTGTTAAGAGATCAGCATCGTATGTGAACCCAGATCCTTTCCGACTCCAGAGCCCCTGTGCTAAACCGCCCCAGGACTTCACACCAATTGCTTCCCAGCATTTCAAGGTATTGCGGGCCATTCAAGGAGAATCACCTGCCTGGCTTGTTTGTGTCACCCCATAGTGTAGTTTGGCATAAATCAATCCGCTAGTCACTGCCGTGTGGGGCGTCATGTGGGGTCTCTGCTCCCGCTCCCCACATAAGAATGCAGGACATGGTGAGGCCAAAAAGGAACACCCACGGAGCCATAGGTAGGGGAGTCATACCACTATACTCTCGCTGGCGGCTGGGTTGGAGACACAGGAAACAGGAGTCACACAATTTTCAACCCTCATTCCGCCGCTTGCTGGCTCAGCCACCATCTTCTTGCTAGCCCCCATTTGCTGCTAGCGTAGCCACGGCAGTTATATTAGTGCCCTATGGGTCACTGGTTACAGCTGACGGCCAACTAGCCACAGCTGATAGCCATTTGATCACAGTCGATGGCCATTTACTACCTGAGCCAGCACCTTTCTATGTGAGGCCGAGAGCCTGGAAACCTCACTCCTGGCTCTGTCCCCACACTCCACCCCTACAGGGTCTCGCCTCACAATCTATGCGATAAGCTTCTTCCGCGAGGGGCCCTGTGCGAGGAGCCTGGAGGTAAAAGCAATATCCTGGACACAGACAGACTCTCTGGGCACAGCCAGGGTTTCTCAGGGCACCACCAGTACTTCTGGCACAGCCAGACTTCCTCGGTTTCTTAGGGTACCACTAGTCTCCCCGGACACAGCCAAGGCCTCTCAGGGCACTGCCACTCCCTCTGGGCACAGCCAGACTTCCTGGACTCAGCCAGGGCCTCTCAGGGCACTGCCACTCTCTCTGGGCACAGCCAGACGTCCTGGACACAGCCAGGGCCTCTCAGGGCACTGCCATTCTCTCTGGGCACAGCCAGACTTCCTGGCTCAGCCAAGGAGACTAGTGGTACCCTAAGAAACCCAAGAAGTCTGGCTGTGCCCAGAAGTACTGGTGGTGCCCTGAGAAACCCTGGCTGTGCCCAGAGAGCCTGGCTGTGTCCAAAATATTGCATTCACCTCCAGGCTCCTCGCAAAGGGTCCCTTGCAGAAGATGCTTGTTGCATAGATTGTGAAGGAGACCCTGTAGGTCTTGAGTGTGGGGACACAGAGTGTGGGGACAGAGCCCCAGAGAGCAGTTTCCAGGCTCTTGGCCTCACATGGAGGGGTGCTGGCTCGGGTAGTAGATAGCCATCAGTTGTTGCTGGTTGGCCGTCAGCTGTGGCCATTGAGCCATTGGCCACTAGTATAACTGCCGCGGCTACGTTGGGGAGTTGAGGAGAGTCGAGGAGAGTTGAGGGAAGTCAGAGAGTCAGTCGGTTGGCAGAAAAGCGGAAAGGAGGTCGCACGTCGTGTGAATCCAGCCTCCAGTGAGACTATTGTGGTATGACTCCCCTACCTATTGCTCCGTGGGTGTTCCTCTTTGGCCTCACCATATCCTGTGTTCTTGTATGGGGAGTGGGAGCTGAGACCCAGCAGGCCGCCCCGCACGACAGTCACTAATTACAGTTTTCTTTTCCATCTGTAATACCCTTTTTCACTCAAATGAGTAACTGGTTGAGCCACAGAGTTCCTTTTTTTGCTTACAGGAATTGAACATATCTGGGAGACAGTCTATGTACAGTTTTGAACTATCCTATATTAATGATTTTGACCTTGCAGAGTCAAGTCCAAATGATGATCACCTACATTTTCCCCGGGTTCTGGTTATAATGGGATCGAACCTTGCATGTTTGGCATGTTCTGAGTCCAGACATGACGAAAGCCACCACCTGTAAATATATGTACTACCTGGTTACCAAAAAAAGAGTTATCTCCGTCCAAATGATAAATATTTATACAAACAATAATCATAATATATGCCATACCATGCTTTATATTGTATTGAGTAGTTCATTTAAAAAGTCACATCACATTCTAATTATGTTGGCAGGGCAGATATTTTATCACCATTTTATAGATGATAAAAATGATGTCTAAATGTTCCAATAATGTCTAGTCATGGTAAAATTAGAGTTGGGATGTGTTACCAATTATGTGGATTTTAATAGATATATCTTTGGTGAAAGGGTCAAGGCAATGCTTCCCATTAAGAAGATAGGTCAGTTTCTGTTTTGCTGTTATCTACTGTAGACCCAAATAACATCTATATCTACAGTAGAACAACTGTGAAAAACATTTAAAAACTGAAAAGTAAATTGGCATATTGTTTTGTCAACAGATTACTAGGTTCCAAGTACTCAATGTATTCCACCTGTCAACTTTACACTCCATCTCTAACCCACCCTTACCAGTCAGTACTCATTACCCAGGTATGTGGTCACTGGAGCAGCTGTATGCCCCCACATACATGTAGGAGGATTACAGAAGTTTTACTCTTCCTCTGCCAGGTTTCAAATATCATGAAACATGTGCTCGTATGTGACTCATCTTTGCTCACAGTTATAGTAGAAATACACTGCTCTGTGAAGATGTTACTATTCACTTTCTAACACAGGGGACATGAAAAGGACACACAGGAAGGAGTTACCATAGAGAAATAAAACTAGGAGATATTCTACAGAACCAGGAGTATTCCAGTTTAAATATATCAATGAATTAATTATAAAGTCTTGTCTCTAATTCATTCTTGTTATTTTATTCTCATAGAATATTAAAATGGAGTGTCTATACATTCAACACAGTAAACGTCTTCTTTTCTGGAAGGTTACTGAGACCCAACTGGGGCCCAAAACAGTAACAAGGAGACCAGCTTCTCAGGCCTGGATCCAATCTCAGCTTCAAGGCAGGAAAAAATGATTTCAATTTTATATTGTGAACTGTGATCATTTGGAACTGATTTTTGGAGTACTCTGTCGCCATATCCTAGCTCAACAATAAATAGTATGGATGAATACAAATTTATTTCATAATTATATATGAGGAAAGATAAAACTCTCATTCTGAAAAGTAGCAGCTGTACTTTAAGGGGACAAGTTTCAAGTAGATCCCTGAGAATTCACATGCCTCAGTATTGCTCTCTTGAGTAATATAGATAGTAACAGTGGGTCATATACATTGAGTGTGCATTGGAGTGGAACATCCATTTCTTCTAGCAGTAATTATCTAAATTTAATGTACTTAAAGATTACCTAGGGTATTAGAAAATGCAAATTCCTTATCCATACCCTTAGCACTTATGACTCAGTACGGGGAACGACTATGATCCAGCGACAAGACATCAAAAAAATCTTTAATGTGGTTCCAGGGAATCTAAGAATGGCAGTGAGCAGTTGAATTGACTACAAAATTTGGTTCATAGAAATCACGCCAAATGCATTTCTTTCTATAAAAAATAATTGGTTCAAGAAAATGGAGAACTAAATTCAGATATTTAGATGTGTATCTATTTAACTAAAATAATGTATTTTATTATATTTTATTCTTATTGCTTTAATTAATATTTAAATGAACATTTAACATACAATCCAAAATGAGTCTATTACTTATAACTTGGATCTATTCCTATTCTATTTTCCTGTGCTATCTGCTTGTTTTCCTCTAGAGAGAACAAGTATATCGTATTTTGTGTTACACTTCCTTTTTTCTGTTCTTGTTTTTGCTTTAGTTTTATGCTCATATATGTAAGCATAAACAATACATTGTGGAATTTTTCCTGTTTGAGAGCTTTACAAAAAATTGTATTCAATTATATACAGTTTTCTGGCACTTCCTTTCACTGCAGTATTATGTTTCAAAGGTTTATTTGTCTTGTTGCATGTGGCTGTCATTCAGTCATTTTCACTCCATTGTGACACCACAATTTTTTTGACCATTCTCTTGTGTATGGTTGTTAGAGTGTTTTCAATCTTGTCTTTTTTTTTTTTTTCACTTATAGTGCTGATACAAATATTTTATAGTTACCTTTTTGTATGCATTTGAATTGTTTGGTCAATGGATATGTGAAAACAAATATTATAAGGTAATACTAACTTTTTTCCAAAGAAATTGTACAATTCATTTCCAAACAGTAAGTTTTCATTGATATTCATTCTTCCAATATTCAGAATTTTCAGACTTCCTAATTATTGCCAGTTTAGTAAGCGTAAAAATGATATCTCATTTATTTCAACACATTTTTGAAAAATAGTTTATTAGGTACACAGTTCTAGCTTGACATTTATTTTTCACAATAACAAGGTGATTTTTTTTCCATTTTCTTCTGGTATCATTTGTTGATATAAAAAAATATGCTTTCTAATTGTATTTCTTTATAAATGATCTGGATTTTCTCTATGTCCACTTTTAAGGTTCTTTTATTTTGTGTTCTGAAAGCTTCAGTATAATGAATTTGGGCCTGACTTATTTTTTATTTGTTCTTCTTAGAATACAGATCATAAATTTTCATTTGTATTTACCATTTCTGTCAGTACTGGGAAATTTATAGCTGTTTTTCCTCAATTCATTTTTAAATTATCTCTCTGTACAACACCAATTAAATGTATATTATACATTTTCATTCTCTCCCCCATATTTCTTAATTCTTTCCTAATTTTCATCTCCTTATCTAAGAAATGCTTAAATCGGGGTGATTTCTCTGATACATCTTCCAATTTTTAATTTCTTCTTTTGTTATTTATCATCTGCAGGTTAATATATCCATTGAATTTTTTATAAGGATTTTCTTTTACATCTAGAAAAATATTTGTTTATTTGTTAATTTGTAGTTTGTTTTCAAATCTTTACATTCGATTATGATGCCCTTTCATTATAATTTCTAATTGCATCTTTTTTCTTGAAATATTTCTTACATAGTTGTTCTTTATTATATATTTGATAATAGCAATATCTGTAGTCTCTCAAGGTGAAAATCAGTTATTTGCTTTTCCTGCTGCCTTTCACACACAGTGTTTGCCTCCTATTGTATTTATTGGACCTCGGTTGTGAACTCACTGCTTGAACATAATCCTGTGAATATGTTGGGATTAAATTAAGGGAGCTTCATTCCAGAGAGAAATTGATTTTGCATCTATCAAATCCAGTGGTCATTACTTCACTGAAAGGGCTTCAGGCCCTCTTTAAAAGTCATGGGTCAGTGTGGGTGCCAGAGTCAGCCTTTCTATTTTACAACTGATTCAAGACTCAGTATCTTAACGCACTCTGCTATTAACATTTTCCTCTGAGGAAAACCTATCTATTGGCAACCAATTCTCTGTCACCAGAAAAGGAAGAGGGAATTCCCTTTTGAGACCTTTCCTGTCACCTAAGAGACAGCAATGCTCCACCATGAGTATCCTAGCCATGGTACCATCTGTAGGGATGCTCAAAGAGCACCTATTTAACCAGAAGGCTGAAAGGGAAGTTTAAAATAATGCCATTGCCAATATCAGAAAATACTACAAATTGCAGTGCTTTGAAATTTATAATTAAAGCATAAACTTTGAATCATTAAACCTTTCACAAAAAAATGAAAGTATTTCTTAATTAGATTTGTGGTATATAAAAATTGACATTTGTACTCATATTGCTGTGTATGGGAAAAAAAACATCCCACTGTGTATGGGAGAAAAAACATCCCACTGGATGTTAGTAGAGGGGATTCATTAACGAATATAAATTTGTGAGAATGAAGGTGAATAGGCGAAAGTGGATCAACTTTGTGGAATGCCACAAAGGCTAATGAGATTTAAAAACTGTGCAAATAACCTTGGTTGAATTTTCATAACTATATCCTCACGATGGCATATATTCACTGTAAATTCAATATTTAAGGGAAACAATAAATTACCAATCAGTTATAGTAATTTGATCATCTTTGAAGGGATGCAGAAGTGTGAGAGGTTATAACTGACTGAACTGATGAACTCATAGCCATTTTCTCATCTTTATTCACGTTCAATTGTTCTTAAATTTTCCTCCCCATTTTTCTTTGTTCCAGCTAAGGGATTGGGAACATTTTTTCTTTTTAGTATCAGTCAGTGTTCATTCACAGAAACAGAAATATTTTGAGTGATCAGATAAGGGATTTATTATAGGAATTGAGCTTTACACAAATATACAAAAGGCTAGGGAAGTAAAAAGTATACAAGGGGAATAGGGGCCACATCCAGTGCCTCTGAGAGGCCAAGTGGGCCAGCAAAAGAGAAAATGGTGGAGAAACTGATGAGAGGAGTCTGTAGGTCTGCAGCAGAGCATCTTGGAATGGGCCTGGGCTTTTATTGGTCAGCAGGGTGAGTGGTCCAAAAGGAGACCTGGAAGCAGAGGAAAGGAAAGCAAGTACAAACTGGAATCTGCCAGACTTCTGTGTCTGTGTGTCACCACAGTGAACCACTATTTCCTATGGAGAATAGTAGCTGTTGCTTTACTTCTGCCTCCCAAATCTCACAAATGCACTTTGTCTATGCAATTCTAACCAGGAAGATTACAGGATGGGGATTCTGGGAAACAGTTCCAGTTTTAAAAAGCGATTAAAAATATTCCATCACAGTCGCTTTTAGTTGACTTTAGTAGTTTTTGACATTCTTCACTTCTCAAAAAACAAGAGCAATAAAATTACAAGATACAAAGTTCACTGAAGGTGTATTTTCCTTATGAAAGATTACTAAGGGGCATCCCAGTTGCAGGTACCCCCTCTCATAAGAGAGCTGTACTTTCACTTTAATAAAAATCTTTGTTCCTCTAAAAAAAACAACAACAAAAAGATTATTAAGATTTTCCTTAATAGGGATGTGTATATAAGTATATATTTACATATATATGTAAACGTATACGTATACATTGTATGTATATATGTGTATATATATATACGTATATATTTATATAGGTACTATGTATGTATATTTAAAATATATTAAAGATAGATAACTAGATAGATAGATAGATAGATCTGACATAGACAGTGACTTTATAAAATGTGTGGGCATAGGGGTAACAGACTCATGTATTATTTAATATTGATATGAATTTTTGCTATTCACCAGATGATGTTCCGTGTGTAACAAATAGCACAAGGAATTTTTTATAGTTTTATAACATCTTACTATTACAAAATATCTGTTCCTTCTCTGAAGATAAATAGTATGTTCCATTAAATGTCAGAATTTTAGAAATTTGATAGACGGTTTCAATTTCATGTTCTATCAAAAGGCACCAAGGAATCTTCCAGATGAAACACATAATATAAACATGTATTCAGTCATGTTTCTCTGAGCTTTGTTCTTCCCATTCCAATATAAGAAATCATTTAACTTGTTATCTCTGCCCATTGGAGATATGTACAGATTTTGTGGCAATAGAACCTGATGATATTTAAAACATATTAAAATAAATTAGTATTTAAGCAAATTAAGAGAGACAAAGAAATCTGTATTTGAAGTAAGATAAATAAATTTGTGTTTAAATATCATGATTTGTTCCTCTACATTTTGACATGTTATTCAAAATGTGATATTTGGAGGAGTTTAAAATAATGAATATTACTCAGCCATAAGAAAAGATGAAATACTTCCATTTGTGAGAAGATGTATGGATCCTGAGATTATCATGCTAAGTGAAATAAGAATAATTTTACTAACCAATAGATAAAAAAAAGAAAAAGTGAAAAAAGTAAAAATATAAAATAAAATACTCCCCAATAAATTTAATAAAAGATTAAAAAAAAGAAAGAAGTTGGACAGAAAAAGTCAAGAATCATATGAGATATAAAACTGAAAGCAACAAACAAATTAACTAGACTCATAGACACAGGGAACAGTTTAGTGGTTACCAGAGAGTAAGGGGGGAGTGTGGGTGGTAGAAGAGGGCAAAGGGGGTCAAATGTGTGGTTATGGGAGGAGATTTGACTTTGGGTGGTGAACACACAATGCAATATGTAGATGATGTATTATAGAAATGTACATTTGAAACCCGTATAATTTTATTAACCAACGTCACCCCAATAACTTTAATAAAAAATAAAGTAAAATAATGACTACTCAATAAGCATGCTCCTCTCCTCTTGTTATTTCCCCAGTACATGTTTTAATACCTCTGCATCTATCTTGGGATAACACACAGACTTTTTAGCATGAACTTTATATGTTTTGTAATCGGGGTCAGCCATATTTTCAGGCTTATCTTCACTCCATTTTATAGGCACACTATCTCCAGTACCCTGAAATATTTGTTGTTCTCAGAACGATTCATACATTTCCCCACCTTCCAGCCTTACTACCACTGATATTTTAATGATCAATTCTTATATACTGTGAGAATTCTGTGAATGGCAAGTAGTCTGGTGGTGCAGAATTTCGTGTCTGCTTGAAATAAGACTTTCACCCTTATCTGTAAGACGGGCAGATTTGTAACCTCTCTCTTGTTCCTTTTCTTTATTTCTAATGTGGGAATACAAATAGTAACTCTATTATGAAACAATGATATGGATTAATCAATAACTGCCTGTAAAATGCTTAGCACAGTCTAGCATATAGTAAACAATGAATATTACCTTCTGTTATTTTTATCATTCTTATCATCATCATTTTATTATCATTTAGTCTCCTCTCATAGAGAGTTAACTATTCCTTTCTGTGATCTCATAATTTTTTTTTCATTTATTCATTCACTTGTTAAAATTCAACACATTTATTGAGGGCCTTCTGTGCGTCAAATGCCATTTGACGCACAGAAGTTTCAGTAAAGAGTAGCACGGAAAAAGTTCTGCCTTTATGAAGCTTACATTCTTGAAGTGGGAACTTTCAACAAATAACAAATTAACATATTTCTATTAACTTTTTACATTTCTTGGACTTATTTTTGTTTCTCACATTCCTATTAATATCACTGGAGAACATGCAGTTCTTACAGGGGAGGGAAAATTTTATTCTTATTTTTCCTCAATGCTTGTCGTAATACCTGGTCCGTAGTAAGCATTCAATAAATAGTTGTGTTCCATAAACAAAGTAACCAATGAATGATAGCTACAGAAACATAGAAGTTCCCCAAATTTTAAATATAATTCCTGGTGTACCCAAATGTATGTTGGATGATTTCTCAACTGTGTGCAAAAACCATTTATTTTACATAATTTTACATGTTCAGGATAATGGAAGGATTACAAATGTTATACACTTCGGTGTAAATTTTCAAATAAAAACATCGGTAACATTAAAAATAGTTATTTCTGAATCTGTGCACCTTATATACATTTTTGAGTATGTTTGTGGGAGCACATAATTTCAGAAAAAAATATAAACCCTCTGTGAAATAAAAATGATTATTCTGATAGTTAATGCAGGTGATGAAGTGTTAAAATAGAAATAAATCAGCACATGATAGACATCAGTTCTCATAAGTGTTCTTTTGTGCTATGTAAGTTTGATTTTTCCCCTCACTTTATAGTGTTGAAAAATACTTCATCATTTAATGCTCTAATCCTCACTTTGTTTGAGGCGATTCAAAATATACGTGCTTATATTATGGGATTATTTATTATCCTATGCTAGAAAAGAAGACAGCAAGGTTAGTAAGATTCTGTTGTATGCAAAAGAGTAGTTGTGCTACATTGAAGCTATGATGCCACAATGGATTTCTAAACATTTACAGCTTGCTCTTGCAGGATGAGCTTCTGTTTATTTTCCTCTTTGTCAACGTCCAATTTGCATTTTGCATTGATTGGGTTTTTCTTTTCTATTCATTTCAGGCAGATGTAACCATAGAAGTCAGTTCTTCACCACTTGCAATGGGAATGTGAATCTTGATAAACTGGTGTTTTGATAAACAACTTTAGGTTATTGGGAAGACTGGGTATGCTGGATATCCTTCTGTCCCCTCTTCTGTGTCTCTCCAGGATAAACCTGTCTACATAGTGGGTTCTCTTACCTTCTGGCACTTCATTGAGTTCAGCAAGTGGAGAACATCAGAAAGTGTTTCTAGGTGAGGGAGGAAAGTGAAGTTTGGGGATAATATGTAATTTTTTTTCTCCTGGCCAAGGCTGGCTTCATGGGTCTGAGACTTGTGGGGTTGCACAGGGCCCCACATTCACAAGGGCTCCATGCTTGGTTTAATGCTCTGAAGCCAATGTCTTGAACTTCTTAATAATAATCTTTCACAGTGGCCCCTCACTATCATCTTAACTGTGCCCTGCAACATATGTGGCCCGTCCTTGCTCTCAGCTCCATTCCCGCAGATTGCCCTTGGGGACTACAACATTACTCGTGCTTTGGCTCTTCCTGCTCACATCTTTGAAAACTTTACTAAGTTTCCTTTATTAAATGTTGCTACACTTTCTGTAACTTATTCTAATTTTTGGCATGGCATCTATTTATAGCTAGGAACCTTAGTGGTAAGAACAACTTAGTTGTGATGTATGTAATGAACTATAATGCTGCAAAAGTAAAACAAGACTAGGAGAGTATGACACAAACAAAATTTTCCTTAGAAATTCTAAAGTATGTACATGGAGGTAGAAACCTTCCAAGGGTTGACAAACATGAATCCGGAATATAGAAACTCTTTTTCTTTCCCTCTGCCAGTGATCTGAACACAAAGAAAGCACTGGAAGAGTCAAAGAGAACAATGCATTTTCCTTTATTCTTAAATGCTAAATAGATCTTTCCTTCCAATAAGAAAATCATCCATAGGATAGACAATTGATCCCATCCGCTTCATCAAGGAGCAGTTTCTGTCCTTCGTGCATTCAGAACACTAACACATGATGTGTGACAAAACCGTGGAGAATTAGTCACATGCACAAACCACAAAAGTTAAAAGAAGCAGACCCACAAAATAGAAAAAAATGTAGGGAGCTTCAATGTAGTTAGAAAGGACATCAAAGATAGACTTTTGAATGTGTCTGAGCAGTAACTTGGATTCTTGAGCACGGTATGCATAAAGCTAATAATGAGAAAATTATAAGTCTAAGAAAAGATAGTTGCAGAGTGATGAATTTCAATTATTGCTCATGAGAATCAATCTCAGAAAAGAATAATTTGTTAAGCATGTGAAGGGAGCATTATTATGGCAACACATCATGTTTGCATTAACCTGCCAATTTCTAATATGTAGGCTTTACCATCTCATTTATGTATGATAAGAATACTGTAAAATAATATACTGTACATTAAATACTCTTCAATATATGTTTAAAAATAGATCGAGGATGTACTGTGTGCCAAACATTGCTCTGCATGTTTTATACCCATTAACTCATTTATCTTCACAATAATCTTAAGATATAATTATGATTACGTCTACTTTACATATGAAAAATTGAGGAATGGGATATTTAGCTGCATTCTCTAGGTTACATAGCATTACTGCGTGTTTTACATGCCTATAAAACATGATAAGACTGTCTATACAAACAATATATATATATATATATATATATATATATATATTTACTGTGTTCTGCATAAGGGATTTTCAAGAGTGATTATAATTCAAGGGTTTTTCTTTTTTTTTACTGTTTTGCAAACTTGGAATGTGACTTCAGGAAAGATGCACCTGTATTTTTTTTCCATCCAAGAATACATACTAGGTAGTAAGTCCTTGGCTTTATCTTTGGAAAAAAAAAAATCTTTGCTTCCTTCTGAAAAATAATTTCAATGTCAAATAAGCTTCAACAGAAAATATCAGAGACTCTACGACTGTGCCTTGAAGCAATGTCTAAAGTCAATGTGGAGGTATAGCAGAAAAGAAAGATCAAGGCAATAAATTTCATTTTAAAAAATCAGTTTAAATTTTTAAAAAAAGGAAAGAAAGAAGAGAAGAGAAGAGAAGGAGGAAGAGAAGAGAAGAGAAGAGAAAAGAAAAGAAAGAAAAGAAAAGAAAAGAAAAGAAAGAAAGAAAAGAAAAGAAAAGAAAAGAAAAGAAAGAAAAGAAAAGAAAGATCAAGGCAACATGGTGGCACTAGAACATGAGAATGAACAAAGGACAGAACAATACCCGGAGGTTACCCATCAGTTGATAAACCCATGTATGTCATGTTTTATGGTCAAGTTGTGAAAGGCAATCTAGAGAACACATGACATTCCCCAAAACTTTTACAAAATGTTATCATTCAGTAATGATGCCACACAAAATCCTTAGTGGTTCATGGAAGAATTATGTGTTACAAGAATGTGCATTGTTAGAGAAGAGAATTTTTTTTTTTGAAGGCTATGAATCTAAGTTAAAAACACACATGAATGTAACTTTGTAATAGACCAAATTAAGATAATACTAAATGTTCCCAATGGAATTCAGTTCTGTGTGCCTTAGCATGGAGAATTATTTTTCCTCTTTACCACTGTCTACATTTCCAAACCCACTGAAACTTCATTTCCCTCCAACTATATGAAAAGTATTCTTTGGGCATGATTAACAATATTCTTGTTTGAGGAACCATAAGTATTTTCTAGGTCCTTACACTATTCAACCTGATAAAGGAGTGATGTGATCATTCCGTCTCTACTTTAACTACTTAGCTTTCTGAGCAGGTTTCAGATCCTCTTCCTTCCTTCCTTCCTTCCTTCCTTCCTTCCCCTCCCTCCCTCCCTCCCTCCCTCTTTCCCTCCCTCCCTTTCTTCCTTCCTTCCTTTCTCTTTCTTTCTCTCTTTTCCCCTCCAACTGCTCCAATATTAATTCCACTCGAAATGCTGTCATTATTCATTCATGCATTTATTTTATTTATTCATTTATTCTAACCACAAGTCTCTGCTATTTGTATGGAACTATAAAGGACTGTACATTGATTCAAGCAATAACTTGTGGCACAGAAAGGACACAATATATTTTTAAGCAAATGTAAGCAATTCAATTTGTCTAGAAGGGATGTTCTCACTAAGAGTATATTGGCAGGCTGTTGAATATCCAATTTCGTTTCACTGAAAAGTAGGATAAAGCTTACTGGAAACAAGAGTTGTGAATCTGTATGACGTCGACCATTGACCAAAAAAAGAAAAAGGAAAATAGTGTGGAGTATCTAACAAGGACAAACTTTGACGCTAGAGATTTGAAGAGCTCAATGAGACATCTAATTTCTAAAAGATGACAAAGTGACTTGTGTCATAATAGTGAATGTTTATAGAGAGTGTTTGAGATATTATACTACATTAGAGATTGAACTATACTTATTGCTGCTGTTTTAATGTTGTTTCGAATGTGATACCAAGAGTCTTTGATTTTGAGAGCGTGCCACATTTCCAAAGAAGTAACAAATCTCTGGTCTAGAGTATAATAACTTGTGACTGAAAATGACTGGAATTTAACCCCCATTGTTAACTATAGCCAAGCTCTAAAGAGCCCTTCTAGCTATACTAAAGAGTTTAGAGTCTACCCTGTTAGCATGGAGTTGGTAGGTCCAGTAAAATTTTAAGCAAAGGAGAGAACTGAATTAAATTATATTGTGGAGGAATAATTTTAAGATACACAAAGAATAAAATACTAATTCAGAAAAGTTGGAATTTAAGATCTGTGACAGTTTCCATGCCAAATAATGGTACAACACAGTTCAAATTTTTCATTTAGCTCAAGTAATTAATTAGTTAATTAAGTAAATGCACTAGCCTGAGTATTGGCTAGCGTGAACACACTGTTTTAGAAAAAAAAAAGTCTACTTCAGTCTTTATTTACTTGGAGAAATGTATATTATGCAGTATTTGAAATTTCTCCTTTTCATCCACAATATAATATATATTCTCTCTCTTCATATATAAATACATATACACAAATAAGTAATTCAAAATAGCCTGGAAAACATGTTTCCAAATAAGTGTTATCAGGAAAAGGATCTTAAATCTGATGGAAAAAAACAAAAAACAAAACAAAAAAAACACCTCATATCCTAGTTCATCTGCAACTTTTCTCGGAACGTGCAATGTTTACTTCATATATATCATTTTTGAAACACTTTTTTCCAAAGTACATGTCTCATTCAAGTAGTTTAACTTCAACCTTGATGCTATTTCATTGACAAATTACCTCTGAAACCGCTGCTGTTCCATTGATTTTTGGTGGATAGATAAAGTCACCATCCTTTCTACATAAGTCCAATAAAAGCATTCTTATCATAATTGTCACAGGATGGTTGAGCCAATAGTAACTAGAAAAGACAAAAGCAGTCTTCACTTTAGTTTGCATACTTGGAATTGTTGTGGAAAGTACATTTTATATAGTTTTTGTAAATTTCAGAACATAATAATTGTGTTTTTTTATTTATTTTATTTTCCGTTGATGAAAATCATTTACTATTGCTATGATTTCCTAACTTCTACCACATTTATTTAAGGTGCTTCCTTTTCTATAAAAATAACAACAGACAAAGAGATAGTCATTCTCTGAAGATTATGTCTAATTATATATTGGTTATGTCTAGGTCCTACAGGAATTTTTGTCCATATGATATGTTTTGAAAAAAAAATGTGAAACTACAGTAATACAATGTACTACCCTTTATTTGAAAAAAAAAATAAATGCATAAAGTTTGACAACAGGGAAAAGGTCTTTCTGGGGGAAAATAATCACAGAAAAATGCTTAATTTATCGAGGCAACCATTGTTTAGTTCTACTGGTGTTACCATGATTTAGAGCCTGGAGATTGTGTTCATAATACCAATGATTATATGCGGTTTATTTTTCTTAAAGGTTACCATTTTAAAATATAATAACAAGGAATGAGAAGACTCTAATAAGGAGTTTGTTACATATCCTTTTAGACTTGATATTTATTTGTATTCAGCAGAGAACACAAGAGTCTTATAAGAAATAAATTATGTTTTCTTCTCAGGAGCAATTCCTTGAATTAATAATTTCATCTGTTTGAAAGAGTGTGTTAGATATATAATAAAGAGAGCATCACCTCTCTTTTTCAAAGTGTGATCAACTTTGATTACCTAATATTTGTAAAATAGAAAAAAGGAAAATAAGAGAAATTTATTTTCAAAGAAGGACAGGCTTTCTGGGTAACAGCGGGGAACAACTAAATTCTTCTTAGCTGTGTTCTCCCTTAAAGAAATTCATAGAAGTGAAGAACCGATTTGCTTGCCTCCGAAGAAGCAAATGATTGACAATTTACCTATTATTTCCTAGAATTCATACATCTTTATATTTTTAAACAGTAAACATACATAGCAATTTTTGTTCATCAATTTTGCACTTCCCTATTGACTTTCTATGATGGCATGTGATAATTAAGTTGTTATTCTGCCGACCTCTCTCCATTGACTTCAGTAGCCCCAATATTATTACACCATAATATTTGCTTCATGTGTATTTCACCCTTATTTTATGTCTTCCTACATATTATTCACAACTGAACAGTTTTATGAATTACAGTTATTTTTCCTTTTTTTTTGGTTCACTTAAAGTTGAAAGTTGCCTTTTCTCTTACATTCAATTTTCCTTTTACCTATTATTAAATCTTCTTATGCATTTTAATTTTGTTGACAAAAAAAACATCCAGCCTAAGAGATAGCTTATAAGAGTTTATTTGAGCCAAATTGACGACAATTGCCAGGAAGCAAAGTCTCAATGGATTGAGAAAATGCTCTGGAAAATGGCCGTTTTGCAACTTATTTTATACATTAGAATCAAAGGAGGAAGGTTACATGAAATCCATTGGTTGTAGATTTAAGGAGTGGGAGAAAGCAAAGCAGGGAAATCTCTGGGATTGGATAAAAAGCAAAATGAAGGGACACACACTTCATTTAGATTGGTGGGTACAGGATAGTTCATAGCGTTTAACAGCACATAGAGATAGTATTTGGGGAACAACATAACAATGAGAGATTTTGTAGTTTCCTGCTCTGGTGTGGTGGGTTGTGCCCCCTGGGGGGGTCTGGAAAAAGGGATTACTCTGACATTCCAAAGTGAATGTTATCTTAGATGCAAAAAGACAACAGACAGGCTCATTTAAGGTAAAGATTGAACTTTGTCAAGGAAGCTACAGGCCAAGGATGTGACTTCCCGCCATGGCCCACCTTATTTAGGAATTTTTATGCTCATGACATCCTATGTGGTTACTTTCAGCCTCCTGAGCTTGTCAGGTTTAACATGTGGTCCCTTTTCCATCCACAATATAATTTCAGCATCATATCCCACAAAAACATCACATCTGCTGATTGTTTTAACTTTCTCTGGAGAGAGCCCTTTTCCTTCTGGAGCACTCTTAGGCTTGTTTGCCGCAGTGATCCTGGGACTGGCTTTGTTGACATTCTTGGCATTTCCTTTGCCTTTCTCTTGGATCAGAGACCTGTTTCCCTAAACTCAGGATTTATTTTCTTCTGGTTTACTTTCCTTGTTTTGAAAAAAAAGTAGCCTTTGGTAGTTTTCTTTCGTTCTTTCTTTTTTTTTTTCAGAATTGAAACATGACCTAATATCACCAGAAACCATCCACTTGCCTGTGTATTGACTTACATGGCAACCATCTAGACTGGTTTTCCTTTCTGCCTGAGGTACAACTGTCATTTTGTCATCTTGGTAATACTCTCAAGCTTCAATTTGGAAATTCCCTTTACTTCTCTCTTTTATTGACCATTTTAATATTACAGAATATAGGTTTCTGAGCAAGGAGAATTATCAGAAACAAAGAGGGACTTTTATAATGTTAAAGGGGTAAACTAATAAAGAAGATATAATAATCTTTATTTTATTTCCTAATAGAAGAGTTTCAAAATATATAAAATCAAAACATAGAAACTAAAGAATAAAATAGACAAATCCATAAGTAAAGCCAATTTCAACATAAGAGATTTCAGTACTCCTCTAGCAACGATGTATAGAACAAAATACACAAAATAACACCACTTTGAGAACACTTTTGAAGTTTCTTAAAAACTTCAATAAACATTTTCCATTGGGCCCCAATTATTCCATTTTCATGTATTTACTCACAAGAAATGAAAGTATATGCCCACCTAAAAAGTTGTATGTAAATGTTGATAGCAGCTTTATCTGTAAAAGCCAAAATAAGAATCATTCCACATGTCCATCAACATAGAAATGGGAAAACATGTTGTGGTATGTACTACAATGAAATAAATTCATCAAAAAAAAAAAAAAAAAAACCTAATAAACACACAACACAAGGGGATGATCACAAAGGCAAAGTACCATTTTCATCTATTATATCAAGGGTCCATACTTTTAATACTTACCATTGTTTATGTTGACCATGCTCACTGGGCTGAGATAGTGTCTGACAGGGTCCTTCACTGTAATATTCCTCTATTTCCGCCTTTTTCTTACTATACTGTTTGGAAGGAAGTCACTATGCATAGCTCGTATTTAAGGAGTGGGGATTTCTGCTTCACCTCCTCCATGGCAAAGTGGGAAGTCATTTGGAGTTCTTCTGCATGGAAGATTCATACTCTCACCCTCATATAATTTTACTCAATAACTTATATCAGTATGGACTCATAAATATTTATTTTATACTTTGGGTCACTTTTGGTTACAATCCTATTCTATTTTGTTTATTTTATTGCTGAAATGGTTCCAGCTTTAGTCATTGGGAACTTTCTGTTGCCCCATGTTCTTTTGACACACCACAATGATTGTGGGTTGGTTGGTTTGTTGATTTTTTTTTTTTTTTGAGCACTTCCTTTTTGACATCCAGGATCATCTTGTAAATTTTCTGCTCCAGTCCTAGAATAAGTCATTTTTCCCAGGAGCCCTGGTTCCTCTTGTTTGAAAATGTTACTAGAAATCCAGATCTAAGCATTAGCTGTGCTTCTCATTACTAGGGTGTCATTGCTTCTAGGGACTCTCAAATGACAGAACAAGGACATATATTGGTCATATATTGGTCCATACTAATATAAGTGTTCTATCATTTTTTTTTAATTAAAGTTTATTGGTGTGAAAATGGTTAGTAAAATTACATAGGTTTCAAGTGTACAATTCTGTAATGCATCATCTATATATCACATTGGGTGTTCACTACCCAGAGTCAGTTCTCCTTCCATCACCATATATTTGAGCCCATTAGAATTCTATAAATTTTGACAAGCCAAGTTAGTGATTAGTGTTGTTTTAGTCTTGTATATCCTTCTTACTTTGTGTATTTTGTTCTATTATTGCTCAAAGAGCATTAAAATTTGCTATATTGAAATATGACTGTACTTAATGGATTTGTCTATTTTTTAGATTGTATATACCTTAATTTCACATATTTTGAAACTCGTTTATTAGGAAAATAAACATTGAGGATAATTAGAGTTTCTTGATTCATTGACTAATTTAACATTATGAAAGTCCCTCATAATTTAACATTATGAAAGTCCCCACTTTGTTCCTGATTATTCTCTTTCCTCTGAAATCTGTATTCCCTAATATTAATAGAATAGACTTTCTTTTGACTAGACCTAGCATAGAATATTGTTTCTATCTTTTTATTTTTAACCTATTTATGTTTTTATATTTAAAGTAGGTGCCATATAGTTTGGCCTCACTTTTGTATCTAAGATGAAAATCTTGTCCTTTTGTTTTGGGGTGTATAAAACATTTATATTTAATGTGATTATTGCTGTGTTGCATCCAAATCTATCATTTATCTATTTGGTTTATATTTTTCTTAAGTCTTCTTTCTTCCCTTTTTCATCATTTTTTTCTGCTTCTTTTTGTATTGAGTAGTATTTGAGGTTTTTATTTCATCTCCTTTATTTGTTTGATCTCATCTAACTTTCATGTAATATTATAGATTTTATGTAAGGAATAAATACTTTACAACTGTCTACATTCATTTCTTCTATCCTAGTGCTTTTGTTGTATATTTTATTGATCTAATTTATATTATCTACAGAAGTTTTTTTCTCCATCAGATTTATTTATTTATTTATTTATTTATTTATTGAAAGGAATGGAACTGCATGCACAGTTCCCCCAAACCCACTTTTGAAAACCCAGGCTATTGGTCCTGTAACAGTTCAAGGGGCATCAGAAGCAGTTTGAAGACCAGGACTATTGATTTTGAAAAGTAAAGATGAATGAGAAAGAGAATCAAAGGTATCAAGGCAGCCAGAACAACAGATGGTTATAAGGAAACACACACAAAGACTTGGTTCCTCATCAGATTTCCACCCAAGATTTTAGAACAGATAACTGGGTTATATTCCAAGATTCATGATAAAAATAGGGCCTGCTGGAGAATTTCTATTGCTGGTATATTGCTAGAGAAACTAGCTTTGGAAGCACTAGGGAAAGCACTATGTTTCCTCAGGGCCTGTATAGTAGGATTGCTTTTCTCTATAGTCTGTTGAACAACCAACATGACGCTGATGAATTCTGGACTTCGTCCCTGAAAGAATGCCAAGTATGTTAAATAAACTTCACATTGGGAGCATCTAAGATCAAGTGATCATAATATCATTAGATTTAAAATGCTCATGAGGCCAAAGGAAGCAACACAAAATGATCAGACTTTTTAAAATGCCAACTGTGAGAGCGGACAGAGCAAGTGTTAATCAGAAGCATGATACACGCGTGGTCTACCTCAAGAGAAGACAAAATGGGAAAAACTTATCAAACAGCTAACAGGAAAAGAAGAAATAATCCAATTTAATGTATGTTTTTAAAGTCTATCTGTGTTAAATATAGTACGGTGAGCTGTTAGGAACCAAATGAAAACTAGGAAGAGTTGTTGAAATCTGAAAAAAAAAAAAAAAGGAAAAAAGCAAGCCAGGTAAGGAATTGACTTATTGAAGTTAAAAAGATTAGCTAATATCCACCAGTTAAGAACTTGAAAGTGTGGCTTGAACTCTTTATTACTTCTTTTCTGATTGGGTTTTAGGGAAATATGTTTTTGTGGATAATGTCTGATCAAGGCCAGCGCAGGTGGTAGCCAACATGCTTAATGTAAGAATGATGGGATTTACCTCATTTCTTACAACTCCAACTAGGACAAATCTCCTGAGACTCCGGGGTAGGCTTCCTTTGAAAAATGCTAGCAAAACTTGGAGAGCTAACTTATTAATTCCACCTCTGTTCATTTGTAATTAAGATGAAGACATTTATATTTAGGTTGTTTTTCCTTGTTGCTAAAGGAAATCAGTTTTCCAAAGGTAAAGCAAGAGGTATTTGAGGAAGTTGAGGCACAAAGTCATCAGTTGTTTTTTAAGTAGACAAAAATGACCAGAGAGAAAAATCTTTGCAGGGGAGAACCCGTGGAGGCAATCAGCAAAACAAGCAAAAAACAGAAACATGCAGCCTAGGACTGTTAGGTTCCTGAGTGATTAAAGGACATCTGAGGGTGGTGGTTGGGAAGGAGCTTGTTGGAAGAAGAAAATATAGGAAAGACAATTCTGATTTTCCTCAGTTCCTTCTAGAAAAGTCCATTGCTGTTCCTATGTATAGAAATGCAACAGAAATGTGGAGATTTAAAACTTCGCTATTCAAAACGTAGTATGAACATTAGCAGCATGGGCATTACTTGAGAGCTTGATAGAAACAAAGAATTCCCTGCCACATTCTAGACCTACAAAATCATAAAATCAGTGCAATTCCTTAGTAACCTGTGGACATATTTAAGTTAGCGAAGCACTAATTTCAAGCATAGATTGCTGTCAGAAAAACCTGGGTTTGAATTCTAGTTCTACTACTTATTGTGTGACCTTGGAAGAGGTATTTAACCTCTCTAATAATTAGTATCTGCATGAAAAATGGCGGTAATAATAGCGCCTAATTCATGAGTTTATTAGTGTAAATGAAACATCACATAAAAGCCACTTACCAAAACACCTGGCACATTAAACAAACTCAATACAAGCTGGAATGCATTACAATTGACTTGGATTAGATGATCAGAACCAATTTAGGAAATATGCAAGAGATAAAATTAACTTTTTTGCATCCCTGTGTTCCATTTACTGATCCTATATCTGGTGTGGACATGAATTTTTAAATTGAAACTTTCAAAGGTAACTATTCGGTTGGTGCAAAAGTAATTGCAGTTTAAAGGTTACCAATAATGCAAAAACTGCAATAACTTTTGTATCAACCTAATAGTTACCTCTGAAGGTTTCAATTTAAAAATTCATGCTGGATATTTATGCTATGTATATCCAGGCTATGGCTATAAAGAGGAGTCATTCATTTGAAACAAAGTCATATTTGGCCATTTTATCATCCAAGTCAAATCAGCTGCACAATATAACCAATTAATTTTGCAGATATTGGTCTTTAAAAAAACTAATAATAGACAGCTGATGATGTCAACAACTGTGACAGCTTGGATTAAATCATCGATCAAGTCTTGCTTTTAAAAATATATATTACATTTTGAAAAATATATTTCTGAATAATTGTTAGATAACAGAATAATCAGCTTTTTTTAAAATTTATTTTTAATTTATTGGGGTGACAATTGTTAGTAGAATTACATAGATTTCAGGTGTGCAATTCTGAATCACATCATCCATAAATCACACTGTGTGTTCACCACCCAGAGTCAGCTCCCCTTCCATCACCATACATTTGATCCCCCTCACCCTCATCCCCCACCCCCCAACCCCCTTACGCTCTGGTAACCACCAAATTACGTTCCCCAGATTAATTTTCAAACCCCGTGGCCATCCTGTGGTCACCGACTGCCCTCCAATCCCCTCACCCTCCCCCCCACCCCCCACCCCTCCCGCCCATCTAGCAACCCTCAGTTTTTCCTCATTGTCTCCCAAACTGTTTCTGATTAGTTCATTCACTTATTCTTTTCTTTAGAATCCGCAAATAAGTGAGATCATATGGTACTTATCTTTCTCTGTCTGACTTATTTCACTTAACATAATGTTCTCTAGATCCATCCATGTTGTTGCAAATGGTAAGATTTCTTTCTTCTTTATGGCTGCATAATAAGACAATTAAAACACTAAATCACTACAGTTACTTAGAGATTATATCTAAGAATAAGTATATTTCAGATTAACATCCCATATGAGTATTTGATATCAATATTTAAACAATTTAGGTAAGAAGTAAAAACAATGCACATACAAAATCCTGAAGTCGGCACTGCTTGGTTTTCTCTATTACTCCCATGATTTAGGAGTGATAAGAGAAATCATATTTCTAAGTCAACTTAGCTAAATGCATGCACATTCAAATAAATCTGACATTCACTGATATCTAATAATCCAAATCCCTGTCCTACTAATTAGGATTAAGAGGGTCATTATAGGAATGAAAACATTGCAGGAATCTGGCAGAAGAGTAACTTCTCAGTTTGTATCTGATGTACTCAGTGTAATACACATTGACTCAAACTTTTCCATCTACACTATGTATATATGTTCATAATTATGAGCTTGAGGAACTGCAAGCTACTTAGTAATAGATTAAAAAAATATTGCCACCTATTTTAGGAAAAGATCATATTTTTCTACCCCATCGACTCGGATTTGAACATCTGAATTGCTCTGACCAGTGAAATCTGGGAAGAGCTAGGTCTCTCAGTTTAGTATGCCTAAAGTGCTAGCTCATAATCCTAAACACACTTCGTTGTTTTCATCTGTCCCATGAATGGAACTGGGCTGGTGTGAGCTGAGCAGCAATGGACCTGCAATGGACACTTAGCAAAAACGAGAAATAAACCTTTGTATGTCCAAGCCTCTAAGATGTTGGAGTTTTGTTTTAATCATAACAAAAGTTAGTCTTTTCCGACTAAAGCACTATGTTTTTCAAAATGAACACAATCAGGAGAGTGAGTTTATGAAATTGAAAAAGAAAAAAACAGAATTCTAAAAGATGATTGTTTTTTCCGTTCATTTCAAGCCAACCAGGCAGCTCAAAGTATTAATTCTATAGACACTGAACAATTACTTAGTTACAAATGTTACAGAAGTTACAAATGTTAAAATGGTTAACCTGGGATTTGAAAGTTAAGGTAGAAAGGAATAACTTGGTTATTGGAGATCCTGTCTAAAAGCAATGAAGGCTGTTGATATTCTATTAATAAATCTCTGACTTGCCAGTAATATCATATCTCTAGCAACTTTATTCTTTTCATTCATAAAATCTGTAATGTAATTTGGTACTTTCTTTGATAGTATAGAGGAAAACTCAACTTCATTTATCTATAGCTTCAAAATTATTCTGATCACTATAGTTCCAGCCAAGGTTACAATTGCTACTGATCTTGGCCAGTCTTGCTAGCCATGGAAAGCTTTAGAGGGTAGCGAATACACACAGTTATATATCCTTGTTCAAAGAACTATCTTCATCAAAGAAAATAATCCCCCTTAACTGAGTTTGAAGGTTGGGGGGAATTGGGATATAGAGAGATGACTGGTGATATTTCTCTCTACTTAAAGGAATTGAAACCACACTGGAGATCAACTTGGCAATGGATATTATAGCAAGATATAACAAAATCCTTTGGAAGTCCATTTTCTTTATATGGAAAATGGAGGTTGATGATTTTACCTAAGAGAATCACATGGGGCTTAAGTAATCTAAATGTGAAAATACCTGTCAAGTGCCTATGAAGGTGGGAGTCCAATAAGTGTTAGTTTTCCTCCATTCTCAGTAAAGCAGATTGTTTCATACAGACATGCTCTCTAATATACATTGTATTTTGAATTCCGAGCTAGAAATATTAAGCAAAATATACATTGCAGTGCAAGTTGTATGACACGCGCCTAAGACAAGAAGCACTTTACTCTGACAGGTGTTTCTGTTTTAATTCCTAAGTACCCATTTTACTCATACATGAGCATTGATGACCAAAAACATTAGTTAACTAGATTAACTAATTTTACTAATTTTAAACTAAGTTCAAAGAAAATCCCTTTAAGTTTCTCCTATCCATGGATCATAACGTGAATCACTGATGGAGCTCCCAACCTCTTTCTACCTAATTCTAGCTATGCAGAGTTTTTGACCATCTTCAAAACTTAGAACACCTACCAGCAAATGGAAAATTCAGGAAGACTTATTTCACACAAAGATGGTGAACATATGGAATGACTTGCTAGCTTAGACCACTGGAGCAGATAATATAATTGAGTTTAGCAGCACAAAATGTATTTCTAAAGGAGGGTGAAGATGGCAATAATGAATTAGAGAGAGTTGATGCCCGGTGGCTTGGAGAATGTCAGGTAAACTCAGATGAAGAAGGTTTCTTTAATGTTCACTTGGCCTCTCCCCCACCTTGGTCTTAGTATTTTTTATGTCCTTAGGATCTTTTAATTTTGTGGAAACAAATGTAACTGTGACCAGCTTAGCAAAAATTTATGCCATATCCCATAATGCATGCTATAAACCATGCAAGGATCTAAAAATGCATAATCGGGCTGCAGATGGCACTGTTAATTTCTGATATAAGCTTTAAAACCATGAGGGAGATAGTGTTTGCCTCACTGACTCACTGTTCTACAAGAACGATTTTTGATAGTTTTCCTTACTGCACAGCTTTTCTACAAAGTGTTTGTCATTTAGAAAGGCCAAAAAGAACCCACTGGTTTTTACAAAATTTGTGCAAAACTGCCAGGCTGCTCTGGGTTCTGGCCCCTGAAGTCCCAGTTTGCAAGCCTTATTTCGATGATACAGGTATCTGTCCACTCAGAATGAAATGAGCCTTCTTCTGGGCTTTGGGAATTTATGAAAACACCAACTATCTGCTTCACACCAATGTAGAGCATAATACAAAATTCTATCCATGATGATTCTTTTGAGGATGCATATAAATATATGCATATTTATATATACATACATATATGTGCAGATTTTGCTGTGTTTTGCCATGTGATTTTGCATTTTTGATGGAATTTTGTCTACAATTATGTCTAGCATCTGGTTTTATCCAATGAGCTACACATTTAGTTGTTTTTTATTTTTGGGTTTCTGTGGTTTTGAAACCTCCCAGTACTTGTCAAATTCAAGAAACCTTGTAAGCCAACCTCTCAAATGAATCATTAGCAGAGCACAGGCTTTGGAATCAGATCTGACTGATTCCACTTAATAAGTATATGATATATAGTCCCCGTAAGCTTTCTACGTCTTCATTCTCTTATCTGAAATATCAAATTACTGTGGTCACAGGGATTACACAAAATAATGAATGGAAAGTGCCAGGCATAGTGCAAGGTGTGTGCCAAAATGACGTGGGCTAACAGTGTGCTTTTGCATGTTTCTTTCACAAGTCAATCACTTTGGTAGGTTTAAGTAACCTACCAAAGTCAGTTTGTCCAAAATCAGTCTATGTTCTAAGATTGAACCTTCTCATATCATAAGCTCAACAGAACTAAAATATTTTGACTAGGGCTTTGTAAATTACCAATACAGTATCAACAGTTTATGATCTCAATCTTAGTGATTTAATCTTTTATGACATTTCATTAGATAATATCAGATAAGATTAAGAATACAACTTTTTTAGCTATTCTGTTTTCCCATAAAATAATATTGCATAGATTCATAGTACATCTCTTTTTTCCCAATTTTCTGCTCAGGTTCAGTCATTATACTAAGAAGCCACTGCTCTTATTGCTTTCTTGATATTCAGGTTCATAATTACAACTTCCATTAAACAACTCACCTTGATGTACAATATACTATGTAAACTCAATATATTTAAAACTTATTAACCCCTCACTGAAAACCTGGTCTACCTCCTCACTTGTCTATTGGCTCCTGGCATTATTTTTCTTTTTAATGGCATTCACCCAACCAAATTCATGAAGCTCATATTTTATGCCAAAACAGTACTGGATGTTGGAGATATAAAATAAACAGGATAGAAACTGTCTCTGTCCTGAGAGAATTCACGTTCTAAAGGGAGACACAATTTAAAAACGAAAAACAAAAAACATATCTCAGAGTAATAAATAAATGAATAATCCAGCTGAAGCTAGCTATTTATGACAGCTTTATTGAGATGTAATTTACCTACCATAAAGTTCACCTGTCTAAAATGTGCAATTCAAAAATAGCATTTAGTATATTCATAGAATTTTGCAAACATAACTATAATAGAATTTTAGAACATTTTTATAGTTCCCATTGGCCCCCTCCCCTTAACCTAGGCAACCACTTACCTTTCTTCTATCTCTATGTGTGCTTCCTTCTGTATATTTAATACAAATAGGCTTATAAAATGTGTCATATTTTGTGACTGGCTTTTACTACATACCGTGTGTCCCCAAAAATGAGACCTAGTTGGACGATCAGATCTAATGCGCCTTTTGGAGCAAAAATTAATATAAGACCTAGTCTTATTTTAATATAAGACTGGGTCTATAATATAATATAATATAATATAATGTAATATAATATAATATAATATAATATAATATAATATAATACCAGGTCTTTTATTAATTTTTGCTCCAAAAGATGCATAAAAGCTGATCGTCTGGCTAGGTCTTATTGTCAGGGAAACAGAGTAGCATGTTTTCTAGGTTTATTCATGTTGTAACGTTTGTCATACCTCCCTCTTCTCTTTTTATTGTCAAATAATTTTTCATGCGATGGATATACCAAATATTTGATAAAGCTATTTTGAATTTCCTGAATCAATCTGAACACCCAAGAGGATGTGTACATTTGATAGTGTATATACAATGTTTTTCTTTTAATTGACCAACAAAGTCCCTTCCTTAAAGCTCAATATACTCCAATCTTTTAAGGATTTAAAAGATTGCTAATACCTATTACTGCCTGGTATATAACGTGATACATACTTTTGGAGGCAATTTGACAGTACAAACCATATTATTAAACGTTCTTCATCTTTTAATATACTTTAAATTATTTGAAATGTTGTAATGACGAGCGGGGAAAAGAAAAAGGGGGGGAACACAGGCTAGTGTGGGGCTAATTATTTATTTGTTTAATATCTAATCAATTTTAATATCTAATCGATTTAGTTAGCAATATGCACTAGCAAAAGACAAGGGCAATTAACAGGAGTGCTAATGACAGAAAATCTAGGTGGTTAAGACTAAACTATATACATTGATAACAATGTCATGTCACAGGAGTACACATACATGTAAGTTTAAGAGATCCCAACATATGTTTACTATTGATCAAAAATCACTTGGCTAAATAAACAAATAACATCAGTGAGGAGTATCCAAAAGCAGGAATAAGCTTTATAGGATAATAACTATTACAGTAGATGCCAAAAGCTCACCAAACCAGGGTGGGAAAGAGCCAAAACCTTGCCAGGTCTGTAGCTGACAGAAACTCAGGCGTCTCCCACACTGCTGCTTGCTAGTTCCCAAGAATGCTGCTGCTATTGGCGTTGTTGTTGTTGTTGTTGTTGTTGTAGTTGTTGGAAGTTAGGAAATCTTCTGATACTGCAAGCTGCAAGTTGCATACAAGTTCCCAAAGATGCTAGAATGATGACAATTCACCAACAAAAGAAGTCTCTGCTGTCCATTGAGGCAAATTCCGATCTCTTACTCTGAAGTAATCCAATCCTGAAACAGCAAATCTTCTGAATAGCAATCTCTTGAAACAGCAATCAATCAATATCAATCCACCTGAGGTCTATCTTATATATCTCTTTAGATGCACCCCAGAGCCAAGTTTTATGTTCCCGCCTCCCCTCTCAAGGAATGGCCAATTCCAGGAGGGTCCGGCAGTTACTGATAAAAATGCTGCCGATCCGGCCAAAGGGCCAATTCATCCGGATAAGCAATGTCTACTGTTCTTGCTTGGGACCATCAGCCCAAGGTCTTCCAAAGCTTGGCAATGTACCTGTCATGGCGTCCTGATATAATTTAGCTACTTCTTCACTTCATCTGCTGATGTGGGTGAAACAGACAGAACAAAGAAGGAATTCTTTCAACCTCTAATCAAGAATTTCTTTAACCCTAAGCTAACCATCACCTCACAGCACAGGCAGAACAGCACACATCATCTCATATCTCCCCTGCTTGGGAGAATGAGACCAAAGGGAGAATTTACTCAACCCCTGAGCACAGCACAGAAATCACCTCACATACAGGAACAGACAAAAGCTAATAGACAAAAGCTCACATCAACCAATGAAGGCAAATTTTCCTTAACATCTACCCTACAAATGTATAAAAAGATATGTACAAAAATATTTCTGGTGGTACAGTAAGAAAGGGTTTAATAGTGAAAGCCAATTCCCAGCAAAATCAAATTGCTTACAAAAGCACAAATGTATAGTCATATCAATGAATATGCTTCAATAATGAAAATGACAAAGTAGATCTCTATTTGTTGACATGGAAAGATTCAGATATTATAATGTCAAAAGCAAAACATGTAGATTATGCTTACAGTAAAATCATAGTGAAGGCAACTTTACCTAGCTAGCTAGTTAACTACCTATGTTCTTATGCATAAATGGAAGGTTAGTGTGTGTATGTGGGATTGGGTGGTTATTGGTGAATGGGAGTAATAAGGCAGGCTGGCTCCTTCAGCATTAACCAATAAGCTTAGTTTGTAATGGATATGCAGTGGTGAAAGAGAGGGCATTGGGTCTTTACAGGTGAAGGCAGAGTATTGTATCAGGCACACAGAGTATTGTATCAGGCAAAGGTATTTTAAAATATTTAAGGTAAATTTAATGTTCTTGTATTTTAGAGGTTAGTTAAATGTGCACACAATATTTCCACTTGCAAAATGGTAAACAGATTCTTATGGAAACATTCTTGAAACTGAGATGTATGTAGTGGATTGGGTGCTCCAAATTGACCGATATTCCTCCCACACACATAAATACAGCTGGAAGGCAATCCGAGGGCATAGACACAGATGAAAGCACAGAGGAGGAGGATGGATAAATAAATAAATAAATAAATAACTGCGATTTTTGAACTTGCAGTTGACCAGGATGATAAAGGCTGGAAGCAAATGAGAAGGATAACTGGGTCCTTATGCATTGTTTGGCTAGAGTGTTGACTGGGCTAGTGGGAGACAATGGCTAGTTGACTCTAAGCATAACATTACTGAGAGCCTCTGCGAAACCACTCCACCAGTGGGAGCAAACACATGGCAACTCACTTGGTTCACGCGAGAAGCAAAGCCCTCTCTAAAAGAGTTCTCAGGAAGCAAAAGGGGCAATACTGCCTCTGCCACCCACCATGCAAGATGAGACATGTGAGTATGTGAGCTTGAGAAGCAAACCTCCCACAAGGGACATTCAGGGACATCTGGCTGCTAGCTCAAGAATAAAAATTGGTTTTGTCAGAAAAGGCGAAGAGCACCTCTAACTGGAAGATAATTTGCAGGTGTGAAAATTGCACCTACCTCTAGTTTGAGTCTGGCAGTTATCAATTAAAAAGTGGGAATCAGGGGGGAGTTGTAGAGAGCAGTTAGAGAAACAGGCTTCCTGACAGGTGTCTCTGCTCTTGTGAAGCAAAACTTTGGTTCTGGGCAAGAGTCTAGGGTATGAGAAGTGAAGGGAGCCGAAGAGTGTCAGTTACTATTAAGATTTCGAATGTGAAAGAGACTGGAGAGTTATATTTTAAGCACTTACTATGTGTTCGGCAATATTCAAATTGCCTTGCATGTATCTATACATGTGATGCTTACACCACCCTACCAAGTAGGTATTACCATCATTCCCATTTTATAGATTATGGCTGAGTAAGTGTGGTAAGGTGATTTGTCCAAGGTCACATAAACAGAGGCAGGAACAGGATTCAAAGTGTAGTTCTTCACTGAACATCAAGACGAGGAAGAGAAGATGGGCACTAAGTTAATGATCAAACTGAGTAGCATTTTTTAAACGTGTCCTCACCTTACCTATAGTAAGTGAATCTGTCCTTTATTTATCATAATTTTTCCTTGATTGTGCAAAGGTATTTTAAAATATTTAAGGTAAATTTTGTGTTCCTGTATTTTAGAGGTTAGTTAAACGTGCACACAATATTTCCACTTGCAAAATGGTAAACAGATTCTTATGGAAACATTCTTGAAACTGAGATGTATGTAGTGGATTGGGTGCTCCAAATTGACCGATATTCAGAATAATTTTCTCAGCCAGTTACTTAAATTACATCCCCACCCCACCCTTCACTATGTCTAAATTGGGTGTAGAATGAAGAGTCATTTCTCCATATGTGGCTTTAAGCCATTACAGTGCACATACAGCCCAAGAAAACTCGGGTCTCTGGCTCATCTTCTCTAACAATTCCTACAGACTTTATCTTCTAATTTACCACTCCACTCATGAGCAGCCCATGATTTGAAGCACAGGGCTTTGCATCCTGGCTTGTCCTTTTCAAGGCTTCTTGGGATTTAGTTAATTTGTTATATTCTTCCCAAACCCTAACTATGCCTAGAGATGCTCTTATATGCAAATCAGTCTTTTCATCATAATATCTGCATTATAATCTCTGCACATGAACTCTCCATTGTTCCCAAATACTCAAGCTATCTCCCTCCCTCCCTCCTACCCTCCGTCTTTTCCTTCCTCCCTCCCTGCCCCTTCCTTCTTTCCTTCCTTCCTTCCTTCCTCCTTCCTTCCTTCCTTCCTTTCTTCTTTTCCTTCCTCCCTCCCTGCCCCTTCCTTCTTTCCTTCCTTCCTTCCTTCCTTCCTTCCTTCCTTCCTTCCTTCCTTTCTTTCTTCCTTCCTTCCTTCCTCCCCTCCTTTTCTGTAGTTCTCTCTCATTAACATGTAACATTCTATGTTACCAGTTCTTCTGCTAAGAATTTCTTACCCTACTTCTCTGCCTATAAAACTTATATACCTCTTTTGTATTTCAGTTGATTTCTGAAGTTGATGTCAATGTCTCCAATTTTTGTTTCTTTCCAAATAATAATTACATTGTATTTTTCATATGTACTACCCTCCACTATATAAACTTCCCTTGCTCTTAATGTATCGAAAGCAATACCCCACGTCTTATATATTTTCATATTCAGTACACTGGGTAGAAAAGTATGTGATGCATAGTAACTATCCAGTGAAAATATAAATGAATGCCAGTCAATCCTGAGCAATTATGATTATTAGAATGACTCCCAAATACTGGCCCAAACATGACATTATTTTTTTTATATCCAAATAACATGTATCTCTGTTATTGACTTAAATATTCACATCACATAGCTCCAGAGAAGGACTCATATTTGCAAGCCAAAGAAAGTAATCAAAGAGTACACCGATGTATGCTTAAGGATATACAGAAATGAGAATAGGGCCGAAAAAAATCAAAACAGAATACTCCTTACCAACTGACAATTATGCAAGACATTATGAATTAGAACTCTAGAGAAATAACATATTTCCCACATAAATGACCAAGTGTTATGGTCGATTTTAGTCCCCTAATGAGATATATGGAGTTTATTATTGAAAATTATAACTTTTAATTTCAAAATTATGTGTAGCAATTATGTTATGAAAGGCATATAGTCCCTTTGTACACATAACACTTGATGAGTAATTTATATTTTTTTGAGTGGTTTTCATAGATGGTTCTTAAATAAGATGGTCTTTCAGAGGAAGATAAACAGAAACCACCCATCATTCTAATCAGGATAATAACAAGCACATAGTCATGCTGGCCAGAGCTTGTAACAGCACCTTGAAGTCCATGTGTTGCTGAAACGCTTGCTTCTGACAGGCATGGGAGCATATTTAATGACTACACTCAGTAATGTGTTAGGGCCATATGATCTTCACCATTATGCTTGTGGAGAAAGCAAAGGGCATTGACAAGATGGACAGCTAGCCTAGCCAGCTGGCTCCCTTCCTGCAACTAGAAACTAGAGAAGCTATAAATGCAAGAATGAAGCATGAATTTGAGAAAGGAACATTAACAACAACAACAAAAAGCCACTGGAAATATCAAAGGCTGGTACAAACTGGTGCTGGTGGCATTGTGGTTATAAGACAGAGAGGGAATGTGTTCGTCTGCTCATACTGCCATAACAAAATACCACAGACTGCATGGCTCAAACGACAGATGTTTCTTTCTCATGGTTCCAGAGGCCAGGAAGTCCAATATCTAGGGTGCCAGTCAATTCGGTTCCTAGTGAGAGCTCTCTTCCTGGCTTGCAGACAGCTGCCTTCTGACTGTGTGTTCACATGGTCTCCTCTTTGTGCAAAGTGCGAGGTCAAGCCTTATGGAATGTCTTCCTATAAGGACACTAATCAAATCAGGTGGGGCCCTACCCTGATGACCTTATTTAACCTTACTTTCATTCATAAAGTCCCCATCTCCAACCAAATACAGTCACATTGGGTGTTAGGGTTTCAACAGATGAGTTTTGTTTGTTGAGAGACACAAACATTCAATCCATACAGGGGAGAACCTCTAAGCTTTGTTCTTGTCTCTCCTTATATGGCCTTGGAAAGATTGAAGCCTGTCCCTTTGCAGCAGAAACTGGCAGAAGTTTAAGCTGGATTAAATTTAAGTTCAATTTTTTTCAAGGCTATTGCACAGGTGGTACAGTGCTCTTATATCAGGAGGCATAAAATGATTGGGTTTTTCTGATTTTAGAGATGTTAAGATTGGTAGGAGAGAGCAGGATTATACAGCTTGACAAATTTTATTTCTTCTATTTTGTCTTTGATTATTTTGTTGGTGCAAAAAAGTTTACATCAAAATGGTTGTAATTTGTATTTCTTTCAGCATTCATAAAGCTGAATTATTCACCAATATTTTATGTGTGTGAATTATGCATTTAAATTTATGCATTTAAATTTACAAAGAAAATTTTAATCTGTTTCTGTATTTTACCATATGACTATCAGAAAATTCTAAAAGGCAGCCAAAAGCAAATACAAGGTCCTTCAAATATAAAATATTCTTGAACATATCTGAGATTTTATTTCTAATCTACTTCTTGAACTTTCTAGTTTTACCATCCTTGGCGTATAGACAGTCCTTCTGAGAGGGGTAATACTAAGAGAAAAAGTGTCCTTGTGCAATCAGAAATAGAGAACAAGCAAGGGAAGGTCAGGGTAGCAGGTTGCATTGTGTCCCCCAAAAAGACAGGTGCAAGTTCTGTCATCTGGTATTTATGAACAGGACTTAGGTCTTTGCAGATGTCATCAGTTTCAGATGAAGCCATACTGAATTAGGGTGAGCTCTGTAACATCCTGAACTCTGAGAAAACATTTTTTTGTTATTTCAAGCTACCCAGTTTGTGATATTTTGCTAAAGCAGCTCTAAGAAACTAAAAAAGTCATAAATTAAATAATAGAGATGGTCTTTGAATATATATTGAGGCAGAAGAAAGTGAACTAATATTTATTGAGTGTGCATTATAGCCTTTGCACTAATAATTTTAAGTATATCTCATTAAGTTAAGATGTATACAAACTTAGTAAAGTAGATATGATGCCCATTTTTGAAATATCAGAATTAAGGCTTACAAAAGTTTAGTAAATTGCTTTCTTATAAAAACATATATAGTTTTTCTTAGATTACTCCAAGGCTTATAGTGATATAGCTTTTTTTTTTTTAATAAATGTTTATCGAGTATCAATACTCGTTCAGGCACTGTAGATAAAACAGTTTTCAAAATAAACAAAAAAATTATCTCCACTGGAGGCACTTCAGTATAATGGAAGCAAAAAGATAATAAAGAAAATAAATAAGCAAAATATATGGTATGTCTATGGTGATAAGAACAACGGAGAAAATTTAAAAGGGACAAAGATTTCCAAAAGTGAGGTTCAATTTTCAAGAAAAGTTTTACTGAGCACATGGCATTTGAAAAAAAAAAAAAAAAACATGAAAGACAAGAGGGAGAGAATCGTGTAGAAAAGTGGGCAAAAGCATTTTAGGTAAATGTCTGAGTGAGAGGTCGCCTGGCATGTGGCATGTATGACTAACGGCCTGGGAAGTATTTCAGCTGGACATGAGTGAGAACAGAGGTCAGAAATATTAAAAGAGCCCAGTTAGGTAAGATATACAGGTAATAATTTTAAAGATGTTGCCTTTACTGAGAATGAGTAGGATGCTAACAGAAAATTGTTATCAGAGAAGCAGTCAGATGTTACTCACTTAGATAGGTATATATAGTAAGGTATGCCTTTTTTAGTTGTAGATCAAATCGAGAGCCTTAATTCAGGTCTTCATTTGAATAATTTTCAAGAGAAGTTCCTGTCACTCATTTCAAGTCGCATGCAACTATTACATTGAGCAATGGAAGTGAACAATTGGAACTAAATCTTCTGAGTTCATATCTACAATAGCAAGGGGATAAATAGATAGATGATAAGTAGATAGATAGATGATAGATAGGTAGATAGATAGATGAGAGAGAGAGAGAGAGAGAGAGAGAGAGAGAGAAAGAGAGAGAGAGAGAGAGAAGAGAGAAGAGAGAGAGAGATGATAGACAGAAAGCATACACATTTCCTGTTACCAGGTAAGCAGTTAGATTGGAAAGAAATAAAATCTTGGGTCACAATCCAGGGTGGTTGGTCTTGTTACTTTTTTGTTTTTAACTGCTCAGCATTTATTTCAGTTTTTCTTATTCTGTTTCCACCAGTGGATACTGGGTGTAGTGGGAATGCTAAATTGTTTCATTTAGACAATGGTGTACTATATCCAATTCCCTTGAAAAGGAATATAGATCCCATAAAGATCTAAGATGTTTAAAGCTGGGTGCAGTAACAGATAGATATCTGGAATTTGTTTGTGTCTTTGTTTGGAAAAGAAACTACTGTATTTTCAGGTACTTGTGCGTTGCCTATAATTTTTAAAGGTGTTTGTAAATTTTTAAAAAATGTATATAAGAATGTGGAGCAGCCATCAGGCTGGATTACAATGGGTTTTTTTTTTCTACACATAGTATATATTTACTTTTCTCATTTTTTTTTCTCATCTGTGTAATCACCCTCTTTTTTCCAGTCTCAGTCTATGTGTTTCTGACATGTAACCCAGTCCTGATTAATTCTGCACGTAGATTTTCTGATTTCTATGATTAGTTCAAGGATATACACATCACTGATACATATTTAGAATCAGTAAAAAATAAAGAGGCTTTCCTCTTGGATTGCTGGAAGATGTTGCAGGTGCTCTTTTTAAACATGGGGGTAGTGAGGCTAGAGTCATTGGGTGACATCATGTGAGAAGGGACAAAAGTGAAGATAAAACTTAGAGAGATAAGTGAACTGGATAAGCCTCTCTTTAATTTGACCTATCTATAGGTTTCTTTGCTGGTTAGAAAATAAATTCATTTTCTTTTTTTGTTATGTAGGCCAATTTGAGTTGGATTTGAGTCACTTGTAGTTAAGAAATATCTTAACTGATCCCTTGAATAATTCAGAAAGACTCCGTTGTAAATCCAAATCAATGCAATTACCCTGAATCCCTTTTATTTGATTATTTCTTCCTTTTTTGTCCTTCTACATTAAACAGCTACACATCCTAAAAAGGTGTAAAAAATTTTTACAAAAAAATGTGTAGTAAATGATATCTACAAAAAGTTACACGAGTATAGGATGACACTCAACCCACACCACTTTTTTTTTCCTCTTTAGCAATACTCATGTTTTTGGTCTTAAATTAACCAAATGATTGCCTCTCTATTCCCTATGAATAAAGGATTGAAATGAAAGGAAAAGTAAATGATAATGTATTTCTATCAGACACATTTATTAAATTCCTTATCCTGTATTTAATCTTTCTACAGTACCAGCCAAGAAAAGCAAAACAACGATGAGCCTCAAAGGCCGACCTTACGCCCATCACCTCCTTGGGCCAATTCCTTCTGCTGTTTAAATTCCTTCTGCTTTCTCTATTTTTCCTTCATAGTATTATATTTTTTCCTGTCATCTTGCTATCTGTTGTTCATAAATTCCAAGGCATAACCAGTGCATGCAAATCACAATGTTTTTATGAGAAGAGGAGTTTAGTGCCAGCACAAAGATTTATGATACCATATATTTTTTTCACTTGCTATTAGTCACACAAGCATTTTAACGCAGAGATTAATTTTTAATAACTCTTCTATTTGCATCTCTGGACTTATTGATTTGAAACATGGTGGTGGTAGCGATCAGGATATCTTTTTATAGTCAGAGGAACTTTAAATAAGCCTTTCCCATAAGGCCACACATTGTTACAGTCATTTTCACTGAGCTTAAAAATGCTTTGTTGTTTGAAAATGATCATAATGGACATATTATGTGACTGATCAAAACACTATTTAATTTTGAAGAGACGGAGTAATATATTCAATTGACAATAGGATGAAAGAAACTCATTCTACATTTTCTCTATTTAAAAACATGCAAAATACGTGCAAAGGGATACAGCTTAGTAACACCCCATCTATTTACCAGTGTGAAGATGCCGTGGTGTATCTTCTTTCATTACATTCAACCAAATACTAACTCCTATTGGTTTTGAAAGTGATGATCATAATATGTGCTTCATTAAAACAATCAAGACCTACTAGCAATATATAATTAAATTTCGTTCTCAGTGAAATCAATGAGCAAAAGTTCTAGTTAAATAGAAAAATATAAATCAGTTAGAAACCAGTACACACACACACACACACGAACACTTTAAAAATCTCTAAAGGTCTAAATATCTAACAACTGGGATTGATTAATGGCACATTCATAAAATGACATATTATGTAGTAATTCCAATATAGATTATAGGATGATATTAATGACTTGACAAAAAGTCATGATATTTTAAGTTAAAAAGGATCCATGGGTAAGAACTCATATTCAAAAAGAGGAATGATTATACTTGTGTACACAGAGTGCTATCATAAAATTATAGTATGCTAATTATTGTTATTACTTGGAGTTATGATTGCAAGTGTTTTTATTTTCACTTTTACTTATCCATATTTTTCATCATAAATTATTTTATGTTAGTGTTGGATAAATTACCTTAAAAGATACAGGCATCTTACAGTAGACACAAGTAAGACATGAACAATCCTTACACTTAAGGAGAGTGGAAAGAAAAATGATCTATATGAACCTGCCCAGAAGTGGAATAAACTCCCTTGAGAGACTTCCTTTTGTAGTAATAATAATCTTAGTTATTTACCAAACTTCATGCTCCATAAAGCATGACAACTAGGAACAATTAACCAAATATAAACACAGCTACCTAGAACAATAAAATAGTTACTAGGTGCTATGGACTGAATTTTGCCCGCCCCACACACAAAAAAAGAAAAAAAAGAAAATTCACATGCTGAAGCAGTAGCCCCCAATGGAATATTTGGAGATGGAGCCTTTAGAAAATGATGAGGTTTAGACAAGATGATAAAGGCGGAGCCCTCATGATGGGATTAGTGCCTTTATAAGAAGGTACATGAAAACATGACCTTTCTGCTATGTGAGGACATGGCAAAAAGGCAGTTATCTGAAAACTAGGAACAGGGCCCTTACCAGACATTGAATCTGTTGCCACCTTGATCTTGGACTATCCAAGCTCCAGAGCTGTGAGAAATAAATTTCTGTAGTTTAAGCCAGTCTGTGGTATTTTGTTACAGCAGCCTGAGATGACTAAGATACTAGGAGCATGAGTAAGTATTGTGCCATTATCTGGGAGAAAATGAAAACACAAAGAAATTAGACAGCCATTAAAATTGTTATTGTAGGGAAAGATGTTTCTGATCAAAAAAATATGTAGCTAAGAGGCTGAGAAAGTTTATGGAAGTTTTGCCCTGAAAAGTGTCTAGCATGCAAATGATGATGGGTTTAGTAAAATACCTCTTACTTAGTGTTGGGCACTTAAAAGGCTGTAGAAGTTAATGTGAACTGAAAGTAAGTCAACCCTCACATGAACTGTGATTGACTTTTGAGTCATTTGGGTGATCTGGAATGATCTCAGTCCTGGCTATTTAGATAATTCCAGACTGCTAATGCTCCCAAGGTGTTTGTAGAATAAAACAAAATTTCATGTGTATTTACATGAGGAAAGATAGCATCACTCTGGTCCTCTCATTAATTTTATTTTTGTTTTCAAATACAATTGTCCTACAGCTCCACACCCAGCTCCCCAGTCCAGGGATCCTGTTCCGGGAAGAGGTGTGCCCACAATATCTGGCAGTGGAAAGCAGTGAGGACGCTGTCTGTCCCAGTGAGACAGAAGGAGGATGGATACCAAGACATCCTCTTAAAGGACCCACACATAGACTCACTTGCTTACAAACACTCACCTGGGCTCTGGTGGAGGAGCAGCAACTCAAGAAGTCCCAGAGACATACAGGGAAACATTGAGTTATGTGGCTTTTGGGTATGGGCTTTGTCCCTGTGTCAAGCCTGCCTCACATGTAACCTACAGGAGAACATGATCTTGTCTATGTTGAATCCTCCCCCAAAGTGCCAACTATGAAACTGAATTGGTCTGATAAAATCCGCACATGTGCACCACCTTGGTGATGCCCTGGGTATCTGCCCCACCCAGCTAGTATTGCATCACCCCAAGTACTGTTGGCTACTGGGTGGCCAACCCACCCCACAAGCTGAGGAAACCTTTTACAGCAACAGACTGCTCGCGGTGGCCAGGAGAGCTCTTAGTATCAGGCAGTTAACCACAACTTGAGCTGCAGCCTCTCTTGGATGCTTTCAGGGACCTGCAGGCCAGAGGCGAGTGGTGGCTGGCCAAGGTGTTTTCAGGGCATTTTGAGAAGTAGTCACAGGCCAGAGCTGGTGCAACAACTGAATCTTCATTAACTTTGTAAAAACCACAGCCCACACCCCATGGCTCTCTGGAACCCCACCCCATCCAGCTAGTGCTGCATCACCTGGATCACTCTTAGCTGCTGGGAGACTTCCTCAAGTTGAGGAAGACTTTTGCAGCAGTAGAAAGTCGGCAGTGGTCTGGGGAACTTTCAGTGGCAAACAGTCAGCCACAACTTGCGTTGCAGCTTCTCTCGGGTGGCTGTCAGGGATTGGCATCCCAAGGTGAATGGTGGCTGGCCACATTGTACTTGAGGCATTTTGCAAAGGGGTCCCAGGAACAATGCTGGTGCAGGAGCTGAATCTGCATTGACTTTGTGAAAACCACCAGCTGCACCTCATGACTCTTTGGGACCTCCACCCATCCATGTACTCGCTGCATCACAGGAGACACTCTCAACACCTGGTTAACCAGCCCAGCCCATGTACCTATGGAGGCTCTTTCAACATCTGTGCCTTACAGGCAGCAGCCGGTGCAACAGAACTGGGGGGGGTTGGGGGCCGGGCTTTATGCTAAGTTGTCCCACACCTAATCCTGGAGGCGGTCAGCCTTGGTTCATAGTGAGGCCACCCCCACATTCCTCCAGGTCCAGCAGCGGTAGCAACCAACCACATATAGCTTTGTGGTTCCTACCAAGTAGTCCCCAAGTGATCACAGGCAAGGCTAAAATTGGCCTTCACAGAAGACCCTCCCAAGAGAGACAACCAGAAGCCAGCTTCAGATAACACCAGAGCACTACTCAGTTAGCTCCACAAATGGTACATCCAACGGGTGATCTCAACAGGTACAAGAGCCCACTGGGGCGAATGCCCCTGAGGGGTCAGCCCCCACACAGCAGCTCATACACTGTGGGCATAGCCAATCTGCACAGCCAGTCACCCTGGGAGTCTGTACCACCCAGTGATGTACCAAAAGCAATCAAGGCTCAACTAAAATAGAAGAAAACACACAACACATGTAAGGGACACTCCCAGAACACACACACACACACACACACACACACACACACACACACACACACACACACACACAGAGGTTATCAAGGAGACTGGGCCACTGGACCACAGAGGACACATATTACATAAGGCCACCCAGCAAAAAATGAGAGACATAGGAAATCTACCTAATATGTAGAAATAAACACAGAGAGGCAGCCAGAATGAGGAAACAAAGAAACACGTCCCAAATGAAAGAACAGGAAAAACCTCCACAAAAATAACTAAATTAAATAGAGGCAACCAACCTACCAGAGACACAATTTAAAACACTAGTAATACGAGTCCTTAAGGAACTTAGTGAGAACTTCAACAAAGAGATAGTAAGCATAAAGAAGGATATAGAAACCATAAAAAATAACCAGTCAGAAATAAAGAATATAATAACTGAAATAAAGAATACACTAGAAGGAATCAACAGCAGATTAAATGAAGCAGAAGATCAAATCAGCAATTTAGAAGACAAGGTAGCAGAGAACATCCAATCAGAACAACAAAAAGAAAAGGAAACAAAAACAAACATAGTTTAAGGAATCTTTGGGACAACATCAAGCTTAACAGCATTCACATCATAGAAGTACCAGAGGGAGAATAGAAGGAACAAAGGATTAAGAGCCTATTAGAAGAAATAATGACTGAGAAATTTTCTAACATGGCAAAGAAAGTAGACATACAAGTTCAGGAAGTACAGAGTCCCAAACAAGATAATCCAGTGAGGCTCACACCAAAACATCATAATTAAAATTGCAAAGGTTAAAGACAAAGAGAAAATCCTGAGAGCAGCAAGAGAAAGGCAACTAGTTACTTACAAGGGAGCTCCCATAAGATGATCAGCTGATTTCTCAACAGAAACTTTGCAGGCAGAAGGGAGTGACAAGAAATATTCAAAGTAATGAAAAACAAGGGCCTACAGCCAAGACTGCTCTACCCAGCAAGGCTATCATTTAAAATTGAAGGAGAGATAAAGAGCTTCCTCAACAAGAAAAAGCTAAGGGAATTTATTACCACCAAGCGAGTATTACAAGAATTGTTAAAAGGACTTCTTTAAAAAGAAAAAAAGGGGAAAGAAACAAACAAACAAAAGAAGATAAAAAAATATGTGTAATATAATGGCAATGACTATGTAGCTATCAATAATCACTTTAAATGTAAATGGATTAAATGCTCCAATCAAAAGACATAGAGAGCTGAGTGGATAAGAAAACAAGACCCATGCATATATGCTATCTACAAGGGGCCTATCTCAAATTGAAAGACACACATCTACTGAAAGTAAATGGATGGGGAAAAAAATATTTCAACAAAATGGAAACAGGAAAAAAGCTTGGGTAGCAATACTTATATCAGACAAAATAAGCATTTAAAAAAAGGCTATAATAAGAGACAAAGAAGGACATTATATAATGATAAAGGGATCAATCCAATAAGAGCACACAATGCTAGTAAACACACATTCACCCAACATAGGAGCACTTAAATATATAAAACATATATAGACTGACATAAAAACAGAGATCACAAGTAACACCATCATGGTAGGGGACTGTAACACCCAATGGGCACCAGTAGACAGGTCTCCCAGACAGAAAATCAACACAGAAACGTCAGCCTTAAATGACACACTAGAACAGATGGATTTAATTGATATTTTTAGAGTATTTCACCCCCAAAGCAGCAGAATATACATTGTCTTCCACTGCACATAGGATATTTTTCCAAGATAGATCACATGTTAGGCTAAAAACAAGTCTCAATAACTTTAAGAAGATTGAAATCATATCAAGTGACTTCTCAGACCACAATGTTATGAAACTAGAAATCAATTCCAGAAAACAGCAACAACATCAACAACAAAAAAAACCTGAAAAACATACAACCACTCGGTGGCTAAATAACATGCTGCTAAATAGTGAATGGGTCAACAATGACATCAAGGAAGAGAAAATATATATATCTTGAGACAAACAAAAATGAAAACACAATGACCCAAAATCTATGGGACACAGAAAAAGCAGTCCTAACAGGGAAATTCATAGCAAAGCACCTCAAGAAACAGGCCAAAACTCAAATAAACAGTCTAACTTTGCACCTAAAGAAACAGGAAAAAGAACAGCAAGCAAAACCCAAAGTGAGTATGAGGAAGGAAATAATAAAGATCGGAGCAGAAATAAACAAAATAGAGGCTAAAGAAACAATACAATAGATCAAGAGATCAAGAACTTTTGATCAAGAGATCAAGGTTTTTTTGATAACTAAAATTAACAACTAAATTATTGTCTGTGTCTAAGAGTTTTTGTTTCTTCATCTGTTTTTCTTGTTCCCTTGTTATTTTCACTTATATATACCACATATCAGTGAAATCATATGGTTCTCTACTTTTTCTGTCTGACTTATTTTGCTTAGCATAATAATCTCATGATCCATCCATATTGTTACAAATGGCATTATTTCATCTTTTTCATGATGGAATAGTATTCCATTGTGTATATATACCACATTTCTTTATCCATTCATCTACTGAAGGACACTTAGTGGTTACCAGAGGGGGGGTGAGGGGGTTAGTCCATGAGGGTAAAAAGGATCAAACATATGGTGATGGAAGGAGAAATGACTCTGGATGGTGAACACACAATGTTATATATAGATGATGTAGTACAGAACTGTACACCTGAAACCTATGTAACTTTACTAATAATTGTCACCCCAATAAATTTTAATTAAAAAGAAAAAGAAAAAGAAAGATAAAGAAGTTCTGTATGTATGGTGACAATGTTAACTGACATTGTGATGATCATTTCACTATATATAAATATTGAATCATGTTGAACACCTGAAACTTACATAATGTATGTCAATTATATCTCAAATAAATAAATACCTAATGTTTCATTTTTCTACTAAAAAAAAAAGAGCTGGTTTTTTGAAAAGATAAACAAAATGACAAAACTTCAAACCAGGTTAATCAAGAAAAAAAGAGAGAGAATCCAAATAAATAAAGTCAGAAATGAAAGAGGAGAAGTGACAACTGACACCACAGAAATACAAAAAAAAAAAATTTAAGAAAATAGTATGATAACTATATGCCCACAAATTGGACAATCTGGAAAAATGGATAAATTCCTAGAAGCATACAAATGGAAACATACAGCATACTCATGGATAAGAAGAGTTAATATTGTTAAAATGTTTATATTTTCCAAAGTAATCTATAGCTTCAATACAGTCCCTATCAAAATACCAATGGCATTTTTCACAGAACTAGAATAAATAATCCTAAAATTTATAGGGAACCATAAAAGACCCTAAATAGCCACGGCAATTCTATGAAAGAAAAAGAAAGCTGGAGGTATCACATTACCTGACATCAAATTATACTACAAAGGCCATAATGATAAAAACAGCATGGTACTGGCATACAAACAGACACGTAGATCAATGGAACAGAATAGAGAGCCAAGAAATAAATCCATGCCTATATGGAAAAGGATGCAAAAATTTACACTGGGGTAAGGACAGTCTATTCAATAAATGGTGCTGGGAAAACTGGACAGATACATGCAAAAAAATAAAACAAGACCACCTTTATGCCATATACAAGAAGAAACTCAAAATGCATTAAAGACCTGAAACCATAAAACTAGAAAATATAGGAACTAAACCCGCAGACATTACCCTTAGTAGTATTTTTACTGATGTATCTCCTCGGGCAAGGGAGACAAAGAAAAAATGAACGGGACCACATCAAACTAAAAAGATTTTGCACAGCAAAGGAAATCATCAACAAAACAAAAAGACATCCTACTGAATGGGAGAAGATACTTGCCAATAATGCATCTGATACATCCAAAATTTATTTTTTTAAAAAATTATGCAACTCAGTACGCGCGCACACACACACACACACACATACACACACACAAACAAAATAATAATAATCCAATTTTTAAAAAATGGGCAAAGAACCTGAATAGACATTTCTCCAAAGAGGACACACAGATGGCCAATAGACATATGAAAAGATGCTCAATGTCACTAATCATCAGAGAAATGCAAATTAAAACCACAATGAGATATCACCTCACAATGTCAGAGTAGCCATCACAAATAAATTAGCAAAAAACTAGTATTGATGCAAGAATGTGGAGAAAAGGGAACCCTTGTTCACTGAGGGTGGGATTGCAAATTGGTGCAGCCACTATAGAAAACAGTATGGAGGTTCCTCAAAAAAATAAAAAATAAAAATAAAACTACCTTATTATCCAGCAGTTCCACTCCTGGGTATTTATCAATAGAAATTCAAAACACTAATTTAAAAGATATATGCACTCCTATATTTACTGCAGCACTATTCAAACTAGCCAAGATATAGAAACCAAAATGCCCATCAATAGATGACTGGAGAAAGAAGATGTGGTACATTTATACAATGGAGTATTACTCTGCCATAAAAAAGAATGAAATTATTTGCAACAACTGATGGATCTAGAGGGTATTATGCTAAGTGAAATGTCAGACTGAGAAAGTTAAGTACCATATGCTCTCACTTATATGTGGAATCTAAAAAACAGAATAAACAAACAAACTCAGCAGAAATAGAATCATGGATACAGAGAACAAACTGATGGTTGCTAGAAAAAGGGGCAATGGGAGGACGGGTGAGGAAAGTGAAGGGATTAGGATGTAATTGGTAGTTATAAAATAGTCACGGGGATGTGAAATACAATATGGGAAATATAGTCAATAATATTGTGAAAACTATAGTGGTAAATGCGTACTAGACTTTTCAGATAGATCACTTCATAAATTATATGAATGTCTAATCACTATGCTGTACACCAGAAACTAATATAAAATAATACTGAATATCAACTATAATTAAACAATATATAGTCACAGAATATAAGGTACAGTATAGGGAATATAGTCAATGATATTGCAATTGCTATGGTATTGGAATAACTATTTGTACGTACCGTGCCAGGGGTAGTAGACTTGCTGAGGTAGTTACTTTGTGAGGTGTGTAAATGTCTAATCACTATGTTGTTTTGTACACATGAAACTAGTATAAAAAAAGTATATGGAAAAAGGAAAAGACTATTTGGTAATGAAATAAAATTAAGAAAAGGACCATAATGTAGAGTGGAAGCATAAAAAGAAAGGTGATATTATCATGTTTGATAATGTACAGTCATCAATGAACCAATACCTTTTTTTTCTCAGCTTAGAGCATGGGGATGAAAGAATTACTGAGTATACTAACACAAGGTGAAGATGCACATTTCATTGTTTCAATAATCCTTATCAACTGTTAATTCTTTGATAGCTAGAAATATATGTATAAGGACAAGATCAAATTCCCAAATAAACATAGTCTCTCGGAGAAAAATGCCAAGAGTTTTCTAATTATTCTTTATTAGAATTACATTGAAAACAATTTCTCCTGAACCATTTTTAGGCTTTTAAAATTTCCATCTTTATATTCATAAGATTAATAAGCACATTGCAGAGTATCACATAGTATCTATTAAAAATGTATTTGTTGGATGTATGGAGAGATGATGAATGAATGAATGAATGAATGAATAGCTAGTTGGATGTCTGGCAAAGTTTTAAAAATATATATTCTTAATAGCAGGGAATGGAAATAACTTACAAATGGCCTCCCAGAAAAGAGAACATGAACAGATACATTAAAAGGGTTGATCAAGAATGGCAATCTTGAAATAAATACCTTATTTTAGTTAAGAAGGAAATAGTCATAATAATATTCTTAGTCATTTGCATGCTCCTTCCAGTAAAGAATTAGATTGTTGAGAGAGTTTCAATAAAAGTGTTTTGCTCAACCTCGCTAACCATCAGAGAAATGCAAATAAAAACCACAATGAGATACCACCTCACCCCAGTCAGAATGGCTATCATCAATAAATCAACAAACAACAAGTGCTGGCGCGGATGTGGAGAAAAGGGAACGCTTGTGCACTGTTGGTGGGATTGCAGACTGGTGCAGCCGCTATGGAAAACAGTATGGAGGTATCTCAAAATTCTGAAAATGGAACTACCTTATGATCCAGTAATTCCACTCCTAGGTATCTATCCGGAGAAATCCAGAACTTCAATTCAAAAATCTCTATGCACTCCTATGTTTATTGCAGCACTATACACAATAGCTAAGACATGGAAACAACCAAAATGCCCATCGGTAGATGACTGGATTAAGAAACTGTGGTACATTTATACAATGGAGTATTATGCAGCCATAAGGAAGAAAGAAATCTAACCATTTGCAACAACATGGATGGATCTAGAGAACATTATGTTAAGTGAAATAAGTCAGACAGAGAAAGATAAGTTCCATATGATCTCACTTATTTGCGGATTCTAAAGAAAAGAATAAGTGAATGAACTAATCAGAAACTGTTTGGGAGACAATGAGGAAAAACTGAGGGTTGCTAGATGGGCGGGGGGAGTGGGGGGTGGGGGGGAGGGTGAGGGGATTGGAGGGCAGTCGGTGACCACAGGATGGCCACGGGGTTTGAAAATTAATCTGGGGAACGTAATTTGGTGGTTACCAGAGCGTAAGGGGGTTGGGGGGTGGGGGATGAGGGTGAGGGGGATCAAATGTACGGTGATGGAAGGGGAGCTGACTCTGGGTGGTGAACACACAGTGTGATTTATGGATGATGTGATTCAGAATTGCACAACTGAAATCTATGTAATTCTACTAACAATTGTCACCCCAATAAATTAAAAAAAAAAAAAAAAAGTGTTTTGTAAAGGTCTGAAAGTTTTTGCTGTATGCTTTACTGTATATTTTCACATGCCACACAAAATGTAGAAATAATGTTTTGGATTATATTCTTATTCATGAAAAGTCATTAGTTTGTTTCCAGAAAATCTGGGTAGACTAAATACATTGATCTCACATCTCATAGACTTTATAAATGCAATTTAGTTTTTTAACTTATTTATTTTTTATGAACATTTAGTTCCTCAGTCTTTTCTGAAGGTAAAAATGAACTAGTTATATACTACAATTTGCCTCTGATGCAATGTCAAAGGAAAACCATATTTTATATAGCTAAGTGGATCATTAATATACACATAAACAGTAATTATTTTTCAGTGTCAGTAGTCCTATTATAAATGCAATTTTTATTGCATTCTTATTATATAGACTTTATTTTCCAAGTTTCTGTAACACTTTTCAAGTTTGTAACTTTTCTTGTTCTTTTCTATATTTTCTATATTTCTGTATTAATAATTATAGTGCTTCTTGATAACATTAAAATAAAGTCTTAATATCTATGAATATTACATATATTTTTAGTCATTGTTTCTAGGCATATTTCTAGTATCTTATAGCTTTCTTAAAAGTTATGAATTTCAAAATGTTGCCATGTATCGATACCCTTGAAACCCTTGTAACACATGGAATGGTTTATTTTTCCATTAAAAATATTTTGCAAAAACAAACATATATATATATATATATATGTGTGTGTGTGTGTGTGTGTGTGTGTGTATATATATATATATATATATATATATATATATATATATATATACACACACACTGTTCAGTTGTATAAAGTAAGGCAAATAGTTGCAAACAATTAGCTGGCCTTTGCAAAACTTCAGCGGTTAAAGTAACATAAAAAACAATGAAAAGTGATCTTTGCATTTCACAAGAGATAATGCATGCTACAGTTTTGATTCTAAATACATGTGAAACACCAGAGAAAACATGCTCATGCACCCGTGACCACGGAAACAGAGGTAGAGATCAGAGGTAAGAAATGGATGAAGTCCCAGCTGACATTAGATAGGTTTATCTCTGTATGGTTGTCAGCACTGTGGACATCTAATGCAGTAGATGTATTTGGGGTTCAGTCTAAATACATCTTTTTTAATGGGACTTAGTAGTAACTGTTGCCTTATTTATTTGTATATCAACAAGGTAATATCAAGGATGCTTTCTTTACTTCATTCTACTTTTAAAGTTACCAAATATAAGAGAATAAGAGTTGTATAGATATGGAAATATCAGCTGGAGAGAATTTTACCCTCTTCAAAAATAGACATGCACACCAAATTTCAACACCTTCATAAAAAAAATGTATCCTATTTACGGCTCTAATAACCTCCCATTAAATCACAGTAATCATGTGCTAGAGAACAGGTGTTCTAAATCACTAAATTTGGAAGTGGAGTGAAGTTGAAAGAGCATGTTGGAAGCTTTTCATTGGCTGGATGTGGCTGCAGTTTCCATGGCAATTCTACATGCACCCTGGTTCACAAATCTTCCCACTCTTTCAAAATGCAGTGGAAAATACTATTTAGTACAAGGACAAAAAATTGGGTCAAATTATCATCATTTATTTAGCTGGAAACAGTAATAGGAATAGTGAGAACCATGTGTGGGCTCTCCTTTACAATTTGCTCACATTTATGCATATTTTCTACGCCCTCTGCTGTTAATCAACATATGTTACGAAAGAAAAATACCCATAGGGCAACAGCATGTTACAGTACTCATCATTTATGGAGAGAAAATGCCATTCATACAAAACACAGTCACACTTGGTGTTTATGCTTAAAGTGGTACATTTTTGGATTCATTAAAAATCAATATCAAGCAGCATTAACTCAATCCTCGAAGGCCCTAGGACATTGCGAGTTTGGGTTGTAATGGCCTCTGTTTTCTAGAGTTAGCATTACCTCTTTAGAGATACAGTGGGAGAGAGACATAGACTGAGAGCTGTTATTAAAAAGATCAGTTAAGAAGGGCAAGGGATGATATAAAACACTATATGTGGCATGGGAATCCTTTTAACCCTACTCTGCACGTGCACACCGAGAAGCAAGGTCCCTTTATATTTTTAACTTAGTAAGAATACACCTGCATAGAAGCTACTGTGAAAGATGAGTATGCCTGAAAAGAGGTTGGGGCCATAAACTAACAACATTTATACAACCTGATACCATTTTCTATTTATGACCTAAATTACAATTTCAGTTTATAACCTCAGAAGAGAAATAGCCATGCTGGGACTCTGGGATTTAGAGACTCTGAAGACAGAAAAGAATAAAGATACTTTAGGAGCAGATAGCAAAGGGCTAAGGAGCAGGATGAAGAGTTTCCACTCGTAGTTACTCCATTGACCAACTTAGAAAAACAGCCCTGATAGGGAACATACGGATTTAAAATGAGTGTGCCCACCGAAGACAAAACAGAATAATAATCCTTAAATTGACACTATCTGGGCCTAAGAGAGGCATCAAGTTAGAGATGAAACCAGGAGAACTTGGTAAAAACTGGCAGTAATGTAAATCAAGATAAATTAAGTAAGGTAAGACTTAATTTATCAAGTAAGGAAAATCAATCTTCCCAAAATGCTTAAGTCTTGTGCGTATCTAAAAGAGTGGTAAAATAAGTTCACAGTCTTTGAAGTCAGAATCCAAGTTTTGAATTTTGAGGCAGCTAAGCTAAGTTACTTCTTATTTCTGAGTCTCAGTTTTCTATTTTATAAAGTGGGAATAATTATAATAAATCTTGCCTGTATGCTGTGAAGATTAAAGAAGATAATACATGTAGTTCACATATACAAAATAAGTACTTGGTATATTTCCCTTTATTGTCTTCTGTTCCCTCTGACTCCTTATCTGACTGCTGCTGTGGGAAATAAGTATAGTATAAATAGAAAGAAAAAGCCATAAATCACAATGGTGAATCATTTTAGACTATTTCCTCCCCACCCCCACCCAGTAATAAAGACTGTATTAGGAAAGGCAGTGGGAATTGCCAAGGTGGAAAATTGTCTCATAGAGTTCTTACATCTGGGACTATTCCTGCCGACCTGTCATCAGTGTGGCTCACTCTGCTTGTTTCTGTTTTGGGCAATAAACATCTAGTTTTTCAGAGAGGATAAGTACAGCATACATACCTCTCTATCTTAGGAAGTGGGGTCTCGGAGCAGAGACTCCAAAATTCTGATACTTTATCTCACAACACTTTACAAGTGTGTAGAGGTGGGTCTAAAAGTAGAGGTAAAAGTAAGGTGTTAGCTTTTCTTATCTCAGCCAAATAATTTTCCCATCAAGCCCAATATCCACACTACGCTCTCTGGAACTGAAATGCAAGAGATACAAGAGAAAATTTATATTTCATATCTCCAATAGGGTTACAAATCCTGAATCTGTTAGCTTTTGTGGTCTTCCTTATTCAAAGCCTAAAACCATATATAACATTTTAATCCTTTATCTATTTTCCCTGGGTCCTTTTCTTCTTTTGATATTTCCAGAACTTAAACACTTAGAAGCCAATGTCTTACCAAGTCTCAACACTTACCATCTCATGACAATTATTCCAGAAAGAGAAATGTATAAAAATGAACAGGAAGAAAAAGTTTGTAAACGTCCTTCTCTTCTCCCCTGACATGGAAAGGTTTTACACCCAAACCCTACGAAAAGGGATGTACTATTTCATATTTTAAGGAGGATTTACTGTGTTTCCTCTAAAAAAAAAAATAGTTGAGAAATGCAGGGAGGATGTTTATGACAAGGAGTGAGTCTTCCACTTTTCACATACTTCTCTCCCTGTGGTTAGAGAAAGGCCAACCAAAGAAGAGAGAAATTATTTCTTCCTATCTCAGCTTCCATAACAAGCTACCTAAATTCAGGTTTGGAAGAATGAAATTAACGCACATGGCTTTCTCAGTGTAATCAACCTGAGAGATCATGGGAAAATATGGGGAGTACAACACGCAGGGGAGAGCCTGGGTGGGATTACCACCCTTACCCTACCCTCCACAAATACACACAGAATCACACCTTACCGATAGCTCTTGCCCTTGTAAGAATACAATAAGGCTTCACGAGCATATACAAATCCCTGAAGGACCCCTCACCATTCTGCATGCATTGTTGTATAGAAGATTCCAAGTGAAGCAATATCACAAAGTGATAATTTGTAATCCGTTAAATGTCTATGTTTTTATAGCTCTTTAATACATATTTCTATTGTAGTGTTCATGTATTTGTATTGAAATTATTTGATTGAAATAATCTCTTTTACCTTTTTAACTATAAAGTCCAGAAGGGTACGACATTTGTTTCTGTTTTGCATCTTCAACCTGTGTCTGTATTCATACAACCAACATTCATTTAGCAACTTCTAAAGGACAAATACTGAGCTCAAAGATAAATAAAACATGATTGCTTCTCTCTAGACTCTTATGCTGGTAAGTAATTTTAAGCACTATGTGCCAAAGGTGTTATTGTGTTTCATTTAAATATTAAACTTAAGGAGGAAACATTTTGTCCAATTTTATGTATACAGAAACAAGAATAAAAGATAATTTCAACCAAGGGCTTTCTGGAAGAAGTCCCAGAGAGGTTAGAATAGAATGCTTATAAAGAGAAATCTAAAAATCTGTCAAATATTTAGAAAAGGAGAAAGTTGATTCAGAAATGCTGAAAAATAGACAAAAAAATCCAAAGACAATACCAAGAGAAAAATGAGCCTAAAAGGGTTATCTGAAGGTTTTGCTTTATTTAACCATGCTATCAAGGTGGTAAATTGGCAGATATTAACCTTTCCTGAGAAACACACATCCAGTAATTAGGAAGAACTTTGGTGTATAGGTCTGTTTAACCCAGTATTTAACAGTTCCAAAGTTGTGAGATGAAGCAGCAGATATTACTCACATCTTTATCCTGCTTTTCATGAAATATTTTCACACTATATAAATAAGTAGCCAAAGAAACATTTTCCTTTATCCTTTATTTCCTGTATAACTAATTGGCATATATTTGGTGCAACACAAGTCTACTTATTTCACAACTTAGTAATAAGACAAGAAATTACAAATGTCATTTATTCCATTCCCATTATTATTACTCAGTTGATGGTGTCACATCAAAAATGTATATATTTTTCCAATTTCAAGATCTTCAAAACTTTGTATTTTGGAACTCTTTGCACTGTCTGGAGACTTTACATTCAAGGTCAATGAAATGCCCCTTTATTTGAAAAATCAATTATTAATGACAGTGATTCATCCAAAAGTATGAGGGAGAGTATGAGGTCTTTCTTTGTTGTTTCTGAGCTGGTATCTCTTAACAGTAATGCTTTCATATATTAAATATATATTATATAGAAAAAAAATATATATATATTCATTTACATTTATATTTATGTATATGTATCTTAGTTGATAGATTCTTTACAACTACCCCCTTCTTTCATTGCTTTTTTTCCTGTCACTTCTCCATACTTGCTGCCATTTATTCATATGCACTGTGTTGAAAGCAGCAAGCTCAGAACACAATTTTCACCTCCTCACATCAGGCATGAGAACAATCAGTAAAGTTTCTCTGCCCGTTGGCAGGGAGGCACTAAGATGAGTAAAAAAACATGATCTTTGAATTTAATTCACCTGAGTTCAAATCCAATTTTGGCATTTTCTATCTACATGACTTCATGCAAGTTATTTAAACTTATGAGCCTCAGATTTTTTTTATCTTCAAAGAGGGAACAATGCACTATTCGAAGTGTTTTGTGAGGGATATATGTGGACTACCAGAGCTATGTTAATATAAAGTTAATAAATGTTAATTCCCTTCTTTTCCTTACTCCTTACTTCTGAGCCAATGTATCTGCTTTTTAAAGAGCTGCTGAGTAAGGGTATGCCCTCTAGCATTTGGAGAAACCAAAGGATATTCTGGACGACTGGGGAATTTAGGACTTGTGCACTCAGCTTTTACACAGACTGAGATCTTTTAAGTACAAAGTGGACACTGACCTTGAATGCGAGTCAATGTATTTAAAAGCATCAGAGAATTTGGCCCTCAGTGTTCATCAGTTGAATTTTAAAAAGCAATCACTAATACTGTAGAAAGAGGACTCTTACTAGCTCTCTGATTTTAGATAAGACACATAGTTGATGTGTACAGTTTCCTAATTCGTACAATGAGGTATATTAGGTAATATCAAGCAGGGCATGATGAACAACTGTGACACTGCTATTCCTTCCAGTCTCCGACAGAAAAATCTGATCCATTACAAAGCTCATTCCTTCTGGGATCGGATGGGGCCTAAAATTCCGTTCAGCATTGCACTTCTGTTGGGTTGTAAGCTGATTGTCAGTTGTTAGTGCCTGGGTTATGTATTTCTTTAGTGCTCTTCCCATTTTTAATTGCGCATTTGGTGGTTATTATTATAATGAGACACATTTGTTATATTGTGTTAGAGTTACATCCTCAAGGGTCAGTCGAGTACATATGGCTCTTTGTCCTGGCCTATGTGCTTTTTTATTTTTCTGTTTGCTCTATAAATACAAAGATTATTAGCCATAAAGCAGTCAAAATTTGGGGAATGGTTGCCAAAAATCATGATTAGTTTTATAATCAATGATCTACAGTCCTTTTTCTGGCAGTAATTAGACAAAGCAACCCACGCTTCTGGAAATGATAAAACTGTGTCTTATAAGAAGGGGGAAAATTTTTATTTTTTTCTCTATGGGATAGCATCCAAGTAACTGAAACAGTGATATCAAATCACTGTGCTATAAAATTTAACAAGGGTGAAGACTACACAGAACTCATCCTTGCTGTGTGCCCAAGGTAGGTGACCTTGTCATTTAAGCTATCATTCTATTGAACTTCCTTAAGCTGTAAGTTTGGGATCAGAGTCATCAGGGGGGTCACTATGGGATTCCCACCATTTAGTCCTGACTTGTTTCTATCCAGAGTATAGTTCTGTGGATTTTCACCACTGTCTCATGTATCTGCAACTACAGTATCATAAAAAATACACTCACTGCCCTAAACATTTCCCATGTTTCAACTATTTACCCTCTTCCCAACCTCTGGGCACCACTGATATTTTTACTGTCTCTATAGTTTTGCCTTTTCCAGTATGTCACATATTTGGAATCATGTACTAGGTAGGGTTTGCAATATATATTTTCAACTAATCTAAGCCCACTTTCAAATAACATTATAACATGTCATGAGTCGTGCAGTTACTTTTAAAAGAGTGTTATCCCCAATTCCTCCCTTCCACCCCTAATAATATTACTGTCACTTATTTCACAAATCCCTATACTAAAACCACTCGATATATTTTTGTTATTATTACTTTGAAGAAAAGAAAATTACTTTGAAAAATCTCTTATATTAACTAAGCATAAGAAAAATAAAGATTTTATTATTACCTTCCTTTATTCTTTCTCTGCTGCTTTTCTTTTAGGTGGATACAAGTTTCTGACCTATATCATTTTCCTTCTGTTTGGAGAACTTCTTCTAACCTTTCTGCAGAGCAGGTATGCTAGTAATGACTTCCCTCAATTTTTGTTTGTCTGAGAAAGTATTTCTCTTTTTCTTTTGAAGGATGATTTCAGTGTATATAGAATACAAAGTTGGTGTTTTGGTTTTGTTTTTTCTCTCCACAATTTAAATATTTCAGTCCAATTTCTCATTGCTTGCATGGTTTCTGATGGAAAATCCACTATAATTCTTATCCTTGTTCCTCTATGGGTAAGGTGTTTTATTTGTCTGGCTTCTTTCAAGATTTTTTTTTTTTTTTTCTGTCTTTGGTCTTTTGTAGGTTCAATATGATATGCCTAAGTGTAGTGGGTTTTTTTTTTTTTTTTTGGTATTTATATTGTTAGGATTTTTTTTTTTTAATATTAGACATGATATATTGGATAACAGGAACTGAGATAAATAGGCCTCAAGCGTAAGATTTTATGTTAATCTGGCTGGGGTTGGGCTCTGTTTAATATTTTCTGCAATTGTAGATGACAGAGGCTTCCTCTAGTCTTTTTGATTTTGTCTCTCCTGTTTTCTTTGGGTTTCCATTAGAACTCTTTCTTAAATAGAGTCTCTTTCTTACAGCTTTTTCATCTGTAATCCATTGTTATTATCCTGGAGCTCTAATGGTATGGAGTAAAATGTGGGAGAAGGGAAGTATTCTGTAATCTCGTGATTCAATCGTAGACTTTTAGTGGGTCTATTTCCTTAACAAATGTTTCTTAACTTTACCCTTTACTTCATTCAGTGAGACAGGATGAATAGAGGGGGCTGGAACTGGGTTATTTCCCTTCTCTGATGTCGGCTAGGTCTATGGTAAAGACTTTTCTCTTGGATGGAGTCCTTTGTTTTCGAGAACTCACTGAGCACATTCAAATGGTTACTTTTCTATTACTCTGTCAGAAATACAGTGGATTTTTCTTGACTCTTTACTGTGTGAACCTGGTAGGGTTCCTTGAGTTAAAGCCCAGGGAAGTGTGGGTTTTCCTCTAAGACTAGGCCTCAGGAATTTCTCAAACTCAAGCTAGTACATATTAATTCTCCGATTATTTGTGAAAATTACCAACGTGTTTCTACCAGTTCATGGCTCCAGAAGGAAGCACAAATTAGGAAGTACAAATGGGCAGTCACAAAATAGTCATGGGGATGTAAAATACAGTATGGGGAATATAGTCAATAATATTTTAAAAACTATGTATAGTGTCAGATGGGTACGAGACTTATTGGGGATCACTTCATAAATGCCTAACTACTGCTCTTTACACATGAAACTAATATAAAATAACATTGACTATCAACTATAATTAAATATATATACATATATACGTATATACGTGTATATATGTGTGTATATATATATATATATATATATTCATGGGATGTTAAGTACAGCATTGAGAATATAGTTAAAGGCACTGTAATAGCGATATATGGTATCAGATGGGTAGTAGACTTGTTGGGGTGATCATTTTTTGATGTGTGCAAATGTCTAATTGTTTTGTATACCTGAAATGAATAATGAAAAAGGAAAAAGAAAATTTTGTGATTTTTTTCACATTTTGAAGCAGTTTTACAATAGTTTCTAAGTAACTTTTTAAATAAATTAAGTTAAATCTTTTTTTTAAGTTAAATCTTTTCACTTTGATATTGGTTTAAATAATACTTGTGATGAAAATATCAACACACTAAATAACTATTAATAAAGGTAAAAAGAGAAAAGGGAGGCAAAAAGCTCCCTTTTATAATAAACATATTTATAAACTCATCCCTTCTGTGTTTATAAATAAACACAAAAATTGTCTCAAAATCTGCAACATAATATGCATATTTCCCCTTGGTTGTTTAAAAGGATTCCCACCAAAACCTTTATTTCATTAAAAAGAGTAAGTATTATGACGTAGGACAGGTGGTGTGTTAATGTCTTTGATCATACTATAAACTAACTTTTCATTGCAGAAGAAACTATTGGAAATGTAATGAAAATGTAATGAGCCAACATCCTTGCTTACCAAGTGGGACTTTGCAGCACAGTTAATTGGATGTCACTGTGAAATGTTGACAGACAGAAAACGTAATGGAGGGAGAGACTTAAAAGGAGAATGATTTTTATCTAAGCATTTATATTTTCAAAAGTGGTTTTCACCATCTGGTTATTTACAATCACTTACGTAAAACATAGCTGGATGAGCTTTTTTGGTTTTTATCTAGATTTCCTTGTATCCTCTGCAGTGCTTAGATAGGAATGGACACTCATTAGGCACTCAATAAATACTCACTGATTAATATTTGCTGTCTTGTACTAAAAATCACAGGCTTTCTCTGAAATTGAATCTGTGTTGAAGATTGGGATATAAAATGGCAGCCCTACAATTTACCATTTAAAGAACACGATTCAACATTTTCGTATTCAATTCACAACCATCACTACAATTTAATATTTGCCCATTTTGATTCTCTCAAAGAAACTCCATACCACTAGTGGTCAATTCTGATTTCTCCCCTGCCCTACCTCTTCCAGTTGTAAGCAATCACTAATTACTTTCTGTTGGGATAAATTTGGCTATTTTTGATATTTCACATGAATGGAATTTTGAAATATTTGGCCTTTGCAACTGCCTTCTTTCACTTACCATGGCATGGTCAATGTTCATCCATGTTAGAGCATGTATCATTTATTTGTATTGCTATATAGTATTCTACTCTACGTATATACCACATTTTGTTTATCCATTTTCCAACTGATTAGACATTTAAGTTATTTCCACTTTTTTGCCTATTATGAATAACATTGCTATGAACATTGATGTACAAGTTTTTGTGTAGATATATGTTTTCATTTCTCTTGGATATAAACTCAGTAGTGCAATTTCTTAGCATATGGTAACCCCATGTTTAACCTCTTAAGGAAGTACTGGATGTTTTCCAAAGAGGCTGCACTATGTGAAAACCCCACCAGGAGTATATGAGTGCTCCAATTTCTCCCATTTTATGGTCTGCTGTGCCTGGTGTAGAGCATTTTCCCTACACGTGGAGGCTGAGTAGGGGAAGAGAGAACCCGTCCTCTAGGCCTGCCCTGAGTGTCTGGAATTGGAGGTTTTATAAGACAGGGTTGGTAGAAGATAAAAAAGGCCAGCAGCCAGCTCCTTCCAAGGCTGGGAGTTAAGGAGAAGGAGACTCCCTTCTTCTGGGCTATTCACATTGAGGGCAGAGCTCCTATAACACAGAGTGGTGAAGGGAAAGAGTGGCCCAAATGCCACAGACTCTTCCTATTCTTACAAAGATCGAGGAGATTTTCTTGAATTAATTGTCTTTAGGACAATTTCAAGCAATTTTGAATGATTGTTTTCTGCATATCTAACATTTATCGGGTGAATTGTTATGTTGTGAAGAATGTCTGTGGCGGTCTTTTCTCCTCTATTCCATAAGTTCCCGTCCCCTTCACTTTTTAAAATCATTGTCTCCTCCTCTGATTCTTTTTGACTTGAAGTGGTTTCTCTGAACTTAGAGCCCGACACTCAATTAGCCATCAAATTCGCTGCATATATATCACTGTCTTCTCATCAAAAATAATAGAGGTCAATAAAGAGTCAATACATCACTATATATGGAGTAGAAACATTCTTCAAAGTAAAGGTACATAAAGACATTTTCAGATAAAAGAAAAATCAGAGAATATTTTGCCAGCATACCTGTACTTCAGTAAATGATGTTTTTTCAGGCTGAAGGGAAATAATAACAGTTGTAAATTCAGATATATTGCAATAAATGAAGACCACTGGAAATAGGAAATGCTTAGCAAATGATAAGAATAAAATCTTAATTTCTTTAAAATACATCTGTTTTAAGCAAAACTTAACACCATTATCTTGAGAGGCTTAGAATGTATACAGATGTGACACATGTGACAACAATACTGTGAAGTATGGAGTGGAGGTAAATGGACCTACAAAATTGCAAGGTTTTTACATTTTCTGTGAAGTTCTACAATATTCACTGTAAACAGACTATGAGGCATTAATGTGTAGTATAATTTCTAGAGTAAACATTAAAAAATTAATGCAAAGAAATGTCACTAATAGCAAAGTGATAAGTGAATTACAAATCTGAAAATATCCAAATAACCAGAAAGAAAATAAGAAAAAGGAAAGAGAAACAATAAACAAGGGGAACAAAGAGAAAACAAATAAAATAAACCTGAATCAAATCATATTAATACTATATATAAATGGAATGAATATACAAATAAAAGAGATTATCAGAATAGATAAAAATGCAGGATCCAACTATATGTTGGCTATAAGATTACACTTTCAATACAAAGTAACATAAAGATCAAAAATGGATGGAGAAAGATACAGCATAGAAATTATAAGCACAAGAATGTTGGAATAACTATATTAACATTAACTAAAATAGACTTCAAGAAAAAGTATATCGTATTCAAGCAAAGAGGGGTGTTTCATAATAATGAAATACTCAATTTGTCAAAAAGACAAGACAATATATATCTGCCTAATAAGATAATTTCAAAATGCATGAAAACTGTTTGACAGAAATAAATGAAGAAACAAATAATCCAAGAATCATGCTAGGAAAATATCTTCTTTCTGCAATTAATAGCAAAACTAAACAAAGTGATCAGTGAATATATAAAAGCCCTAAACAACTCTCTCAACCACCATGAATCAACATTTATAGAACATTATACCCAACAATTGCACAATATATATTTTTTGAAGCACACGGCATATTCACTAAGATAGATAATTTGGTAAGCCACAAAACAAGTCTAAATAATTTTGAAAGAACTGACATCAGAGTACATTTTCTAACTGTAATACCATTAAATTTTAATTCAAGAACAATAACATATTTATAAAATTCCAAATATTTGTAAATTAAACTGTACACTTTTAAATAATCCATGGGTCAAATTAGAATTCACACAATAGAGAGTTCCAGTCAAGATGGCAGAGTAGGTAAATGCTGTGCTTAACTTCTGTCATGACCACATCAAAATTACAACTCAACTACAAAACAGCCATCATTGAGAAACACCTGAAATCTTGCTGAACCAAAGCCTTACAACTAAGAACATACAGAAGAAGCTACCTCGAGACTAGTAGAAGGGACAGAGATGCAAAATGGGCTGGTCCCATACCCATGTATGATTATTTAAAATGAGGAGGGATATCTCATCTGTGGAGTTCCCCCTGAAGGAGCAAGAGGTCCCAGCACCATGCCAGGGTTTCCTTCCCAGGGTTCCAGTATCCAGGAGAAAAATCCCCTTAATTTCTCTTTGTGAAAAACAGTGGAAATTGTGGCTGAGAGAGACAGATGGCAGTTGCACTCCCAGGCACTGCTCTTAAAGGAACCATGCATGGATTTACCCACCAAGAGAATCACTGGCTCTGAGCTCCAGCACTGGGGCAGCAGCTGGAGAGGTGACAGGGACATAGCGGGGAAAACTGAGTTTTCTGGCTTTAGGACAAGGGCAGGAGAGGCAGCTTTCTCCTGGAGAAAGAGCTGATGGAAGCCATTATTTTTTTGTTGAGCCCTCCCTCTTCCCAGCATGCATAGGCAATCTACTGCCACATCAGAGTCTCCATCAAGCAGTCTAAAACCATTCGTTTGCCATGCTCTGGTGATTCTGAGACCCCAACCCATGCAACTTACAGACACACCCATGCTGCTTCCAGTGACTTTTTCCAACAAACCTCCTGCCTTGGCTCAAGCTGCAGACTTCTCTAGAGTCTATCAAAGGCTCGCTGAACCCAGACAAGCAGAATCTGGCTTTATGGTGTCCTGTACCTCTGCCTGAGCAGCCCTAAGCCTGGCCCTAGCAGCAGCTGGCCATGATTCACGGTCTGGCCTCTTAAGGTACATTCAAGCATGGCAAGGGTGGCAGCCATCTGAAAATTTCTTTGTGGCTCCTGCCGGGTGGCCCTGGGTGGGGAACAGGCTATGGCTGACCTTGACCTATAGCAGAGTCCCTTCACGGTGGTCCTGGGGCTGGTGCCCCCAGTGGCCAGCTTCAAAATGAACTGGAGCATCACCCCGCTGCCTCCAAGTATGACATACCCAAAGGATGGATTGGGCAGACACCAGAGTCCTGCTAAGGCAAATCCTGTTCTGTAGAGTCAGCCCCTGCACCACATTCCTCCACTGTAGTCAAGGCCAATCCTTACAACCAATGTGCCCAAGGGTCAGTCCATCCCATTGACATGCAAACAGCAACCAGGCTCAACTACAAGAAGAGGGCACACACAACACACACAAGAGACACACCTGGAGTGTGCTGATCAGATGACCAGGAAAACTGTGCTACTGAACTCCACAGCACACCTACTGTATAAGGCCACTCTACTAAGACCAGAAGACATAGCATCCCTACCTAATACGTAGAAACAAGCACAGACAGGCAGCCAAAATGGGGAGACAAAGAAACATGTCCCAAATAGAAGAACAGAACAAGCTCTAGGAAAAGAACTAAACAAAATGGACACAAGCAATTTACCAGACGCAGAGTTCCAAACACTGGTTATAAGGATGCTCAATGATCTCAGAGAAAACTTCAACAAAGAGATAGAAAACATAAAAAAGGAGATGTAAAACAGAAAAAATAGGCCAGAAATAAAGAATTAAAAAATAAAGAATACAATAATAGAAATGAAGAATACATTACAGGGAATCAACAGATTAGATGAAGCAGAGGATCGAATCAGTGATTTGAAATACAAGGTAGCAGAAAACACCAAATCAGAACAGCAAAAAGAAAAAAAAAAATCCAAAAATATGAGGATAGTTTAAGGGGCCTCTGGGACAACATCAAGTGTACCAACATTCACATTATAGGGGGACCAGAAGGAGAAAAGAGAGAGCAAAGAATTGAAAATTTATTTGAAGAAACAATGACAGAAAACTTCCCTACCCTGGATAAGGAAATACATACATAAGCCCAGGAAGTATAGACAGTTCCAAACAGATGAACCCAAAGATGCCAACATGAAGACAGATTATAAATAAAATGCCAAAGATTAAAGACAGAGAGAGAATCTTAAAAGCAGCAAGAAAAAAGCAGTTGTTACTATAAGGAAGATCCTGTAAGACTATCAGCTGATTTCTCAATAGAAACTTTACAGGCCAGAAGGGATTGGCAGGAAATATTCAAAGTGATGAAAAGCAAGGACCTACAGTACTACCAAGGTTATTCTACCCAGCAAAGATACCATTTAGAATTGAAGGACAGATAAAAATCTTCCCAGACAAGAAAAAGCTAAAGGAGTCCATGACCACCAAACAAGTATTACAAGGAATCTTAGAGGGACTGCTTTAAGATGAAAATAAAATAAATCTAAAAAATATACGAATAATAAAATAGCAATAACTACATACTAATCAACAATAACTTTCAATGTACATCGATTAAATGCTCCAATGAAAAGATGGGTGGGAGGCAGAATTGATAAGAAAACAAGACCCTTACATATGCTGCCTACAAGAGACTCACTTGAGATCGAAAGACACACACAAACCGAAATTAAAGGGATGAACAAGTTATTTCATGAAAATGGAAACAAAAAAACAAACAAAAGAGCTGGGGTAGTAATACTTAATCCAATCAAAATAGACTTTAAAACAAACGCTATAACAAGAGACAAAAAGGACCCAGTAACCCCACTTCTGGCTATTTATCTGAAGAAACTCAAAACGCTATTTCATGGAATGTGTTCATCCATACGTTCATTGCAGCATTATTTACATAAGCCAAGATATGAAGTTAGCCTAGGTGTCCCTGAATGGATGAATGGATAAAGAAGAAGTGATGTATATATATTCATATATATATATGAATGAAATCTTGCATCTGCAAGAACATGGATGGACTGAGAGAGTATTGTGCTGAGTCAGGTAAATCAGACAGTGAAAGACAAATGTAATACTTATAAGTGGAATCTAAATAACAAAATAAACAAAACAGAAACCAACTTATAGATACAGAGAACATTTTGATGGTTGCCAGATGGGAGGGGACATGGGGTGGTGGATGAAAAGGGGGAAGGAATTCAGAAGTACAGCTTGGTTGTTAAACAGTAGTCGTGGGGATGTAGGGTATAGCATAAGGACCATAGCCAATAATATTGTAATAACTATGTATGGTGTCAGATAAGTACTAGATTTATCAGGGTGATAGATGAGATGGGAGTTCTGGGCCGGGTGAAAAAGTGGAAGGGATTAAGAAGTACAAATTGGTAGTTACAAAGTAGTCAAGGGGATGTAAAATAAAGCTAGAGAATATGTTCAATAATATGGTAATAACTATGTATAGTGCCAGTTGAGTACTAGACTAGTCAGGGGATCAATTGTTAAGTTATATAAATGTCTAACCACTATGCTGTACCCCTGAAATTAATATAAAATAATACTGAATGTCAACTGTAATTGAAAAATTAAATAAGGGGGAAAAATAAAAGGGAATCAGAGGCTCAAATTTCCAGGTATAAAACAAATAAGTGTTGGGGATGTAAAGTACACAATAGGAAAACAGTGGTACCTCGGTTTTCAAATGTCTCCTTTAACAAACATTTGAGTTTACGAATGCCGTAAATTTTATGGATCTATGGTATCATTAGATAGTAAAATTCATGCTAAATTTGCAGTTTTAGGGGTTGATTTTAAAGATCTGGAACGGATTAATCCATTTTTCATTACTTTCTATGGGGAAACTGCACCTGTTTTCAAATATTTCAGAACTCGAACAGTCTTCCTGGATGGATTACATTCGAAAACCGAGGTACCACTGTATTGTCAATAATATCGTGGTAATGTGGTACAGTGTCAAATGGTTGCTGGACTTATCATGGTGATCACTTCTTTCACATAGGAAATATAATCAAAATGTGGTGATAATTATGTGTAGTGCCAGGTGAGTACTGGTGAATAACTATGATGTACACCTGAAACTAATATAATATTATGTGTTAGCTATATTTTAATACAAATCTTTAAGAAAATAAAATAAAAGAACTCACACAAGAATTAAATTTTGTTTTAACTGAATGAGAATGAAAACACATGTAGTTAAGGAATAGATGTTGATTTAAAAATAACTCCATTGTCCTATTCTCTTCTTATGGATCTTAGGCAAGAGAGTATCTAATGGTAGAAAGGTTGATGGGATTCAAGCTATTAAGATGGTGATTCTGAAAAATGAAGTATTGGATATATTCTTAATGAGAGGCATTTATTTTAATGTGGAAAACTGGAGATGCCCTTTCAGAAAATTTGAGATTCCAGAGGAAAGCTTAGATGAGAATCAGGGAAAAATGGTGGTAGGATTTGGCTGGCATTGTGATGAAATAAAAAGGCTCGTAGATTTCCTTCTAATGGGTCTAGCCCAGCTTACCTGAACAGGTATTCAAGAAACTAATTCTGAAGCTTTCTTGTGGATAGGATATGTTTTTACTAGAGCACACAGCAACAGGAGGTAAACATTCAAATAGATACATAGTAAACAGAAGAAAATTGGTAGATAGTAAGAATCTAATTGCTTGAAGTTTTCCCACATTATGGGGCACCTGAACATGTGAAATAATGTAACAAATTGGATGCTCCAAAGGAAGCCTCTCAAAGTAGTCTGGTGAAATTTACCTGAAAAGCAGAAGGGAGTAAACAAACACCTGTGTCGGGTTTGGAATTGTACTTAGTCCACATTTCTTTAAAATCTTTGGTTTAATTTTAAGTTAATTTTCCTTCTACCCAATATTAATTTCTGTTAGTATATACAGAGTAATGTTTTGATTTTTATTTACTAGTTAAATTATTTAACTCTCTCCTCACCACATCTTCAAGTCAAGTGCAATTTCAAGATTGTGTGCCCGTTTACCCTTATCATGGGATACCTTCTGCTACTCAAGGACATCCATTTAGAAGTGTTTTCAGGTGTTTCTCAAACGATGTATAAACAATGTACAGGTATTTTAGGAAAGCAGACTAAAAGGAAAACATTATTAATTAGAGCTACCCAATGGGACAAAGGGCTGCCATGAGAATCAAGACCATGTGTTCTAGTACTTTCTCATTCACAGTACTAGATGAATATACATATTTAGAACTCATGATAATTGGAAGATGAGTAATTGGTTTCTGCTTTTTTTTTTTTTTAAACAGGGCTTTTCTACTAACACTGATCCCAGTAGGTCATTAACATTTTGTTTAAAGTTCACTTTAAGGTTAAACCTTACCTTCAGCACAGCCTTTAATGTAGTGGGTTTAGAAAACAAAAATGTTTAAACAGCAGGCACATATTTGGAAACGAAACCTCTATTTACATCATGTACATATGATATGCATATATCTACTGTTAAGGATGTATAGCAATGTTTTACTATAGTTTTTATTCTGTATTATTGTGAAATGTATAGTTCTTAGAGTAAATTATTGTGAAAATAGATATTTCCATAAAACTCCCCTGTAGTTTATCCATATTTACAGTTATAATAAATCTTTCCAAGCCTAGCTATAATAACCTGATAGAGGCAAAAAAAAAAGAAAAAAAAAGGCAGAAAAATGGTACCTGCAGAGTTGCCTCAATTTTACTGCAACATGTATAAGCAGAGTATAATTATGCAGTAAAAACAAACTAAGAATTGTGATCCAGGTTTACAGATTAAGACATTAATTCCTTCAATATATGATGTCATGCAGGGACTCTGGTCCCGCTCTCAGTGGGTGGATACAGAATATGATGAGGCCAAAAAGGAACACCAATGGAGCCATAGATAGGGGAGTCATACCACTATATTCTCGCTGGCGACTGGGTTGGAGACACAAAGGCAAACATCCACCAGTACCCCAGCAAGCGGTCTTCCTGCACTCCAGTCTCGCTGGTGGCTGGGCGAGACACAGGAAGTAGGACCAACACAATTCGCAAAGTAATCCACTTGCTAACTACACTTGCTAGCCACAATCTGCCATCTGCTTCTCTGCCAATCAACCAACCCCCTTGCCAGGGCAGCTACAGCAGTTATACTAATGGCTAATGGCTAATCGGTTACAGCTGATGGCCATCTACTACCCAAGCCAGCACCTTTCCACGTGAGGCCGAGAGCCTGGAAACTGCTCTCTGGGACTCTGTCCCCACATATGAGCAATCAGTAGTAGTTTTAGTTAACAAAGCAATTCTTCAACTCCACAATAAGAAATGGAAGTCATTGGCTACCATGGATTTACGAAGCCCAAAACATTCAGTTTTCATTAACACATATCCAGTTGACACGGATGCTGGACTAATGATTTAATACACAACAGCAGGGCCTTTTTTTTTTTTTTTCTTTTTTTTTTTTTCTTTTTTTTTTTTTTCTTTTTTTTTTTTAATTTATTGGGGTGACAATTGTTAGTAGAATTACATAGATTTCAGTTGTGCAATTCTGAATCACATCATCCATAAATCACACTGTGTGTTCACCACCCAGAGTCAGCTCCCCTTCCATCACCGTACATTTGATCCCCCTCACCCTCATCCCCCACCCCCCAACCCCCTTACGCTCTGGTAACCACCAAATTACGTTTCCCAGATTAATTTTCAAACCCCGTGGCCATCCTGTGGTCACCGACTGCCCTCCAATCCCCTCACCCTCCCCCCCACCCCCCACTCCCCCCGCCCATCTAGCAACCCTCAGTTTTTCCTCATTGTCTCCCAAACAGTTTCTGATTAGTTCATTCACTTATTCTTTTCTTTAGAATCCGCAAATAAGTGAGATCATATGGAACTTATCTTTCTCTGTCTGACTTATTTCACTTAACATAATGTTCTCTAGATCCATCCATGTTGTTGCAAATGGTAAGATTTCTTTCTTCCTTATGGCTGCATAATACTCCATTGTATAAATGTACCACAGTTTCTTAATCCAGTCATCTACCGATGGGCATTTTGGTTGTTTCCATGTCTTAGCTATTGTGTATAGTGCTGCAATAAACATAGGAGTGCATAGAGATTTTTGAATTGAAGTTCTGGATTTCTCCGGATAGATACCTAGGAGTGGAATTGCTGGATCATAAGGTAGTTCCATTTTCAGAATTTTGAGATACCTCCATACTGTTTTCCATAGCGGCTGCACCAGTCTGCAATCCCACCAACAGTGCACAAGCGTTCCCTTTTCTCCACATCCGCGCCAGCACTTGTTGTTTGTTGATTTATTGATAGCCATTCCAGCAGGGCCTTTTTAAACCTTGTTTAATAGGCAGTGTTTGCCATGCAGGGAGGACTTGCTTCAATGTCCTGATTTCAGTTGGTTCTCCTCAGGCCTCACTAGAACCTTGTGATTACATTTAGCACCAACTTTATCCCACTTTGTTGTAATTTTCTTACTAGAATCCTGACTCCTCCACCAGCCTGAGTTCAAATCTGCTGTGTTCATTTCTGTGTCCCTACCACATGCCAGCATATTGGGAAATGTGGATGATAAGGATGGAGCAAGTGTCACATCAGTGTAGCAAGTATAGATGTGTTCTCCTAGACACATCACTAAGATTTGGGTGTTTGCAGTGTTTTTAAGGAAATTTGGTCAGTTTATTTAGACAGGGACCATATCTCATATCTCATTCTCTTAGTGTTGCTTGCTGTCCTCCAGCCCTATTCTCCACCCGCACCTCCACCCCAGATGAAGAGAAAACCCCTCATAGCCACGTTAGTGATTACAAAAGTGAGCCCCAGGGCTCTACCACCTCGAGCTGACTGGATGTCCACAAGCTGACGGCTAATGCAAACTGAGGTAGTCATCCTCTTCTGCGAATTTGAAATTGAAACTTAAGACTAACTATAGAGAATCTGTATACCTGGAATTTTAATGTATAAACTTGACATGGTAAAGCAGCAATACGAGAATATGGAGAAGGGGAAAAGCCAGCGTCCAGAGTGAGGGACGTGAGATGAGCAGAAAGAACTTGAGAGAAGAAAAAGACAGGGATTATTTACTCAGATCTTTAAGATTGATTTTAGTCCCTGTATTAGTGGGGATTACCCAGAGACAAAGAACCAATAGATTTCATATATATACCAACTTCTCATATTTCTTTCTATCTCCATCTCCTCTTTCTCTCTTCACCTCTTATCTGTATCTATGTCCATAGATATATGAAAAGATAAAGATAAATAGAGATTTATTTTGAGAAACTTGTTCACATGATTGTAGAGGCGTACAAGTCCCATCTTCAAGCTGGAGACCCAGGAAAGTTGATGTGTAATTCCAGCCCAAGCTTGAAAGTCTGAGAACCGGGAGAGATGATGGAGTAAATTCCAGTCCAAGGGCAGGAGACGAGATGAGATGTCCCAGCTCAACAGGCAGGCAGAAAGGAGACAATCCTACCTTTTCCACTTTTTGTTCTATTCAGGCCCTCAACAGATTCAATGCTGCTGACCCACATTGGGGCGGCTGTCCACTTTACGCATCCACTCATTCAGATGCTAATTTCATCCAGAAATGGCCTCACAGATACACCCATGTCGTGTTTAATCTGGGCACCCTGTGATCCAGTATGTCAACATGCAAAATAAATTAACACAGTCCCCCCTTGAGCTTATATGTACTCCTGCCCTTGGCTTCAATGAAACAATCCCTCTTATAATGATTTGCCCATGGGCTTTATCAAAATTGATTTCCTTACCAGTGATGAAATATTTTAACTAACATACCATAACTTATTACTTTTAGTTAGCAGTGTCAGTCATTCAGGAGCTGTATTTTTCAACTAAATGATTTTTCTCATTAGTCAGTGTTGCCACCAGATCCTAGGAGGTGAGTTTATCATAAGCACGGTTATAGCGCAGTTTAAATCCCAGACCTGCAAAACATGGGAGAAAGGGAGTGTCTGTTTGGTACCTGTCTTAATTTTTTTTGTTATTTAAGTAAAAAATCAAATTATTTATTTAAATAGCTAAACTTAACTTCAACTGGAAAAGCAGACATGCCTCAGAACAGGAACTTAAAAATTTTAGAGGTAAGTTGGTATCTTAATCACTGAGCATGTTTCTATATTTATGGTGATTTTTCAATCATATTAAAGAGCTCTTTTTACTGCTGACATCTGTGATTTGGGGGAATATCCAGTAAAAAGAAGAAAGGGATGGTATTAAGAGTTTTTAAAATAAACTGAGGCTTTCACCCATCAATCCTACCCCTCACCATTGTGGGGATCTTTGCAAGGTGGCAAGAGGAAGGGCATATGTCTCTGCTCTTGTGATCATTGTGCCCATATCCAGACCGGCATAATCAAAGAGTTAAAGTAATCCGAGAGAAGGCACATGTTTTTGCATATTTTCACAGTTTTTTTTTTTTTTAATGCAGGATTCTTAAAGTTTTAGGGGCCTTAGATGTCATCGAATACACACGTCTTGTGTTAAGGTGAGAACACTGGGTCCCAAGAGAGATGAAATCATCAAGATTAAGTTAGTCAGCATCAACCACTGAGCAGGATGTGGAGGTCCTGATTTTCTGTCTAATAATCTTTATACGCCAGTGAGGTTATTTTAGGTATATCGTCTGCATGCAAACACCCAATTTATTTATTAATAGGGTAAAAATACTTGTGGTTGATGGAAAGGATCTTTCTGAAATCCACCTCTAAGTGACCCAATGCATTTAAAACGGCAAGTGGAGCCGAATGCTGACCCAAGACATCAAGGTGCAGACAACTCTGAAAGAGCTGCCTCACTCAGACACTCTCCAACCTGACTTCCTTAGCTAACTATGCACCTATTTACAATAACAACCACAACAATAAACTCTAAATACCCCTGCCAGTGCAAATAATCTGCCATAAAGTTTTGTTTCTAGTGACTCTCATTAAAATTAATTCCTGTCAACTGTAACTAAACAAGTAAAATCAACACTCTGGCTCAAAGCATGGGGGATAGTGCATTTGGCTTGGTATTTTCAAGCCAAATATACTTATAATATTTAATGAGTATCTTGTTTTGGGACAATCTTTGCCTAGTGTGTCAAGTAAAGTGGCTTCTATGTGTGCAAACAAGACATAAAGAAAATTTAAATTGTCCATATCAGAGGATCCCGCTGCCACTGTAGGGGTAATAACGCTGATACTGATAATAATCGCTACTATTATTATTTGGTGACTTAAACAGTGGCATGAAAGCGTGGATATGGCTGTAGCTGAAGCATCCTAGGCTTCCTCTTGTGGCCACTATTCTACCACTCTTTTCAATCTATCTCTATGTGGCCCTGGAGTGTTGCCATAATATACACACGTAAATGATCTCTAGAGCTAGACCCACTTAGGGGTGGGAAGGGATGTGAGGAGAGTCCCAATTCTGAAAGGCAGATAGTGCAGGTCAGGTTCTAGTTTTGCCACCTTACTGATCAGATGAACTTAGGCAGTAGGACGTCATAGCTTGACTAGACTCTATATAAAACTCACACTGTTGTGAAAATCATATTAAATTGCCATGAAAGCACTTTCTAAAAAGTAAAACTCCCTGACCAAATGTAAGTTATAGGCACAGGAAACTTAACAGAGATCGAGATCAGTAAATGTCTATTTGCTCTCATAACAAAAAAGATTGTCTGAGATACTTCTTTTAAGTCTGTTTAATAAGATAAAATGCCAAGTGGTGGGAGAAACATTTGGAGACTCTGCTTAATAATAAACCATGATTAATCACTTTAATAAATGGGTTGGTGTTGGCTATGCTGCTGATCATCAAACCCAATCCCAGTAATTCTGTCAGTGCAATAAAGATATTCACCCCCATTTTCTGAGCCAGTAGTTGACTTAGATTCAGGTATGGAAATCTCTGGTTGCATCTTTTAAGTAAACTGTGTCCTGTGACAGTGAACGGAACAAGATACCTTTAACTTTAATTGTTACAGTGGCTTTCTAATGGCTCTTAGCTATGGAATTTTTGCTCAACGGAAATTTTACTGGGAAGTCCAATATGTAAAAGTACAATTGCTTCGGTTGATGCTGAAGGTCTCCTCACACACACTCATCCCAGATCTCATTGCCCACAGTGCTCTCAAAACCCCCAAGGATTAGCCACATGAGGCTCTCAGGAGCACAGTTTGAAAACCATTAGTTTATTGGAAACAAAGCACTATGAAGTAATTCAAAATAAAGTTGAATTATGATGCAGTTTCACAACACTGCCAAATGTTGCCTTTGGCACAGTGAGATCTTGGATATATCTGTTGATTGATTGGCTTTCTGGGTCCATATAAATAAGCAATACAAATTATATTTCCTTTCTTTCTCACTGATTTAGCATTGTCTTCTAAAAATTCTGAGCTGAGTGATATCAAACTCTTTTCAGTGATACTGGCTAATTTTTACAATACACTTAGAAACTGACCACATATTTCGCTTATTATTTTGTTTAAAAAAAACCTTCATTTACAGTAAGTTTTCATTCACTTCAATAATATTTCTAATAAACATTTTGTACATTTTATAAAAATATATCTTCCCCGTTTTACACATGCCAAAAATTATTGGTTTGAAATATACCCCGTGTGGTACTATAGAACAAAAATTTACATTTGAGCATATGTTTCAGAAACATTTTGACGCTGTAGCTATTTAAAACTGGGAAATATTCCTAGCACTCTGATTTAATACAAAAAATTTGAATTCACCAGACTAGGGGATAGACTCCTATTTCCACAGCCTTTCATATTCAAAATAGAAAAAGAGAATGAGAACTTTAAGTGAATTAAAACCACTTCATTTGAGAATTATGAAGGTGCTCATAAAACTTTTGCTTACCAGCTGATTCCAAATAGAGATCCATGTCAGAATTAGAAAGGAAATCGCTTTCCTCAAATGATGGTACTTTCTTCTGAATCTAGGATTTTCAGTAAGCCTTTGGGATCCCTATTCCTAGGAATTCAGCAAACCAAGAAAGAGGAGAGAAAATAAGCCACATGTTATGCAAGTTCCCTTATTTTTCTATATCCATCTTAGCTTATTGGAACCTCTTAATTGATGAATGAGGACTTTATCAAGCATGGCAGGAGTCGTTATGTCTCTGATTTTCCTTGAAATGTATCTGTCATGCAGCTCAAAATTGAATAGCCAGTTTGGGGCTTACCCAGAGACATGGCACTGACTTGAGACACTCTGAAGGGAATGAATGATTAATGCAGTTTATAGACAGGATAGCGCTTCTTCTGTCTCATGTGCTTTTTGTATGTAATCTCCAGTGGTTCAAGTTCAGATGGATCTAATGAAAAAGGACTAGATGTTTTCCACCTTCCCTTCAGAGCGTGCTGTACGATTTATCCACTGACAAAATGTGCTAATGAAATGTCACCTTGGACAGCTTGCTAAAGGATTGATGGGCTGAAAGTTTTGCACTTTATTTAACTTTTGCAGGAAAAATGAATAAGTCCTCCAAACTCTGTATGATATAGAGATCCATTATGGTTTTCTAACTCAGGAAGTAGCTATGCCACTGATGGAATAGAGGATAGAGAAAGATGCTGATGGGGCAAAGTTTATAAATAAACAAATTGAGGATATGTGGCTTTATTATGTCTCCATGCTAAATTATTGTCAAGTTACATAATTTTATGAAGGCATTTTCTTCTATATACTTTACACAATTGTTTTCAGTCTATTAGTCTATTCAATGAGAAATAAAAACATCAGCTTTTGTAGCCAATTACGCTATTTTTTATTTGCTCTTTGTCCTTTCATTACCAAAATCCCAATTATAAAACCTATCCCTAGAATGGTTTTAAGCTTTTAATTCTTTCCACTCATAAAAACTTCATAATCTGTGAGCGATGACCACTGAAAATTATTAAAGAGAATTGAAAATGGATGACAAAAAACATCTGGATGTGGAAGGAAATAAAACAGTACATAATCAGAGTGTCCGTTGATAGAGGTGAAGGGTCAAAACACAGAAAGTGGACTAGCACTGATAAAATCAAAGAAGCAAGTGAAAAATATGCCCAAAAAAACTGGGATGCAGACAATAACTGTTATGATATATGTGAATCTACACCAACAAAAATAAATAAAAATAACCACACAATGTATCAGTATATGCACATAGACATACACAAATACAGAAGCTTCAAGTGATAGACCAACAGGGAGTGTCCATAAATCAATGTCTGATTTCATACAGAATGAGAAAGAAAAGACGGACATTTTCTTACTCCTTAGTCTAAAGACAAAATTTAGGAGACTCTACCAGGGCAAGAAAGTTAGCTGTGATCTAGTTTTCAATTCCCATCGCTGTTAAAATGAGAATGATAATATTATCAGGGTAACACTAGATACTGGCTACTGTAATAATTAAGTCATCAAATTTTAGAGGCTTAGTAGAATAGAAATTGATTTCTCACACAATATCAAGTTCAAAATGGTGGGGAGTTATCTATCTTCTACTAAGATTGAAGTATCTTGAGTCTTTCCATCCTAGGGCTTTACTCTTTTTAATTCATACCTTCTAAGGTGTTTTTTTGTTTGTTTGTTTGTTTGTTTTTTTTAACTTAACTACATCAAGTAGGCCTAAGAAAATGAAACATGAAAGTCAGCATATGAGATTCTTATGAGCCAGGCCTAGTAGAGAGACACATTCCTTTCACTTAATAGCAGGCAAAATGACTAATCTTGACTGTAAGAGAGGCTGGAAAATATGAACTAGGTAAATGTCTAGAAAAAAAAAAAGAGGAAACAAGATAGATAATCTGGTAGTAATTGCTTTCATTTTTATTGGAAACATCAAATAATATAATGGCTATAATAAGCCCAATATCTCATAAGCATTTCTTTCTTATTTCACCTGTCCCTCTAATATTAAGTGCCTCGTAAGTATGAAAAATTTTTTGTTGTTATTATTATTTGGTTCTAATTAGTATAGCTATTTTGTAAACTTTGGGGTGGAAAGCACAACAAAAGGACAATTTAATTAATACAACTCAAAACAAACAGATTGCGACCTTTAGATTTAAAAACACTTTTGAAAACAGAAGAGCTGTAGTTCCAAACTCGCTGACCTTCACCATCATTTTGGAAGTTAAAAATATGTGTGTCTTTGACTTGTTAATATTATGCCAGATTTAATTCTCTTTTAACACATAGTCTGTGTATGGCTTCTCAGCAGGATTTCTTAATTTTTTATTATGTACATACTTGGATAGCAACCATGACATAAAAGCCGCTCAAAGCTATATTAAATATTTACACTTGTTTCATTTTTAAATCCCAAAAGATAATCTGTTTTAAATGCATTCATGTCACATTGTAGTTGCCAAGTTTTCTGAAGCATATTACACTAAAATTTCAAAAAGTTACCAAAATGGTAATTAGAAATTCAAAGACCAGGATAAATTGTTGTTTAATATTTTTTCTTTTATGTGCCAGATCATTTCAACTCCTGAAACCAGATGTCTTTATGATCTAAAAATTCAGGGCTCTCTCTGTGACTTAGACAACATTACTCCTCTGTCACCTTTCCCTGTTAATAGAAATGTGATTAATGGGAAGATACTGACTCAATTACTGATAGACAAGGTTTTGTGATTTTGTACATTTTTTTAAAATTATGATTGCTATCCTTGATTAAATAAGAGTGCAAATAAAGATTAATGAAAAAAATAAGAGAATTTGGAGTTAGCAAGACTTAAGTTTGAATCTTGTGTCACCACATTCAGTTGTGTGCATGAAAGTGTACTTAGACTCTGAGTCTCAAGTAATTCACCTGGAAAGTAGGAACTTGAATACGAACTCTGCAAGACATAAGATGGTTATACATTTTATAGGATATAACATATTTTAGTGGATTAGAATGTTTTCTGGGACAAAGTTTATTCTTAATAAATATATTTGGAATTGATCAAAATTTAATTCCATATCAGAAATTTGTGAATGTAGTTTATACAATAATTCTGACATTAATTTGTGCATTTTATAGGATTGAGTAAGTGAATAGGTATAACATCAGATATATGTGGAATCCAAAACACCCAAACTCATAGAAACAGAGAGTAGAGTGGTAGTTAGTTACCAGGGCTCAGGTTTTGGGGAGTTGGGGAGTCGTTGATCAAAAGATACAAACTTGCAGTTAGAAGACGTATATGTTCTGGAATCTAATGCACAATATTATGATTAACGATAATGTATTATATATTTATTTAATGTATTGGATACAGTTAACAATAATGTATTATATATTCAAAAATGCTAAGAGGCTAGATCTTTATACTCCCACCACAAAAAGAAATGATAATTATGTGATGTAATGGAGGTGTTAGCTAATACTTCAGTAGTAATCATATTGCAGTGTATAAATGTACCAAATCAACATTTGCACACCTTAAACTTATGCATGTTATATGTAAATTACATCTCAAGTTCAAAAAAAGTAACTGAAGGAGAGAGAAGAGAACAGAAAGTTCTTTATGACTCCTTTTCGGATACTTTATTTCCACTGTGCGATGTATAATAAAAAATGGCATTCTTCCCCCACAAAAACTAATTAAAATCTATTTCAAAGAAAAATAGTTTTCAGGTGCAACGTTGTGATATTGAACATCTGTCTATCATTTTTCCAAGATTATTGTTTTATTGTCAAATTTTGGTTGCTGAGTTCTGAGCCACGTATAGATGAAGTGATAGGACCAATGTATAGCTCCTACTACTAAGAGAATACCCTTATTGAAAACCTAATATGTTCCAGAACAACTGTGCCTGGTCCTTTACCAAATTAAATCATTTAAATATGAGTAAGGTAATAGTCCACTTAAGATAAACAGTTACTATACAGTTAGGGATTCTAAAAAAGCTGAGAAGGCCACAGTGAAACATAGAGAGGTATTGACAACAGAATAATTATGCCTATTGTTAAAAGAATTTTAGGGATTCCCATCTAGATTTTCTATCCATACTGTGTGGTTAGGAAAAGAAGCAGAAGTGCTGACAAGATGCTAAGTGTAGGATGAAAATAGGATTTTCTTTGAACTCTGCTGGACCATGACTATGGAATCTGGTCAATAGAGGCCGGTACGGAATACCTCTAAATCAAAAGAATTCTTCTCAAAAGAGTTTGTATGAGGGAGGTTTCTGGGAAGGGGTGTATGTGGGCAAGTGGAATGTCCCTAAATGATCCAAATAAACCTCCTTGGTTTTGGTTGTGGAGTGTTGGTAAAGGAAAATAATCATCTATTCTACCTATTTCTTAGGTCAATTTCCCTGGGAAACAAACGCTAAGATAGCACTTTATTTATGAGAAATGTAGTGGCTGAGGACCACAGCAACATACCATGAAGGAGTGAGTGAACCAAAATGAAGCAAAGTGGGGTGAGGGCAGGATGAAGATGGTAAAGAGCCTCAAACACATGGTGATGGAAGGACACTAGACTCTGGGTGGTGAGCACACAATGCAAAACACAGCTGATGTATTATAAAATTGTACACCTAAAACTTGTGTAACGTTATTAACCAATGTTACCTCAAGAAGTTTAATTTTAAAAAGAAATTAATATAAAAATTGCAAAATAAATAAATAATAAGGAAAGGGAGAAAAACTGTGATGCAGTTGCAGCAAAGACTTCAGTGAGAGTGGGGATGACCCCCAAACTGAGGCAAGGGGACAGAGCCTTTTGCTCTCAATGTAGACCACTCACTCGTTGATGACAACCTGACCCCAAGAAGGGGCGTAACCTTGGGGCACGCAGTGAAGCATAGTATCCTCTACAGAGGACAGATTTCCTACTGTAAGAATGGCAAAAAATCATCCCTAATCCAAATGACAGTTTTAGACATTTACCACAATTAACTTTATTCAGAAAACAAGAATGAGAATTGTTAAATTTACATAAAAGAACTGAAAAAATGGTCAGAAATAACTAAAATCAATATCAATTACAAACTCAGATGAAATATATTCATATAATAGAAATAAAATAGATTACTTTGTTGTCAAATATGTGTAATACTTTGTGATTTTGTGGATTGTTGAGTTTCTTACAATGAAATCAGATACATGAATTTTTAATCATGTGTTTGGTGTCCTTATCCTTACTGATAAGTGGTTAAATTAAATATTAAATTATGCCTACAATATATAATTATATTATATCCCAAGTTTGAGATAAATATTAATGGATTATGTCCCTAAACTTTTTTCAGTTTCAAAACAATACATCACCCCATGTCCCCTTGGAGAGAAAGTTCCAAAGAAAACAAAGTGTTTGTTATGCTTCAGCTGTAGAAAAGAAAGCAATTGAGCTGGCAAGTGGGATTCTAAGACTTGAGATGATCATAGCGAGAGAGGAGTACCAGCCAAGTGATGAAGGATTTGGTAAGCCAGAAAAAAGTTCTTGGATTTCATTCAGTGGGAGGATGGAGGTGTTCAAACTGGCTTGTGAGAGCTGATGGCTAAATTTTCAGGGATATTGTGAGCCTGTTTGAAACAATCATCATTAGAACTTACATCAGTTAAATTACAATGAAATGAATTATATTGAAATCAAATGTAATCAATACTCAAAGCTCACCACTTCCTAAATTATTTTGCTATAGTTTCTTATTATCACATTAGACAGCTTACATCTATTGTGTGTATATGGTGGAAAAGCGGTATAATGGAGTGCTACCACACATCTCTTTCCAACTCCACTTTCAGTGACATCGCCGTGGTAGCTGGAAAATTGGTGGGAGTTTTGAAACAAAGGAAATTGTAAGGTAATCACTACAAAACAGATTTTTTTATCCCCAGAAAGTTGTTTAGTATTTATCAACAATTATTCTCATTCTAATGGAAATAAGAATATAAAGATTCTTTTGAATATTGTAATTGAAATAAGAAAATAAATAATTTTAGCAAACCAGTGGCTAAATTGAATTCATGTTTTGTTTGCTTGGGGGTTTTTTTGTTTGTTTTATTTTTAAGATAACTCAGGTTACTGTGTGGAGAGTAGACTTGAGAGAAGCAAGGGAGAAAGTAAGGAGAATAGTTAGTGACATTTTATTACAGTCAGATAAAAGTTGATACTGGTCTCAATGAAGCAAAAGAGAATGAATTAAAACTAAGACAAATATTGTTATTATACTTGAGGAAGTGGAAAGGATCAAGTTTGACTGTCGTAGTCTGGCTTGAACAATAAGTTCCTGATTGTGCAATTTATTATGACCATAAAAACTAGAGGGCGAAGGAATAATGGAGAGCTGATGACAGGAGTTGGGGAAGAAACTGTGCAGTTTTGAGCGTGTTAAAATTGAGATGCTTTTTGAGTATTCAACTTACATCGTAGCCAGTCTGGTGATCACAGTGGAGTATCATGCCACAGAGTTAAAGGAACACTGAAAGCCTTGAAAATCTGGACTGCATGAGCTTACCAAGAACAGAGGGTGACCAAAGAGTAAAAGTTCTAGACCAGTGGCTTTCCAAACTCTAATATCGCACATTTCTGCCTTTTACTTGATGTTAGCAGAATATCCTAAGGCATTCATACTATTTTATTCCCTATGGACAAAACAGTAGCTAACTGTTACGGTCTCTGTTTTATTTTAAGAAGGTGTAGACATGTCCTAGCTCACTCTCTTCCTTTCAATCCTGGTTTATTTCAAAATTCCTCAGAATTAGAAGAATTTTCCCTAATAAGGGGCACATAGCTGCAAAGAGGGATAGTTCAGTGATCCAATGACAAAATCCAATGACAAATTGTGTATAAATAAGATGAAACAAACAACGAACCACCTTGATGACAATCATGTTGATTCTTTTAAGTTTCTTCTTTGTAGAAGAATCTACTCTAGGATTCCATAATCATTGACCCTGTAATTGACTCCCTTGATTTTCGCTTAGCAAGTCTCCTACCCTGTGCTAGTTCCTTGGAGTATACAGAGGGTGCCAAAAAAAAAAAATGTATACACATTTTAAGAAAAGGAAAAACTGTATTAAAATTGTAATACAGTGAAGGACGCTAGCATTCATTTGATTAACGCGATCTCTTAAGGGAATGTCATACTACACATTGTTACCATTATTTGATTCAACTTTGAAAAGTTATACATAGATCACATCTCTTAAAAGGTGTACTCTTTTTTGGCACTGCTAGTGTATGCAAAAGACCACCAAGCATTAGGCAAACTTCCTTTGCATAAGACTTGACTGTCCTTGCCTGAAGTCAGTAATAGTCAGACATATGCCACTACAGACTTACACTGTTTAGATAACATATTGTACAATATATATTTCTGTATTCTTATATTTGCAAATCTTGAGATATCCATTGGTTTAATTTTATGGCTAACCCACATACAAATGCCTAACTGTTAATTTGAAAACTGATCTAAAGCACACTACCTATACGAGAGTCCACTGTGGGTGACCAACTCATATATGGCACATGAGCATCAGCTGATAAAACTTCCTATTGGAAGCAAATACAGATATTATCAATTGAAAATGTGAACATCTGGAAAGATCTATGGATCTTACACATAACAAACCTGTTTGGTTTAGAATGCTATGTTCTTTCTAAAATTCTAAGTCTGTAAAACAAAGCCCTTAAAAAAAGTGAGTTAAACCTTAACTCAGTTTTGCAAATCATATGTGCCGAAATGGAAATATGATATCTACCAACTATTTTAATTATTATTTTAGCTAAGAAACAGAGCTAAGCCTAACTCTCCCAAGCACATCTATGATTTACTATATTCAAGGTATCTCTCAAAGCTCTGTTTTAACAAATGTTGGTTTACCTGCTAGAATTCTTTTCGCTATGCCTTGAGTAGTGGCAATCTTCTGCATTTTACTTAGATCATATGTACCTGCTCCTGTAGCCGTTCTTTTCTTTTGAAAATGATGATTAATCCAAAAATTTCCTGTTTAAATATATTAATTTATACTTCATTGTCTTTTCCTGAACTTTTTGATGTTCATATATCCAAAATCAGCTGGCACCACTTATTAAGATCTGTTTTTGGAAATCACCACTTAAATCTCCAAAGTAATCATATTGATTAACTGGGGGAAAAAATAAATAAATAAAAGGCACTCCTTAGAAAAAACTTCAAATGACAGGGCTTCGATTTGCAAAGGAGGCACGGAAATGAATTTTAGTGTGAGGGCTGCACAGAGTTAAATTTGTCTGCATAATAAAATGGAAGTACTTTTTTCTAAGTGTCTGAACTTCCCATCCCTGAACATGCACGTGTGTAGCCCTGTAAGTATCTGCCAGAGGAACTCGGGAAGACACATCTTCATTGGTTGGAAAGATTCTGCTCTTTCATCTCCATCAGTGTACAGTTTAGGATAAACTTGACCAGTTTACTTCTGTATTTCTTTTAAAATTTTCTTTAGAAGGGAAAAGGAGGTAAAAAAAAAAAAAACCTTCTTTCTATGAAATGGAAATGAACCACAAACTTTGCTCTGAGCTTTCTGGTAGCTAACATGAAAAAGAAGCATGACGTAAACTCTAACATGATTTAGAAATTCCATAATACTATGTACTGATCCACGAGATAAAAACAAACAAACAAACAAATAAATAAAATATACAAATACGCTTTCTGATTCAAGAAACTGAGAGAAATTTTCCAAATGTCTTTATACCCAGAATCAGAAGTTGTATTCAAAATGTACTCAAAATGTCTTTGTGGTAAATATGAAAACAAATTCCAAGGGTTGCTCCTAAAGCAATATGGGGTCCACACAGGGACAATACTAAGATATTTTCCTAATTTAGTAAGGAAAGATTTGAGTATCAGATGTTCAGATTTCTAGATTTGAAGAAATCTTTTAGGCAAAAGAAGACCATATATGTTTAACCGTACTCAGACTAATTTTTATTCTGTGTATTTTAGTATAAATATAAAGAATATTTTAGTTTGGAGATAATGAAAAAAATTCTTTATAATTTGTTCAATTCCCTCAACTTTTCTCTATTCTCACTTTAACTCCAGCTTGCAAAATCAAACAGAACATTTTTCATTATATTTGTGCTTTATTTACCTGTGCTTTGAGTCCTTGGATATGCAAGAGTATGCAGCAAGGAGATTACTGCATGGGGAATAAAACCCAGTGTTTAAAACATTCCAAACAATTTAAAAAGTAAACAGGAAGAGGTGATGGATGTCAATAGCATCACATTACAGTATTGCTCAGAAGGAAGAAAAGGTGGGAGCTCTGCCACCAGTCACAACAGAGAATGTAACACTGAATGTGTGAATTAGTACTAGCTTTAGAATTCTGTTTAATATTCACTAAGGGTATTCCAAAAATGTCAGGTCCTGCTCTTTAAACTTTTATTGTGCATCTGTGCATTTTCTGCCCTTTGAAAGCCCTGATTCACTAACTTTTTAAGCCAATGGTGAAAATATTTCTAGTTTCCACTGAGACATATTGGGGGAAAGAAATGGCATCTAATTTAATAATAATTAGCTGAAGAATGTTTCACAGAATTGAAAGAAACTTCTTGGAACTTTCTAAAGGGGTAGACACACAATGTACTAATAATCTGCACACAATAAACTTCAAGGGAAACAATTCTAAGTGTTGTAACTTCATTATTCCAAAATTCTTGTTAAAAAAAGCCTGTTATCTGACTCTTAAACATATATACAAGTATTTGATGTGTTGATTAAACAAAACACTGAATAAAAAACATTATGATTCATATTATATCACCTTTCTCCTTTATGTGAGTTTGTATGAGTCAAAAGTTTTTACATTCTTTTAAAGATTCATTCACTTATTAAGCATTTACAAACCTAGCAATACAATTAAATAAAAAGATCAGAGGCATGATGCTTTATTCAAGGAAATGGTGTCTTCATGAAAAAATCAGACATATATACAAGTAATCACAATTTGTAGTGTGGCAGAAGCATAAATAGTGCCATGTGAGAACAAAGAAAGAAAACTCTAACCCAATAATTGAACAGAGAATGTAACTATGGACTCTCTCTAATCAAATGCCTAACTAAAAGAAATAATATCGGCAAAGATTATCCAATGACAAGAAATTCATCTTGATGTCCCCTTGACATTTTACATTATGGATTTGAATAAAATTTGACCACAATAAGACCACCTTCTTGGATCATATTAGCTTAGTCCCTTAAAGACTCATCTTGATTGCATTACTGTTTAATATTTTCTGTTTTAAGTACAAGGTATTAGATTCACTTTTTGTGAATCTAGTTTCAAAAATGCATCACCTATATCTCTTAGTGTCTTCCCTGTCATTGATTCACAACTATAGAACAAAAGCATGTCCAATTTACCTCCGTATTTTTTTTTCTTTTCAAACTGTGCTCTATTCCTAGTCTCTGCTATTCAGATTTTGCACCTTGATCTTCTTTTGCTCAAAACGAGGAATCAATGTCCTGGTGTGTACAGTAATAATGTTGTCATAACTTTCAGGTGTACTAAGTATGTAAAACATTGGCTTTTTAAAATTTTTACAATTTGTTACCTGAAATTTTAAAACTTCTTTTGAAATAACGAAACAAAGATAATTGGCTAATTGTTATGAGAAAGGAATCTAAGTATCTTAAGTAATTTTCATTCTCCTTGCCTACCAGGATGATGTATGTTAATTACGTTAATTCTCGTGGTTAGCATATTTGCTTCTTCATTTTCTACTCTTCTTATTTGCCCTGTATACACTAAAGTCATTGCATGGCATATTTGATTCCTATTGCTACTGTAACTAATTCACATAAACAATAGTTTAAAACACCACATATTTAATATCTTACAATTTTGTAGTTCTGAAATTCAAAGTGCGTCTCACTGAACTAAAATCAAGGTATTGGCAGGTCACGTTCCTTCTCTAGATGCTCTGGGAAGTGTCCATTTTCTTACCTTTTCCATCTTCCAGATTTTGCTTAAATTCCTTGGCTCCTGGCCCCATTCTCTCTTCAAAGTCAGTAACAACTGATAGAGTCTTTCTTAAAAGTCTTTCTCTCTGTTCTGACTCTTCTACCTTTCTTGTTCCCATTTAAAGATGCTTGTGATTACACTGAACCCGCCAGGAATTCCCAATATAATCTCTTTACTTAAGGTCAACTGATTAGCAACCTTAATTCCATGTGCAACTTAATTCTCCTTTGCTATGTAATATAATATATTTACAGAATCTGGGCATCGTGATGGGGGGAAGGCACCTACCTCCTATTGCTTTAAAAACCATGTCTAGAGGTACATGATTATCTCCTCTGTAGAGTGCTCATGTGAGATGTCAGTTATGCTACTGTCTTCTGCAAAGATTAATTCATTAAATATATAGTTACTAAATGTCTGTTCAATACCTACCACTGTTTTAGGCATTTTAGATACAGATTTCCTAGGGGAAACACATAGGAAGAAGGAAGTTTCCTTGGAAAAAGAGCAGAAACTGAATATTACTGGAAACCTTGTTATATAACCACTGAACAAACATTTATTGAGAGGCTCGTTTGTAGAAGGCATGACGCTGGGTACTGAGTACAAATTGGTAAAAACAACAGACCGGTCCTCACTCTTGCAAAGAACCATCATATTTTAGGATCAAAACATTTTTCCACAGTTGGAAACTTGTCTCCAGGGAGACGGCTTTTGGAAAACAGGAAGAAACTCCTCTGAAGCAAAAACAAGAGTATTATTTAGGATTCTTCAGAGAAAAAGAACCAATAGGATGGATGTATGGATAGATGATAGATAGATAGATAGATAGATAGATAGATAGATAGATAGATAGATAGATAGATGATAGATCAATAGATAGATAATAGATAGATAAATAATAGATGGATAGATAGATAGACAGACAGATAGATAGATAATAGATAATAGATGATAGATAAAGACTTAGTATAGAAATTGGCTCACACTATTACAGAGCCCGAGAAGCCCCTGAATCTGTCATCTGCAAACTGGAGAACCAGGAATGCTGGTGGTATAATTCAGTCTGAGTCTGAAGACCTCAATACCAGGAGCTCTGATGGTTGGGGGCAGGAGAAGATGGACGGATATCTCAACTCAAGAAGAAAGAGGGAATTCACCTTTCCTTCCATCATTTTTATTCTATTCAGACCCTCAACAGATTGGCTGATGCCCACCTTCATAGGTGAGGGTGAATCTTCTTTTCTCAGTCTACTGAATCAAAGGTTGCTCTCTTCAGGAAACACCATCATAGGCACACTCAGTATTAAAGTATTACCGGTACCCGGGCATCTCTTAGCCCAGTCAAGCTGACATATAACATTAGTAGTCATGACAAGAAGGGTGCATGTGAATTGAAGAGAGTTAACTGATGCCTTCACTTTCCGGTGATTATGGCAAAACTTCTGGGAGTTGTGCTGTTTTAGGCCAAGTTTAGGTGGCAAGGCAGACTATTAACTTTATTTTCAACTAAAATAAGTATCACTACTGAGTTTTACAAACCTGAGTGACCTCTCTAACAGTGATTATGCCATACTATGTTACGTAATGCAATTAAACATTTTAGAGCAGTTTTCATAGTTATGTATGTCCTTGGTTTATGAGGCTTTTTTGATCTGAGCTCCACTTATTTCTGTTTATTTAACTGTCACTATTCAGTGATAATACAGTTATTTTTATTCATACACAAAAAATAAAAAACAAAACAAAAGAAATGATGTTAGAAATAATAGGAAAGTTTATCAAATACAATCATGAACACATATATAACTGTTAAAGACCTATTTTTTATCCAACTAATAATTGCTGTCCACATCAAATGGATGTTTAAAAAGTAATTTTTGGGGAAAGAGCACATATAGGTAATATTCATTTAGTAAACGAATATTACCAAATCAATATAGTCTTCCTGTGAGAAACCCCCTAGTAATATGATGTAAAACCAAACAAGAACAAAATTTAACAAAACAAAAATTAAATAAAAAAAATATGTATGGAGAAGAGGAGTGTCAACAATGGCACAATGTTTTACAATGAGATGTAGGCAATCTATAGCTCAAAGGCCAAATCTACCTATTGTACATCTATTGAACTAAGAATGGTTTGCAAATTTAAAGTGGTTGAAAAAATATAAAGAACCTAAATATTCTATGATATGAAAATTAGGTGAAATTTAAATTTCAGTGTCCATAAATAAAGTTGTATTGAAAACAGTCAGAACTCATTCATTTACCGGTAGTCTGTAATTTCTAAGCTCTTACAAAAGCAGAGTTGAATATTGGTGACAGAGACCTTATGTTCCACAAAGCAGAAAGTATTTGCTATCTGGTCTATTACAGAACAAGTTTGTATACTCCTGTTTTAATCCATAGATTTGCCAATTATTACCTGTTTGAAGAATATTAATGGGTACGTGTTCATGTCACATTAGTAAAGTTATGGTAAAATATTTAATACCTATTACATGTATATAATATGTATTACATATAGTAAAAATATGGGTATTTATTTTTAGTTCTCACCAGTTGTCATGCGCTATGCATGTATTATATATGTTGTTTCATTTAGTTCTCCCATGCAATATATACGCAATATCTGTGATAGTTCACTTAATCTCTGCAATTATCATGCAAGGAACATGCTAGAATTAAACCATTTAACAGATATGCATACTGAAATTTACATAGAATCTATGATTTCCAGAGTCACATATTTGGAACTCAAGCCCTGTTTAGTCTAACTCCAAAGCTCATACTTTTATCCATTGTTGCCACTTTATATGTTTAGCTACACATGTACATAAGTAAAAATTTACATAAATACGTAAACATATATCATTTGCTGTTTCAAGAAAACTGTTCTTAAACGACAACAATAATTATACACCTAATATAGCCAGGTGCAGCCTGCTTATGTAGGCAAAAGCAAGTTTTATAAAGGGCCAAAATATTTTCATCTTTTTCTCCTGGAATATTTTCTATCTAAGGAGAATGAATAGCCACCATGAATATCACACATTTTAAAAAGCCTCTAAGGAATATACCTTGGAGGTATAGCAGAGGTATACCTGTGATATAGCAGATGTAAACTGAAGGAGGAAGGGAGATGAGGAAATGTTACAGAGGAAAACTGGCTACCTGCTTATCAGTCTCAAATTACTCCAGGGTTTCTCCTACTAAATTCATAACAGATTAAGTTCAAATGATTAAATTACAAAAGTGGAAATCCTGACTCATTCTGTGAATCAGGAATTAATTATTGTTGGGAATATTTGTCAAGACTGTCCTGACATTTGAAACTTGAACCCACAAAAGACTCTTCTCCCAGACACTTTTTAAAACATGTTCTTATGGGGACAAAAAAAATGTCCCATTCTGGATCTTAGGTTGGAACTGATTCAGAATAGAATTAGAATAGCTAAAGACATTCTAATAAAATTTAACCTGTATGAATTATATATTACTTGAGACTAAAACAGTTTGTGATAAATTTGCTAAAGTGAGTTATATTATAAAAAGGCAAAGGTAGATATAAATTAAAGAAAAAAAGAGTGTTATATGTATAAATTTAAAATATAAAATCTCCATTTTTCCCCTGATGAATGACATTTAACTTGGTATGAAAACAAACATTTTAGGAAATGCTACAACTGCCAATGTCATTATTAGATGTTTCACATATGCTATTTTAAATAATTCCTACAGCAGCCCTGTGAAACATACATTTTTCTTCCATTTAAATATTTAATTAAAAAAAGATGAAACAAAAGTAGCTGTTGTAGGTTAAGTCATTTTTCATGTTCATTACTCACTATTTTTCCCTTATCCATAGTGGGTGGAGTGTACTTCTTTTCCCCTTCACTTTAGGCGTAATTACCCATATGACTTGCTTTGGCAAATGGAATATTAGTGAATTGAGGACGGCAGAAACTTAAAATATTCTCAGCTTTTGGCTTTCTCTTCTGTGCTCTTGCCATTGTCCTGAGAAAGTTTCCTCTGGCACCTTAATACCTTTCCGCTGAGCCCACACCCCAATGTGACCCAAAGACCATGGGCAAGAAAAATGCTTAATGTTGTATGCCACTGTTAGATTTTTATGTATCGAAATTTGACTATGAAAAAAATGGGCGATGGAGTGATACCATAAAACAAAACAAAGAACAAACAAATGGAAAAAAAAAGACACAACTAAGATATGTGCTATTTTCATTGGAATTAAAGACGTTTGGGGGGAAGGTGGAAGAATAATTTATAGCATACCGTGGCCAGATGTTCAGAAAAATTTTAGTTATAGTGACTTAAAAGAGAGAAAATAAAAATGTGAGGCAAATGTTGAATTGTATGAGTTGATATCTTATTAAGGTATTAACAATAAGTTAGTACCTTAGTAAGGTACTATGCTCATTAAAGAACAAAACAAAACTGGCCAGTTTGCAAGCAAAATTTAGAGAGAACAGAGAGGGCTCAGAAATTGCATGACTGGAAAAAGGAAATGCTTTTCTTTAAATCAATGGAGTATCCTAACCAAGACGGCCTTCACATTGCACTCAGCTTGACTAAACTTTAGACACCTTTCTTCTTGACTATAGGTCCCTGGCCTCCCTTTTCTTAGGGTATTTACTTTAGAAAACTTTTTATTGTAATTTTTTTTCCTGCCTCTTTGAGATGTAAATGTTCTCTCTGCCTCTTGCCAGTTTTACTGGCAAGTAAATTGCTTCCTTAAGATCTAGGAGCCATCCCTTTGAAATGTAGTCATCAAGGAAGATTGTTCTCCATCTCCCTCTCTCTGTGAAGGTGGGGAGCCCAGTTTCTTCAGTGTGCACCGATTAGCAAACACAAATCATAGAGAAAAACATTTGCAAACTCAGGAACAACCCAATGTGATGACACATGCCGTTGACCAATTTCCATCTTTAATGTTCTTCAGTATTTTTCCACCTGCTCACTTACCCCAGCGTTAAAAATCCTCCCACCTTTTGTTTCAGTGAGTTGAGTTCAATCCCTTTTCTCTATCATCTTAAATAAAGTCTCCCTTGCCTGTTCACCTTTGTCCAACGTAATTTTTCTTTGACAGTCCATTGACAAACAGACTCAGATAAAGCATAATTATTCTGAGTGTTACAGAAAGACCTGGTCTCAGAACAAAGACTATATCAAGCCTGGGCCTGTAACATTGTCTGTTAAAAACCTTGGAAGGATTAAGATGCATCTAGTAGATCTTGTACATGTATCTAGAGACGTGTTTTAAGCCAAACAAGTCTCCTAGAAAACTTAAGGGTATAAGCCCATAGAATCTTGATGTACACAAACTTCTAGTTTTAAAATTAAGGAGGGGGCGGGTACTTTCTGAAAACATTTTGTTGGTTTTTGATACAGGGAGTTGACTGGAATAAAATACATAGAAATTCATAACGTTTCAAGAGAGTTGTACTGGCAAAGGTGCCTCCTGTCTGCACTAAAAGATATGAGATTTGAGGAGATTAAAAGACATTCATCAGGAAGCTAAGGAAGAAATCTGCTCAATGCCCTTTCCAAAAACATCCAAGGAGAGTGATGCAAAGGATAAATTCCCAGAGTGAAGTCAAGAGCTATAGAGAAGACAGAACTGAACTGAACTGACACTTAGAGAACATTTTCTATCCTGAGGGTACAGGATTTTGGCAATATTTGCTCAATGGGATATCAGAATTGCCATAGACTAGTAATTGCTATTTGCCTCCCCTTCTTTCCATTTTGAGTAGGAGTTTTTCTTGTGGTTATCAGGTCTGGTTCCACCATTGTATTTTGGGTGCGTGGAGTGGAGGGGTGCAGACAATTTATCTAGCTCTCCAGATCCATTAGAATTGCACCAGGACCTGATCAAGCCTGATACCAAGTAAAAATGGAACTTGGGATATGTTTTGGAGAAGAATTGAGTATTTTTCAGATGGGGAGATGGAATGAATATTTGTGACCTAAAGGAAGCCCAATCTTCTGATTGTGGGAAGAGTAAATATAACACTGGATATATGCAGATGCCTATGAAATAATGAGAGGTCTGTGTGAAATGGGTTAATCCCCGTCGGAGGACATCTATCCTTGTTAGAGGAGCTCAGGGATAGTTAGGTAGTTCCAGTTTTACATATGTTTCTCTTGCTAGCATCTGAACTTTAAAAACTTTATCTTTTTCTCACACAGCAACAGAATTCCTGAGAGAGAAAAAAGTAAATATTTAAATGTTAATTATTAATAAATAACTAAAAATGTTATTCTATTTGCATGGCAACATATTTTAATGTGGTCGAAATTATATACTGATTGGTAGCTCAAAATAGAATAGAGTCTCTTTGGAAATAGATGGTTAATTTTACATAATGTTTTAGATAGATTTATCCAGCTGCATGTTTGAAGAAACTAGTGTTAAAATCGGATTTTAATATTGCAGATATGATCACCACGACTGGTGAATACCTGCACAGAATTTTGAATGAGATGCGCTACTTACAACCTCTGTGGTCTGTAACATGCATTTAACTTTCCTGAACGTCAGAATCATTTTCTATAAAATGGGGCTGATACTAACTGTCCTGTAATGTTACTGTGAAATGAATTGCTATAGTGTATGTAAAGTTTCTACCGAATAGTAAGTTCTTAGAAATTTAATTTCACACCTGTCCTCCTATGAACAGCCGCACACAGTTTTCCTCAAGGCATAAAGAATTGTTTATCTGACATGAAACATAAAAATGGAATTTTTAAATATACTTGTGGACTTTGGACTAAAAGTACTCAGCTCCATTCACGTTTAATTTCCAGCCTGCCCTTTACATAGTGCTGGTCAGTTATAACAGAACTGGTTGTTCTATCTTATAGCCGCCTCTCTTGTTCACCACAATGGCTTAGAAAATCAAGGTATCATGACACCAAATAAGTTCAAAGCAGCAAGCTATTTTTAAATACATAGGCTTTAAATTCAGGAGTACTTGAGTCCTAGAGGATAGAGATAGGAGCTGGTAAGAACTTGTTAAAGCTTTATCTTCTGGCTATGTCTCAGGATTGCTCCCCAATAATTTTCTGTGGCAGTTGACACACAAAGTTGGAGATGGTGTGAGGCGGATAGATGTGATGGTGACTTCATGCGTTGATGCTTATAAAAGGACCAGTGGTCTGTCTGAAATGGGGCGATAATCTTGAGGTGACATCTCTTCTGTTGGCGGAACTTGGGGCGCATTACTAGTTCTACTTTTACATCTTCTTTCCTGTGCAGGAAATAGACACTTTTGCCGCTCTGCTCTCTCGATCTGTCACTCACCACATCGGAGCCTATCTCCTTAGATAGATCTGGATTCATATCCCATCTCCACTGTCTAAATAGTCATATGATTTTGTATAAAGTTCCTAAAAATCTTAGAACCTCTTTTCCTTACCTATTAAAGAAATTTAAAAAATATCTAGCTTTTGAGATCCATACCTTTTCCCAGGTGAAATGAAACAACACATCTGAGAGGAGTTATAGCCAACCTTTAGTAGTCACTCAATAGAAAATAGCTAATATTAGCTTTCATAGCCTCACTTATTAAAAAATAATAATAAAAAAACAAACAAACAAAAAAAAACAGTTGCATTAAAACCTGAGGTAAACATGATATTAAAGCTTCATGTGACAATTTTATCAGTATCTTTAGGAAGTAAGAAACAGAAGGAAATCAGAAATGGACCAAATTCCCATCTGGTTATATTATGCATGGAAATAGAACCAGATTCAGTTCTGCGTGAAGGGGACATACCAGGAATCATTTCATACTGAGAGTGGTCCTCAGGATCAGTTATTTGGATGACAAAGTGAGTTTCCTTTCAAAATTCTGCTATAAAATCCTATTATATTTTATGTGAAGATGTTTTAAAAGCAACTGTTTCTGGTAATGTTCTAATTAGAAACAGATAGAATGTCTTCATAAAAAGGTGCTCTGTATTAGAGAGCAAATATATCAGAACTAATCTGAATAAGAGCTGCATGAAGGTATGTCGATAGTTACCTTAATTATTGCCATTTTAAATTTTCCAGAAATGTCTGGAAAGCAGAAGCTTGTAGTGAATATGTATGAGAGAAGAAATGTAAAGATTTGAATTTTGCCCAAGGAACCTACTGAGAATATTTGGGAAAGCAGAGGAGGATCTTTTCTGAGCCTACCAAAATTATAATAAATACACATTTTTGTTGAGTATTAACAGATTGTATTTGTTTAGAAACCCATGAAAGAGGAATTAAATGGTAAGACGAAGCAAACCTGACTCATGAAAAAGTGTGAGAGATTTTAGCATAGGATCAAATAGATGAATGGCCAAAAAAATAGGGAGACTCCCTAACATAACACACAACAGATCTACTTGCGACTTTGATGGTACGGCTTCTCTTCAATTGCGAGAGTGTCAATTATGACTGGACTGGCAGAAGAGGGGAACAAACCTACTAGATCTTTGGGTATCAGTCTGTTCCAATGAACTGAAGTACCCATTATATATTATGGCACTGAAAATTTTAACTAAGATTTTGTTAAATCCCTTATTTCAAAGATAACATTTGAATGTAGCCTACTAATTAATGCAAATTAGTATTAGAGAAGAAGCGTGTCCTCTGCTGTGGAAAGCTGAAAGGGAGGACAACAGACCGTTAGTTTTCTAGCCATCAGTGTCCTGTGTTTGATATAGACTGCTAAAGAAAATAAGCAGCATCTCTGCGGATTGTTCAAAGAACAATTTGGAAGAACAGTTTTTAAAAATTATACACTGGAAGTAGAAACAAGGAAATAGACATGCTTAAATTCTCAAGGTCAGCAAGAGATCAACTGTAACTACCTTTCAATCTACCCAAGGAGTGTTATTCATAGGAATACACTTCACAGTGTGTCAACAGTACAAACGAGAGAAACATATGGGGAAAGGAATGTGATAAAAAGACTTTACAACTCCACCTGCTGGATCAGCCTCTTCCTTTTATTGTGAGGGGGACCTGTGACTTGCTTTTACCAATAGAATATGGCAAATGGATAAGATGTCACTCTTCTGATTAAGTCATATGCTGTAAGACTTTGTCTTGCTGGCCAACTTGCTCTTCTTGCTGACTTGGAAGAAACAAGCTTATGTGAGTTGCATGGTCAAAAGGAAATGATTTCTGCCAACAACCTGAGTAATCTTGGAAGTACATCAATCCTCCACACAAGAACCCAGTCCTGGCTGACATCTTGAATGCAACCTCACAGAGGACACAGCTAAGCTATACCCAGATTCCTGACCCAGGGAATCTGTGAGACAGTAAATACATATTGTTTCAGGACACCAGGTCTGTGATGATTTGTTACACAGTGTAGAAAACTAATACAGGTAAATTCATCAGTCTTCACAGATGAAGAATGTCTTGGTGAAAGCAGAGGTTTCTTTGGAGTATTGTTAGATGTAAGGATTACTAATACCTTTTTTTGCTCTCTTAGTAGCACTGGTGTACATATCACGCTGAGAGGATTTATTTAATTCCAAGTAACTCTATGAAGTTAGGTTCAAGTCAAAATTCAAAATAATGAAGGATAGAAGGGAAAAATTATCAGACTGATTATCCTAAGAACTTAATGGTTTCACCAACTTATTTTCCGTTCTTTTAAAGTTATTTTTGTTTTTAATTGAGGCAAAATAGACGTTGCAATCTTAGCCATTTTTAACTATACAGTTCAGTAGCGTTGAGCACATTCAGATTATTGTGTAACTGATGTCCAGAACACTTTTTATCTTGCAAAACTTAACTCTATAACCGTAAACAAAAACTCCTCATTCTTCCCTCCTCGCAGCCCCTGGCAACCACTGTTCTACCACCTGTGTCTGAATTTGACTGTTCTAGGTACTTGATCTAAGAGGAACCATACAATATTTGTTTTTCTGTGATTAACTTATTTCACTTAGCATAGGTTCATCCACGTTGTCCCATATGACAGGATTTTCTTCCTTTTGTTTGTTCTTTTCATTGTTTGTATATGATACATTTGTTTATCCATGCATCTGTCAATGGACACATGGGTTGCTTCCACCTTTTGGCTATTGTGAATAATTCTGCAATAAATATATGTGTACAAATATGTCTTAATGACTGTTTTTTCAAATGTTTGAGTAGAAATGGACTTGCTGGATCATAGGATGATTCTAGTTTTAATTTTTTGAGGAATTCTGATACTGTTTTCCATAGTGACTGCACCATTTTTCATTCCCACCAACAGTGCACAAGGGTTCTAATTTCTACAAATTCTCACCAACACTTTTTATTTTTTGATGCTAGCCATTGTAATGAGTGTGAGAAGTTATCTCATTGTGGTTTTGATTTCCATTTACCTAATGATTAGTGATGTTGATCATCTTTTCATGTACTTGTTGGCCATTTGTGTATTTTCTTTGGAGAAATGTCTGTTCAAGTTATTTGCTTATGTTTTAATTGAGTTGTTTATTTTATTGATTAATTATAGGAATTTTTAAAATATATTCTGGATATTAACCCTTTATCAGATGTATGGTTTACAGATGTTTTCTCCCATTCTGTAAGTTGCTTTTTCACTCTGCTGTTTGTGTCCTTTGATGCACAGCAGTTTTTATATTTGATATAGTTTAATTATCTATTTTTTTGTTTCCTGGGTGTTCACGTGTTCTCTCTCTCTCTCCCACACTAGTTTTCTTGAGTGTTCAAGTTCCAGATTCAAAGTGAAACTCAGAAGTAATGGTCATGATAAAGTAAGCCTTTCATTGATGAAAAGAGATAAAAATTCTGTAGCTGAGCTTGGAAGATAGATGATGGAGGGATAGAAAAATATAGATATAGATATATAGATAGATATAGGTATAGATATAGATAGATATGGATAGAAAGATAGAATGAATGCAACCCAGGGGCCAACATATCAAGACCAAGTAAGAGAAATCATGCTCATGTCCCTGAAAAGTATAGCCAATAAATTCTTATTCTAGGTTTTATTTACTGGAATTCAAAATGTTTGCTGAAATACAGTGGTGTTGCCTTTTTTACTTTCTTTATTCTCTCAAGTCTAAAAGCCTGATTTTTCAGACCATCCTGCTACAGTTTTATTTAACGATGCTTGGATCATTAACAAAGCATGGGATAGAATTATTACTCCCACCATATTTTGTCCAACTTTATGAGATATTTCAGTGTTTCCAAGATACAGTTTTATTAAGGGAGCAAATCTTGACACAGGATTTAACTATAATTTCTATCTCCTAGTTCCTCTTTCTATTCACAGATAGAGGTCTTTCAGTTGTCAAGAATGCATGCCCTCATTACTTTCTCAGTTGGTCTAAAAGCAACTGCAAGAAGAGAATGTCAAATTATTCAGAAAAAAAGAGTTACATAAGTTGCCTGATCCACTTACTTGGGACACTACAGCAGGTTCTATACAACCTTCATTATCATCACTATCACCATCATCATCACACAATGGAATAGAATAGAAAAGTTTCATCAGATGGAGTCACAAGCTCCAGTCTTTCTGCCATTCAGTTATGCTTGTTTAACTTCTAGCAAATGCACTGCTTAAACCCTATCAGAGCTCAGTGAAAGAAGTTGAGCTTTATTTACAGTTCTCAGAAAGAAGATATCATTCATCCTCCTGATTTTGGGGCTGACCTAAAGGTGGAACTGGGCTATAGAAGCATCTGAGCTCTCTCTTTGGGACCACCAGGCAAAAATAAATAAAATAAAATAAAATAAATTCTTCCTAAGTATAAGGGACCGTGTTGCCAGTTTTCAAATATAGTGTCAAATATATATGTCAAGTATAGTGTAGAGAAGCAATACACAATATGGTAAATGATTTCAACGGTGAGGACTTTATGTAAAGTAACTGAGTGTTTGGCAAACAATGAACTAGAAAGTTCATATTAGGATTGTTATAACATTTGGCATAAAGACCATAGCTACCTCTGAAGAGGTTGCCTTGTCAGGAATATGGAGGAAGCTAATATTTCTAAAAATATTTTTAATTAAAACCAACCTACTGGAGTACTAAAATAACAAAACCTCATGTTGTGTTCCCAAGAAGTTCTTTCTCTGAACCTCTGTTTCTTTATCTCTAAAACTGTTGCTAAATAAATGAGTTAATCTTCCGGTTCGATGTCTTTGAATTTTAGTCAAAATCAACGAAATATATGGAAAAAGTAGGTCAATGGTTGTGTGTGTATATGATTACATGACTTCATATACCACAAAGTAGTTTTTGTCTTATTTATAATTCAAAGCAAAGTACCAGGAAAGAAGTCAATTATAACATGTTACACAGTAAATGTGATGTACTTAAATGTGGATGTGAGGGTCATGCAAAAGGTAAGCTCCTCATAGTAAATTGGCCAAGTACATATTTCACATTTGGCAAATGTCTTATGGGTATTTAAGGTTTTAACATAAGAAGCATGCGTGGTATGACTATGTTAAGATTACAAGTCTTTACTTTTGCAGTTTATTTTGATCATAATAAAATCTGCAACTCACATTTTGCACGCAATAAAAAAATGTATAGCCTCTATTTTTTTCAAAGTCTTTAACAATTATCTTTACTACTGCAGCAAAAATATTTGAATGAAAGTGTGTGACTTTTGAGTGTTCAATATGGAGAGGAGGTGAGGGACACAGTGACATAATGGACTGTATCTTATAATACATGCATCCTTCGCTTTAATAGGTAACCATTTCTCAAGAATTAAACTCAGGTAGGAGCCATAACTTCTGAAAGCCAGAAATACAGAAGCACAGAGAAATGAGTCCACATGACCTGGTTCTTTTATAGTCATGCTGGCCCACATTACTCCTAAACTTGGTGTGTTCCAAGTTCAATATAATATGATAATACTAAAATATTTCCTTTCCCTCTACCTTTTGTTTTCCTTTCCATTATAAGGTGTGCCTAGCTATTCAGCAAACAATTATAGATGACAAACTATGGTACTAGTTATGTTATGAATAACTAAAGAATTTGCTGGCAGAGACAAGAATAATGAACAGAATTTTTCACTCAATCTTCAAGTACAGTGTTACTATTAATTCATTCTAGAATTATACAGACATTAGGTAGGTACATAATCGTGGTTGTCATTTTCCATAATATCATAATGTGCTATAAATGTTAGTATTGGTTTCCCAGAAGAGAAAAAATAAAAGTTTCCGTTTTTCTGAACTTAGTCACCAGTGAATGAATTGCCCCAACGGCCTTTTCAAAAGTCTACCTATGGAATTTACCTAGAAAACATGGTGTCCTCCATAGTAGTGAAAGTTGCTACATAAAGCAATTTGGTTTTAAAATACCGTCTTGTGAACAAGAAATTATACAAAAGAATTGCAGCATATTCTTGATGAAGACAGGAGAGGAAATAAATCTGGATATATTGTTCTCTGCTTTATGTCATAAACATGTAAAACGAAGGTCAAGGATTTATTATTTTAAATGAATTCAAGTGGGAAGGGATATTTTGTATTGTAAATAAGTATGGCCTCATTTATTTTTTAAGTTCAGATTCCCATATGTTATTTTTAAAATACAACACATTTGTATGATATCCAAATAAAAAAATGGAGAAGCGTTCATATTTAATGCATTAGCGAATTAATCATTCATTCATTCATTTATATATTACATATTTACTGAATATATAGCTACCATCTCTTTCGTTCAAAATACACTAGATCTTACTGGGGAACAAAAAAACCTAGCTTATTAACTTTAAACACACAAAAAGTTTATTTCCTACACAAGTTACATGTTGGTGACAGGATGACTAGGACCTCTGTTCATTTTCATGTCACTTCCCCTTTTCTTGTCACCTTCCCTCTGTGACACAGGCTGATGAACCGGTCACCAGCTACATCATGCCAGACACTGGTAGAATGGAAAGAGAATACGTCGAGACATGCACTATCTCCTCAAACTTCTACCCAGAAGTAACACATGTCACTGAAACACACATTTCATTGGTCAATGCCGGGTGTACGATGAGAGCTTTAAGTGCAGTATGAGAAATGCAATAAGCTTTACTTTCTGTCCACATGTTCAGGCAAGTTTTCCTGTCCCTAAGTTAAACAATACAGAGAACAAGCAAAAACCATTTTGTTACTTATTCCAGAAAATACTTGTCCTTGAGATATATGAGTGCTAATCATATTAAATACAATAACTTATTGATCAAAACTAACATCCCACCATCAGCACTGGCTTCATGATCTTCACTTTGTTGCATCCAGCAACAAAACACAGTTATGTCATAAACTCCCCCTGATCTCCACTAATTCCTGTTTTGTAACACTCACCTCAAAATCACCCAGCTCAAACCGTAAAACCCTGTAACTATTCTCCACTGACCTCCCTTGTCTGACACAATATTAAGACTCTCAGAACAGTGTTTTCCTTATTGCAGATGGTCAAAGTAATTTTGCTTTTTTTTGATTGCTAAGTCTTTCTATTGGTCTTTTTGAGGAGTGTGCATTTGATATAGTTCTACTCTACACCTGGAAGGAGACAGGAAACAAATATTGCTGACCAGCACCAATGGCAACCATTGTATTTAAATGTCAGCTGTTGTGATAGGCATTTGGGATACAGAGTTGAATAAGGCCCAAGCCTTAGTATGTGGTAGTTGCTTCATAATTTTTGTTGAATGAATGAATGAATGAATTATAAAAAGGAAGGCAAGCATGTATGAGTCGTATAATACATTATGAAAAAAAAATAGAGTTAAGAAGATAAATAAGGGTACATACAAACTCACTGCTATGTAACCCAATGCGTTAAATGGATTTTTTTGATTCATGTGTTTCCCAGGTATGAGAATTAGAGTAACCCACAGAGAAGTGACAGTTTCTCCTCAATATAGTTTGAAACAAAAAAAAAAACTTCTTAAGAACTTCAGAACTTCACAAAGAAAACCTAGTATAGAAGAGAATAGTATATGAGGTGTGATCAAAACATACGGTGAATATTTATATTAAAAAAGAATTTATTACAGTAAAGGACACATTGCCATTAATCCCCCTCAAAATAACCCCCTTCTCTTCAAACACACTTATCCCATTGCTCTTGCCACTTTCTGAAGCAGTTCTGGAAGTCCTCTTTCGTGTCTTTAGTTGTCATGGCTCCCTCGATATCCTGAATTGATTCAAAACATTTACCTTTCATGGTCATTTTGACTTTGGGGAAGAGCCAGAAGTTGCACAGTGCTAGATCTGTTGAAAAAGGTGGATGAGGACACAGCGTAATGTTTTTATTTGACAGAAATTGGCGTACCGGAAGCAATGTGTGACTCAGAACCTTTCCCTTGTGATAAAAAAATATGGTGACCGCTGCTGCCGAGTGCCATCCAATGGAAAGACAGGAATCTCCATATGGGCAGTGGCACATCAACCCTTAGTAACAGTGTGTGACAAGTTTCAATTTGTTCGGTGTAGTCAGTCTGGCGTGAGCTACAGTTGAGAGAAGGTGTGTTTTAAAGTGTGCTGTAAATCATCCTCCAGCATGACAATGCTCCATGTTACACATCATTTCTGGTACAGCAATTTCTGTCAAATAAAAATAGGACGATGTGTCCTCACCCACCTAACTCATTGAATCTAGCACCGTGTGACTTGTCGCTCTTCCCCAAAGTCAAAATGACCATAAAAGGTAAATGTTTTGAATTGATTCAGGACATCAAAAGAGCCACAACAGCACAACTAAACATACCACGAATGAGGACTTCCAGAATTGTTTCAGAAAGTGACAAGAACAATGGAATATGTGTGTTCTAAGCAAGGGGGAGTATTTTGAGGGGAATAAATGTCACTGTAATAATAAATTTTAATAAAATTTACTGTAATATTTTTTTTATTTAAACATTCCCTGTATTGTTTGATCACAACTCATATTTCACTGTTTCTCAAATACCCTTCTCTTCCATATGTATAAATCCATGAAGACATAATGGTTTCACCTTCTAACACCTAATGCAGTATATAGATATACTATAAATATTTTGGATGTATGAATGAATGAATGAATGTCAACCTCATTTTTTCTTGTAGCATGTGTTGTGCTCATACTATATGCAAAACTTAGGCTATATTAGAGACTCAAAGATTAATAGTGCACTGTCACTTGAAGCATCTTTGTAAAAAAAAGAATAAAGTCTGAATCAGAGGAAAAACCACCATGGCTTCTAGAAAGTGTGGCGTTCTCATAGTTGGGCATTCTCATAACCCAAAGAAGCTAAGCACATTTTCTAAAGCAATAATTCTATAAGAAGCAACATGACATAATGGAATGAGATCTGCCTTAGAATGTGTTTCCAGTGCTAGCTCTTGCACTTGATTCTCTTTGTGTATTTTGGCAAGCCTCTGTCTACCCCAGTCTTAGTTTCTTAGCCAAAAATTGAGAGATGATATATCTATATTACAAGTGTGTTATGGTCATTCAAATGTATAATAATTGGAAAATACATTAGCACCGTCTGCATTTAAACCTAGCAAAGTGTTTTTGCATCCCCCTCTCCTACCTATTCATCTCTTGCCTGTGGTCTTTTAGCATCCTCTGGCATTTTATACCCTGCAGTAAATTGTAATCCTCTATTGATTTGTCTGTCTACTTCCTTTTGCAATTTCTCTGAGGAAAGGACTATTTTATTCATCTTTATATCCCAGTCATTTATGCAGAGCCCGGTATATAGTCGATGGTTAGTAAATGTTTGAAAAATGAAAGACTATATAAATGTATAGATGAATTAATGAATTGAATGAAGGAATGAATGAAATGAGCTGTGGAATTTAATAACTGTCAACAAAGTGCTTGCCTGAATCATTAACATAAGAGGGTCATTGGCTCCTCTCAGTTGTGTACCTCCTTTGAAGCTAAAAATGTAACTGATATGCAGCAAAGGATGAAAATCAACTCTAGAGCAGTTTTCCCAAACTTCTTTGATGATAAGAATTACTTGGGTATTTAGTAAACATACAGATTGTCATACCTTTTTCCTGAAGACTATAATTTTTAAGCCTGGAATATCACTAAGGAATTTGTATTTCTAACAGCACTCTTAGGCAATAGATAATATTATGGAAATTTGGTAAACTGTTATCTAGAAGATTATATAATAACAATTACAGCAAACCTTATATAGTGCATACTAGGTTAAATTATTTTACTCTACTAATTAATTTTATTAATTTATAGATATTGACTCATTTAATCTTTACAAAAACCCTAATATGAAGTTGTTATTATTATTACTTCTAGTTTGCATATGAACAAAACTGGGGTACTGAGAGGTTAAATAACTTATCCTGGTACAGAAATATATATGGAAGAGCTGGGATTTGAAATCTGGCACTCTTAATTTTTTTTTTTATTACTTCCTCTCTAACAATAAAAACTTCATAATTGTAGTGTGCTACACAATTTAAAATGTGTTATTTTTACTACTGCTAAGAATAAGTGATGCTCTCAAAGATCCAGCAAGGGCACTTCCAGAGTAAGCACCACTTTAGGGTATGGGTTTTACAGCACATAATGGGAAACACCATATAGTTACTGACTTGACTCATCAGAAAGCTATTGTATTAGTTTCCTATCTGTAACAATCACCACAAGCTTAGTAACTGAAAAGTACACAAATTTATTGTCTTACAGTTCTGGAGGTCAGAATTCCAAAATGAGTCTTATGAGGCTACAGTCAAGGTGTCAGCAGAGCTGATTCTCTCTGGAGACCTAAGAAGAAAATCCATTCCTTGCCTCCTGCAGCTTCTAGAGTCTGCTAGCACACCTTGGCTTGTGGCTGCAGTTTTTCATTGTCTGCTTCCATTGTCATATTGCTGTCTCCTCTTTTTGTTCCTCCGTCTCCTCTCTTATAAGAACCTTATGATTGCATTGGGTCCATCCAGACAATCTAGGATAATTTTCCAATTTCAAGATCTTTAACTTCAATCACCTCTGCAAAGTCCCTTTTACCAGGTAAGGTGACATATTCACAGGTTCTGAGACTTGGATATCTTTAGTGGCCATTTTTCAGCCTGGCACACCAAGAACAACACAAGGAGCTACCACAAAGGACAATTTCTTAATCTAGACGGCACTGACATTTTCTTAATCTAGACGTCACTCTTTCTGCACTATATATGTCAACCATAGGATGGATATTGGCTGAAACATGTTTACATATCTTTGCTAGAATATATGCTAGAATACTTGGAGGAACAAACTACAGTGTCTGATTTGATCAAGAAACCATCCCCAGAAATGCCCAGGCAGAACGTAGCACTCAACTAATGTCAGCCTGCAACAGTTTTCCTGTCTTACATGGTAACTTTCTTGTTATCCCAATGTAAAAATTATCTAGGGAATGGGTAATCTATGCTATCCTAGAAGCCTAAATCAAACTAATTTTCATATTCCAGAAGAGTTCATGGAGACTTTACCTACAAACTGACAACAAATCACCAAAATTTGAAGTCATGATAAATCACTTTGCGATATCTTGGAGTCATGTATCAGGCGGATAGGAAGGTTCTAATTTCGGAGAGAGTAGTGTATTTGTATAACAAAGAATAAGTGCTGTAAAGGTCTGCCCTATAATCTTAACAAGTTTGCCTCTGTTGTTGAAAATTCTGCAGCAACAAGTTTTAGGAAAAAAGTCAAAACTGAATCATACTCGTAGACAGCATGGGTAGTTGCTGGAGGTCACAAATGACTAAAATCTGTAATAGTTTGCAAGTCTCTGTCAGAGAAAAGAAAAGAAGGTGTTGACTAAAACAATTTCATTGCAAATGATCTCAGTGATATTGATCAAATTGGAAGCATGCCAAATAAAAACATAGTTTCTTCTTAATTCCTAAATTGCTTCTCTCCTTCCTCAAATTTAAGTTAACGCATTGACAAGAAGAAAAAAGTTATACTGACATAGAAACAAATATGAATTGGCTAACCAGATGTGGCTTACTAAATGGCAGTCATCTTTCGTTTCTCTAAGCTTTGTTAGTTCCTCTTATGGAGCCAAGAAAGTGTTGAGCTTTCCTGTCACAAAGATAGATTAAGAGTTTATTATTTAAGTCTTTATTAAGACTTAATTAAGTCTTTATTATTTTCAAAATAAAGAACACTTAGTTCGGGATTTTGAAGAGCATGATGGGATAGCACTGATCATCCTCTGGATGACTTGTGAGCAGTGAAATTAAGTCGTTTACAAAGTTGTCTTTGGGGTCAAGGCAAATGAAGTGATCTGAAACTAATGAAAGCTTGTCTATGTCCTGAAACATTACTTGAATGGCTTGGAGGTTTCACTGCAAGGAAATCACTTGAATATTTTGTACTTTAGTCTCTCCATTTATTTAAGGCAGATATTATATAGCTGCTATATCTTTACCTTCCAGTTGTAGTTTAGAGACTTGTAAGATTTCTCTTTATTTTTAAGGTATTTCAAACAAAAAAAAGTGAATAGGTAGGAAATGAGTATAATCTTTTTATGTCATATTCAATATAGATGAAAAAATATTCCTACCCTTCCATTGACTAATACCATTCCGAGGAATTTATCTTAAAGAATTATCCAAAAGATAGAACACATTATGGTCAAAGAACGAAGATATTCTTTCATGCATTATTTGTAATAGAAATATGTGACAATAATCAAATTGTCCAACTATTGACATTTGATTATAAAATAATAGAACTGTGTTTAATTGTGAATTTTTTAAAAAGTAATTATAATAAAATCTGTATGACACCATTGAAAATTACAGATTATTACATGAAGTAAAAATGAACCCTTTTTACAAATATCTGAACAGTGTTTCCCTATGGATAAACACTGTAAGAAATATGCAAAATTAAAAATAAATAACAATGTTTGGGGTAGAGATCTGAGAGACTTATTTGTTTATTTATTTATTTATTTATTTATTTATTTATTTATTTATTTATTTATCTGTCACATTTCTTAAGCATTCTACAATGTTATACAGTCTTTAAATTAAAAAAAACATATTTAAGTTAGAATTTTAAATGAAAAGAAATAAAAATTTATGTGGGAATACGCTGGGATGGTGCCAGAATTTTTTGTTTTGCTGTCCAGTTTTTTCTCTTTTCCATTCCTTAGATTCAGCCACTACTTCTATCTTCACTAGAAGCTTCCTATGTAACTCACAGGACTGTTTATCATTCAGTGTTCTGATAGTGAAAGAACTTTATAGAGGAACTTCATGCTCTGTCTATCTGTCTCCTTTCCTACCTGCCCTTGGGTCATCCACACCACTGGCTGTAAAATGCCAACAAGAAAATGTCTACACCCTGATTCGTTCCTAAGGGAGCCTGCCTCTGGGAAGCCAATAGAAGTGCAGGGGAAATGTGCAGAAACCTCATGGGAATGGAAAGACATGAAGACAGCTGGTGGATTTGACAAACCCACATCCCTGCAGAAAGTTGTTGTTCAAAAATACAGTGGTGCTTTGGTTTTTGAACATCTCCATTGATGAATATTTCGGTTTATGAATGCCATGAATTGTATGGATCTATGGTACCATTAGGTAGTAAAATTCATGCTACATTTGCAGTTTTAGGAGTTAATTTTAAAGGTCTGGAGTGGATTAATCCATTTTGCATTACTTTCTATGGGGAAACCGGGCCTCAGTTTTCGAACATTTCAGAACTCGAACGGTCTTCCGGAAAAGATTACCCTCGAAAACCGAGGTACCACTGTAATATGATTCAAATCTCTACGAATATATACTCGTTAAACTGCAAGTGGAGTGGATGGAGCATCTCACTCTGTGAATGTAGCTATTTTTAAAAAGAGTGAACCAGACATCTTACTTCAGAACTTCACATGTGTGATCTCATTTAATTCTCACAACAACTCAAGAAAGAGAAAACATAATCTCCATTTTAGCAGTGAGGAGAATGAGGCCCTAAAAGTGTTAATGACTTTCCCAGGGGGATACCGTTGTACTAGAGTGTCCGAACCTTCTACAATTCCATTCAGCCATGAAAGACAGAGTAACCAGGTTTACGCAGAAAATACAGCAAAACAAAACACCTTTATCCTCCATATCAAGAGAGCACAATCATGCCATTGGCACAATAATGGAATGAATTAATGGTCTGGGGCCTTTATTTGAGCTGCTGCCATTTGTCAATCAGATACCCTTTAAAATTACAAGCTTTTCTGATCAAACTAGCAAATGTTGACATCCCATTTTGCTTTAAACAACTGAAATAACACTTTTGAAAGTAAAGAAAACCATATCATGTGTAAGACATCATTTGTGGATATTTCATTGTGAGATACCAAGTCTTAGAACATGTGTGAGCAACAAATATTCTTAATACTAAGTTTAGCCTGTAACTCAATGTAGCCTATGTAATCTTGGTTTCTACTTGCCTTCTAAAAAGCGCATGCAGTTAATTTTCATTTCAATTTCTGGATATTTATTTTGTCTGAACATCTCTTACTGTCTAGGCCAGAGCACTCTGGCGAGGTGGGAAAGTATAGGTAAATTACATACAAAATGCAACAGTCAGGATTAAAAGAACTCTTTAGAGGTTGACATATGCCACACATGCTTCTGGACCGCATCACACATTTTTTTGTCTTTATAAGCTGGCCCCCAAGATAAATAGTGTTATTCCCATTTGTATTTTTGAGGAGACTAAGGTTTAGTAAGTTTCCAACAAGATCACGGTATTGGTAAACTGGTAGAGCTAAGATTCTGAAAGAAGATTTAGTCTTTTTTAAATGCACCAATATTCCTTACATTCCCTAAAATATCTCAAGCACAATAATACTGCCTTGATCTCACTTCCTTTGCTGGCCTTGATATGGTATATGAATTCCTAGTTGTAAGCAACAGAATTGGACTCTGATTAATTACATTTATTTTTAAAGGGTGTTAGATAACTCCAAGAATCACTAGCAGAGCTGCAAACTGAAACATGGAAAACCAACAAGAATAAGAACAGCATCTAAGACCACAACCACTCTCCCACAGAACTAGTCCTGTGAAGGCATCATGGCTGCCATCATTAACCCCTGGATGCCACAGCTTGTATCTCCACTATCACCACAGGCACTAGCTACTAAACACTGGATCCTGCCTTTGCCTGTGGCCACTGCTGCCCTGGAAACTCAGACAGTTGCCTCTTTCACTGCAGCCTTCCAGCAACATGGCTCTTCAGTGCCTGTGTTTATTTGTCTGACGTGTCCTAATTCAAAGTCAAAATGAGGTTAGGAGTACCTGATTAGTTGAGCCCATTCACACACCCCCACTCAAATCACGAGGGGTATTGGGATGTTGAGTATCTGATATTCTCAGCTTCTATCATTATAGATAGACAGTCACTGCCTTTCACCAATTCTCAAAAATGCTGTCACCATGTTTTCTCGAAAATAAGACCTAGCTGGACCATCAGCTCCAATGCATCTTTTGAAGCAAAAATTAATATAAGACCCAGTCTTATATTTAACATAAGACCGGGTCTAATATAATAGTCTTATTTTACTATAATATAAGACCAGGTTTTAATATAATATTATAATGTAATATAATATAATATAATATAATATAATATAATATAATATAATATAATATAATATAATATAATATAATATAATACTGAGTCTTAATTTTTGCTCCAAAAGACGCATTAGAGCTGATGGTCTGGCTAGGTCTTATTTTCGGGGAAACACGGTATTACCAGCTCTGTCCGTTATAAAATCAACTATACATCTGAGTTTCTTTCCCTCCTTCTTTTGGCTTAAAATTTTGTGTAAGTTTCCTTTCAAAATACAGAGTATCACCTAAAAAAGACAACATATTGCTATCAACAGGCCACGTCCTTAGATCCATCTAGTTTGTACTATTATCTCAAGTGAAAATCAAAGATCTAAATAGATGAAATGTAAAAAAAAATCATGTTGATTCTGGTTCAAGGGTAGGAAAAGAGTACAGGAAAACAAATTAATAGAGGAAGGTAAACTGTTTTTGTTGTTTACTTGTTTGCTTTGCAGACCTGGGGAGTAAAGGTAGGAAAAGTGACTGAAAGGGAAAAAGAATCAATATGAATGGAAAGTTACTTATATAGCAAAAGGTCATGCATTGATTAATTCCTTCATCCAACAAATATTTTTGAGTATCTATCCCACTATGTACTAGGGATACAAAAATGGGTAAAGCCTACTCACTTTTTTCATAGTATTTGATTTCTTTGTGTATAGGGTGCTTAGTAGCTCACAGGTATGTCCCTGTCAGGGGCTGATTCTCAGGAAATCAAACTTGCTCGTTTTCTTCTCAAATATCTACCTGGCATGAAATGAAACTAGGTTTCACTGGTTCCGTCTGTGTTTAATATTCTGAAATCATAATTTGAGCTATAAATTTTGTTCTTTTCAAGTAATTGCTGTCTGGGGATTCTCTAGCAGCCTTGAGTTTGGGAGTCCTCAGATCCTTTCCTGGCTGTCACTGGCTTGTGTAAGTGACCCCGAGCAAATGAGTTAAGCATCTCTGGGACTTGGTTTCTTCATCTCTAAAAGACAGTTAAAAATACCAGCCACCTGTTGTGAAGATCAGGGAGCTAATATGTCTCAGAAGCTTTCAAATCTCTGGCTCTAAGCCTTTTGCTATCTAAGTATTAAGAACAAAGATAAGTCATCATTGCTTTCACCCAAATGCTGCATTCAAAGGAATAAAAAATATATATAATATTTGAGTTCTACAATACTTGGAGCTTATTTTGTATTAGTTTGAATTTCAAACTGTTTTTCTCTGTTGTACTCTTGGCACTGCCATTTTTTAAGTACAGCACTTCATTTGCATAGTAATTACAAAGTTTAACAAATAGCATTAATGTCTGAAAGAAAGAGGTACACTCCATTTAAATTACTGACAGTATTACATTACACATTTTTAATCGCAATTTAAAAAAAAAGGGAAAGCTATTCATCCTAATGTGCTGTACAGATTCCCAGAACTCAGCAATATTTGTGCTTTAAGAAGGTAAAATCTCTTCCCGTGCTCTTTAGTGACTTCTAAAACCCTATTCATAAATACTGATTAGGTACTATTTCACCATAGGACACAGAGCTGTTGGCACAACTCCCTACTCAGAGCCAAATTGGAAATGTTAGTATAGTAAATTAGGCTAAATGTCCTAGCTGTACTGCACATGAAAGATCATCTTTAATAAATAGAGGCTAACGTAGCACTTAGATCACTTAAGGCTGTAAATGTCAACCCTTGGTCTTGATTCCAGGAAGTTAAAAAATAACAATAAAAGATATTCAAGGAATGTGTGCTATTTTAATGCAAAAAGAAAAATAAAGAGCAAATGTAAAAATACCATCTGCTTCGTGACACAATGGTGAATTTGAGCAGAAATACACTACAGTATGTAACAGTAGAGTGAGGGAAAGAAAGAAAAAAAGAGGAAGAGATCTCTAATTCTTCCCACTTATGTCTCTGTAGTGTTCATTTGGCTTTGTTTTTATCTAGCTCTGTTCCTTGGTGCATTCTATACTATGTACAGAGGGTGCCAAAAAAAAATCATACACATTTCAAGAAAGGAAAGAACTATATTAAAATTGTAATACTCAATATATACCAATAACAAAAGATGAATACAAGTCATGTGTATACATTTTTTTTGGCACCCCCGGTATTTTTAACTAGTTTCCTTTTCTCCTCAATTATTTCTCCATATTTCTTTTGAAACTTAGTTCTTCTGGAAATAATGCACGCTTGATGAATGATCCTGACTTGCCATCCTACCACTCCAACTTTTATAACAAAGAAATGTGCACACACACATGCCACAAAACTCGTGAGCAAACTGGACTTAAATAAATTTAGTTCAGAAAATTTGGTCAGGTAGGCAAATGATTTGGGTTTTATATTAATATTTACGCTTGGACAAAGGTAAAATAGCTTAGTTTCCATTATAAAACCTATCTTTGAAGAACATATCAGAATTACAAAGAAAAAAAAAACTATGCACAGATTATATGAAATAAATAACATTAAGAAATTTGATCTGGCTTGGTAGCCTATCCAAATATATCAACCCACCTATTTATTGCCCACGAGGTTAGGCTAGTTCTCTTTTCTGACTTGCGGTAGTAGAGTGCAATAATTAAGAGTAATCACATATCCCTGATTTCCAGCCAAATATCAGCAATTTGTAGGACCGCTGCAAGACACTTAGACTTCCCAAGCCTCCGTTTCTTCTTCTGTAATCATGATAAGTACACCTATCTCATAGATGCATTGATCTCATAGATTCAAAGGACTCTATCAAGTGTCTAAGATATAAACAGATGATATTACCATTACTATTTCTAAATGGATGGAGTCATTTTATGTTTTAGTCCTTAAGAATCTGATATTTTATCCACAGCTTTGGGGTGAAACGCTGAGCTCTCTTGTGATAATTGAGCCCTGTCTTACTGAAAAATGATGGCTTGTGTTTGGTATCTATTTAGTCTAAAATATTCCACACATAGAATATATGTTTTTTATTTATGTGCTCTGTCACTGACCTAGACTCTGATACCTTCAGAAAAGCACTGGGTTTTTTTCCACAAACTTTATTGTCTAAAACTACCAAAATATTTCAGTAATAGTTTCCATTGTGAAAGTTATGACATTTTTATTTAAAGTCAAATAATGTATGCTCTAACTTTGCCCATAGAGGCAAAATTATATGGGTTATCATAGGAGGATATCTATAATAGAGATTCAGAGCATTACGCTAAAGAAGCTTCTCTGTTATGTCTATACAATAACAGCCTTCTGTTGGATAAATGCTGAGGAGCTTCTACAATCTGGATTATAATAACTATATTAATATTTCTGTAATTGTTGATTTCCCCTATTCTGTGGCAGGCATTGTTTTGGGTCCTCCAAAAAGCTCACTTCTAAATTTTACCACAGCTTTTTAATAGAATGATTTTTCCCCATTTTAACATTAGAAAAGGGGAACTCTTAAAGGTTAAATAACTCACAAAGTCACATAAATAATACAAGTCATCACCTAGATTTAAACCTAGACCTCTGAGTCTCAAACATCTACGTCTATTTTATTATACCATTCTGTGTTCTAATATTGAATTACAGGCATGCTTTGCTTAGTAATATCGATTATTCATATCTAACATTTCCGTCAGTGTGAAAGAAATGTGATTATTTTGGGTAGGTAACTCAGAGGTTATTTCTAACTGCATAAGGAAAAAAAATGTTGTTTTAATCTCCTTTGTAGGCAATAGGGATCTGAAAAGAATGCATTGACAATTTTATTATTCAATTTCAAGAGATAAGACTATCACACAGATTCTGTAGGTGAATTGAGTTAGAAGATCTTAAGAAAGTACACAGGGCATGGAGTTAAGTAGAGTCTGGTTTAATTTTGTGGGTTCAAGTCTGATAAGTCAGAAACAGCCATGTAACCATGTAGACGAGGAGAATGTGAAACATATTATAGTTTCTAGGTGGAAACATAGGTGGTATGTACCAGAATTTATGTAACAATAGCTCAACCATGAGCACGTTAAACAATGCCTCTGCAAGCCATTGCCAAGGACAAAGTAGATTCTTAGTGAGATGACCAAGGACTTGCTTCTACCTGGTGTCCCACTCTGCTAGTGGGTTAATGGTGGCTCCAATGTGAGGAATCGTTGGTACTGAGGTACTGTTTAGAATTCATGGAAGGGTTTAGGAGACAAAAGGACTTTCAATTAGATAATGTTCTTTAGTTTTCCTCAAAGGGTCAAAAAGTTATAATATAAATTTTATAGGTTAAATATCAATTGGGAAATAGGATGTGGTAGATTCTAACTAAAAATGACCAAAAATAGATACCACAAAATTAAATCAACCTCCATGAATTTCACAAAATTTTATAATAAATGGAAATATCACTTATGAGGGAATTAGAGATTCTTTTGAAAGGTGCTGTTATATGATATTAATATTAATATTATTTGTTTGATAAATTTCTGCAAAGCCCTTAAACATTTACAAGTCTCTAATAGCAAGCCATATTCAATGAACGTTTATCAACAAATTGTAGTGACTACCCCTGTACGCTTAACAAGCACTGTTGATTGCTTAATTAATGTCAGTTGTTCCAATAGTCATCTCTCTCAAGGAAACCATTTTTTTTTTCAGGTTTTTATCCCATCTATGTCTCTAGAGAATATGCTGACAAAACAGCTTATGGCATTCCTATTGATTCAGGGATAGTTGTGTAAAAAAATGGGTTTATGTTGCATGGTACAGGGGGAGGTTACTATTTTTCCTTTAAATATTATTTATTCCCTCCATGAGTGTATTTTAGCTCTCTTTTCTAAAGGACAGGGATGACGAGTCACATTTATCTGAATCTTACTGGCAGCTGTGTTATAACTACCTTTTGATTCAGCCTCAGCATAAAGCTGTTCCTAAGTAAAAAAGAATAAAAAAAAATAAAGATGGAAAGAATCTGGGTCTTGAATGACATCATTTAGCTGCAGAACATTAACTGTCTGGAGTCTACCTTACATTTTATTGGTTAAGCCAGTTTGCATTTATATTTTTTTTGTCACTTACAACCAAAAAGATCCTAACTAATACTCATGCTTTCTGCTGTGTTGCAGATTTTCAGAAAAAAAAAAAAAAGACATTGAGTTTCTGCTCCGAATAAGGGAGAAAAAAAAAAATATATATATATATATATATATGTGTGTGTGTGTATATATTATATTCAGATAAATTAGATATAGGACATACACATATGTTATATATACATACACAAAATAATCATATAAAATACATACATAATTATAAAATAATGGTATAAATGTTAATGAAGATGTTTAATGAAGACAGCACTTTACTATAAGCTCCCACAGAAAGCAGAGTATGGGAGATCACCAGACTACATGAATTCAGACCATGGTTTGCCCAATTGCAGACATGAAATGCACATTTAGTGACTTCAAGATTCATTATCAGCAGTGAATATGAAAACATGACCCCCATGAACACGACCACCTCACACTCAGAGTCTAAATAGGAGATTATTAACGAAAAAAATAAAATTATTCCTCATACAGCTCTATTGTGGAATATAAACAAGTGCTTCTTCAGTAATTTAAAATTTAAATTGATTTCAAGTTTTATTTTTATTAAAAAATACTCCTGTTCTTGGGAACACTGTGGTTATGAATTAGGGGAGGACATAGTCATGAAAGTCTTCATAGAGTTCTCAAGGTAAGAATTCACCATAAATTTGGGGAAAGTTAGTCAATATCAATGAATAGTTATTGAGCACTTACTATGTGTCAGGCACTGTTCTAGACTCTAGAGAAGCAGCACTGAATAACATAAAAAAATTCTTTTAATGTGGCTTATATTTAGTAGGGTTGAAAGAGTCAGATAATAAAAGAAATAAGTCAAATTATATCTGTTTAAGAGATAAGTTCTGCAGAGAAAAATAAAGCAGAGAAGTGAGGTGTTTGAATTGGCATGGAAATGGGAGATCATAATTTTAGATAGGGTGGTCAAAGAAAACCTCACTGGAACTGTGATACGAGAGGAAAGTTATATAAGAAAGAGCATTCTGGGTAGAAGAACTGGCAGTGTCAAGGGCCCTGAGGATGGACCATATCTTGCTGTTTAGAACAGCAAGATGACAAAGAACACCTGGAGCAGAATAAGCAAGAGAACTGGAGAAGCTACAATGGATCCCTAAGTCAGGTAAAACTTCAGAGGCCTTTGTAAGTTCCTCAAGTTTTAGTCTGAGTGAAATGGGAGGCCACTGAAGATTTTGAGCTAAACAGTGACAACACCTGAGTTAGGTTTCAATAGGGTCATTTTGCTGAAGAGTTAAGAATAGATGGTAGTGAAGAAAACACATGGTTTGTTTAGGCAGAAAGTAGTTTAGAGTGGCTAGTGGATATTGTATGAGTGTGCTGCAGTGGGTGCTAGAAAGGCAAGGAATGTAGGAATCAGATTATGATGATTGGTCTCTTTGATAATCATTTTGGACTTTCTGTGAATAAAAGATGTGAAACACAGTGTGGGAACAGAGCCCCAGAGAGCAGTTTCCAGGCTCTCGGCCTCAGGTGGAAAGGTGCTGGCTCGGGTAGTAGCCTTCGGCTGTGGCTAGTAGCCAGTTAGCCATTGGCCACTGATATATCTGCCGCGGCTGCGTTGGAGAGGGGAGTTGGTTGGTTGGCAGGCAGAAAAGCGAACAGCAGGTCGCACGTCGTGTGAATCCAGCTTCCAGTGAGACTATTGTGGTATGACTCCCCTACCTATGGCTCCGTGGGTGTTCCTTTTTGGCCTAGCCACATCCTGCGTTCTTATGTGGGGAGCGGGACCAGAGACCCCGCAGGTCGCCCCACACGATGCACAGGAATAGCATACTAACATTTATGTTTCATCAAGAACAGTTTTATGGCAGTGTTGCTCTCCGCTAGAGAGCTACAAGAGTAAGGCAAAGGAAATAGTTAAGAGACTATGATTGTTATGATTTGGTTTAGCTTCAAATGAAGAAGACCTCATATATCAGTAAAGTAAGTTTAAACATTGCCTGTCTAAGGTTGTCAAAATGGTCCCCGTCATGCTGGGTGTCATGTGGGGTGTCTGGTCCCGCTTCCCATATAAGAACACAGGATATGGTGAGGCCAAAAAGGAACACCCACGGAGCCACAGATAGGGGAGTCTCACTGGCAGCTGGGTTGGAGACACAGGAAGCAGGAGCCACACTATCCGCAACCTGTTGTCCACTTCTCTCTCTGCCAACCAACCCCACTTGCTAGCTGCAGTCCGCTGTACTAACTGCAATCCACTCTTGCAGACTCAGCCACCATCTTCTTGCTAGCCCCCCATTTGCTGCTAGCGTAGCCACGGTAGTTATATTAGTGGCCAATGGCTCACTGGTTACAGCTGACAGCCAACTAGCCACAGCTGATGGCCATCCAATCACAGTTGATGGCCATTTACTACCTGAGCCAGCACTTTTCCACATGAGGCCGAGAGCCTGGAAACTGCGCTCCTGGTTCTGTCCCCACAGTTCCTCAGTTAATAAGGATCTACTTTTTTTATATTGTTGCTTTACCATCCTCAACACTTGGTAGGCGTTTATGTCATGGTCCAAAATAATTGTTCATTTCCATCTATCACATATGTACTCTACCCAGCAGAAAGAAACAAAATATGGAAAAAGCATGTTACCCACCCTCCTTTAAGGACGTATTGCAAAATTTGCCCATACCTTTTCTAATTATGTCCTGCTGGTCAGAATTTAGCCTCAATACGGCCACATCTAGCTGTAAATGAGGCTAAGAACTGCAGCTTTTATTCTGGGAAGCCATATATCCTACTAAAATTCAGTATTTCTATTGCTTAGATGTAAAGCAAAAGAGAATATCAGGGCAACTATCTGAATGCAGCCATGGCAATTGCAATAGCTCAGGGGAGAAGTGCTGAATACCTGATCTCCACTGGTGGCTATGCAGATAGAAGAAAGCAGTAGCTTTAAGAGATGTTTAAAAGGGAAATCAAGCAGACGTGGTGGACAATTGAATCCACGGATAATGAAGAGCCACATCTAATCTAAGATTTCTGGCTTTGAAACAATGCCTTGACAAAGTCATCAAACGAAATATAAGGATTCCTGAAGATAGAACAAGTGTGTTCAAAATATGTTTGGTTTTGTACAGGTTGTAACTTGAATTCTTTAAGAAAATCAACATCTGGCAGAAATCCTTATTTGTATGTTATATTTCCTTTTTAAAGGAAAACTGTAAACCACAGGACACACATTCTTTAAAGTATAATAGTACCATTTGAGTGGCTGAACTCATTTGTCCTTCAGCCCTCGGATCTGCTCTAGGAAATACATTTCTATTTACTTAAGAGCTACATGCTATTTTATTCTTGACCCTTCTGCCTTTTGCTAGCATACAAGCATAGGTTAGTAACTCACTCTAACCAGTTTTATTTTATTTTGGAGAGGAATAATATTAATAAAATGCCTTAAAATCTGACCTCTCTTCTTTCGCATTTCCTGTGGTAATTATCCATTCAGGAAGGTTCACCTCTAGAAAGAAGCGTCTTTCTGAAATCAATACAAGAGCAAAAGCAAACAATTGTGTAATAGCATTTCTGCTAGTGCTCTGTGTCAACAGAGATGCTTAAACCGCAAATGCCAATTAGTTTTAGAGGGGTTAGGGTATCACCCTTGTAAGTAAGAGCCAGAAGCGAATAAATAGCAGTCTCACCTGCTCTCCATTTGCCTCTTGGCCTTCCCAGGTTTCATCTTTTAGAGGCCACGTCCTAAAAACATGGAATATCCCAGAAGAAACTGAAAAATACAAAAATGTGATCCAAATCAAAATGGTTAAAAATCAGAGGGCTATTACTAAATTTGAGACAAATAATGAGGCCAATTGTTGACCTCACTAGAGCTCCTCAATAGAGAATGCAATACTGCTCCTACTACCAGTTACTATAAGTGTTACTGTGATGGTTGTTGTTTTTATTCAATTTCAGAGCAAAGGCCTTTCAACCTAAAAAAATTCAGAGATAGAAGATAGTCATTGGGAAAACAGATAAGAAATTACTTTGTATTTACCATTTTATATACATTCAACTCATTTAATCCTTATATTTAATTTGAGATCAAAATTAGTCGCATTTGACTGATGAGGAACCTAGATTTTAAATGATTATGCCACATTCAAAGAACTAGAATTTGAAGAAGTAAGTATTTGAACCTAGGGATATCTGACTTCGAAGCTTCCCAATGTTTTCCAATATACTACAGTGCTTCTCCTGTGAATCTCAGGTTCACAGAACAAAGTATACTTTATGTTCTATATTACCTCAATACTCAATGTCTTGTTTAATGTGCAGTGATAATTTTTATTATACATTTACATTTATTATTATATTCTACTGTCAGATTATGATACACAGGCATAAGTTTATTTCCTACAATACAAGCATATTGTATACTTTGTTAAATTTTGACTGACAAATTTAACACTTCATCCATTCATTTATTCAATGATATTCAAATAGTCGTTGAGTAACTACTACAATATTGTTACATGGTGAAAGTGTGTAAGGATAATTAAGCCACAATGCCTCTCTTAAAGGAGTACACAGTACAATGGGAGAAACCAACAAACAGACAGATAATAGAAATATGTGAAATGTAGAGGTGTGAATAAAGAGTTATAGGAGAACAGAGAATGAAAAAGCAGGTATAGCTTTAAGGAAGATTTCACAAAGGAGACAACATTTCGGCTGGAACTTTAAGGGTGAGCTTTTAAAGTGGAGAAAAGGACATAGACCATTCTTGCAGAGGAAATAAATGTGCACAAGCATAATGGTTTGACATACTAGTTCTGGAGTTGGTCTACCTAGGTTCAAAAGGTGCTTCTGCCTCTTTCTAGCTGAAAGACCTTAAGAAATCTGCTCAGGCTTCATCAGCCTTAGTTTCCTTATCTCTAAAATGAGAGACATAATGGTTCCTAATACATAAGGTTATTGTATAAATTAAATTAATTCATTTAAAAGTTATTTTTCAAGCTACCTAATGCAGAGAGAACACTCATTAAATATTGCTAATATTAATTTGTAACTCAATGTAGCTATGCTTTCATTATTTAATGAACACATTATCCAATATGGTAAATGGAATATTCTGGTTAAATAAATATTCTAATTAATAGTTATATTTTATTTATTAAATATAACTATTTAAAATAGTATTTAATTCTAAAAATTAAAATATTGAATATGACTTCTGCTTCAGGGAAGACTGAGTAGATCTTTTTTCTTATTCCTACTTCGAAACACAACTAAAAACCTTTTATGAGTGCACTAATCCCATTCAGGAGGGCTTCACCCTTGTAACTTAATTATTTCCCAAAGGCTCTACCTCTTAATGCCATCACATGTGGTGTTGGATTTCAACAATGAACTTGAGGGGATACAATGTTCAATTCAATGCACCACCATATTAAAATGCTAAAGAAGAAAAATAATGTGATTATATCAATCAAAGCAGAAAAATCATTTGAGAAAATTAACATCCATTCATAATAGAAACTCTCAGAAAAGTAGGATTAAAGGAGAAATTCCTAAATTTGATAAAGTAAATCTACAAAGCACTTACAGCTAACATTATTATTATTATTATTATTATTATTATTATTTTAATTAAAGTTTATTGGGGTGACAATGGTTAGTAAAGTTACATAGCTTTCAAGAGTGCAATTCTGTAATACATCATCTATATATCAGATTTTGTGCTTATCACCCAGAGTCAGTTCTCCTTCCATCACCATATATTTGATCCTGTTTACCCTCATAGATGAGGCTAACATTATTATTAATGGTGAAAGACTTACTTTGTGAAACTACTTATTTTCAGAAGACATAATTTTCTATGTAGAATATCCCAAGGAATCTAGAAAAATGAAAAGTGAATAAATCAATGTCATAGGATAAAAGATAAACAGCAGAAATCAAAACTGTACTTCTATAAACCAGCAAGAAATACATGGACACCCAAATTAAAATACAGTACTATTTATAATCACTCGACAAGACATGAAATACTTATGTATAAATCTAGCAAAGCTTCTGCATGGCTTGTATGATAAAAGTACAATGTACTGATAAAAGAAACCAAAGAATAGCTAAGTAAATGGACAGACATACTGTGTTTGTGTATTAGAAGACTCATCAAAGATGTCAATTTTCCCCAAATTTATACAAGTTTAAAACAATTCCTATCAAAATAACTGGAAATATTTTTGCAGATTTATACAAAAGTTTTCAAAAATTTACATGAAAATTCAAAGGACCTAAAATAGTTGAAACAATTTTAAGAAAAAATTAATAGTAGGAGAAATTAGTTTATCTGAGTTCAACACATACATAGTGACAGTAACCTAGATTGTGTGGTATTGGTGGAGGGATGGACAAAGAGATCAATGGAACAGAATAGAGAACCCAGGAGTGATCCAAGACAAATATGACCAACTAAATGTTTGACAAAGATGCAAAGGCAGATAAGTGAAAGGAAGATGGCCTTTTGAACAAATGGTGCGTGAGCAATTGGACATCTATAAGCCAAAAAATGAGTCCAAAATTAAATATACCTTTTACAAAAATTAACTCAAATTAAGTCATGGATTTAAATGTGAAACATAAAACTCTAAGATGTTTACAAAAAATATGGAAAAAAATCTTTAGAATCTTAGACCTAGCAAAGAATTCTTAAACATGATACCAAAAATACAATACAAAACAAGGAAATATTGATAAATTAGACTTTATCAAAGTTAAAAAATTTGTTCTGTGAAATACACTATTAAAGGAATGAAAGACAAGCTACAGACCAAGAGAAAATATTTGTAAACCACATATGCAAAAAAGGACTAATATACAAACATAAGTTAAAGGAATCGGGGTATAGAATAGTTGATTGTTTTTATGTATTTTCACCAAAGCAGTATTCAAATTTCAGTATCATAAATTTTTTCTCATTAAAGAATGTTTGATATTTGTATGAAAGGATAATATTATCCATGATTTTAAAACACAAATTATATTATATGTCCTCTGATGTATGTTGCAAAAAAGGGAAAAAAGATGCATAAGTATTGAATGTAGCTTTTTAGGATTGCCCTTGGTGTAAATGTAATGAAGATGTAAAGAGAAAAATAAGTGAATAAAATTAATAAAACAAAAAATGAAAGGAAACCACTTAAAGAAGCATTATACCGCTGTGGTTCCTCCCAAGGCTGAAATGTGATATTAACTGTAACTACCAATCACTACAGCTTTATTCAAGTACATTAGCCATAGAGGAAAGTAATAAATTTAGTGCAAGCTTGTTTCTCGTATTGAGTTACTTACTAATGTTAGTGGCAGTGGAATTACTGTGATCAAATGAACACATTTATGTGCACCTGTGTAATTTAAGTGACGTTAAATCACAAAAATGTAAACAACAGTGTGTGCTATTTGTCAGAAACTTCCTGGGAAAATTGTCAACCAGGACTTTATTGCTGCTCTGAGAAATAAGTGGATGCTGCTAGAATCAGCTGCTGCCTCCAGTACTTCTCCGATAGGCCTTGCCCTGACTTTCTACTGAGATACGAAGACCTAACACATGATTCCAGTATGCTGCTTAGGTTGTGTGTATGGACAAAGAGACTTATTTATTAATGAGCTTGTCCAATTATAATACACTTTGCTTTTTAATTTTCACATTTGTTTCCGCTTGTTTTTTAATTCAAAAATCAAATAACTGGAAGATAGGCTCATAGCATATACATTTAGGCTGTGCCTATAGCCATGAATTAATTTGATCTAGACAAAGTTGAACAGTCTCAAAGCTAATACAAAAATGTTAGTAAGGCACAAGACGTACGCAGTCAAAGACGTTTGTTCATCTAGATTGGTTTCATTGAACAGAAGTATAATATGAACCACATATATAATTTAAATTTTCTAGTAGCCATATATCAAAAAAAGAAAACAAAACTATGTGTGTATTTCAAATTTTCAGCAGATCTTAGAGAGGAATAATCTCATTTTAAGTGCTTAATAGCCACATGTGGCTTGTTTCTACCATATTGGAGAGCACAGATCTAGAGCCGAGATATAAGCTTCAGTAGTACAGAACTCTGAGAAAGATTGGGATTTCTCTGAACCACTTCAGGAAACTACAATCCTAAGCAATGATTTGAAAATGTTAGGAGCAATAATTATTCAAAATATTAGTATTCCAGAGGCAGAGTTTGGGTGTGAGCTATGCGGGTGGAATTATGAATGTAGTATTTAGTAGATTACTTGCTTTACATTTTAAAGTTAATAGTTTATTCAGATGACAGGTAAAGAGGCAATCAGGCTGAGCTATGGAAAATAATTCATATCACTGAATTTGCAACTCAGTGATATCAGGGGTAAAATTAGAACCGAATTGAATTAAAATTTTCTGGTGATATTCAATACACCATACATAAGATAACATAAAGATAGACAAGGAAGATAAAATTCTTGTGCTTGAAGGACTCACAGTCAAGTGGGTAGAGAGTATGATCTCTTTGAAAAAGAGCACTTAAAATAAACAAAAATAAAAATGAACTAAGTCCAGAATTTTAATTCATAAGTGTTGTTGTTATAGTTCTTAGAAATCAGTAAGATGAAAGTAGAAAAAATTCCATTCCCCATTGTTTCGTGTTAAAAAATTATTTTTATATTGAGACAAACTATTTAATATATGGATATCTGTTTTAATAAATAACCTAATATTCAGCAGAGAGATACCCAAATATGTTTTATATACATAGATTTAATTTAAATTCATAACTTTGTAAAATTATTTGCTTCATAATTTATACTCTCTCCTCATGATGAAAACAAAGAAGCCCAAGAGTCCTTAAAAACCTAGAGAAGGGTCATGATATTTGGTGAGAAAAATAGGATACCAAATTATGAGTACATTATTTCAAATATATAAATATCACTTAGAAAATATATTCAAGGACATATGCCAAATTATTAATAGTAGCTGTTTCTAGGTGATTTATTTCAATTTTTTGTCTGTTTCTTACTTTTCACCTATAATAAGAGAGTAATTTAAATTTCATAATAAAACCAATGACGCTGATCTCATCAGAAGGAAAAATAAAATGTTGGATTTGAATTCATAAGTATTTAAAACTTTACTAATCAATAAATATTAGAAAATAAAGGCAAAAAACTGGAAGAACTGTATTTGATAAACAAAACAAGACATCAACACCCTCACTGTACAAAATCTTACACAGATTAAAAATAAGGACTACAAGCAAAGAATACAGTCAAAGCAAAAAAAAAAAAAATACTCACAAAACAATCAACCTCACTAATAACCAAAGGAGTGAAAATTTAGCCATGATATATCATTTTCAAATTAATTTATAAAAGGTATTTTAAATAGTAAATATATATTATTTATACATATATGTGCACAATGGCTGATTCAAACGTTTCACCACTCTGCACATGTTCACAAATGACTGCAAGGCACTACCAGTATTGACATGGGTGTTGCAAATAAATTTTCCCAAGTAGGCGAATCCACTAATATGGAATCCACAAATAATGAGAATCAACGCTATATGTGGTCAGTAAGCCCATGCTTACATAACCAAGTCATTAAAAAAAGTCAGTAAAATATGCTTTGAAAGATCTACACACACGCATGTGTTGAAATTTACCATTATGGATAAATATGTTAGCTATTTATCTTTCATTTTCCAAAATGGAAATCGTAATAAAATAATGTTTTAAGGGAACAACAAATTCTGTATTCTTTGCCCTAAAAAGTAACTTAAATATCATTAGAGGCATCCAGATTTTTTAAATGTCTTTTTAAAAATCTAAGTAAAGACTGCTATTGAACTATCCATTTTGGAGAACTCACATTAAATCACATACTGTGGGTAATCAAAAGTTGTTACCTTCCTGTTATACAGATGGAGCTCAAAAAGTAAGTGAAAAAAGATACTGTAATTTTTTTGACTGAATATTTTTACTTTCAGAAGCATAGATTTCTCCGTACACTCCTGATACGTTGTTTGAATGGTGTGTGTGTGTGTGTGTGTGTGTGTGTGTGTGTGTGTTATGTGTGTGTGTTCCACTATCAAGGAAGGCAGCATTTAGAAGGGAAAGATAAATAAGAAAAAAAGCAAAAATTCCAAAATACATTTCAATGATACATTTAATTTTTATTCTAATGTTCTAAGCAATATATGAAACTGACTGCTTTTCGAAAAGGCAATTTTCTTTTTGGCCTGAAGTAAAAATTCCCGTGTGTTCAAATCCATTTCAAACTTCAAAGGACAGAGCAGCCTTGGCATTGGCATGGTTCTTGCAAGCAGTTGGGTAAATTGACTACATAATGAGTCCTTGGCTGTCCCTAACCAAAACTTTGTTGGACAGGTTCATTTACAATCCTCAAACAGAATGACCTTCCATCTGGCTTAATGGCCCCTGGATTGTTGCAAATGCGACCTGACATTTCCTTATGGGTGAGTTATTAAATTATATCACAGAACACAATAACATAATTTGGTTTCAGAGCCTAAGTGAAAGTGATAGTCCAGCAGATTAAGATGTAAAATTCCTTTGCAAAATTAAGTTATTTATAATCTGATGCATACCCCTTGTTTTATCTGCCATATAATATAATTATTTTCCACAGTACAGTAGCTGCATATCTGACAATGCTGACAGAACAGAAACAGCATTTGAAACGGAGAAGAGAACGTCAGCAGACAGGTAACTGATTTTTATAGTTATCTTTCCAAAGTGAAACCACTTGCATTTTTTGCTTTTTTTTCTCCTAATGGAATTGATCCATTAAGCAGTGCTTCTGTCTTGCACCTAATAGTATTAGACATACTTAATTCTATGAGCTACAATTTCTTAACACATCCTAAACTATCTGCTTGGAGATGACTAATACGAATATATTTTAGATGTAGGGGTTTCATCTATTTAGCTATTTCTAGCAATTCTGATTGAGTTAAAAGTAAACCAATGTCTCATTTTTTACTCTATTAGGCAATTGTATTATTACATCTAATTCTCTAATAGTCTGGATAAGTTTCAAAGACCAATAAAGCTAAAGGAACAACTTATTTCTATAATTATTCATAGACAATATAAAATTTCCTTTATTTAAAAAAAAATCAGTACTTACTAGTTAGGCACTATGCTAGGTTTTATAAAAAGAAAGATAGCAATAGAAATAATGATAACGTTAGCTAAAATGTGATAAAATACATGACCTATCAGGGAGAGGGAGAGTTTCCCCCTTCCACCCTTCTTTAGTTCTTACAGCTGGATTAGTAATAAAATAATAAAATTAAGACAAGACTAAATTAACCGGAGAAAAATTCTGTATTCTTTTAACTCTTGTGAAAAAGTTCCTTCAGCCTCAGGAGCAGGCAGGACACCCATCGCAGGGGAGATGTATCTCCTTTTAAGGGCAAAGAAAGGTCAGGGATTTTTTCTTGCATGGGCAGTTTCTTAAGTAACCTTAACTCAAAATAATCTGCTGTTGTAGGATATCTTGAGATGGCCTGTCCTGGGCCCTAACACCTACTATGTCAGAAGTCTATTTTAATCCATATGTACTATTCCAAGTGCCTAAAATACTCCTGAAACGTAGTAGGAGATCACACATTGTGGAATAGTGTTTATCATGAGCTTCACCTATGTATTCTCGTTAACACTTGAGATGTCCCTACTAGGTAGATACTGTTATTTCTCCTTATTCCAAAGGAGGAAAATGAAGAGCAACTATGTTTACTCATTGCCCCAAAGTCATGGAACTAATAATGGCTACCCATGCCTTAGCCTGTTCCATTGAGCAATTGTCCTGTTGTGCGTCCCTGCCTTCAGGAATCTCACTCATATATGTGAAGTTATCCACAATAAAGACATCTGAAATTAAGCTTCATTTTTTATCTTTGCACATTTATGAGGCCATTTCTATACTCTGCTCTTATTCTGATCTGTGATATAAATTACACTATATGTATCAAGGAATTTCAATGACTTGATAAAACCAATTTGAGTCAATGAGAGCCAGCAACTTCACTTGAAGTAATAGTCTCACATCACCTGTTTTAGCAACAGTTAATTCTTCTCACATCCTATCTTCCAAACTGCATCACTTATAGCTTTAAATCCAAGATTAAAGCTAATTTCCTGCATTAAATCTTCTCTCATTTAACACTATCGATCAGTTCATGCATCTCTTAATCTAATTGGGTTGTGTCTTTATAAATCCAAATAACCTTATATCAGGATGGAAAGATCAAACTTACATGAAATCTTGAAGATCCTACCAATATTTTTTTCTTCTAAGTTTTGAATAGCAACATATCTACTGATTACTTACACTATATTTTTCCCCCATAAAAACCTACACACACACACACACACACACACACACACACACACACATTGTCACATGTATGTATTGTTTTATTTTGGAGGGGATAAGAATTTGAACTCATGGACCCTAAACCTTCCTGAGGTTAACACGTACCTTCAATAAATATAAAAACTATATATTATCTACAATGTTAACATTTCCACATGGTTCTTTTCTGAGAGTTAGAGGAACCCACGGAGTGCTCAATAAATGCCACAGTCATTTCTACGTCAGGGCTTTTAAAGCTAGTGAGTCTTTTTCCATACTAAAACTAAGATTTCTTTTGTAATTCTTTTGGAATACTATAAGGAAGCTACTATAATCTATATTTTACAGTTGAAGAAACTACTCTCAGAAAGTTGAAAAACCATGATTAGGGTCAGCCATCTAGCAGAATCATGGATTTCCACTTTGCTTCTTTTAAGATGAATGATTTAGCCAAGACTAATAAATATTATCACCTTATTGCATAGCTACTATGAGTAGTCACCCACTTACTTCCCTACTTTACCATAAATCCCCTGGGTAGCATGTATGCTCCAGCCACGTGAGAGTAGCTAATTCAAGGCTTTTTGTGCCCCAAGGATTCTGTTTGGTTATTTTTCCTCTGACTGACAGTCTCTGCTCCCAACCCTCCTTCCTTCCTATACCTCCACAGACTGCAGTCCTTCTAAACCTTAAGAGTCAAGTTTAAATATGAACTGAAGTACTTTAATAACTTATTTAACAGCTGCATGTGAATTCTCCACATACTGCATACTTATAACTACAGTTTGCTCCTAACAGAAGTGACCTCTCACTGCCCTATATTGTAGTTTTCCCTTTTCTCAACTTTATTCATCTCCTGAGTTCTAAGTCTCCAAGGATAGAGGAAACAAATGTGCTGTGCCCCACTTACCACACCCTCACCCTCACATAAATACCTACACAAGTGGTGTGCTAGTAAACTGGCTCTCCAAAAGGAAAAAAAAAAGAACAGCAGTGATTTCTTGTTTTTGCCTATGTGATGTAAGTACTCTTCCTTGGCCAATTTCAAGCTACCAACAATTTAATAACCAGCTTACAAAATTGCTTTAAATTTTACAAATTGATTCTTGCTTGGTACTTTGGAAGCTGGATCACATACACATCTTCACACTCACTCGCTAGTTCCATGTACACAATCAACAATCAAGGGTATGCAATAAAGAAGGCCATCAAGGAGTATAAGTACAGAAATGTAGGAAGGCAGAAGCCTAAATAGGAAGATCTATTCTCGGGCAGCATATGAGGTCTGACAATTAAGTTTGCGAACTTGTTGCAACGATGTTGCTAACATTTTTTTAATATCAGAAGGATTATTCATTATGAATTTGTACCAACTGGACAAACAGTTAACCAAGTTTACTATTTGGAAATGCTGAAAAGGCTACATGAAAAAGTTAGATGACCTGAACTTTTCGTCAACAATTCATGGCTCTTGAATCATGACAATGCACGAGCTCCCACGGCACTGTTTGTAAGGGAGTTTTTAGCCAGTAAACAAATAACTGTATTGGAACACCCTCCCTACTCAGCTGATCTTGCCCCCAATGACTTCTTTCTTTACCCAAAGATAAAGGAAATATTGAAAGGAAGACATTTTGATGACATTCAGGACATCAAGGGTAATATGACAACAGCTCTGATGGCCATTCCAGAAAAAGAGTTCCAAAATTGTTTTGAAGGGTGGACTAGGCACTGGCCTCAGTGCATAGCTTCCCAAAGGGAGTACTTCAAAGGTGACCATAGTGATACTCAGCAATGAAGTATGTAGCATTTTTCCTAGGATGAGTTTGCAAACTTAATTCTCCGGCTTCATATGTTAGTCTCATTTTTGTTTATTATCCATGAAGCTTCTCCTTGCTTTTCTCAATTCTCCCGCACCTTTCTCTCTCTCTCTCTCTCTCTCTCTCTCTCTCTCTCTCTCTCTCTCTCTCTCTCTCTCTTCCCCCCCCCCCCCACACACAGACACACACACACAATTCTTTGCCAACTATTTTGCCTCTTTCCTCTGCACACTCTCATCCTATAGGTAAAATTTACCACAGCAGGAGGAGAAAACCCATAGTGGTAGAATTTGAAAAGCAGAGCCTTAGCATCCTCCGCAATTCACAATGCCCCCTTCAACAGTCTATTCTCCAGTGTTTTTGTTAATCCAGGCTGGGAAGCTGAAGTCTTATAAATTTAAGCAGTTTACCTGTCCAGGAGACTATCCACCTTGTTATTTTCCACTTACAGTTACTCTGCCTTGATGTCTTTGCAGCTAATGGTCTTTCAGAGAATTCTTGAAATGGAATTATTAATACTAAAATCTGCGTTTGGCTTTTGCTTAGGTTCTTGCCATTGTGCAGATAGAAGTTCCTCAGGAATATGGTATTCAATTCCATCTGGACCAGCCTGCTAGCTAGAAGGTGGCTCTAACGTTTATTTAGTTTTTCAGTTGCTTTATAAAATTACATCCGTGATGAAAATGCCCCAGGGAATAAACCAAGAATTAGCACATTAATTATAAATAAAGCATTATAGAACAACAACGATTAAAGCTCAAACCAGCTTTTTAATGCTATCATTCACTCTGGGCCACTAATAAAGAAAAAAACAACAACATGGAAGAAGACAATAAAACCACTAAATTATCTGTCTACCTATCCACCTATCTTCTATCTATCATCTAACTTACCTACCTATTTACCTATCTACCATCTTAACTAAGATCTGAAATCATCACCTCGGGGTTTTTTTTATCCTGATTCTGTTACTTTATACCTCTGAAATACCACACAGTTAATTAAAACTCTCCAATTTATATTCCCATCTTCAAGGAAGATGTCTGTTATACCTCTGGTACGGTTGCTAATTTCCAGCTCTATACTGTCCTCAATATTTGTTTCAGTTTCCATTTCATCTGATTTTTTAATAAAAATGGCATACTTTGGAAATCATACACATTATGTTTTCATTGCGCTAGAAATAGCCTAAACCTGCAGCAAAATATACTTAGGCAAGGTAAATAGCTGAATTGTTTAATAGTGAAATTTTGAAAATCAAGTAAGAATTGTCCTCTTTTTATATATTATGCATTGTTTTGTTGGTTCCCTTCTAGACTGTCATTCTAAATATGAACTTTTTCTAGCCCTTTCTCCAAGCTTTTTGACAAAGATATTTCCTCCAGGACTATATAATATCAGCTTCAAAGACCTACCCTGCCCCGTCTCCTAGAGTTGGTGTTGAGGTTTATATTATTTTATCTTTTCACACTTACCACAATGTCTTATTATATTTTTTTTGTTTCAATTTTTCATTATTTTTGATAGTCCTTGCACACTAGAATATTAAACTCTGCCTGGGCAATTTATGTATGTAGTGATTGCCTTTATATCCCTAACATTATACCTAGTACAATAACTGCCGGTTAACTGAATGAAGGAAGGACAGAATCTCACAAATGATCATTTCCTAATGGAAACAGAAAGCTTATTTGCTCTTATGGAAGCAAAGAGTACATCATTCTACATATAGGTCATTCTGATGTACCCAAAGTAAATTAATGTACCAGGTAAGAAAGGTCTCAACTCTCCTGTGTCTCTTAAATTTTTAAATATTCAAATAAGTATAATTTCTAGGTCATTGTCTCCATTTCCCTCTTGCATTAGATTTAGAAAAACTCATGTGCTCTATTTAGGTCCCACGATTAATATTTCCTTGAGAATAATATAAGGGTATTTTTATAGCCCTAATATGATATGCAACACCTACGCGTGTCTTCAAACCTCAGATAATAGTAAAAATAATTCATTTGTATTCAGTTGTATACTAAATTTAGGAAAAGTTAATTGTATATATTAAATCAACCTATATTTCACTTAAATGCAGTGTTCTTTTTCATGAGATAAAATGGCCTTCTTGTGTTAAGGGTAGGGAAAGATTGGAAAAAACAAAACAAAACAAAAAACTTGATTTCCACTTTCACATTTTCAAATGAAAAGGATATCTCAGTCACTTGTAACACATCTTAATTGCTTCATTATATTTTTATAGAGCACCTGAATTGCTTGGAAGCAGTTTAATTAAAATGGTGCTTGTTTTATAGTTAACGGAAATGCAAAAAGCACATATCCTGCAGCACCATCAATCATATTTCTTCTTTGCTGCAGTCTGAAAGGCAATGTAGACTGAGCAGATTAATAAGGCCCTGGAATATTTGAGCACCATCAGAATTTAGATGTGTGCATCTTCTTGGACCTCAGCTTCTCATAAACCTTAGCGTGATCTTTACTTGAATCTGCTACATCATTTAATGAATCGCTGGCCGTAATGTGTTTTGTGGTCTGACTGTACATTCACCAATTCTGTACATCATTGGAGAAAGGAAATTTTCAAGAAAGCAGCAGTAATCATTAGGCACGATTTCACATAGCATTTATAGTTTCACTATTATCTTCCGTTGGAATTATCAGGAAACTAAGAGTCCTAATTCAGTGGCAGGCATGCTGTGTGATCTTGATTAAATCACTTAATTAGTGTTTTTTTCCCCACTTTTCTAAATAAAATGGACTTCTTCCCTGAAGATTTGTGATATAAACTTTCCGTGTGTTTGTGACTTAAGACCCATGGAGGTAGAAAGGACAGAGTTATAAAACTTGAGAGGGTTCCTGGGAAAATGGGGAAAATGTGCTTGTAGTACCTGAAGACAGCACCTACATGGCAGTTCCTAGAGGTTTCTGAAATGATTAAGTAGCTCACTACAGGACTCTTGCAACAGTGTTGACTTAACCCATCACTTACATTTTTCATCCTTACAATCACAATCACATTAGAATCTGCAAGCTCTTTAAGGTCTATGCCAGAACCTGCTTCAGTTCTCTCTTGAGAATGGACAATTGGGGGATTTTTAGAAGCTTTCCTTATCTGGAACTTGTTCCAATATTTACACAAACCTATAAAGCATTCAGTCATTCAATGGTCACCCATTCAATAACTATTTACTGAATATTTATGACGTTTCTGGCACAGCTGAAGTCAACTTTATTGTTTTTGACATCTTTGCCTAATTATCAAATATAGATAAGAGATAGGATATAGACAATGTGGTCCTCAGAGCAAGAAAGCTATTTTAAACACTAAAATACACATATTTTGGAGTGAAACTTCATTAAAAAAAAATTCTGACCAATACAATATTATGTGAAATTCTCTCCTATGAATAAAGTAATCCAGCTCTAATTTATTAAAAATACCGAAACACAAGGCAACTCATAGAGTTATATAAATGTCAGAGCCAAAAAGTAAACAACTCTGCTATCCTGGAACCAATGTTTAATTTTAAAATATAGTAGCTAAAACTGATAGTACCCACCCCCTAAATTCACACACGAACACACACACACACATATTCTGGAAAAATTTAGTTACATAGAGAAGAGAGAAAAGAAGTAGAGCACTCTAAGTTAGGATTTAAAAAAAACATGTTCCCTTAACTAGAATAATCCAGCATAATGGAAAAATTACCTCTGGTTGGATGAATAACAGTTCTGGTATAGTGGGTTGAATGGTAGCTGCCGAAAGGCTATGAACACAGCCCTGGAACTTGTGAACGTCACTTCATTTCAAAAAGTCTTTGCAGATGTAGTCAAGTTAAGGATCCATAGCTGAGATGATCCTTCATTATCTGGGTGAGCTCTAACTCTAAAGACAAGTTCCTTATAAGAGACACACAGAGAAGAAACTCACAGAGAGAAAGAGGAGAACGCCATGTGAAGAAAGAGTAAGAGACTGGAGGTAAACTGTCACAAGACAAGAAATGCCTGGGGCCACCAGAAGCTGGAAAAGTCAAAGAATTAATTCTCCTCTAGAATCTTCAGAGGGAGTGTGGCCTTTCAGATAACTTGGTTTTAGATGTCTGGCCTCTAGCACTGCATGAGAATAAATTTCTATTGTTTATAAGCTACCAAGTTTGTGATAACTTATTATGTCAGTCCTAGGAAATTAATATACCTGTTAAACATTTTATCTTTTCATGTGATCCACTACACAATGAAGTGAATCATTATAAACCAATGTTGTAATGTGTCGACTGTGAATTTGCCTAGAACTTTTTCGGAGCATGCCAAGAAATCTCATCCTCATACAGAATGGGATCATTTCTCCCAGGTTATTTGCCTTTTAATTTTCCTAATTTTATGTGTTATCCATCTAAACCTATCATTGTTTTCCTATAAAGTTCTTGCCTGTGTCATCCATCTTGGAAATCCATCAGCAGTCCAGGATAGTATTATTCAATTTCATTTTCTTCTAGTTCTTGCAGTTTCTGCTTAAGATTTCAAGCCCATGTCATTCACCATCATTTCTGCCTTACTCATCCAAAACGGCTCTTTATTACTGTTTCGCTCTTGTTCTTTCACATTCCTTCTTTTAATTGTCAACTTCTTTGGCTGAGCCAGTTGTTACACCATTCTATCTTTCTTATTTATTATCACAACTTATTTTGGTTTTGTTTTAAGTTTTTGAGAGTACTAAGCATAACGCCTAAAATTTTCTTCAGTTTTCTATAGGAAAGCTTTTTACTTAAAACTGTATTCTTCACCTGGCTCTTGCATTACTGTGGTCACCTCCTTATTTTATATTGCAGGACCATTTATTAATTCCCATGTTAATGTGTTTTTTTTCTCTTAATTGTCTTTGAATAAAGAAAAACAAGCTATCTATGTCTCCTGTTTGGCTCTAAATAGCTTAAGTAGATTTTTCATGTGTGCCATCATTTTATTTCCAAAAGTAGCTTTCTAAATACATTATATAGTACATTCATTTAATTCTCGCAATAACTCTATAAACTGTGTACTCCAAGTGCTAATAGTGTCCATTTCTATTAGATGAGGAAACTGAGGTACAGAGGGTTCAGAGATTTATTAAAGAAAGGCCCACACATTGAGAATTCCCCCATACAAAGTCTGACAAAACTACCTTTTGGAGACCAAAACCTACCTCAAATTACCTCCATCTAGGAACACCATTCATGTAACTGCTCCCTTTGTCTGAAACTTCTCATTCCCGAACCAGGTCTAATTTGCTTTTCATAACCAAAATATTTATCAAAACAATATTCTAAAAAAAAAATGTAAATGTCTTTCCTATATTAACCTCAGTTGTCATATGATTGTATCTTTCTTACCCAGAATCAAAGATCTCTGTCCCAACTGCAGCCACGGAGAATGTGAGAAATGACTGCACAAGCATTTACATTAGTTTTTTCCTTCTTCTCCTGCCTACAGCTATTTTTATATTCCAATATTCATTTCTATTGGAGTCTGCAGCAGGGGTAGTGAGACGTGTATGTTTAAATTGTCATCACATCCAGAATTTTCAACAGTCTGCCTTTTTGAATTACCATTTCTCTAGCACTGGCAGCTTTTCTTTGCAAGATATGCATTGTTTTGAAGTTAATGAACAAAACTTTATCCATCACTTAGCTCTTCATTCTCTAAAATCAATGACCACTTAGCTCTTTCATAAATGTCTATAAACTTGAATGAATATTTGCATAACTATTTATATATCTATTTCTCAATCTTTACAAAGTTTCTGTGTCTTATTGATATTTGTATTCTCTCTACCCTGCATTGCTTGATGAAGGCCTGGATAGATGGATGACTGAGTATTACTTGAAGCTATGCTGTCATTTCAGCCTCATGTATTCAGGAAGTTTTGTGCTTGAAATGCTTTTCCTCTCAATAACTTCTCTGACTAACTGCCCATGTTTCAAGGTTAGCACAAAGGTTTTCTTCTGTATTAGTAATTCCCTAACATGACTGAGCATAAGAGTTTAAGAGTTACAAGGGTTTCTTGTTGAAAAAAAAATCCTCAAGTTCTTCTCAAGGTGCCAAATCAGAATATCTAAGAAAAGGCAGGGATTCTGTGTTTTTAACAAGCACTCCAGATCACTCTTGTGATCAAGCACTTTTGGAAAAAGTTGAATTGCATGAAACCTATAAAGGCCAGTGAGAAACATTCTCTCCAATCTTTTTTTTCACTTTTTTTTTTCCTCTTTCAGGATACTTTTAACCTTCTACTTTAAAGTATACTTTTTATGTTTAAAGTCTAACTTCACTATTAAACTGTGCCCCTTTGTGAGTCAGAAACTTGATTGGGTCAAATTTGGAATTCACCATTGTAGAGCATAGTGCTTTGCAAATAATATTTGTTTAGTTGAGTCATTGCATACTCATCTCTTCACATTCAACTCTAAGAGATAAAAGAGCTACAATTTGCTTAAAAGACAAGTATTATTTCTAATATATAACATAATGCTTAGTTTAACTGAATCCCAAAGACATTTTGTTATATAAATTTAAAAGCCTCATATATTTAGTGACCTCTTCTAATCTTATATCTTTATTTAAAATTCTTTTGTGACTTGTGTTAATAGTTAAGAGACAACAAGTTTTAATTAAATAACTGATGCATAGAATAAATAGATTTAAAAACAAAAACCTAAAATGAAGGAATAATCAAAGAGACTGAAAAGCAAGCACAAGTTCGGGCGGGGGAGGGATCTTCTAAGGAACTGAAGTTGACACCCAGCAAATGAAAATACTGTTGACTAAATGTAAAACATAACCCATCAGTCACGATGGCCAGACAAGCAGAACCACAACAGCACACTGAAAGTACAAGAGAATGTGATCTTCAAATAAGAACTCTTCTCAAAAAATTCACTGACAATTAAGAGCAGTCTATTCTGACAATGCAGAAAGGAAAACAAAGAGAACCCCATAATAGGTATTTTCACACCAGTGTGCATGTATGAATTTCTTGTGATAATAAATTCAGAGGCCATATTGTTAAAATGATGAATGATTCATATCACTGAGGTTATACTTTTTGAACTATTTTTAATTATTATTTTATTTCTATTTCTTTTTGTTTATGTAAATTTCAGACATAAGGAAAAACAATGTAGCATAGTGGTTAAAAACACAAATTTTGGAGACCTTCAGCAACTTGTCTAGTCCGAGTATCCTTCAGTTTTTCCTCTATAAAAGGAAGATGTCAATGACTAACTCATGAGGTTATTATAAGAATTAAATGGGTTAAATAAGTTAAAGTGCTCACTTTCACAAAGGACTTAATAAGTGACACCAATTAGTAGAAGCTATTAGGTTGGTGCAAAAGTAATTGCAATTTAAAAGGTTAAAAATAATTGCAAAAACTGCAATTACTTTTGCACCAACCTAATACAAGCAATTAAAAAGTAATGTGTCAAGATGACTTAAGTACACATAACAGAAAACCTTAAATATCTAGCTTAAACAAGAGGGAAATCTATTATCTCTGTGGTAGGCAATTTAATGACTCCCAAAGATGTTTTTGTTCTAATCCTAGGAACCTGTAAACATGCTACTTAATGGCCAAAGGGATTTAAGATTGCAGATGGAATTAAGGTTGGTAATCAGTTGAGATTATTCTGGATTATCTAGGTGGGCCTAATTTTACCATAGCTTCCTTAAGTGAAAGAAGGAAACAGAAGACTCAGAGTTAAAGAGAAGGGAACATGGAAATAGAAGTTGGAAAGATGTGATTGCTGACTTGGAAGATGAAAGAGGGCCACAAGCCATAAACCATGGTCAGCCTCTGGAACATGGAAAAGGGAAAGGAATGGATTCTCCCCTAGAATCTCCAAAAAGATGGAAGATATTATGCTAAGTAAAATAAGACAGATATAGAAAGAAAAATGCCATATGATGTCACTTATATGTAGAAAATAAAGAACAGAATAAACAAACAAATAAAACAGAAACAAATTCATTGGTGCAGGGAACAAGTTGATGGTTGCCAGATAGGAGGGAGGTTGGGGAGTGGGGTAAAAAAAGTGAAGGGATAAAGAAGGACAAATTGGTGGTTGCAGAATAGTCATGGGGATGTAAAGTAAAGCATAGGGAATAAAGTCAATAATATAGTAATAACAACGTATAGTGGCACGTGGGTACTAGTCAAGGGGATAACTTTGTAAATTATGTAAATGTCTAACCACTGTACTGTATACCTGAAACTAATATGAAGAAATATTGAATGTCAACTTTAATGGAAAAATTAATAAAAGGGAGGAAAAGGTGAAGGGGAATAAGAGAATCAAATCTCCAGGTATAAAGCAAATAAGTCATTGGGATTCAATGCACAGTATAGGGAATATAGTCAATAATATTATGATAACATAGTACAGTGTCACATGGTTGCTGGACTTATCATGGTGATCACTTCTTTAGGTATATGGATGTTGAATAACTATGGTGTACTCCTGAAAGTAATATAATATTGTATGTTAGCTATATTTGAACAAAAATCTTTACAAAATTAAATCTAGATATCAGAAGACTTTTAACTTAGAAAAAAAAGATTTTTTTATTTGGTGTACAGAATGCCTTTCTTTAACCAAATAAACAGAGATTATTTAAAAATAAACAGAACAAAATAAATATTTTAAAACATGTCATTGAAAAAAAAAAATGCAGCCTTGCCAACAGCCTTATTTTAGTCTACTTAGACCCATTTTAGACTTCCGAAATCCAGACCTGGAATATAGTAAACTTTTGTTATATTAAGCCATGAAGTTTGTGGAAATTTGTTACAACAGCCATGGGAAAATATTATATCATTCATAGAGTCCATGATAATGAGTCTCCAAAATTGCTTAAACCAGCAGCTCAGCAACATAATTGGGAACTCACATTTCTTCCATCTTTTGCTTTGCCATCATCAATGTAAGGTTGGCAACCTTGATGGGCATAAAATGGCTTTACCAGCTTCCACTGCCCAACTTGACAAATCTAAAGGCAAGGAGATTATAGGTCTCCTTCTTATTGCTGAGACTTATCAATCAACCTTATTTTTGATATCTTTGCCATAAAGGGTTTTTATTCCAATTTTATTAAATATATCAATCTTTCCCTTTTCTGTGTATTGAAGAGGGTTATCATTCCCAATATCAAATAATTTTTCTGAGCTGGACTCTGGAAGATAAGACGATAAGAATATTTGCAAAAGCCTAAGAGTAGAACTGAAAAAGAATGGGCTCATTCTTTCTTAAAAGAACTGCCCCAGTGCCTTTGTAGGACTCTGGACCATTACTGGAATCACCTCAGCAGTCAACAAGTATACTCTTACTGTAGATGTTTTTTTTTTTTATTTTTTTTATTTTTTTTTAATTTATTGGGGTGACAATTGTTATTAAAATTACATAGATTTCAGGTGTACAATTCTGCATTACATCATCTGTAAATCCCATTGTGTGTTCACCACCCGGAGTCAGTTCTCCTTCCATCACCATATATTTGATCCCCCTTACCCTCATCTCCCACCCCCCCACCCCCCTTACCCTCTGGTAACCACTAAACTATTGTCTGTGTCTTTGAGTTCTTGTTTACTGTGGCTGTTTTTAAGAGGGACAATGTGTGGCAGAGATCCAAGTAATCATAGTAGAAAATGAGGGTTTTAAACTATTAGAGTTATCCAGTTTGTTTGTTTGTTCGTTTCTTTTTCCAACAATGAGGTATTTGGAAACAAGAATACCTCTTTGTAATGCATAATTCTCAAAGACTCCAGGGCAATTTTTGGTGGAGAAATGGGACTGAGAGATTTTGGGTGTTTAAATAAGTGATTTAAATCTCAAAATAAGATGAGACCTCATTTATACGCCAAGCAGTGACATGAGACATATTGGTAAGAAAGGTACACTCTCATAGATAAATCAAAAAAGAAAGAAAAGAATCCTTCTTTTCTATGTACATCAGGAAAAGATGAGTATGGTAACAATGAATGAAATAGACACAGTTACAGTCATGCACTCATGTTTGAATAGCACATTTTGAATGGTTAAAATTCTCAGGCTCTCATAATTTAACCTCTCAAATGTTTTTTGTGAACTGTTTTGAATGAGTATCATTGCATTCAAAGCACTTATATGTATACCCAAGGCCACATTTTGGCAGACTTCTACTAAATAGCTCTATTTAAGCCACGTAATGGATAATTCTTGTGGACTAACATAGAAAAGGGGGAGAAATCATCTCTAATTCCCCTCAAAAGGATATTGGAAAATGTCTCCTGTAGAGTTTGGAAGATACTAAAGTGTAAAGGAGAAATAAATAAAAGAACAACAATAAACGAGATACCCACTACCTACAGACAAAATCCTGGGCTCTTTAAATATTTTATAGAATAAGTAAGTTCTTATGAAAATCTTTCAGTGAGTTTTCAACTGACCTTTTCTCTGAAATGTGACCTAGCATTGGGTCATGTCTAGTAAATGTTCTATGGACAGTTGAAATAAAAATAAAGTTTTAAATTTTATTTCTGTGATATAGTAGACTTGTATATACTTAATATTATACTCAAAAATTTTAAATTTAATATCAATCTCACATATTGTATCATTCAGTAATATATGTAAATCGAATTACATCATTCAATTTTAAGCCCTTAATTATAATGTTTTAATGTCCTTGAATTCTAATAGACTTACTTCCATATTATAATATTTTTCATCCCCAAATTCTTCATTCTAAATACATTCCAAATATATGTTGTCTCATTAAGTACAAAATTATTCGTGATTGTTATACTTATGGGACAACTTTGTAAATATAAGCTAAGCTTCTATTTTTTGTTAGTTATTTTTATAGTGAATTTTGTCCATTAGTGTTATTCTTTGTTTTTAGGTTTGTTGCCTTGTGTAATCTCCATTTTCAGTTTTCCTATTCATTTTGTTTTATGTGCAAATCTTGTGACAGAAGGCAGTTTTAACATCAAACTAATAAAATATCAGTTTCAGGAACTTTCCAAAGCTGTGTGACAGATTGTATGTATAATGGTGTACTCATTTTCTTAAAGAGAGACACAAACTTTTATAACCTTTAGATCCATCAAACCTGGATTTTACTGTTGGCTAGCAACACGTGGTTGAATTTTTAAAACCCAATCTGAAAGTCTTTCTTTTAACAGGGTATTTAACATACTCATTATAGTTGAAATACTTGATCTTATTTCTGTCATATTTTTTTACAATATTTACAGGGTCCTTTGATATGGTCTCATGATTTTGGCTTTGAACACTTCCTTACTTTCTGGTTTACCCATTTTTAAATCAAGTCATTTGTCTTCTTACCGTGTTTCCCAGAAAATAAGACCTAGCCGGACAATCAGCTCTAATGTGTCTTTTGGAACAAAAATTAATATAAGACCTGGTCTTATTTTACTATAACACCGGGTCTTTAATATAATATAATATAATGTAATATAATGTAATATAATGTAATATAATGTAATATAATGTAATATAATGTAATATAATGTAATATAATGTAATATAATGTAATATAATGTAATATAATGTAATATAATGTAATATAATGTAATATAATGTAATATAATGTAATATAATGTAATATAATGTAATATAATGTAAGGCCAAGTCTTATATTTATTTTTGCTCCAAAAGATCCATTAGAGCTGCTGGTCCAGCTAGGTCTTATTTTCCGGGAAACACGGTATATCATGTTGAAAGAGTTCTTCATATAAGTTCTGTGTTAGATAACATGTTTGCAAATATCCAATCTGTGTCTCAACTTTTCATTTCCTTAATTGTGTCTTATGAAGAGCAAACATGTTTAATATTAATGAAATTTAACTTTTTTTAAAATGATTCATGCTTTTGTGTCTTATGCAAGAAATCTTTGCCTAAACCAAGGTCATAAATATTTTGTTAACTTTTCTTCTAGAAGTTTTATAGTTTTAGCTTTTATATTTAGGTCAATGATCCATGTTGATGATTTCATATTAATTTTTATATATGTTATAAGGGGAGGGTTGAGGCTCATTTACTTTTGCAATCTTCAGCAAGTAGGAAGACTTCATAATACAGGCGTCAGAAAAACTCTTGCGGAGGATATTACCTTAGTAGTAAGGCTAAAATAGTTCTATTAAAGTCCGTTCTAAGCCTACTCTAAAATAAATAAATAAATAAATAAATAAATAAATAAATAAATAAATAAATAAATAAATAAAACTAATTCTAAGTAACTGTCAAGTGGGAATACAAACTATACCAAGCCTTCCGTAAGCTTTGGGAATTCTTTGCCCTCCTGCTTTCTGGTGGTTCTTTATTTCTGTGGCCTCAAGTAGTTCCCAGTAATGTATGCATAGATTAGTACTCAACCAATGGCTTGAAGAGATACCTCTTCTGAACTCAGGATCTGAAGATTACTCTCTCTGTGAAGGTCTCTTTTCTCCAGTATTCCGCTTCGCAAATTCTAGCCTCCTGGATTCCGTCCTGAGACCTCTGGAAGTTGTATCCCCTCCATACAATTGCCAGAAAACTGCCTCCAGTCAGTAACCTGGGGCAATAACAGAGCTCGTCTTGTGTATTTCCCTTTTCTCCTGGAAACATGTCCTTTGTTTGCTGTACAATATCTGAAAACTGGTATTTCTTATATACCGTCTGGTTTTCTGCTTTACAAAGTGGGAGGTGAATCTTGTCCCTGTTGCTTCCTAATATCTGGAACCCAAATACGTTTTGAATAATGTATTTTAGGAGTAAAACTCTTTTAAATGTTTATGCCATAAATGAATCAGTGACTATAGATATACCTCTCTTTGAAAAGCCTTATTTTTACTTATATCTCAGTCCCTTTTGGAAAAACCGGAAAGTCTTGCCATTCTTTCCAGTTGTTTCCAAATGATTACTTTATTGAATTGGTTAACTTTCAACTTAGAAAGCCTGAGGTGCCTGATTAAGAGGTAAACTCAATTAAATTTCATTAAAAGTGTAAGAATGTCACTGTACCCAGCATATATGCAACTGTTGAATGAAGGAGAAAAATAATTAAGAAGTAATGAGAGAAATCAGGAAGAAAAGAAGTTAGACATCTTGATGATCAGTGGATAAGAGAATTTTGGGATTCAGCTTCAAAATAATCAAAGAAAAATAAGTAATTTCAAGTAGTTACCTTTCTACCAATTCTCAGTCCAGGATCCCCTCCTTTATATCACACAAGCTCCATTCTTAATAAACATTTTTTTTTTCATGAGCTATTTACACTAAGTTTTTCTAGAATGAATTTACCAGGATTTTACATTACCCATAGAATATCAGCTCTTGTCTGATTCAACTGAAATACTTAAACAAAGGAATTCATGCTATGAAAAAATAAAGACCAGAATAGTAAAGAAAATATTTCTAAAAGGCTATATCTGTCCTAACTTAAGTATTTAGCATACTTAATAGTTGGTACAACAGGTACTTGGGGAAACAGGAAGGTTGCCATAAGCATCATGTGTAAACAAAGGTATAAAATGAGATTATAATAAGTAAGACCAACATTAATGAATGCACATTAAATTGTCCATCAGCACTAGGAAAACGGTTATTTGGTCTATATGAGGGAGAATATTCATAGTCGCCTTTTTCAAATCTTACTTTGAGAATTCATATGTATTTTGAATAAATCTCTTTAAAGGCTAATTGATTGACCTCCAAATATTCAAGTTGGTTTGATTCAAAACAAATAGAGCTTAATTTTCAAGAAGACAGAACAGTTAATATGATTTCCTATTTATTTAAATATTTTTGTTTCAGCTTGACTACTTATCAGAAGTTAAAAAGTTTCAAATTTTCAAAAAATTATGAATGAAGTTGACTACTAAGGAATAGGCTTCCAAAATGATGACATATTTTCAAAATAAGATCACATGTGGTCCATGCAAATATCTGGTTGTTTGTGCCACAATACAAATCACCGTGCAGGGTGATTGTTTTTCTCTCACTTTATAAAACACTTTTTTCCTCTGTGTGTGTGTGTGTGTGTGTGTGTGTGTGTGTGTGTGTGTGTGTGTGTGCTACACAGTGGATATAGATAAAAGGAACTTAGAGTAAAGGAATAATGCCCAAAATGCATGTATCTTAAGTACATATAGTGTATTTTCTTGTAGACCATGGAAAAAGACAAAAAGTAGTTTGCTTCAGGGCCATATCTCTCATAGTAACAATAGGTTGCATCAAGTTCCTCATATTTTCCTATTTAGTTTAAACAATCATCTAGGTTTGTGAGTCATATAACCAGAGATATGGATGAATTCTATTTGCTGTAACTTTGTTTCCTTTATGTAAAATCAATTGGGGCATAGCACCATTGCTTAATATACTTAACATTCTTCTTACTAACATGTATACTCCATTCATGTATGCATTAGTATCAAACCTCCTTCCAAATATGAGTGGAGGTAATTTACAAAGATGCGTGTGTACAACATTATGAAAAATAAAACAAGCAACAGATCAGGGAGAAATAAATATACAGACAATGAAAATAATACCAGGGGTGCCAAAAATATGTATACACATGACTTGTATTCATCTTTTGTTATTGGTATATATTGAGTATTACAATTTTAATAGTTGCTTCCTTTCTTAAAATGTGTATACATTTCTTTGGAATCCTCTGGATAAACTCAGAAGAAAAAGTAGTATTTCAACCACCTATCACATGTTTTCCCATACTTTGAAAATTTTCAGAGTAAATAAACTAAAACAGGTCTGACTTAGTAAAATATGTTTTATTATTACAATTACCTTACACAATGCATATAAAAATGTTTCATTAAAAAAAATCTTCAGAAATTCACCAAACTCTTTTACGTGGCATAAAAAGCCTTTTTATATCATGGTGTCCACTCTCTTTTTAAGAAATATCTTTTCTGTTCTCCCACATACAGTATGGTCTGGTTACCCAGACTGTCTTTCCATTTCCCTCCATGTCACGTTCTTGCACTTCTAGTGCTTCTGTATAGAGAGCCAATCTCAATCTCTTTTTTATGGTGAAATTACATGCAAACTTTAAGATCCATCTTAGTGTTTCTTTCCCTCTGAAGACTTCCCTAGCACCACAGAACAAGTTAGTCACCCTGTTTTATGTGTATCATCAGTATTTTAAACAAATTCCTTGATAGTGTGACAGCACTTCTCAAAACCCTTGTAAGAATTTCTCACAAGTATTAGCTGTAACATACTGAGAGGAAAGAGATTATATCTTGTTCAATTCTACATTCTCCACCATGAGACCCTTTTAAATGGATACTCTGTGAGTACGACATGCATAATGAATTGTATTCTCCCTTATATTAGCTTTGCGATAGAGCTAACAGTGGAAGCGTGTGCGAATTTAATGTTGAGAAGAGTTAAATAGGAAAAAGATTCAAGTGAGGACTGAGTGCCAAAAAACTTCTAAGGGAGTCGTGATTTTAGAAACATAACCTTATGAAAATATTTTATTAATCTACCTGGATTAATCTCACAATTAACAGATTCATTTTAAAAATCTTTAGGAATATAGACAAATTTTTGAAATGCTTATTATTTTTGAAATGCTTAGTCTTACCAGTATAACCCATGTAAATTCACCTAATATGAGTTATCTTTTTAGAGAAAGTTACTTCTCTTAGTTTGCACACTGAAAGCAGTTTTATTTTATTAGATATAGCCTTTCTTTGTGGTTGTGATGAGCTATCACAGTCCAATTTTCTCCCAATTGTATAGTACAAAGAAATTCTCCTAGGAGCTGCTTTTGAAGATTAAAGCATAGCAATAATTTTACTAATGCAATTTTATTTTATATAACAGCATACTTGAGCAAGCCTAAATTCTTCATGAATATCAGCATTATCTGTATAAAATTTAATTTATCAATGATACAATGTGAAAATACCCTGGTTACCTGTTTGCAGACAGGAGTAGGTATCCTAACAGTTACTGCTTGTCATGAATCATCAAAGTTTCATCAGAAACTGAAAAAATTAATAGTCCTGGTCGCAAGAGCACCCTACAACTGTGTCTATATTTTTATTTTACAAAGTGCTTACCCATAATATCATTTAGCCATACTGCAATTCTGTGCCCAAAGAATTGTTTGTCAATTTATTTTACATAAGTGACAAAAAGAAACCCAGAGACCTGAAAGTGACTTTTCAGGTCATGAGACAAAGGAGGGCAGATGTGGGGCTAGAACTAAGGTTTTGAGACGTCTGGATTGACATGTTTCCCCTCTTGAATAAATCTCTTTTTAATTCAGCTTTGGAATGATTGATAAGAAATTATGGTGTTAAGTTCAGAACTGTGGAATGAAAGATAGTACAGAAGACCCAGAAGGAGCTACAAGAAAGTCAAAAGTCACTCAGAAAATATTCACTTATGCATTGATCTTTGTATGAAGTATCAGGCATTTACTATAGGCCTTTCACTCTGCTAAGTATAGGTAATTTAGCATTGAACATACATTATTATTTTAAATATCCTATTTTCTACAAAAATTATTAGACATACCAGAAACAGGAATGTATGGCCCATGTACAGGAAGAAAAGCAGTCCATAAAAAACTCTGACTGAGGTAGCCCAGACATTAGGTTTACTAACAGACAAAGATTTTAAATCAACTACTGTAAATATGTACAAAGTACTAAAGGAAATAACATCTAAAGACATAAAGAAAAACATGAGAATGGTGTCTCAACAAATAGAGACTAGTGGTACCTCAGTTTTCAAACATCTCCGTTGACAAACATTTTGGTTTACAAACACCGTAAATTTTATGTATCTATGGTATCATTAGATAGTAAAATTTATGCTAAATTTGCAGTTTTAGGGATTGATTTTAAAGGTCTGAAATGGATTAATCCATTTTGCATTAGTTTCTATGGGGAAACAGTGCCTTGGTTTTTGAATGTTTTAGAACTCGAATGGTCTTCCAGAACGGATTACATTAGAAAACTGAGGTACCACTGTGTTAGTGAAGAGATAGAAATAATATTTAAAAAAAAGAAGCAAATAGAAATTATGGAGTTTAAAAGTACAAAACTGACATTGGAAATTTATTAGAGTGGCTCCACAACAAATCTGAGCTGGCAGAACAACGTATCAGAGAACTTAAAGATAGGTCAATTGATATCTTACAGTCTAAAGAAGAGAAAGAAAAAAGAATGAGGAGAACTGAACAGTACCTCAGAGACCTATGGAACACCATTAAACAAAGAAATATACTCATAATGGAGAGTGGCAGGAGGAGGGGAATCCTTCCTAATATACAAAAAGAATATTTGAAGTAACACAAAAATGTTGATTTACATTGAAGAAGCTCAACATATTCTAAGAAGAAAAAAACTCAAATCCACACGTAGATACATGAAAATCAAACTGGAATGACAAATAGAATCTTCAAAGGAGCAAGAGAAAAGTGACTCAACATATACACATGATTCACAATAAGATTTACAGCTGATTTATCATCAGAAACCATGGGATCAGAAGGCAGTGGAATTACATATTTAAAGTACTAAAAGAAAAATACTGATAATAAAGAATTTTATATCCAGCAAAACCATCCTTCAAAAGTAAAGGAAAAATTAAGGTATACCCATATACCCAGATAAATAAAGATAAATGAATTTGTCTCTAGCATTACCTGCCCTACAAGAAATACTAAAAGGACTTCTTCAAACTGACATGAAAGACCACTAGACAATAATTTGATTCCACACAAAGAAATAAAAAATGCTATTGAAGATAACTACAGAGGTTAATATAAAAGTAATTCTTTCTATTCCTAAATGATTAAAAAAAAACCCAACTGCATAAAGCAATATTTATAAAACTGTGTTGATGGTCTTATAATGTACAAAGATGCAATTTGTATGATAATAACAGCACAAAGGATTGAGGAAAAAAGGGAGTTAGACAAGCCTAAAAATTGTGTATACTTTTCTAATTATGGCTGCATTAATCTGAACTAGATTGCTATAAATTGAGAGGTTAATTGTAATCCCCAGGGCAACCACGAAGAAATTAACTCAAAAAGAATGCATATAACACACAATACAAATAGACAGCAAACATTTTTCCAGATGACAAGATATATTTAAATTTTAAATTTGCTTTTAGTGTAATAGGCAGCAGTGGTTAAAAATGAATATTTACAATTATGGAGTAATTAAGGCTGCTTCAAAAAATATTTTGTTCTCCTTTTGAGCAGGATTACACTTATGCCCTTTGAGTTGGGCAGCAATGCAACTTGCTTTGACCAATCAACTGTGGCAGAAATGACATGCTTCAGCACCTGGGTATAATTTATAAGCCACTCTGTAGTCTGCCATGGCCCTTGTTCAGCCTTAGCATTAATGGAAGCATGTGTAGAGACTCCAGTATTGTGTCTCTAGTGGCCATGACATTCAGAGACCTTAGCTAATACACATTGGACACATATTGTTAGTGGAAATAAACTTTGTGATTGCAACATAACTAGCTTATCATGACAGATAACAGTAAAAGTGAAATTTATTGCAAGGCCTTTCTCTAGGATTAGTCACCTTATGAGTACAATTGTATTTGACAAAGGTAATTGGAGGGAAACACTTTAATTATTTTACATGATCCTTATTAGGTGGTCTATTTGACATTTAAATTTATTATCAAATTTACTATTCTTTCCAATAATCTTTTGTTCTAATTGGGCAGCTCTTTTCTATTATCTCCTAAGAAAGAATGGGCTTTCCTGCCTCCATGCCTTTGTTCGTTCTTCTCCTTCCATTTGGACTACCTCTCCTTTAATTATCCTACTCAGATTACTTTTTAAAATTCTATCAGATCTCCAATGACTAATTTAAGTCATATTTTATCCATCAGAATTTTTCCTATTCTTCTACTCCCATAGATAATAAAATAATAAGGTAGCATATGTGGAGCAAAAAGAATATGCAAAGCTCTGTATTAGTTGCCTTGCATAGATGGGGTTATTTATTCTCTGCAACAAGTTATCAGGAGAAATTTAGGCTGAGAAAACATCTGATCTAACCATATGAGGTCTGACAATGAAGTTCACAAACTCAACCTGGAAAAAGTGCTATGTACCTCATTGCTGAATATCACTATGGTCACCTTATAGGTTCTTCCATTGGAAAGCTATACATTGACACCGGTGCCTAGTCCACCCTTCAAAGCAATTTTGGCACTCTTTTTCTAGAATGGCCATCAGAGCTGTTGTCGTATTACCCTAGATGTCCTGAATGTCATCAAAATGTCGTCCTTTCAATATTTCCTTTATCTTCGGGTAAAGAAAGAAGTCATTGGGGGCCAAATCAGGTGAGTAGGGAGGGTGTTCCAATACAATTATTTGTTTACTGGCCAAAAACTCCCTCACAGACAGTGCCGTGTGAGCTGGTGCATTGTTGTGATGCAAGAGCCATGAATTTTTGGCAAAAAGTTCAGGTCATCTAACTTTTTCACGCAGCCTTCTCAGCACTTCCAAACAGTAAACTTAGTTACTGTTTGTCCAGTTGGTACAAATTCATAATGAGTAATCCCTCTGAAATCAAAAAAGGTTAGCAACTTCTTTGCAACAAGTTCGCAAACTTAATTGTCAGACCATGTATACCCCATACATCACTAACCCCTATTTATAGAACCAGTATTTTTTTAAACTGCAATTCTATACTTTGAACTACATCTCCTATTCTGAGCTCCTTCTGTACTCACTGAGCTCTTTTATGAACCCGGTCATTCATTTTTCCCTAATTCTATAATGCACTTCAGTTCTGTCCTCTAGGTGAATTGTGAACTCAGGTCTCATGCTGATTTGGTATCAGATCCCACACAGAAGTGATTATTCTTCCAAATATCCCAGGTTAGATGCTAAGATTTAAGAATTCAAAATAATAATAAATAAGATATATGTGATTCTTAAAGTCATAGAATCTGAAATGGAACCTTAAAGCTCAAACACTAATTTTAGATGAAAAAACAACTTCAGTGACTAGGAAGAGAGAGGTTACGACAATTATATTGTTTAAGACACAGACCATTTATTTGTCAAAACCAAACAATATATAGATTCAATGATAACTTTTTATTCCAATTGTGCAGATAGAGCTGCTAACCTTGTGGTTTATTTAGGTTTCAATAGGGGAAAAGAAAATTAAATTTAGAAGTTATTGACTATAACATGAAGAAAGAAATAAAATACATGACAGATTGAAATCAATCACTTTCTGAAGGTTATATAATTAGTAGCAGAGCCAAAATTCAAAGCCCAATGTGTCTACCTCCAAAAGATCTATGCATTTCCCTCATACCCCCCAGTTTTTCATTGTCCACAAAAGATAATTACAATCCCCATTAGATTGATGGTGTTTAAATATGATTCGTCCATGCTGTTGAGGTATCTACTCTACCACTACACTGGGTATGTGAACAATTAAAATCTCGTTTGTCTTGGCACTGCTTTGCCAAAGATAAAAACATTCACGTTTACCTTTGCATGTAGCAGATGGTGTTTTCAAAGGAATATGCACAATAGCAAGAAATTGAAGCTGCATAATATTTTCTCTGTGTGTATATCTTCAGTTTCATTTGGGTTAGTCATTTCATCATTTCTCTTGTATTTACCAAATCTGTGCTTCAGTGCTAATATTTTTATAAACATATTTTTCTCTCTTTCATACACCTCCTTTCTCCTTTCTGCTGATCTATGATCAGCATACAAAAAGATATGTTTTATTTTTGGTTTGTTTCGATTTTCAAAACAAGCTCTGAAAAGCCTCATTCCTGAATCTGACTGTGAAAGTCAATCATATCAATATTTACACATCACTTTATATATATAAGACCATAAGAGTGACTTTTAAATGACATGCCCCCCCCCCAAGTTAAATATACAATGTACATCCTCCCTGGTGTTCTCAAGTCATAGTTATATTATCTTAGTTTCTTTTCAAAATAAAGTTGTTGCAACTTTGAACACCACTGAGGTGATATTATGATGAATGTTGAGAAGTCTGCTCTTCCACCTTCTGCTCCAATTATCAGCCAATCCTCATTTCAAAAAATGCATCATGGATAATGATGCTAAATATCATTGCATAATTTCTAGATTCCCAGTGGAGATAGCAGTGGAACATGAAAACGTGGTCTCTTAACTTGATGGAAGTCACATGGGAAACAGGAAAAGAATGTCTACTGAAATGAACACTACTATTCTTTGGTATATTCCTTTAGATTACAATCACAGTTAGTATTTGTTTTGATATCATAGATTCTTTGTCACTAATGAACTTTCATGGCTGTGCAATTATTTTTGAAACTTTCCAAACTATTGAATTTCCATAGTAGTACAAAGATTAAGAATCTGACCAGCTCTGAAAGGTGTTGCAAGCGATCCTAGGGCAAGGAGTACAACTCCAATGGAGGAATATTTCCAAGCTCCAGTTTGTAGGAGCAGGCTTCAATCCATGGCTGATCCACCGGTGATAGGATAAGATAAGGAACAGGACCCAAGTCAGAGCTTTTTTTAAAGGATTGCATCATTGATACCCAATCAGAAATTAGGTGAACACCTTTGTGTGTGTGTGTGTGTGTGTGTATGTGTATATATATATATATATATATATATATATATATATATATATATATATATATATATATTTGTATGTATGCTAAAAGTCAGATACTAAAGGTTAATTGTGGTGATTATTAGAAGTAATATAGATATAAAATCTGAGCATTTCAAGCCAAAATGACTGTGACTTGTACTGAATAATAATTACCTCAAGGGCTCTACTTTATTTTCTCATGTATAGATAACTGTGGAATTCCTTCCTTTCCTTTTTTTCCCTCTCTTTCTCCTTCATTCCCTTCCCACCTTCCCTCTCTCCTTAACTCCCTTCGTCTTTTTTCTCCTTGATCATTACATTCTTTCTTTTATTCAGATGGGGAAAATTAAAATTTCTAACAGAGTTCTAAATCTTATCTAAATTTGGCCTGTTGACATGTAAACTTTGAGGTGTTTCTAATGACATTTTTAAGCACAATTACTCTGGGATGTTAAATTTACTTTCAACTTTTATTAATACAATAAAAACAAAGCATTTTTGTAGAGAAATCAGAAACTTCTGGTGTAGGTCTTCAACTCATTAAGATTTCTTTTTTGGAAAATACTTATTACACTGAGTTACAACAAAATTAAATATGGTGAATGGATCTCTCCTAAAGGGATAAACTAAATTAAACTGGGAAAAGACCAAATCTAATTGTATTGCATTTTCATAATCAAGCAGTGAGATTTCTTAGTCTGCCTCCATCCTTTTACTGTGGTAAGACCCACACTTTATCAGTATGGCTGATATTCTGCATTTTTCTAAAGGGAATATGAAACAAAACATTAAAAACTAAAGTATTCTTAAAGGTTACTCATTTTTGTTAATGTTATGTGCTCATGTTTCTGGGGTTAAAGTGTTGTAAAGTTTACAAATTATACATAATCATTTACTTTGCATGATCATCTTGATAAATGGGTCGCTTTACATTGTATGCATTTACTTATTCTACAAACATTCATTAAACTTATATACTAGGTATTGGAAGTATAGAGAAGAATAACCTGCTTTCAAGTTGGTCTTCAGTCTACTTGGGCAGACCTATAAACTAATGAAAATAGGTAAATGGAGTGATAAATAATTTGATAGATAATAAATAGTAAATGCTCTTTAGCAAAGCTTCACAGGAAATGCTTTGGACAACAACAACAAAAAAAAAGTGATGAATTTTAAGTGGGGGAAATCCAAAAAAATTTCATAGGAAAAATAACATTTACAGTGAGTTTTTTGAAATTGAATAGAGAATGAGTATGTAAATATAAGCAAAATACTAGCTAAGATTTATTGAGCATCCAATATATATTTTTACATATGTGGAGAAACTAAGGGCTAGAGTGGCAAGAAACATGTGAAGATCACACAGCTGGTGAGTAGGAGACTTGGAATTGGAACTCAGACAATTAGACTTTAGAATCTACACTGTTAATCAAAATAACACTGCAAATGAATGGTAACCTGAAATCTGATTGATTGTTCTGGATCATAAGATCTAAGGATTTGGGGAACCTATAGCGATGAGGTTAGAAATGTTACTTGCGGTTTTTTATGAAAGCCTTAAAATGTTTTGACAAAGAATTTAGATTTCATCTTTTAAAAAAGTATTCAAAGCTCTTAAGCAAAGAAGAAGTCATAAGCTCTGAGGAGAGTTGTTGTCTACATAAAAATTATAAACTTAGAATTTAAATATGAAAGAGAGACAAGGAAGTTATTTAAAAGGAAAGTATAGCCACATCGCAGAAAGAAAGAATGGGGGTGCACCCCAGTCAGAGGCTGGATCTGCACAGGTGTTGTTAACTCAGTGTCTCTGTCAAGGAAGGAGGGCCTGGAGCTCCCTAGTCAGCCATCTTGATCACATCTAGCAACTAACTTTCTAAACCACAGATAGTCAGTTTTAATGTAGTATTTATCGAAAAGCTTCAATTCAACATCCCTAAACTAAAGCCTATATTTCAGAATACTTAAAAGGCTCCTCTTGCCGTTTGGATATAATTCACTCTTAAGCACAAGATGGCAATGCTTCACCTGATCTGGCCTCTGCAGAGAATTCCAGGTTCATTTCTGACCTGAACTTGAACAACTACAGATATACTATATATTGGGAGTACAAAGAAGAATATTCTACAAGATAGCCAAGATTAAATTTTTAGTTAACATATTAGAGTTTGTACATAATATTTCATTTTTCCAGGATGTTTTGTTTCTCCTACCTTCTTATCGTGCTAGGCGCTGCCATAACAAAAATACCATAGACTGCGTGGCTTAAGCAATAGAAATTTTTCTCACATGTATGGAGGCTGGGCAATCCAAGGTCAAGGTTCCACGGATCAGTTCCTGGTGGGGACACTCTCCTTAGGTTACAAGTGACCAGCTTCATATGGCCTTTCTTCAGTATGTGCACATGAGAGACAGAAAGACAGATCTCTCTCTTCCTATAAATTTACTAATCCCATCATGGAGGCCCCAACCTCAGGACCTGATCTAATCCTAATCACCTCCCAAAGGTCCCATCTTCAAATACCATCACACTGGGGATTAGGGCTTTAATATATGGATTTTAGGGGAGAGGACAAACCATGATAACACACCTCAACACCAGTTCTACCTTCCCTTTGCCTAGCTAACCTATCCTCAATTATTTTTTTTCCAATGGTGTTGCCACAAAACCCTAATATTTCCTTCTGCAACTCTATTTCAACTTAATTTAGATCTTTTTGTTTTATTGCCTATACCTCATAATCTGTCATATATTTTTTATTTCTTTCTTCATGATACAGTCAAAAACTTTTTCAGATATCTCTACAAGTTTAATTTTCTCTTTAAGTGTGCTCCATAAGCTATATAACTTTTTCATTAAATTTTCAGGTTCAATGTCATAAGTTTTCTATTTTTGAAAAATTCGTGTTTTATCTCTGTTTTTTAAAGGATTTTGATTCCTTGCTATATATATTTTCAATTGACTTTTTTCTATCTCTAAATATTTTACACATTGTCTATGCCTTTGGGCTTTATGAAACACTGAATGTGTGTGTGTGTGTGTGTGTGTGTGTACATATATATACACACACACACATATATATATATATATATATATATATATATATAATCATTATGTCTTATTATGTTGGCTTATTTTCTTGTGTGCTTTTAATTTTGAATTTTGAGCTAATATCTTCTCATCTCAATCAGAGAAAACACTGAGGATCTTTGTTGGTGATGAGTCCCTCCAGGGAGGATTTACATTTGTTTGTTGCCAGTTTCCCAAGAAGTTACTATCTCAGGATATCTGTAGTTAATTTTACTAGCTTTAAGTTTTCTAAGACACCTCGGTAAAGCAAATTTAAGCTCCAAACTCATGTTAGTACAGACTAAATTACAAACTCTCTGAAAAAATACTTTTCTTTTTTTTCGCTATCCAGTGCAGTGGCTGAAACAGACCACATTACTATTTTCATGTCCCCGTATCTCAGATTTTTTTTTCTGATTTATATTTTCCCCTTGAGATTCAAGGCTAAATATGATAGTCTGAATTGTACTTTTTATCTTGTACAGGCTTAAGGCACTGTCACCTTACATAAGTAGCTCTTATAACCTGGATTTCCTGTTTTTGGTAAACACCATCAGCAAACCTAGAATACACTCCTGTCTATTACTCAAATTCTATTTCTTCATTTCTGTTCCTAAAGAATTGTGTGTGTGTGTGTGTACCTTTATGTTTTAAATTATCTATCACATGTAATCAGCTTTTGGCCCTGATTGGTAGGAAGAATTTTTTCTTTTTTTTTTCCTGGAATAACTAGTTCTCTCCTCTCTCTCTCTTTCTCTCTCTCTCTCACTCTCTCTCTCTCCCTGGCAGCAGCAGATTTTTTTATTTTTATTTTTATATTCATTAGATCTCAGCTTAAATGTCAGCTTCTTCAGTGAGTTTTCAGTCACTAGACCTCTTCACCATAGATTCCAGTCTTTGCCAGTTATCCATTTATGACCTCACGGCTCCAAATTCATTCTTTTTGCTTGCTCTGTGAAAATGGACATGAGCCCTTTAAATATTTTTTCCTCTGGCTGGCACATTGTAACTCTGCCAATAGAAAGTACTGTAGAGAAATAATACCAGAAGCAAAGTGTTTTGCTCCACACCTCCTGTGTGACTTTTCTGGTGCCCAACTCCTGTAGTGCACTTCCCTCTTTGGGCACTTCTGTAACAGAAACATCTCCTCATGAGCAGTTTCCTCCTATATCAAGGGAGCATATTTCTGGGAAATTCTAGGAGGTAGATTTCCAACAAATTCTGCTGGTGCAACACTACAGTGACTTAGCTGCCATCCTGTGAGCCATGGCAGGCCTTTGCCAAAAAGGTCTGGATCTCAGCCCTTGGAAGAAGGACATAGGCTCTTTCTTGGATGCTGTATCTCAGAGTTAGTGGTAGTGGCTGCTCCTTATATTTGTTATTCCTGTATTCTTTAGAATTCTCTTTATTTCTTATTAACCAAGCCCTCTTTATTCAGATCTTCTGTTATAGTTAATAATTCTTTATATTAAACTTTCAAGTTACTGTACTGGTTTCCATTCTTTATTAGCTTCAGATTGATTCACAGTACCTTCTCATAAGACTTTTTTTGTCCTCTCAATTTACTCATCACTTTGTATTATAAACTCCTTTCAGGGCTAGTCTTCCCATATTACTCTGGCTAATTCATAGTAAGTGCCTCATAAATATATACTGAAAACAAGAAAGATTACAAACTAAAGCATTACCTAACATTTGCCTGTGTTGTGAACTGTTGAAAATCTTAAATCTTAACTCCCTAAAATGTCTGATAAGTTCATGTATATATATTCTCTACATGTTTAAAAAAGATTAATCCTGCTTAACCAAATGGCATAAAAGACAAACATAATAGTAAAACAGTTGAATACAAAGGTATAAAAACATCACATATTTTTTGTCAATGGAGCTAGTTATACTAATTTAACCAAGCGAGGATTTTATAAAAATGTCCACATGGATAAAAAGCCAAAATTTAGTGTGCTTACGTAGCCTGTTGCTTCCCACTGAAACAAACTTTTACTATTGAAATCTTTTACAAAAGTCCTCTTTGTAAAGAATGTAGTACAATGTCATAATTATGGTGACCTAACTTTGTCTAAATAGCTTCTGATTCAGCTCTCTGGCAATGGAAAATGGCAATAGTAACAAAGGGAGGAAAGAAAATTTAGCAAGATCATCTCCAAGAGGACAATATTTAGAAAAGCAATCAGTATATTTTTTCCTTAGTTGTCTAAGCCCATTTTTCCCCCTCATAATATGGGCAGGTTGGAAATGCACCATAATTGTCTCAAAAGGTGGGTAATAAAGCAGAACACAAAGAAAAATGCAGTACTTTAGTTTTAAACTTCTGTTTCAGGCATAAAAGAGTTGATTTGGAAGAATGTGTAATTATTTAGAATCAGTATTCCTCATTAATTCTACTTCAAACCTACAAAACTAAATGGAACTTTCCTGTACTGGCAAAGGGAGAAAGAGTTATGTCAGAAAAGAGGGAAGCTTAGAGTCTAGCTCTCTGATAGGAGTCTATGCCATGTTTTTCTCCTGCCAAATACCAATGACTAAGAATGCCAGAAAACTCATAATCCAAGCTGAGCTAATTAGAATAGATATAGAGCTTCATCTAGGAACATTACCAACAAGATTTTAGAATAATTATGGACTAATGATTACAGTATGCCTCCTATTTTCCCCTTTAATGGAAGGATTTATTGCAATTATCTTGTCCTTGTGCTACTACTATGTATTTATTTAATTTATGTAAGACAAGGGGCAAATAATCTGACATTCTATTTCATAAACTCCAGATTGAGAGGAGCCATATTGACCCAGATGTAGAAATTATTGCAAAATCCTGGATTTTGAGTCTTTTGTAAATCTTCCTAATGGAGGAGTAAATGTATTTTGTGCTTTGAAGAGATTAGACTATGACAAATCGTATTATTATTTCCAATTATTTGCTGCCCTACCTGTAATAGGAGTATACATCTCTATCCAGTGTCAAGTTACATGTACTCACTCTTTGTAGGCGGAATATTACTACTTTTTCCTGTGCACTTGTCATAATGTTCAGTCATGTGACTTGCTTTGACCAGTAAAATAGAAGAGGTGACATAGGGATTCTGAACAGAATCTTTAGGATCCATCGTGTGATCTTTTTAGTTATCCTGCATTTCACTCTGTGTACCCCAAAATAGCATGATCCTAGAATAGTAAACGACCTCACTGAAATCTGGCTGATAAAATATAATTGGCATTATGTCTAATCCAGAGTCTATAGTCTTAGACCCGAATAAACTGGAGAAATCTAACAATTTTAATCCTACATATTGCATCTAATAATATGTTCTAATCCATGAATCTTTATTGAACTTTAAATATTTTCAGATTATAAACTTTGGCCGTTGACCATTAATACTCTGTAGGGGCTCAGTGTTCAGTAGTGTTTCTTAGATTTTCCTGGGTAGTATGTGGTGTGGAACCAAATCAATAAATGTCTGCTGAGGCTTCTGTGAGGTGCTTGAGAGTCTGGGACAAAGCTAAGACATCAAGTACACAATCTTAGAGCTCACGATCTCCTATTTAACATTCAAAGGAAGAGTAAAATATCAGAATGGGACTAATTTTCTAAAAGGATTGAGGAAAAGTAATCAAGCATAGTATTCTAGGAAGCAACAATGCCATTTTCAAAGTAAATTGCAAATTGTTAAGATAAGTTCTAAGTAAGAAAAGTCAATAGATGTTGGTAACATGCTGAGACACTGTATAAATTGTATTGAGCCAGTGAGAATTTTGTGAATAAAGCCTGCTGATTTAGGTCAACATTAGGAATTACTGAAAAAAACAATAGAGATGATAATCTTTAAAATCTTTCTTCTTATACTGCATTAGAACTGATCATCCTACTTGCCTAGTGATGAGTGAAAAAGGAGCGCAAAGATTAGCACTTGGATTTTCATCACACCTTTGTGAAACTGGTAACAGGAAATGTGTATTTCTAATCAGTATAAAATTGAATTAAATGTATGATAATTAATTTCCCCAAATTTAGTAATTTAGTAAGAATTGGTCATTCCCAACACATTGAAGCATCCTTTTTTTTTTTTTTTTTTTTTTTTTTTTTAAGTAAGCAGGTATAGTACGCTGCCTAGAACAGAAGGGACACTTACATGTGTTAAAGGCTGAATAATGGAATTGATGAACTTAAGATTCAATTAGCTTGCCTCTAAGCACTTTCCTCTAAGTAACATACACACATTATGCCCGTGGAAGTATTTTTTTCATTCTTTCTTTAATTTATTGAAGTATTGAGCTTTATAGTAGTGAGTGAATGTTGAGGTATTGGCTTAATTATTTTGCTTCTTTGAATAAGTTTTTATGGGTGCTCAAATAGTGAAATGATAGCCACTCTTAAAATGTACGCAGTAGACAAGTGGGAGAATTATGGTGTACCTCCTGTGAATTATTTATTACAAACTTGTGCCCCAAGAGCATAATAATACCAGTGGGCAATGGCAGCCTGAGTAATTCAGTGCTGAGTAATGATGCTTTTTCAAGGTAGCAAAATACCCTATTGATTATTTATTTCTAAGATAACACATTCCCTTCTCTGCAAAGAAGGGAAACATTCTTGTGGAAATTGGAAATTTTTAATTAAAAAAATAAACAAGATAGCTTGCTGTTTCTTCTATAGAGTCCCATAAAGTTCCAGATGTTGAAATATATTTGTAAAGCCTGTCGTAGGCAGAAGCAGAGCAAATGTTATAATGGTAAACAACTGAGGCAGAACTTGAAAACATTTCCATGCAGCTATGATACCACATCATGCCTGCTAAGTGTTTAATTAGAAAACCAAATTCTATGCCTGTACAAATATTTACATGTTCCTCTGAATGGATCTCTTACATATTACATATACAATCTATTCCAAATTAGAAATAGCTTTGATAAAGAGAGATGCTGTATAGTAATAGAAAAGCCCAGGATCGAGAATAAAGAATTAGGGATAGGAAGTAGGAACAGAAACTAAGATTTATTTAACAACTCGTCATATGTCAAGAACTATTAGAAATGTTATCTAATTCAATTTAATCCCCCTAATAACCTAGAGATGAATGAGGTTCACTTTGAAAGGTAACAAATAGTTTCAGAGAGGTGATGGAAACTACTAGATGTCCTACAGTTGTTTTATTACTGTGCCAGGATATAAATGCATGCCTGTCTTATGCTGGCTTCTAAACTCTATTCCTGCTTCTGCCACTAATGAACTCTATGAACTTTTGTGAGTTTCATTCCCAAAGTCTATGCTTTGGTTTCCTCTTCTGTCACACTTAGATAATACCATTTATAGAGGTACCTCAGTTTTCGTAATCCATTCCAGAAGACCGTTCGAGTTCTGAAACGTTCGAAAACCGAGACGCAGTTTCCCCATAGAAACTAATGCAAAATTGATTAATCCATTCCAGACCTTTAAAATCAACCTCTAAAACTGCAAATTTAGCATGAATTTTACTATCTAATGATACCATAGATCCATAAAATTTACGGCTTTCGTAAACTGAAATGTTCGTCAACGGAGACATTCTAAAACCGAGGTACAACTATATTATTATAATGATATTATTTAGATACTAGCCATTGATCTAGGTGATTTTCAGAGTTGTTTTGATGACAAAGTGAGCTAAAATTCTGAAACAAGCACCATATTACGTATAGCTCACAATTAATTTGCTCCAAATGGAGGAAGGGCCACTGCCCTAACACTCTTGGCCCCTCTGCCTTCGCATCTCTCAGTTAGCCTGTATAAAGACACGCTCTATCTGAGCCATATTCCCGGTAAAGATCAGATGTGATTTTTATGTGCCTAACTCCTTTGTCCCTCAATTATTTCAGAATTTGAGAAGGAGGGTTTTTTTTTTATTCTTCTTTTTCTGAAATTCATTATTGTCATCCCTGTTGACTTGTTCTCCACTTTCAACTATTAATTTGTAGATAAGCCCTTTGAAAATGTCATATTTTGGATGTGACATGATTTTTAAACTTTGTCATTGGTATCTATTTTAAAGTAATTCTACTTAGTCACTTAAATCTTGGGTCTTACAAACAAGTTAAACAATTGCGTTAGAAAAACAAAAAAAAATGTTTGAGAACATATTTTAAGTAATTATATATAATCGTATTCGTTTTTAGGGCACTAAATGTGAATAAGTAATAGCAACAACATATACTTGCAATCTTTGGAAACAGATGGAAGATTAAGTATATATGGGTACTAAATGTTCACTTATTCAGTATTGCATTATATTTTCCGGCGTTTGGGCTTATTATGGCGAGTAATGTGATACTTCAATATACCAAATCGCCAAAAGAAAAAGTTTAGTAAGAAACATCTTGTATACATGAAACCTCAAAGAATGTCTGTCATGTAAAAATATATACAGGTTCATCATTACATTTTAAAGTTCTTACTAACCTCAGAATAAAATAACAAGTGTCATTGCTTTGCTACAAACTCACTGATACTAAGAAAAAGTATTTGTGTACCTGGAGAACTATTTCAATTTTGGATACTTCGATAAACATTTCTTTTTTTTTTTTAAGTTGAAGTAAAGAAAATGTCCTAATTACTGTCGAATTCTTAGAGCTCTGGTAAATTGGTTGATATAATAGGGACATCTGCCCTTATTTGATTTTTGTCCACAATTTCTGACACAGAGGTCCTAAAATCTTTGGATATTTTGTAAGTAAAGAGAGCAATAAAGGTATCTTTTGTTTTGTTAATGAGGAGACTTTTGCAAAGCACCTAGGGATGGGGCCTGGTTACCAGAGAAGCCAGCCAGGTGATTAGAAGGTTGGACATTTCATTAGCACCCCTGATGTCTGGGGAGGCAGCAGGGGCTGGAGGTTGGATGACCAGTGATTTAATCACTCATGCCTATGCAGTGAACTTTCCATAAAAACCTAAAAGGACTAGGTTCAGAGAACTTCTGGGTTGGTGAACCTGTGCATATGTGGGGAGGGTGGTGTGTTAGGAAAGAGTATGGAAGTTCCCTGCACCTTTCCCTATACCGTGCCCTATGCATTTCTTCCATCTGGCTGTTCCTTTTGAAATAAATCTGTAACCTCGAAATAAAATGTTTCTCTGAGTTCTGTGAGCCACTCTAGCAAATTAATCAAACCCTAGGGAGGAGGTCATGAAAACCTCTAAGCTGTAGCTTGGGGCCACATGCACAGGTGATACCCTGGGCTTGCAACTGGCTTCTGAAGTGCAGGGGGCAGGGGACTGTCTTGTGGGACTGAGCCCTTAACCTGTGGAATCTCCAGGTAGATAGTGTCAGAATTGAGTTGAATTGTAGAACAGCAGCTGGTGTCCAGCGTATGGCTTGGTGGTGTTGGGAACCTCCCCCACATTGGAATTGGTACCAGAACCCCTGTTAGATACATATCCTGAAGTCGGTACTACGCATGTGATAAGTACCAAGTTTCAAAAAATTTTTATCACAATCCCTTTTAAGATTCTCCTAATATTACAATTTCAGATGATGAATGGGTTTGAAGGCTCAGGTTAGGTGATACTTAAATGACATTCATAGAATCATAGAGTTTTAGATTTTTAGCGAATTATAAAGATCCTCTTGTCTACTAATGTGTGAAAGTTTATTATTTTACACACTCCCTTTGGGATTTCTCCCTTATCTCTGAATCATCTTTAACATTATGTACATGATATTTTTTGATAAACATTTTTATTAAAAAATGAATAAATATATACATGTATAATTAAAACAATCTTATATGAAATTATAATAGGACATTAATTCATTTTCAGATAAATTAATATTAAAATAAATTATATATGTATAAAATATAATTAAAATAAAAATATATACATATATACATGTATATGTATATATACATATACATATATATACACGTGTATATATATATATGTATATATATACACGTATATATATACAAACTCCCTAAGTCATCTCTTTTACAGCAGTAGGATATACATATGCAAACAATGATCTTCTTGAAAACCACTCACTGTGTTTCCCTCACTGTCCTCCATAACAGGACATCTCTGAGAACAAATTTGAGCAAATATTTGTATCCCTGTAGTATTTGCCCACTGAACATAGTTCTACCCTTTGAGGTCACATGGAAGAGGTTAAATGTTTCTTCCAGTTAATAGCTTTTAAAATCTATTTAAATGGAGTTTTAGAATTTGCCAGATTGTTTAAAATAAATAAATTGCTTTGTGGGTAAGCTAATAAAAGATATATTCAATAAAAGTGAGCATATAAAAATTATTTCCAGCCATGGGGTCTCAAAGATCAATCTCAATGATGACAGAATCAGTCACACATTGTCACAGCTTTTGGCATGAGTGGCTAACTAGTTTGCTGCTTTATTCAGTAGGAAAGCCTTCTTGGTAACTTTTACAACTTTAAGTGAAAAGGCTATTGTGTGTTTTTTTTTTGCTGAATGCTACTCAAAAGACTAGTTTCATAAACAAAACAATTGCACTTCTCAGAAATCATTATTTGCTTATTTCAAAATATCTTTTTTTTTTTTTAAGAAATGGCACATAGAACAATGATTCCTGGCCTACTTTATTCATTCCGGATGGATAGATTTTCATCATGTTCACACTGTAAATTTTTTCTTAAGCTTGCAGTGAAAATGGCCACTGAAGAGCAAGTGAATGAGCTTGAAATAAGATGAGTGTCAGGATGAGAGAATCTACAGACACTCACCTTTATACCTACAATCTTGACAGCTCTCTCTCTAGCAACACTTCCCTACATGTTCACTATTCTTCAACATTTTTCATCCTCTAAGTCCATCAACTATATGAATACATATAACCATTAAGTTGAGAGTAAACATAAAAATAATTTTTCTGAATTTCACAAAAAGATCAATTTTCTTGAGATCTTCACTTATAAAGAATCAAAATAAAAAGGCCTCTAAATTACCTAATGTCAGTGACAGATGCTTAGTAAAGGTTTCACATGTCTCCACTTATCCTCTCTCTCTCTCTCTCCTCTCTCTCTCTCTCTCTCTCTCTCTCCTCTCTCTCTCTCTCTCCTCTCTCTCTCTCTCTCTCTCTCTCTCTCTCTCTCCCTCCAAATACAGCATAATAGCAATGAATGCATGCCCAGTGTATATAAACCATACAATTGTCATGGTTGCTTGGCAACTACTGACAGGTACTGTATATTGGAGAGCAAGGGATACAAAACAATGAATAAAAGCCTTATCAACTGTACTGATTTCAGGTGGAGGGAAACTGTCTTCAATCCAAAAATGCCTCTTTTGGTTTATAAAGATGAACAGAAAATAATAAGTTTATTTGTCCATTTTTAAAAATTACATTAAATCAATAATTGTATTGTGAGAGAACAGTAAGCCATTTCATGAAAAAGTAGCTGATTGTTGGTAAAAAAAAAAAAAAAAAAAAGACAGAGATGGATATTAGCTCTTGAGTGTACTCTCATTATGGTAAAGTGAACTACTGATATTGCTATGAACACATAGTTTTTTCCTCTCTTGTTCCCAGATTGAAGAAAATCTTATTAGACTTGAAATTTTTGTATGCATTTTTTTTATGTCGGTCCAAAGTAAATCTGTTTTGCTACTTTAAAACATTACAGTTTTCTCCCCACAATGTATATCATATAGTTGGCTAATATTCTAAACATAGACTCAAAATGAAATAATTTACATGAGCGTAGTTTCAGTCATCACTCTTACTAAGTCTGTTTAGTTCTGACCTCCCTGGGTTACAAAATTTCATTTGTCTTACTGAAATGCCTAGTATCTATACCTGCTTGTACTTTTGTACTTTTTCGTTTCAGAACACTTGTTTCCTTCCAAATAATTACTTTTGTCCTCATATCTGAGAAAGATTCATGACAAACACCTTCAGGCTGTACATGTATATCCAAAGCTAAAATGCTTATGAATTTAAAATTTTTAGTCCCATTGCTGATGCTTTAAACTAGCATCTTCCTAATTCCTTTAGTTGTGAGAAATAGTGTAAATTATTAAAAAGAAGAAGGAGAAGGAGAAGGAGAAGGAGAAGGAGAAGGAGAAGGAAAAGGAGAAGAAAGATTAGAAAAAGCAAAAGACAAAGCAGACTCTCCACTGGCTTCCATGAGTCTTCGAGGAGAAGTAATTAAACCAGTGGGAGAGGCACATTGTTTTTTTTCTTATTCTCAATTCCTGTTGGTTCTCCCATGATTAGCAAGTTAGAGAAAATGGATGATTCTAAAAGATTCTTTTATTTAACGGACACTAATTGAGTGCGCCCTACATCCCAGTACTATCCTCCTTTTATACATAAGAAAGGAGAGACATAAAGAAGCTAAATAACTTGACCAGTAAGAAGATGTTAGCCAGTGACAGCACGAGCAAAACCAAGTCTGTCAATCTGAAACCGAAACACGTAATCCCTGAATTTCATTGCCTCTTGGGATCCTTAGCTCATCTGTGTGTCCAGTTAAAGGATTCACTATCCTCCTTTGTAATCCCAGCTACTTCACCATAATATACTACAGGAAACTGAAATTACTAGTTCCTACATACGTGGGACATTCCTGGGGAAAGCATCTGCATTGACAACCCAAATTTGTGCGTTCACCTGCACTGTCGTGAGCTGGCCGTATCTGTTTAAACTTTCCACTCTTAGTGCCACTTGGTTTCATTTCTATGTTCCATTGGAAAAACTTGTCTTTACCTTTCCCCATTGGCAACTTAACTTGGAAGAATTTAATCCTATAGTCATCTAACCTCTATTCAGATTACCTTGAGCATCTCACAATGAAAGACATTTCAGGAGGTATACATTTTAGAAACTTTAGTCCTTTCTTGAAACTTTGAACTTCTCAGTAATCTACTTGTTTTCATTACTTTGTAGGAACCGTTGCCGTGGATGAATAGGAAGGATTGCTTTAATAAATTGAGTGTACATGCTATCTGTTATTATGCTTGATATAGGCTATGGTAAGTTGCTTAAGGGAGATTGAAATTTCCAATTCAAAGTTTTCCCATCACAAATTTATGTTATCTAAATTAAAGAGAGTAAACTGTTCCCAGAACAGTATGAATTATTTTATTTTGGAAATTTACAACATGAGCGCTTTAATATGGGGAAGAAAAACAAATAAATATTGCATTTAAGACTAAGTATCTTATTTTGGGCTTCTCATCATAATCAGAATTCTATATAATTTCCTGGAAAAAAGTGCTAGCTAAGAGAAAATTCTCTCCACTCTTAAAAATTGTGAAGGAAGCTATTTTAAATAAAGGCAGAAAAATAATAGAGGTCATTATTTATGTCATATCTGAATCAGCAATTATTGGTGTTTCTTGATATACAGAATAAAATCAATAAAAATTATTTTGACTTTAGATCACAGGCAATGATAACATGTAATAATACCCCCTAGTAAACAGACATTAAAGAATTCCTGTTTTCAATTGTAAAGACTCAATCTAGATCAAGGTCTTAAATATTGAAGTGCATTTGATGATATAATCAGAATAAATGTTAGGATGTCTTGATCTATCTATCCGTTCCTTTATCTCCTGATCTGAACACTATTGGGTTTCTGCCTGAATCAGTGCTTCCGAATTAGTTATAGTTTTGGATCTCAAATAAACACTTGTTGCCTGTCACTTTGGCCTTTTATTTTTAGGTTAATAGATTCACGTAAACCTCCAGCTTGCTATGACTGTCAATAAAGATGACCCAGCATAGGTGGCAGGGGAAAAAGAGGACAGTATCAACAATGGAGAAAGGATACTTCACTCTATTCTATTCTAGTCAAAGCACAGTTTTTAATATTTACCTATAATTGCCCTTGAAGGACAGTATAAATACCACAGGCATATTATTGGGGGAAAGCAAACAGTTTGGTGAAGGGGACCATATGACATGAGAATGCTTGAAGAAGTTATAGATGCTTAGCTTGAAAATGAAAGGGAAAAATGTTTGAACTTAGGTATTTAAAAGGCTTTCTTGAAAAGAGTAGCTAGACAGTTGTTCAATTCTCCCAAGAGTAAACCTAGGGGAAAAGGGTTGAAACCACGGTAAGACAAGTTTTTGATCAACATAAGGAAATGCTTTGAAATATCCAGAGCTTCCAAGTCAGGAAGTAGTGGTGAATTCCCAGCGTAAAATTAAGAGCTATCTTGCTATACAGTTACGGAGCAATTTCAAAGACAATTGGGGTTTTAGATTATACGCTAATGAAGATTCCCTCCAAACTTCAAAAAACCTATGTGTGTTTTTTTTTCCCTTGTCACCTGTTTACTTGTCTGTTCCTGAAAATTGAGGTCAGAAATGGATGGGCTGGAGAGAAAAGATAACTGCCAGTAAGTCTACAGCAACTTGACACCGTGAAAATCATAAGCCTGGTAAGCTGATCTGGCCTCCTTGGGGAACATTAGCCTTTGCCTGGACAGAACTTTATATTCTAGTCCTTCACCTTCTGTTCTCTGCCTCCCATACACTAAAGCCTCAGTACAAATTTTAAAGATATATATATTTTAAAAGGTAGCTGTAGATCTCTTTAATTTCTATGATAACAACAAGGGCTCCGTTATTCAGTTCTACAACATTCAATTCCTTGAATGGTATTGTCCTGATGCTACAAAGATGCTTCAAGTACTTAGTGTAGTAGGGAGTGATCACCTCAATGGCTAATGTGGAGCCTTTTAATACGACTCCAAAGAGGACATTTTAAATGCAGGATCTGCCCGGTTTCTGGAGTAGAGTGCTGCGTGCTTAGATTAATACCTCAGAGTAGATAGGTGCTGACTTCCACTGTCTTGGCCTATCTTTCAACAGAATCTTCATTCTCTGAAAACTGGTAGAAGGGTAGAGATAAAAAAGGAACCGGCTTTACCAATGAAGTGCCTACCATGTGCTAAATACTGAGTTCCTGTTTCACATTTACTATTTCATTTAGTCCTGATACCAAATTAGGAGTTCAGGTATATCTTGATTTCTCAAATAAGGAAACTGAATTCGAGTTGTGGGGAGGGTCTTACTCCAAGGCAGAGTGATGGCTGGTGTTAGATCTGGAGTTCATAATTGCACCCTGATTTTCATCCCACTGAGAAGGGTGGAAATACAAACAAACATGGAATGAATGTACTTTCAAAAATCTAGTCTTTAATTGCTGCAAATCTACTCCCTGTAAAGATCTGCCATTTATAGACACAGAAATATAAACAACCCCAAAACAATTAACATCAGACCACAGGGACTCTGGGAAAGCAGATCCATAGGAGAAAATAAGTCTCCAGGCTTCTTTCAGTTCTCCATGTTAAGAACTGCAACAACACAAGTTTTCAAAGCTCCTGAAATAATTGCATAGATTTTTCCGTTTTACCAGAATTAAAATTTCTCATCATGCCTGGAAAAAGAAATATGGTGAAATAGGAGAAAATACATTCCATGTGATTAAGCTTTGACCATTAAAACCTTGGAATACAATCTTATCTATTTATGATATGATCTATTTTTTATAGACACTGAGCTGAAATGAAATCAGATTCTGACTGAATTTAATGCTTAAGTAATATGTGAGCCTGAAAAAAGTATATATTGTTTTAATGATGGTACATCTGCAGGAAAATGATAAAGAATTTTGAAATGACTTTTTTTTTTTTAAATGTTCCCATTCTGTAGCTCAAGTTACTTACTGCTCTGTTACTTTGGTATAGATAATAAAAATGCCTACTTAAATGAAAGCATTCATATGTCCAATGTTGTTTGCATAAAATCCTATTGATTTGATTCTGTTTCTTTCTGAAGATCTACATATTTCTTTGCTCCCCATGTTCCTTTTCAACAAGATATATGGGTTTATCAGACAGACACATGGGCAAAAACCACAGAATTGCTATATTCTGTACAAGTTATACCTTTATAGTCTATATGTGTGCAAAACATTGACTATATTTGTAGAGCTTCTGAGGAAAGGGAAGATCAACAACCACACATATGACCACTGACCACGTTGGGCAGTTAACTTGAGATCCTTTGTTCTTCGGTAAAATGAAGGAGCTGGATCAGATTTTTTGCAGGTATTTATCAATTCTGACATTTGATGTGAACTTATGTCTTCTGGAACAGTAGTTTTTGTGCAATTATCCAGGAGATAAGAAACAAAGAAACTCCCAAACATAACTAGTGTCAAAAACACCATCTTTCCTTTCCATTTTGTGAAATAGAATAGACTATATTTTCTTTAGTTTATAAGGGTGCTTTGGCGAATTTTATTTTATATAACAAATCTTAAAACAGCCCTTTCACATAAGAAGGGCTTAGCGAATAGTTCTTGAACAACAACAACAAAAAATTATGAGTGGATTTATGATAGTAGTTCATTTTGGACCTTGAATTCATAAGCATTTTAACTACCAAGCTTCTGTTTTCTGAGTTCATCCTGTATCATTATCATGATTAAACTTCCTTCAATGATACCTGTTGTCTAATAATAATGTTTTATTAGGCTTCACTTGAATCAGTACAGTTTAGATAAAGTTCAGTGAGGGTTATTATTGCCCCACACCCCAAGATTCTAGATGTGGGGATACAGGGATGGGAAAGAGATAGTGTCTGCCCTCGAAGGTTTTATAATTTAGTCAGATGGGTAGAAGTACACAGATAAAAAAGGGACCTGACAAAGAGGAGGGCTACGCTGGGTGTTCAGTGCAGGAAGACCAGGCCTCCACCTGAAGAATCAGAAAACTTTTCAGAAGAGCACATTAAGGCTAGGTCTTAAGAGCAAGTGGAGTTTTGATGAAGACTGGTGGAAAAGAAGGTTCCAATTTTTTTCTACACTAACTTGAAAGGTACTTGATCCACTCTGGACTGAGTCTGTGATTCTTTTATAGAATTAAAAATTGCAACAGTGATCTGAGTGCTTTTGTGATCCTTAGAATTTCTAAAGCCATGGGATGAACTTCATAGTATTCAGCTCTCATATCCACCCATGTCAAGCAGAGCAGACCCTACATCTAATTTTCAGATGATGAAACTGGGGCTCAATGATACCCAGTGTCACTGAGATAATAGATGATTAAATGGATAAAAACCTTTTACCTTGAGAAACCAATGCTGGCAATGTTGCTGTACTATTAGGTCCTATCCATTGTGGAGAAGTGTCACTGTGAGAACAAGGCCTGCTTTTCGTGAGAATAGTGTCATTCATACTATATGTTTTAATCAATACTGTTTATCCAAGAATTTCTTAATTACCATCAACCACACTATAATATGGTTGACGAAAGAACATCCAGCCTAAGAAAAAGTCTTGTAAGAGTTTATTTGAGCCAACCTGACAATTGCCAAGAAGCAAAAATCTCAACAGACTAAGAAAATGCTCCAGAGAATGGCAGGTTTACACCTTGTTTTATACACTAGAATCCAAGGAGAAGAGGAAAGGAGGGTTACGTGAAATCCATTGGTACTAGATTAGGGGAAGTGGGAGAAAACCAAGTGAGGATATCTGTGAGATTGGATAAAAAGCAAAATGAAGAGACACAGACTTCATTTACATTGATGGGTACAGGATAGTTAATATTTCCAGCATTAGAAAGCGCATTGTAGGAGCAGCACACTTAAGAGGAAATCCAGGTCAGGTAGCAGAGTTTAAAGATTAAGACTATATCCCCATACAACCTTGGCTTTAAGTTCTGCACTTTGTTACAGACTTAGTAACTTCTACAGACTGGGTGCTGAATTGTTACAACCTTGGAGGGTATATAGTTAAGGAAAGGAAGGATTGAAGACTTCTTTTCTCTTTGGTCTGAATGCTCAGATTTATCCGAATTGAGCAAAGAACTAAAGAGAATTTCTGCCCATCTAATGGAAGTTGCAAAAACCCTCACTATACATCTGAAAAGAACATACATTAGAAATAACCCAGATGTGTGGATTTCCAATGTCCTTGATATTCCTGATACCAGATAGGATTCTAATCATTAAATCCAAATATTCCCAGAAAAAAAAAATCTCCAGCCCCACATCCCAGTAAAGAATCTTCCCTCTGTCTTTCCTTATAGGAATTATGTTTTGATTTCTTGGAGCCATTGTAAGCCTTTGTTTCTTTTCTGTCTGGAAAATAACAGACTGTGTGACCCTGACTGTCATCTTGTTTTTCAACTGCTAATGTGATTCCCCCAATAAGCAGCAACCAATGGTGACTATTGCGATTCAAATTAAAAGGAGGAGAGTGGAATGATGTGCTGACAAAGCTCAGATGTGGGTTTGTTGATATTTGTAGCAGGAGGTTAATTAGCATTGGACTTACTCAGAAGGTACTGACTGCTCTCAGCAGTACAGTGCAGAGGAAAACAAGTCAAAATAGTTTTCTTTTTTCCTGTTACAGAAAACCATTTACAAAAACAAACATAAAGTAATTGGATTCTTTTTTGTTTGCTTTCTGTTTCTCCTTTCCAGCTAAGTGTTTGATTTAGCTGCTTCTTTTGCTCCTTCCAAGTCCTACATGGTTTGAGTAGTAATAGAGTTAGTTGCACTTTCTTCTTTCCTTTTCATTCCTTTCCTCTCTCCCACCCGCATCCTTTGTTGTTGTTCCTCCTTTAGGCAACAACTTTATGTATAGGCTCCTCCATTTTCACTCGATGATAGGTTTATTTTTATGGGTGGTTTATAAATTCTGGGTTATACACATGCAAGACACACATCTATCCCTCTGATCATGCTTGACCCATCTAAACCTTTTGAAGCTGCTACCTTCCTCTAATCTTTGCAATGATCAGAATAACTATTATATCCAATGTTTCAGCCTTAAACAAAGCCCAGAAAAGTGTTTTATTTGATTTTTTAGTTTTCTTCATTTGCTCTCCACTAAAGAGGCACCTTATACTTTTAAAAATGTTTTTAATAGCATTTCCTTCTATCCACATGCAGAAGAACTTAGGATCATTTGAAAAACTATTCCAGATATACTCAAAATAAATGTTCACTATTTAGTAGCTGTAGAATTATTTAATATACACTTATATTACATGTCATTCTAATACATGTTTAATATATACATAATAATATACTTATATTATTTAGTCATTCTTTGATGTTTTATAGAAAGTTTACTATTTTATCTACTGAGAAATATTAATTAATAATGAAAGCTCAATGAATAATAACTATTATGTGAATTAAAATACTCTGTGCCAGACTACAGTTATTAGATTTTGATGAGGATTTCTTTGATTAATTTCTTTATTCTTTTCTTTTGTGGAGAATATTTCAAGTGGTTCTGAAAGAAAACTAAGGAAATATATAAATGTATTGATGTAAATGTATAGATAGTTTTAGTGTTTTGTTTGTTTGTTTGTTTGTTTTTTAGATTCTGATCACAAATGAAAGACTGGCTAAATTCTTAGAAGAAACTTTACTCAGAAACAATGAGAGAAACAGGATTGGATATGTCACCATTGTTTTGTACAGAAACATAAAAGGGAGTTAACAGTAACATAATGTCCACTTAGACATGCCAAATCAGATGAAGCATGTATAAATATCTATAGCTATCTATCTGTTTACCAATCAAAACATAAGCTGTAGATTATACATACTATGGCATTGTGTATGAGTCACAGAGATACGAGGATTTCTCAGTAAGTATTATGGCTTAATGGATAGACAGGTTGGATAGATAAATTCTTTAAGAAATAATTTATCCAATCCCATCATACAGAGGATGACATTGAGGTATACAACTCTTAAGTGAAAACCCCAAAGCAGTAGCTACTTGGGGGCTACTAAGTCTAACCCTTCAGTCAGCAGCCTTTCCTTAAGTCTACAATGCCATATAAACATTATCTTGGAAATCAGGGTAAAAAAAAAATATTTGGTCTTAATTTATCTTCTACCTTCTCACTGTAAAAAATGCGCTGTAAGGAAACATAATCTGTAATTTATGAACTGAATCATTGGACATGTGTTAAAAGGGAAGAGATTTTAGGATTCTATTCAAGGCTATGGACTCTTGGGAAACGAGTCCTCTGCTGAAATAATCTCACTTATGAGACTAAAGGAAGGTTTCTCAGATGGGTCTTGCTTTCTCTCATTCTCAGTCTGAACTCTTTATTCCTTATTAATCCCTGCTCATCAGGGTACATAAAACCAGAAAATATGCCATTGAACCTCTGATAGTTGGCTTTTTTTTTCACAGAGCACAACCCATGCATGTTTTCTCAGCATCTTTTGCTCTTCTATTGAATTAATAGACTTCCCTTTTAAAGAGAGATTCATAATTGTATGTATGATGACACAATGATATGCCAAGGATTTTCTCCTTAGTCTTCACAGCAATACTGTGAACTAACTACCATAATTATACTTATTTTATACAAGTTCAAATTGCGAATCACAAAGGAAATATAATTTGCCCAAAGTCACATGTCTACCATGCGTGATGGAATCAAGGTTTGTCTGGCTATAGTGGTTATACTACTTTGAAAGTGAAAGAAAAAAAATTATTATTGCACTTCCTAAGCAAATTCACCAAGAAATAGATGATAGGGCCCTTGCTGTTTCACTTCAAAGGCTCTTGAAATGATATTACTTAGCTGATATGCTCTCCTAAATTGGCTTATCCTATGGGAACAATTAAGCAATAATTACTTATAATGACTTCAGGGAAATGCTGAAGCTGGACTCTATTAGTCTACAACTCTAAAAACAATAATTACTAATATGGCCATTGGTTAAAATAGCTTTTTATTTCCATAGAACACATAAAAACACATGGAATAAATTAAGGCACATTTGTCTGTGTGAGAGCATAATACACATTTGATTCAAAATTGATATTTTGGGTAAGATTGCACTATTTTTGCCCTGATAGAAAGATAATGATGCCTAAAAATAAGAAGCCTTATACATATGATCAGAATCAATCATATGTTTACCAAGTCCAATAGTTTCCAATGTCACAATAAGCAACACTCTTTAGAAGAAAGCAATATATTCTAGACACTCAATAATGTATCAGTACAAAGTTAACCATCCAATAAAAAAAGCACTAGATATGAATGAAAGCAGGAAAATATTCCCTGGTGAAATCTCAGGTGTTAGAAACAGCACAAAAAAAAAAATGACACAGATGATAAGAACTTAAAAATTCTATAACAATATAACCAATGTGTCCAAGCATTTAAAGAAACAGATGAAGACAAATAAGGAGAGGAATTAAAATTATAAAAAAGAATAAAATGGAACTTCTATACTTTAAATAATAAAATAGCTTAATATTTTTTAAAAAAAGAAATCACTGCATGAGCTTCAGAGCAGTTTAGACAGTGAAGAAGAAAAGGTGACCTTGTAGATATAACAATTAAAAATCATCCAAATTGAAACAGAGGTTAAAAAAAAAAAAAGACTGGAAAACAAAAATAATCTCAATGACTGGTCAAACAGCCTAAAATAAATGTCTTCAGAGTCCTTTAAAAAAGAACAGGAGAGAAAAAGGGAAGCCAAAAAATATATTTAAACAAATAGTGATAGAGCCATTTAAAATGGATACTTTGGCACTGGTACTCCTAAAATAAAAATAAGTAAATAAATAAATAAATAAATCTGTTAAAGATAAATAAGTTTAAATTATATGCCAAATATTCAGAGTGGCATTATGTATAAATAATTACAGTTAATTGTAATGATAGTATTATATATATATAGTTTTCAGACTAAAAATGTATGAATAATTCTTGTGGAAACTTACTTTCTTCACACTATTCAACACTATCTGCAGTTCTACATTTTTATTGGCTTATTTATTTACCTGTTTCCGTTGGAACGTTAGACTACAAGCTCTTTTTATCATTTTGTTCATTATTCTGCCCTCAGAAGCAAGAAAGTTCCCTATACATAGGAGGTATTCAATGCATAGTCTATGCTACTCCTTTGCACTTGCACTCATGTGCTTTCTATTTCTTTTCCAATGCTGCCCAGAAAAATTTTTCCTGCTCCTGTATTCATCGATATATCTAAGCCTCATACTGAATGTAGTCCATAGAGTTTTCAAAGTTAATTCTACTAATTACTTCTGTCTCCTTGATACATTCATTGATTACTTAGATTGTATATGTGTCACATATGCACAAACGTAATTTTTCCAAGCCAAACTCATCATTCAGTCAAATCACTTGACTTTCGATAATATTTTGGTAAATATTGCTCAGTTTAAACAACTAGTCACAAATGAACATTATCATTATGTCTTTTTGCTTCTATTTTTATTACCCTAAGTTCTCCCATTTTATTTTTTATCATCCAATCATATGCTTGGGAAGTAATTTTGAGTGATGCCCACTTTATAAAAAATGGTTCCTTTTTGTTATTATTGTTAATGTTTATTTTCCCAAAAAAGAGCAGAGGATTTTAAATAGACCATCAGAAGCTGGGAACATGTTATGGATGTCGTATTTAAGTTCTTTTGGTGTTGATGTTTACATATTACATCCACTGATCAATGTTTAGAAGGGAAGCACATAATAGGAAGACAAACATTGACTCCATTGTAATAACCTAATTTCATAACATAGTTTTTTTAAACAAAACACTGTATTAGGAGTCAGGCAATGTGGTTCTAGTTTTGGCTTTGCCACTTGATGAGAAAGTTTTAGATCATTTGCCCTATGACTAGGTTAATGTACTTTTCAAATATTCTTAAACAATGGAATCAATTTACCAAAGAAATCCTTCAATAGAGCCCATTAGATTAAACAGTTAAAGTGTTAATCTTTAACAGATTAAGCAGCTGTTTGTTAAAGCTGAAAAGGGAGATCTGGGGGCCTGGAGGCCTCAAAGCAATACATAGACTCTTCTGAACCCCCACCTTTCCACTTAAAGCAGACTCCAAATCAACTCCATGGAACATAGTTTAGACTAGATGCTCTTGAAAGTTCCTTCTAGCCTTAGCATTTTATGATTACTTGTAATAACGACATGTGTCCCAAAGATTGAGCTCCTTGTTGTTATTTTATTACTGTTGTTATTTGTTTTGTTTTTAGGGTGAAGTGTAATTATAATTCATTAGGAGAAAGGAAGCTATCTCTTTTTCTCTAATCAATTATATGACCAGAAGAGATGTCAGTTCATCGCCTGGAGTCCACAGGGACGTCCTGACTATCAGCTAGACTCCCTCACTTGTGAATTCCAGTAGCATAAAATGACCCCAGATTCCTACGCTTTATTTTCTGTATGTAAATATTTTAGAGACAAAATCAAAGGCAGAATTAGTTCTGACCAGTTCTGTGCTTCGGTGGGGGGCATGGAGCAGAGAACAAGGGTGAATGTTCATTTCTTTAAATTAGTAGCAACTGATATAAAATTTCAGATCCCTTTGAAATGCAGAAAATGTTCCATCTTTAGACCATCTGCAGCAAATTACAGCAAAACACTCCTGCATCCCTGGAAACAGTTTTATGTTACAAACTAGGAATTTCTCCAAACTTATAATTACATGATTCAAAACAGGTAATTTTCACCCCAATCTCATGTTTTCATTTCAGGTCCTAGTTAATGCTGTCTTGCTGGTTGCTATTTGATGAATCAGCTTTCCTTTTAACTAGAGGTGCAGGGCCATCATCTAATGAAAACACTCTGTATTTTATGACTCCCTGGGCTGCAGTTCTGCATATTAAAATGGAATTTCAATCTCGCTGTTAGAAATAAAATCAAAACTAGCATCTGTGGTTTGAACAGAACTGAGAAAAATACTGCTCATTTAACGTTAACAATATTTTTCACGCAAAACAGTATAAAAAAGAGGCTCTGGATATAATTTTAAAATGCCTATAAATTAGAAATAAATTGGTAGAAATCAGCACAATAGTTCAGTGTGTGGGTTTGTTCATTATATCTATAAATTTGAATGCTACAAGTTTTCTGTTCTAGTTAGAAGTTTGCCAAAATATTCACAAATTAAGGTTTCCTGCTGTTCCTCAAATAGCACTGGTAGCATATCCCTTCCATTCTTCCTACTACAAGTGTTGAAACCCCCCGATTACTCTGAAAGTTTCTATCTAGGAATAATTGCACATTCATATTCAAGAGGAAGGTGAAGGAGAAATTATTTTGTAACTCAAAATAAAAGTCTTGACAATAGATTAGTAAAATAATTTGAGCTTTTCAGATGTTTTTTCATCAGTCATGTTTACACAAAAACACGACAAGATGGAGTGACAAAATAGCAAACTTCCCATTAATGAGTTAATCAGGGATCAATAAAGCATTATGGAGTGTGCTCAGTCTTTGGCCATCCAACTCATTCACCCTTTTCCTTTCTCTCTCTCACACACAGACATACACTCATAGTCCACTTTAATTAAGTATGACACAGTTTGCAAAGCTTTGTTAGTAAAATTTTATTTCAAGAGAATGTATTACAATACAAAAGATATAAATGCAATAACCAGTATTTATAAAACATATACTGTATCTCAAGTATCAGGCTAATCCTGTGCCCAGTCATCTAGTTCAATCTTCCCAACAACCCACAAAGTAGGTTATTAATATCCTCTTAAAAAAAAATGTGGTAACTATAGAAAAGATCAATGATTCCGAGAGCTGGTTCTTTAAAAAGATAAATAAAATTAATAAACCTTTAACCAGACTCAAGAAAAAGAGAAAGGACTCAAATAAATAACATCAGAAATTTAAAAAAAAGTGACAAATGGCACCACATAAATACAAGAGATTACAAGAAAATACTATGAACAATCATATGCCAATAAATTAGACAATCTGGAAATAGTGGATAGATGCCTAGAAACATACAATCATCCAAGACTGAATCAAGAAGAAACAGGAAGTCTAAACAGACTGATTACTACAAATGAAATCAAACCAGTAATCAAAATCATCTAACATACAAAAGTCCTAGACCAGATGGCTTCACAGGTAAATTTTACCAACCATTCAAAGAAGAATAAATACCAATCCTCAAACTATTCCAAAAAAATTCAAGAAGAGGGAAGGCATTCAAGCTCATTTTACAAAGCCACTATTACCCTAATTCCCAAACCGACAAAGACATTACAAAAACAAAAACAAAAACCACTATAGGCCAATATGTCTGATGAACACAGATACAAAAGTCCTCAAAAAATATTAGCAAACTGAATTCAGCAATATATTAACAAAGATCATACATGATGATCAAGTGGGATTTATTCCTGGGATTCAAGGTTGGGTCAGTATCCACAAGTCAATTGATGTGATACACCATGTAAACAAAATGAAGGATAAAAATCAGAAAAAAGATGAAGAGAAAGTGTTTGACAAAATCCAGTATACAATTATCATAAAAAATTTCAGAAAAGTAGGAATAAAGAGGACATACCTCAATATAATAAAGACCATGTATAACAAACCCACAGCTAACATCATACTCAATGAGGAAAAGGTAAAATTATTTCCCCTAATATCATGAACAAGATAAGGATGTCCACTTTCACCACTTTTATTCAATGTAGTATTGGAAGTCCTAGCCACAGCCACCAAACAAGAACAAAGAAATAAAGGCATCCAAACTGGAAAGGAAGAAGTAAAACTGGCATTATTTGCAGATGACATAATTTTATATAGAAAGAATCCTAAAGATTCTGCCAAAAATTACTAGAACTGACAAATGCATTCAGTAAAGTAACAAGATACAAAATTAATATTCAGAAACCAGTTGCACTTTTATACACCGATAACGAATTATCAAAAAGAGAAATTAAGTAAGCAATCCCATTTACAATTCCATCAAAAAAATAAAATACCTACGAATAAATTTAACCAAGGAGGTAAAAAACTTGTACTCAGAAAAACAGACATTGAGGAAAGAAACTGAAGAAGATACAAATAAATGGATGCATATACCATGCTCGTGGATAGCGAGAATTGACATCGTTAAAACGTCCATACTGCTCAAAGCAATCTACAGATTCAGCGCAGTCCCTATCAAAATACCAATGGCATTTTTCACAGAAGTAAAAGAAATAATCCTAAAATTGATATGGAACCACAGAAGACTCCAAGTCGCCACAGTAATTTTGAGACAGGAGAACAAAGTTGGAAGTATCATGGTACCTAATATCAAACTACACTATAAGACTATAGTAATCAAAAAAGCATGGTACTGTCATAAAAATATATACATAGACAAATGAATCAGAATAGAGAGCCCAGAAATAAACCCACACCAATATGGGCATTTAAGCTATGAAATAGGATGCAAGAATATCCAATGAGGAAAAGACAGTCTATTCAATAAATGGTGCTGGGAAAACTGGACAGCTACATGCAAAAAATGAAATGGGACCACCATCTTACTCCATATTCATGAATAAATTCAAAGTGGATTAAAGACTTAAATGTAAGTTCCCAAACCATAAAACTCCTAGAAGAAAACATAGGCAGTAAACTCTCTGACATTGCTCTTAGAAATATTTTTTCTGATATATCCCTTCAGACAAGGGAAACAAAAGAAAAAATAAACAATTAGGACTCCATTAAACCAAAAAGTTTTTGCACAGCAAAGGGAACCAGCAACAAAACAAAAATATAAACTAGTGAATGGGAGAAGATATTTGCCAATGATATATCTGATAAGGGGTTAATATCTAAAATTTATTTTTAACAAATCATGCAATTCAGCAACAAATTTTTTTTTTAATCTATCTTTTAAAAAATAGGTAGAGGCCCTGAATAGACATTTCTCCAAAGAGGACCTACAGATGGCTAACATACATATGAAAAGATGCTCAACATCACTAATCATCAGGGAAATGCAAATAAAAACCACAATGAGATATCACCTCACCCCAGTCAGAATGGCTATCATCAACAAGACAAATAATAACAAGTGTTGGAGAGGCTGTGGAGAAAAAGGAGCCCTCATACACTGTTGGTGGGAATGCAGACTGGTGCAGTCGCTATGGAAGGCAGTGTGGAGGTTCCTCAAAAATTAAGAATAGAATTACCATATGACCCAGCAATCCCTCTCCTGGGTTTCTAACCCCAATATCTGAAAACATTTATCTATAAAGATATATGTGCTCTGATGTTCATTGTAGCTTTATTTATGGTGGCCAAGACACAGAAATAACAAAAGTGTCCTTTGATAGATGATTGGATAAAGAAAATGTGGCACATGTACACAATGGAATACTATTCTGTCTTAAGAAAAAATGAAATATTGCCATTTGCAACAACATGGATGGACCTTGAGATTATTATGCTAAGTGGAATAAGACAGACAGAAAAAATAGAGAACCATGTGATTTCACTGATATGTGGGATATAAAAGTGAAAGCAACAAAGGAACAAGACAAACAAACAAAGAAACAAAAACTGATAGACATAGACAATAGTTTAGGGGCTACTATAGTGTAAGGGGGGAGGGGAGTAGTAGATGAGGGTAAATAGGATCAAATATATGGTGATGGAAGGAGATCTTCAAATAGTTTTTCAATTCCTTGCTCTCTTCTCCTTCTGGTACCCCTATGATGTGAATGTTGTGATGTTTGATGTTGTCCCAAAGGCCCCTTAAACTATCCTCATTTTTTTGTTTGTTTTTTTCTTTTTGCTGTTCTGATTGGGTTTTGTCTGCTACCTTATCTTTTAAATCACTGATTTGGTCTTCTGCTTCATCTAATCTGTCTTGATTCCCACTAATATATTCTTCATTTCACTTATCATGTTCTTTATTTCTGACTGGTTCTATATTACGATTCCTATCTCTTTGTTAAAGTTCTCTCTGAGATCATTGAGCATCCTTATTACCATTTGTTTTTTAACTTTGCACCTGATAAGTTGCTTGTTTTCATTTCATTCAGTTCTTTTTCTGGATCTTTGCTCTGTTCTTTTATTTGGGACATATTTCTTACTCTCCTTATTTTGGCTGTTTCCTTTTGTTTGTTTCTGTGTATTAGATAGAGCTGTTATATTTCCTGCTCTTAGTAGAGCGACCTTAGGTAGTACGTATCCTGTGGGCCCAGTGGTGCAATGTCTCAGGTCACCTGAGCTGGATACTCTAGGTGTGTCCCTTGTGTGTGTTGTGTGTGCCCTCCTGTTGTAGTTGAGACTTCGTTGCTGTTTGCACCTGAATGGGAGGGTTTGACCCTCAGGCTGATGGGTTGTGAGGACTAGCAGTGACTACAGTGGAGGAGCTGTTGTGTCGAGGTTGACCTTACAAAACAGGATTTACTTCATCAGGACTCTGGTGCCTGCCCAGTCTGCCCTTTGGCTGTGTCATCCACAGAGATAGCTGGGTAGTGCTCCTGCTTGGTCTGATGCTGGCCACTGTGCATGTTGGTCCCAGGGCCTCCTTGGAGGGGCCTCGTCTCAGGCCAAGTCACCTGCAGCCTGTCCCCTGCCCAGGGCCACCTGGCATGGGCCACAAGACAATCCATAGATAACCTCTATTTGCTGGGCTTGGAGGTGACTGGGAGAGGCTGAGCTGCAAACCAAGGCTGGCTACACCTAGTGCCGGGTGTGGGGCTGCTCAGAAAGAGGTAAAGCCAAGGCCAGTTGTAGCTCTTGGGGGGCTTATGAACCTTTGAGAGATTTTAGGAGAGTTCTCAGCAAAAGTCAAGACAGGCTGTTTGTATGGAAAAGCCACTGGAAGTGGGATTGGGTCGGCCCATAATTTGGGTGTGGCAGGGTCTCAGGGAATCGCTAGGGTGGGGTGATCAGTGCCAGCAAGGTTGATGAAGAGTTAGATAGGCACCTAACTAAGTCTGAACACTGGATTGAGAGTGGGCTCAACAAAGGAACAATACCTTCTGCTAGCACTTCTGTCTGGGAGAAAACTGCTTTTCTCGCTCTGAAGCCAGATAATTCAGTTCCTCCTTGTATGTCCCTGACACATTTCAAGTCTGCTGCCCCAGTTCTAGAACTCAGATCAAGTCCATTAGCAAATAAATCTGCACATGGGCCCTTTAAGGGGAACTCCTGGGACTCCAGCAACCTACCGTCTCACTCAGCCATGATCTCTGCTGGTTATTACAACCGGATGTTGTGAGGACTATCTTCCTGACACTGGAACCCTACGCTGGGAAACCTAACGTGGGGCTGGAACCCCTCACTCCTCATGGGGCACATCCACAGTAGAGATATCTCCTGTTTTTCAACTTGCACACATGGGTGTGAGACCAACCCATTCTACCCCCACCCTAGAATCCATTCTCTTTAAAACACTCATTGCAGGCAAAATCCATTATCATTAAGTGAGCTAAATTCACTCTCTCACTTGGATGTGTCATATTTATTATTCTAGCACAGAATATAATAAAACCTTTTCTTGAATATTCCCAATAAATAAATAAAAATATATTAACAAAAAATATAGCTTATGGATATTTTGCTTTATAAAGGAATTTGTGAGAAAAGAATATTTTATCAGTGCTTCTATCGTAAGCTGTACCCTCAACCTTCCACTAAAAACACTCCTGATCATGCTTAATTAAGCACCTACCAAAAAGGGAACTATTTGTTACACATACTAAGATAAAAGACGTAATTCCTGTGTCTTGGATGTCACAGTAAAGTGTCCCGGGACCACATGACAACTGAGGATCCTAAGTCACCAGTCTGGAATAGATTCCTGACTTGAGTGGTGGATTTAGTTCACTGAATAATGCCAGACTTTTCCATGTTATTTTTGTGTTCAAGCATGTAGGCTAAAAGTTGTCAAATTGTAGTTCAAATTTTCAGTTTGTCATTTACTAAGTTTGTGACTTTGGACAACCTAAATTGCCTAATTTTTCTCATTTATAAAGTAGATATAATAATATTGTTCTATAGCACCACTGTAATGATTAAACATGTATAAAGAGTCCAGTGTAGCATAGAGAAGGTACTTAATAAATACTAGTTATTTTTATGATATCAACATCTCACCCTGATTTTCTCACTCCCTCCAACTCCTATGGCTTCCTGGTTCCTGATGTCAGATCAGGCTTTTGACTATTGTGCTTGCTTTATTTACCCTTTACACTTTCTATTAGTGAAAGAAGGAGTCAACTCTTATCAATGGGTTTCTTACTCATTTTTCTACACTAATACTCATATCGAATGGGGCCAACAGAGTTGAACATATGTCTAAAACGTAATAATCGCAATTTTTAATTACTTATTTTATATCTAGGCATGATACTATGTGGCAGGGTTAGTTCCTTTTTGAGGTCTTGAGGGGGAAAAAATCTGTTTCTTTGCCTTTTTCAGCACCTAGTAGCTGCCTGTATTTCTTGGCTTATGGCCCCCTCCTCCATCTTCAAAGTACATCACTCCAGTTTCTGCTTTTATCACTGCAATACCTGCTCCTCTGAATCTGACTTTTTCTATATCTTTATTATAAGGATAGTTGTGATTCCCTTGAGCCCACCTGGATAATCCAGGGTTCTCTCCCCAGCTCCAACTCTTTAATTTAATCACATCTGCAAAGTTCCTTTTGCTAAGTAAGGTTAACATTCACAGGCTTTGAACATTAGAATGTGGGTACATTTGGAAGGCCATTATTCAGCCTGTCACACACATTTTCACTTATATTCAGATTAACTCCCCAAAATTACATGAATAGATAAATTCCTTTTAGAAAGTTGTAATGGGATTAAATATGGTCTTCTAAGTCACTGTTATGGTCTTTGAACCATAGTAGGAATACTGTCATTTGCTTTTATCTACCAAATGGGAAAAAATATCTTCCAAAGTATTGAATGACAGAAAAACACTAAATTAATAAAGCAGCATGAATAAAGTAGGCACATGCAAAACATAGAATTTTCCTGTACATAAAGCAACTGTTGTTTTTTTCCCCAACAAATACTTGTTAATGGAACAGATATATTAAAAGAATAGCATTTTCATGTAACAAGGTTATCTATTACTTGGGCTGCTTCTCTATTTACTTTCTTCTATTTCTATTCAAATATAGTGCATTTTTTTCATATTCAATTGTATTAGCCATAGTTCTCAATGTACTTGTTTATCTGATGCAAGGTTAATGTGGTATCTAGACATTTTATGGAATTATAATTTCTTTTTATCGGATAAGAGTTATAACAACACCATCAAAAGTTTTGCATTGGCTATGACACAAAATGAAGACAAAATTAAAAACTAATATAGCCTAGGAGAGACTATTCTGATAATGAACTTCTTACATGGCATTTCATATTGTTCAGATTATGAACTGGTCCAGCATGTCAGAAAACTGTGTCTTTAATTGGTCTTTGTAACCATCTTTCCAACCTCTCAAAGATATTAGCTAATAAAGGAGAACATTTCTTGCATTATTTAGGGCCTGAATAATTAGCAAGTCAGTCTCCAGATAAAGCTGATAATGCTCTGTTATTGGAAAAAATCTGGGCTCCATATTAACTGCATCTCTGCTCTCTGAAAGATACCCATCAAGATGGTAGGCAGAGATCTGCTGCAAGAACTTCTCTGATCTGAATTGTTTTAATTTTAAAGCAAACTTGCTTTCTTTAATTTGAATTTAAATAATGATCTCTACCAACTGGTTGAGAAACATTGATGTCTTAAGCATCCTTTGGGAAAAAAGAAACTGATTTACTTATCACAGACCACATCTAATTCTTAGTCTCTCATTTAGTCAATAGCAGCATTTGCTATCACATGCACTGAAATTGAAAAGTGCTGACCGAGGGAAAAAAATAAATGAAAAGGAAATTAAATACTCTCTAACAGATGGACTGAGTCAATGAGTTATAAACTTCAGTGAGGTAAAAATGTAACTGTGGTGTTTCAGAATTTTGTGCGTGTGTGTATTGTTGTGAGTGTATATACATGTACATGCATGTCTATATTCGAAAAACTCAGGAAACTCTCTAACCTCCCGAGGATGTTGGCATGAAACAGGCAACAGGCTTAGAATGTAGCAAAAGGTATTTCACCTAAACATTAGCGCAAACGTAGCCATAGTGCCATGTTTAGGTGGAGACAGACAGAGGTGTATCGACACTTTCATTATAAAGACAAGTTTTCAGTGATTCTTTAGATTCTGGGTCAATTACCCTCAAGAATCATGTCCCTAGTGTATGCAAAACTCTTAGCTGAGTCCTAAGATATGTGCTGAGTTATAAGACATAGCCTTTGCTTGTCATCTAATAATTGTGTTATGTAATTTAGTATTGGGGAGACTTCAATAAGACAATAATCCATGACTCACTTTTTTTTTAAGATTTTTATATTAATTTAATAAAACAAATTCTTAAATAGAACTAAAAGTCATAAAAACGGAGGAGAAACTGTTATTATAATTAGAAGATACTTAAAAGACATCAAACTATGTGTGAAATTTATTTAGATTCTCAGCTGATCAAACCAACTTAACCAGATATTTTTAAGACAATCATCCAAAAAAAGTGAGCATAGATTATTAGATGACATTGTAAAGAAAAATTATGTGAGCTATTTTTTCCAAGGAAAATAATGAACACAAATTGGCAGACCTGCTTTGAATTCCCCGTTACAGCGGTCAATGGCTTGAGTCAAAGCATTAGATAATGTTACAAATACCAACATGCATTTTGTTGTCGAATAAAAGAGCATAGCTACAACCCTTCCCCCCAAAAAATATGTTCTGGACCTTATAGCCTTAGATAATGTGGACTTTTCCTTTGCATTTGATATGTTGGAGAGGTGACACAATATGCTGATGGAGAGCATGGACTTTGGAGTCAGAGGGCCACAGAAAACAGTGCTGACTTCCTCACTTATCAGCTGGCTGGGTGCTTCATTCCAATCCTTTGTGAAATGAAAGTGATATTAGTAACTACCATGTGGGTTTGCAGAGGATTTAACGAGAGGTGTCACACAAGACAAACAGCTTAGAAGGAACATCTCAAAATAAATATCTCAGGGTTTTGGACAAATGTTAAATTTGCACTAATTTTTCACTGTATGTGCTTTTGACTTCCTGTCACGTGGTGTTTGGAGGAGGCTGAAGTTCGGAAAAATGTGCTGTGGGAAAATACCTAGGTCAGAACTACACTTTGAAAGCCAGAGACATTGAAAGCCTCACTCCCCGGGGTTCCCAGCATCAAGAGATCAAAAAAATATGCTCCGCTTCCATACATAAGACTGTCTTTCAAATTATCTCAGTGACTGAAAGGGTCCTGGCTATGAAATAAAAGTGATTTTTAACACTGTGAACAGGGAAAGAATATAAATATCATCAGAGAAATGCATACTAGAGGCTCACCGAGATTCAGAACAAAAAATAATTTCCAGCTTGGGAGAACAGTGACAGCTTCATGGAAGAAGTAGCCTTTGAAATAAGCTTGTAGGAGGCTTGTGACTTTGACACACAGAGCTGAGTGTAAAAGGGGTTATATCAAATGCAGGGTGAATTAGAAACAGACGTACGTAGGCCCAGGGTAAGCAAGGTTATCTTCCTTATATCCATAAATATTGGGTAGTAGACCATGACAAAGTCACTGGAAGAGACTTTTTTTGTTTGTTTTCAAAACTTGACTTTGGAATCTCATAAATGTGTATTTTTAAATTATATATTTTGAGCTATAATTGAGGTATGAGTAATAAATCACACGTATTTAAAGTGTGCAATTTAATATGCTTGACATAGGTTTACAATTGTGAAATGAACACCACATATAAGAGAGGGAATGCATCCATCACTCTTACAGCTTTCCTCATGCACCTTGACACTTGGGGTCCCGCAACCCCAACCAACTACTGATCTGTTTTCTGACACTGTCAATTAGTTTGCATTTGTCAGAGATTTGTATGAATGTAATTATACAGTATAATGTTTAACGTCTGGTTTTTTCACTTCAGCATAACTATTTTGAGATTCTTCTATGTTGTTGTATACACCAAGAGTTCAATCCTTTATTGCTTTATTATCCCATTATATGAAGACACCATAGTTTATCCATTTGTCTGTTGATGTACACTTGGGTTGTTTCCATTTTTGACTATTTTACATAAAGATGCTATGGACATTCATGTATACATTTTTCTATCAATGTGTGCTTTATTTTTCTTTGGGTAAATATTTAAGAGTAGAATGGTGTATCATCTGGTAGGTAAGAGTGTGATTAAGTTTCAAAAACTGCCAATTTTTTTTTCTCCCCACAGTGGTTGTATCATTTCACATTCCTATCAACAGTGTATGAGAATTTTAGTTGTTTCAAATTCTCAACTATATATCTGGTAAATATTTTAAAAATTTATTCATTTTAAAAAGTGTGTAGTGATATTGCATTGTGCTTTTAATTTGAATTTCTCTATAACTAATGATGTAGAGCATCTTTCATTTGATTAATTTTAATAGATATACATTCTTTGGGGAAATGATTATTCAAATATTTTGCTCAATTTTAGTAGGTTATTGGATTATTGATGAGTTTTTAAATATTCATTACTCATAGACTGAAACCTACAAAACTTTTATCAGATTTATTTTTAAGTATTTCTTATTGCCTTTGTAAATGATATTGTTACTGCAAGTACTTTCCACATTTTTAAAAAGTAGAGACAAGAAAGGCATAAAAAGACACAAATAGAACTCCTAGAGATAAACACTACAAGGTTTGTTATGAAAAATATATTGGAAGGCGTTAATGAGTTAAATTAAACATTGCAAAGAAATGAACACCACATGCTAACAAAAAGATAGCAACATGGGCAAATATATAAGATTCAAAATGTATTAGTATTTAAATCTATTTAAATTATAATTGATTATTTCAAGAAAAAAATAGGTTTATAGGAATATTGTGTATTCCTATAAACCTGCTTGAGCTTTTTTCTGGAACTCAGATTACTTGGAAGCAGTTTGATCCTTTGCATCTTGTTTCTAAAATTTGTTAGGCATCACCAAACATAATTATTCTTCTGGTAAGACCCTTCTGAATATTCTACCAATGCCCAGTGAGTGAATAATGAGACCTTCCAGTTTGAATGGTAGGAATAGTCACTACTGGCCCTGGGTTATCTCTGGACAATGTTCCCTCTAGTTATTTCGGATAATTCCTTCCCCGGCCTCTTACAATGTCCTTGCCCCCATGAACTTGTCAGTACTGCAGTGAATACTTGATACTTGTCTGCAAATCTATAGGTTCTCCATTTGGTGTCTCTTTTGTCTCTCCAGGCTTCTGTTCTCCAAACTGTAGCCACCTTGGTCTCTCAGTTCAGCTCTAGCTAAATTCCGAGTCCTTCAAGCTTCCTCTGGGTTCCCCTTCCCTATGCAGCAGCCAGGAAACCCTCAAGGCACTAAACTGAGGCAATCACGTAGCTCGTTTCATCTGTTTTACACCCTGCTTTATTTCACTACCCCTAACCTTTATTGTCTGCTGTCCAATTTCTTGAAAATCATTCTTTCTCATATTTGTCTATTTGGTTTTGGTTGTTGCAGGAGGGAGAGTAGATCCAGCCCCTGTTACTCCATCTTGGTCAGAGGTGCAAGTCTTGAACACTTGAATAAAAGATCTTACACTTTGCTGAATTCTGATGGATCACCAGCTTGGGATGTGAAAGACAATTCCAGACTTCTTTTGGGCAAAACTCAGCATATCAGAGGAGCACAGGAAAGCAGAGAAAAATTTCTGGTCCAGGATGTGTGGTTATACACCCGCTTAACTTCTTCCCCTGGCACCTTGTACCCGTTTTCCCAAAAGGAGAGAAGCTAGGGGATAAGAATACAATGTTTATCCATGGAAGGAGGGACATCGGCAGAGGGCAGGGAGGGCTGTGTAGGAGAAATGCATATCATCATCTTCACTATTGCATTATTACTAGTCTTCATTATATTCCCCAAGCTGATGTGGAAATGGACATCAGTGGTTCTGAAAGGGAAGCCCAGATGGCTGCCATTATTGATTTCAGAGACTATTGCCAGTTAGGTATTGTTAACAGATTATTTTCTTATAACTTGGAGCTAGACACTTGAAAGTGGCAGACATACTGGAGTAACTTGAAAGACAGGTTGCTTCAGCCTAGAAAAATGGAACACCAAGTATGTAATGTAGGCACTTTATGCTGTAAATTAGCTTCATTCAAGAATTACACAGGAAAAAAATAATTGTATAATGTAATCCTGATTGGGTAAGGCATATTTTCTACATGAAAAAGATGGATACTCAGTTCCTGAGAATGTCTAAATATTGTGTTTTGTTCCCCCCTTCGGTTGCTTTTGCCCAGAGCTTCTTCCTGTATTCTGTCTATTAGTCCACTGTGAAGCACCTGAAAAAGCTTTCCCTATTCAACACTGTAGGCATTTGACATTTCCACTTCCTCTGCCCCAAAATATAGACCTTGAAATCCATCCTTTCTGTCAACATAGGACAGAAACAAATTAAACATTTTGACTGGTTTTATATCTGACTAAAACATACTGTTTTATATCTGACTAAAACCAGTCAAAATGGGACTTTGAGTGCATCTCTCTGAAATTCATTTTACTCATTAGTCAGATGGGATAATAACCACCCCTGTGAGTGTAAAACTAGGTAAATTTCACTTGTTATAGACAAGTTCAATAAGTCTAACCGAGATTCTCAACATTACTTTTATTTATTATATTAATAGTGTATTTTAGATAGTAGGAACTACTCCTTTGCATGCTAAACATGTTTAACGTCTTCCTTTCTGATGAGTTCTAAAATAGTCAAAAAAGCCAACTAAATTGCCACTTTCCACGTTGAAGTAATTATTGACAGGATGGAATGTCTGTGAGCCAATGCATTAACTTTCTGGCCAACCTCGACTTTCTACATACCTTAAGGGGCACACCATGCGCGTTAGACCGTGGCCATTTGACTACTGCTACATTTCCTCTTTTTTCTCCTCTGCCTTTTCCTCCTTCTCTGCCTTTCCTTGATGCACAGTGAATTTTAATTTATACTGAACTCAAAAAGGAAAAATAAAGTAGTAATGTCACAATATCAAATTCTTTCCAACTGATATTTTAAATAAACCAAACCAAAAAAAAAAAATCTAGATTTTTCTAAATATCAATCCCGAATTAAATCCTGAAGAAGTCATTTTAAAATGTTTGTCATTTAGTAAGTGCCCACAATATTCCCAGATTTGTTAGCTAGTTTTTTCTTCCTCTTCTGAAAAATGAATACACAGGGCAAAACCAAATTTAATTACCCCGTATTTTATCAAAGATACTCTATATTTTTCAAAACTTGATGAAATATGGTAGTAACTCAGACATATTCCTTCTTCTAACCAATAACCTCAGACTGCTTCTCCTGAAATAACAACTAGGAGAATTTCCTGTGAAACATTTCACAGATTTTCTATACCTTTATAAGCTGCATACGTCAGGTTTTTATTTGTGGTCTTTGCTTCTTTGGTTGTTTTGTTGGTTTGTTTGTTACACAGTTGGGAAAAAGTACAGTATGGATTGGTTTACACCATGCTTTTTTTCACTTCATAATATGTCTTGGAGATGAAATGTGTATTTATTATGGCATTTTAATTAATTTCACTTCATTTCCTTCCCAGGAATATGCTGTGTTTCCCCAAAAATAAGACCTAGCCAGACAATCAGCTCTAATGTATCTTTTGGAGCAAAAATTAATATAAGACTCAGTATTATATTATACTATATTATATTATACTATATTATATTAGACTGTGTCTTATAGTAAAATAAGACCAGGTCTTATATTAATTTTTGCTCCAAAGACACATTAGAGATGATTGTCTGGCTAGGTCTTATTTTCGGGGAAACACAGTATATTCTGCTATGTCCTTTGTTCCTTTATCAACATTCAGAGAAACTATATTCTTACCGTCTCGCACTAACTACTTACTATGGATGTCAGGAGGGGTCTACTGTGCCAAAGAAGAAAAGAAAATTGGAAGAATGTTTTGTTAGAGTTTTCCAGAGAAACAGTGCTAATAGTGTATCTATGTCTACCTATCTATGAATCTATCTAACTATCTATCATCTATCTATCTATAGATATATGGGAAAATTTAGTATGGGAATTGTCCCACAAGATTATGGAGTCTGAGAAGTCCCACATTCTGCCATCTTCAAACTGGAGAACTAGAAAAGCCCATGGTGTACTTTAGTCTGACTCCAAGGGCCTGGAGAACTAGGGCCCCAGTGTTCTAGGTCCCCAATGTGAAAAACCTTAGATGCCTGATGTCCAAGGGCTTTCAACTGATGGATGATGCCCGCCCACATTAGTGAGGGCAAATTGTCTTTGCTCAATCTACTAATTCAAATGCTAATCTCTTCAGGAAATACCCTCACAGACACACATAGAAATAATGTTTTATCAGCAATCTGGAAGTCTCTTAGCCCATTCAAGTTGACACATAAAATGAATCATCACAGATGTAATAATAAAACTCCATTTTTATGATCCTTTAACTGAATCATTCTGTATAAGATAATTTTAAATTTTAGTTTTTTTATTCTTTTGCTCAAAAGCCCGTACTTGTTCACAAATACTTATTTAATCCTACACAATTATCTTAACATTTAAGACTGTGAAATATCGGCAAATCTCTACGTACGCTACCGTATCCCATGCTCTGCTCCAAAGTGAACTTACTCCTTAAAGAGAATCACACATTCCTACCTCCCTGCCATTGCTTAGGAGTTTAACTCTGCCTGGAATGTCTTCTCTCCTTGTCCTGCAGTCAAAAAGCCACAAGGCCTTTATTCTTTCCTATTTTTGTTTTGTTTTGTTTTGTTTTTTGGTGGGGGGCATTGTGGTTCTTAAAACAGCATGACATCATTTTTATCGGAAATCCCACAATATATCTTTTGTGTCTCTTTTAAGACATGTGTGCTGTGCCTCGTATTAGACTTACATGCATGCTAACTATGCCTTCCATGCTGATTATTAATTACTTTAGAGGAATGCCAGTGTGTTTTTCTTCTGTGTATGCCATGCAGTGTTCAGCACAACATCTCAGGTAAGGTAAGTGCTCAATAAATATGTGCTGATTTGAACTGATGACATTTTGACCCCTGTGTGTGAATAAGTTTCTGATTTATAAGGGAAATATTTCAACTAGCCTTGCTAGAATTTATCCATCACATTATTGGAAGGCAGCCACACAGGACTAATTAGCTACCTCCTTTTCCCCTACGGAGTAAGAAAGTTTAAGTTTCATTTAATAACAAAGATCAGAAAACCAAGGAAACTATAAGCAGCAATCGTTCCCATTACCACGAATGAAAATATTCAGCTTTGAAAAAAGGGACGGACCAGAATGTGACCGCAAAAATGTGGTGACAAATAGCAATTATTTTTCCCTAAGTCTGGCCAAAGTCAGAAAAAAAGAAAAGATTATACAATCGTTGTGTTGTCAAAAATGAAGAGAATAATTAATCAAGTAATTCACAATAAGTAAAAACAACTTTTATCTTGAAACAGTTTTGTGTTTTCAAATTTCCCACCTAGCAAGAGAAAATGGGGTTTTCTTGCGGCGATTTCTGAACTTTTCAGAGGACATGATTTTCTTACATCCAAACTAAAGAAGACATGGAGTCCTTACTTAATATGTTTGATCTGATTTCTGTCAAATTCATTTAACCAAATTTTGTCATTCATATTGGAGTCACAGAACTTAGCTTCCCCTTCACAATGAGTGATCAGAGAGAATGGCATTAATACTGAGAAAGCCAGTGACAGTGGCCTTCGCAGGTATTCATTTTTCACTTCCTCAGCATCATGACCCTCTCCATATTGGTTTCCACGATATCCATTGCAAATATATTGTAGGTTACATCGGTACAGTATGTGTTAAATGAGTTTATTTTTTAACTTGCTCAGGGCGCTGTAGTCAGCATATGCAACTTTTCCATAGAGAGAAAAATATTTCAACTTTTAAATGAATACATAGAAAAACTGTATTTTGAATTATCAAAGAATTTTTGAAATCCAAAGTATTTGCAAATGCAAATTGACTATATTCTGACCTAATAGTAGCTTAAGGGGGAAAAAAAAAGAGTAAAGTTTTGTATTCCTGTAAGGTGAAACTTGGGGAATCAATAAATAACATAGGTAGACTTAGCTAGTTTGCAGTTTGATCCACCTTGATATTCAGCTGTTTTCTTTGTTTCTCCCCTCACTGACTTAAGAACTTTGTTTTGTTCCCTTTCTTAAGGCCACACAGACCTTGTTAATTCACTGAATTAGCACAGTCCTAACCTGGAAAGAGGAATTTCTTAATCCTCAGGCCCCTGGACATTAGGCCCCATGATTTCAACTCCTTAGCACTTTTTGCTGATGATGCATAGAGCACTCCGGCCACGGACAATAAAATTTAAGATAACATATTGAAGCAGACCTGAGGCCTCAGAAGACCCCCCATGTTGCGTCCTGCATGACAAAAGTTGTGGGGATCGAGAAGGGCGGCGCAGAGTTAAGAAATACAGTAGCCAAGAATAGAGTACAAGCAGTCGAAGGGACTCCAGCCTCAAGGACTGAGAACCCCGAATCGGGCCAACACATAGCTTTTACTAGTTAAGTGAGGAAGTAAAGTTTGTTAATCTCAAGATCTGTGAATCTCACACATTATACTAGGAAACTGATTCAAACCAATCACCCTTGCCTGCAGGCAGCGGAACCATAAGTCTCAGGATGTATGTACCTCCCCAAGGAACAAAACCTTTATGCATATGATTAGATGGAGACCACATCATTGAGTCACTGCCCTGCAGGTTGTGGGAAGGAATGCAGCCACAGAGGCAGAGGCTCTCCTTAGCCGGGGGAAGGTGGGGGGCTGTGCCCACCTCTATTGACCCCATGAGTTCTCCAGATGGTCCCCACGTGACTGTGTCTGGCTTAGGTCATTCCCCCCATGGGGAATCTTACCCATCATTGACTAACCAGCCATCCTTTGGGGGCAAACAGGGAGACATAAGGTGTAAGCACAAAGGTGAAGCGAAGTCCCTGAAAGGATCCGTCTCACAGACTCTCCTTTCTTTAGGGGCAGGTATGAGGAGACAGAGGAGTAGGCTGCTGCGTGGCAACACCCCCAGGGGGCCATTTCTCAACTATCAGCCCTAAGACCCATATGGTAATCCCCACCCCCACTTTCCTTTGTTCTTTCTCATCTACCCCCCTATGAAACCTCTTAATCATTCACGACTCGGGAAATATAGTTTTTTCTAGATACGAGTCTGCCATCTTCCCTAGCTGCTGGCATCTAGAATACAAGACTCTTTTCTCCTCACCAACCCTTGTCACTCGAGTTTTTGGGCTCTTAAAGAGACAAGCGGCATCAACCCTGAGTAACATTCCTACTTTATCAATAGATAAATTGGTTTGGGAAGAAGACATACTAAGGTATAAAAGTAGAAAGAAGGCAATGCGAAGTTCAGAAGATAAGTGTATTTTAGGAAATTCTATTCATTTGCTGAATTCAGATTTGATCTTTGTTTGGCTTTTTGTTTGTGTTATAGCAAGCAAATTAAAGAAAGAAATAAAGTTATTTACAAAACTGGTTAGGCCCACAAGATTTTTTAAATAATAAGTAGCATAATTCTGAAAATTTTTCTCAGTTATCATTTTATAAGCACATTTCATATGGTTGTTTCATTTAACAACCCCTCCAAGAGTTTCAGTAAAATAATAAAGTAGTTAACAACTATTGAGCATTTATCACAAGCCACATCTGGTGGTAAATGCTGAACATTTACTGTCTCATTTAATATGAGGGATCATTATTAAAATCCACTTTACAAGCAAAGAATCTGAGACTGAGAGAGATCAAGCAAATATACCAACATCGCACAGTTACCAAGAGAGGCAGCCAGAATTCAAAGCTAAGACTGGCACACTGGAAGACGCATTAAATCATATGTCTTCTCTACGTGTCCAATAGGGAACAAGATAAGTCGGTCTAATAGTAATGATAATGATAATAACAATATCAATAATTATAAGAAGGAAAAGAAGAAGTAGGAGATGGAGTAAAAGAACAAACTTTTATTGAGCACTTATTATATGCGGAAAAATTTTCTTGTCATTTTACAATAACTCATGTAGACATTATAACAATCTCTAAGTACCATTATCATCCTTATTATAAAAAGGATTACAACATGACACAGAGAATTTGTCTCTTTCTTGCTCAGTGTCACACAGCTGGTAAATCAGAGCTATGGTTCAAATCCCAGACTGCAGAGTCCTCAGATAATACATTGTATACCCAAGCTTTGGACACTGAGGCAGAAAGGAAGTTCAGGACATATTCTTTGGCAAGAATTTAGAAATTACTCGTAATATTGAAATTTGGTTAAAATGAGGAGATCCAGAATAAGTGAAAACAGGTAAGAGACTTTTGTAGTTATACAGGTATATGTTTATGAGTAATTATTTTCATAATAGTAGAAATTGAAAGAAAAATAACTTGTTTAAATTACAAATTAAAGAACAATTGTAATTTGCAAACTGGATTTGAGAAGAGAGTGAAAATGACCACAAGTTTATGCGTCATAGTGTTGGCAGTGATATCTGGTAAGAGGAAAGATTTTGAGAAAGTTAATTAATTGGTACTTAATATCTATGTTAATTAGCTGTTATTTTGTTGTTCTATCATCACTTGAGTTGGTAGGAAGCTTGTGATATTTTATTTATATAAAGAACAGAGGAAGCTATTAGAGCAGAAAGAGTGTTAGAAACTGATTCTGACTCCGTATTCTGTTTGTCACTAAACATGACATGGAAAAACCACTTACCATCCATGAATACTGTCTTTTCAGCTATGTGATATATGATCTGTCCTTAGAGAAGGGCTATAATGAGCAAAACAATTCACATGGGATATTGCTTTCTAACATATACAGAAATGAAAGAATATTATTATTTCTATGTCTCGGCCCCTATTCATAGAATGTACACACCCTTGTTATACTACTTCTAAATGATATTCTTGATGGTGGCATGGGTTCATGTCTCAGCTCCACCACTTACGTTTTGTGATCTTGAACAAGTTACTCAAACCTTCTATGTCTCCTGTGTAAAATGGAATACACAGCAGTCCCTATCTCATAAGATTGTATTGAGCATTCACAATGCAGTCAATGCATGTAAGGTGCTTATCAGAGTGCCTGAAACACATAGTAAGTAAATAATAATAATAATAATTATCAATATTAACATTAATAATAACTCAGTGATTTTTATTGTTCAGCCATCTAATGATACTTTTATGGTGTATCGTGGACACGTGGATTTCTCTAACTTAATACAGACAAAAATTAGTACAGCAATTTTCACAGGTATTTTAATATTTAAAGATATTCTGTATACCTGAAACTAATAAAAAATGAAAAAATAAAGATATTCATAATGATCCCCGACTGTAACGATTCATAACATAATTGATAAATTTGTGTTTCTAATTGTGAAAGTAGAAAAAGTTGATGCATTGCCTTACATGTGTATCCAAAATATGCTGTACATACTTTTGTTGAACAATAATTATTTATTGTTCAGTCATTTAAAATGTTTCTCTTACTATAAAGTAAAGGAACCGTCGTTGTGCTATGTCACAGTTTAATTTAAGGCACAGTTCCCTTTTGTATATTTTCTTTTTCTTTAAATAAATGTGTTGAATAATCCAATCGGGAAGGCATTTTCCTTGACAGATATTTATCATAAAAAAAAATGCTGAGACTATAAAATATTTTTAAATGATACCATGTGCATATTATTTCAGTGCATACATTTCTGTGTAATGGCATTTGCCATTTGGCATTCTTACAAATAACTCTTCTTTCTTTACACACTGTTCATCTTTTTGCTTGTCTTTCTCAGTTTGTGTCTAGTCATAATTAATCTCTAGGTTCCCATATTAGGCCTCTCCTGAATGTTCTCTTAGCTAAGGAAACAAGTACTCAAAAGTGCGACATCATAGGCAGGGAACAAAGGATTCACACTCAGCTTTCTGTGTTAGAGAGCACCGATGTGATTCTCACGAGCCAAGCTTCTTAGCAACGAAATGAAGGGTTTACAGCCCTCCAACTTTCTCAGCTACCAAGGCTCTTGAAGGCTTTCAAGGGGTGACCTTCTTAGTAAAGGGATGGATTCTTTTAATAATCTACTTTCAAAAGGGAGCATATCTGTTTCTGCCGTGTTGTGTGGATGCTATTAAAGGGGAGTTTCCATGGATACGGACATCAGTGGGAATGACGCAGGACTGTCCTCTTTTCAGACTTATTGTTGCTCCAACTATTCCTGAAACCTAGATCATGTTACTCCTTTTACTCATATTTCTTATGGCTAGCTTCTTATTTATGAAACACTGTCAATGGTTAGCAATTAATGCCCTTCTAAATGTGTAGGTTCAAATACCAAGGTATTTATGAGAGATGTTGTAACATGTGCGTAGAGAAGAGGTCAGTTAATTATTAATAGTTTATTGAGTGCAAGTTCTGTTATGGCTGTTTTTTATATCACTTTAGAGAATACACATTAATAAAAGACACCATCTGTTTATATTAAGTGATAACAGAATTTATCAAATTTAGAACCTTCCTTAAATAAAATGAATTTGAAGTTATATTCACAAAACACTACTAGGTTCCCCTTCCCCCCCCCTTTTTTTGTATTTTGGGTGAGTTAATTCTAAGTATATATTCTGCCCTTATAATTACACATTTCTGGAATATTATGATTAAAGTATGTCAAATTATTTTTACCAAGAACTAATTGAGTGTCAAAATTGATTGACCAAATCTGTTCATTTGCTGAACCCCTAAGTTGTGTCAGGCAATATGCTTGCCAATGTGACCTCTTCCATGAAAAGAATACTGACTTTCTTTGGAGAACTCATGAAAGAGCCTTACCACCACCTCTTCATGGAGATACAAGAACTTGCTGGTCCATGTCCCCAGCCTTAAGAATATTGTCTGAGCCATTTGTCATAAAACTGGGGCAGGATCCCCTCCCATGGGAGAAGGGGAAGGAATCCCTGAAATGAGGATAGACTTTGAAAATTAGAAATTGTAAACTTTTCCAAATTCAGCTCAGCAGCATTAATTATTTAATAACCCATCAATAGAGGAGGGAGAAAATCAATCTTGTCCTAAAGATATTACTGATCAAGTTGATTGGAAATTTAGTTGAATCCACGATTTTTAAGAACATTTAATGTAGTTGATCAGCTTTTGTTCCCCTTACATTGGCTTTTGGTCAATTAAATACAGAATAAAACATATTTTTTATGATATCAGGAGATTTTAGTTTATAAAACAGAAACCATTGACTTACGGAAAACTTTAATTTGTGAAATGAGGAAGCTTTACTTTTTTATCTGTTAGTAATCTGGTCTCTTTTTCAGTTAGATATGTGTCAAATCACTTTATTTCATTTGGTGTGTAAGAAAAATCAAGGAATTAAAATGTCACTAATTTTCCTATAATATTAATGTTTTCATATAAAAAGTGTGTCCCTAGAAATGCATATCTAACTTCTTAGAAGTGACCTAAAATTTTGTGGCATCTCATTAATTTGTGAATTGGGATCTATCAGTTTAACATCAACAACAAAAATATCAGTCATTTTCACAAAAAATTTGGGGGGTTGCTTTCTGTCTTGCTATTGAAAGGGCTAAAAATGTAAGTTCATGTTAAAGAAAACATTATTCTGACAATTCAAAATTCAATATTAATCCCAAAATTGCAACTTCAAAACAATGGGCAGGCTGAGAGAGAAAAGTTACTTTTCTTTAAGTAAAGATGAGGAGGTAAATTAAGAGATTTTCAGATGCCCTTTGAACAATACTAGTCTTCCTTTATGAAAAAATACAACTCAATATAAAGATTTAACCTTTAAATTGTTTTTCTTTGAATTATGGAAAACCACCTACAAATATTCATTATTATCAAAAGGTCCAGCTTTTTTAAACTTAATTTTTTCATCAGAAGAAACTACATATAATCAGACCCTGAAATTGGAATAAAGTTATCTTCACATTATAACCTTTATGTATTTAAATTATTGGTAAGAAATCAAACTCCAAATACTTTCAAAAGACACTTGTTTGTTTAACATGTGCTTTCTTCACCATTGCCATTATTTCTTCTTTGGAAAAAACGGTGAGAAAAGACATTAATTATGTCTTCAAGTATCTGCCTACATTTCAGCCCAAAACTTCAAAGGATAGGAAAATTGGAGAAAACTTTCACAGAAATTCATAAACCCTTCAAGTTGCCACAAATAGGTTTTAGGTAGCATGAGCAATTTATTAGATTTATTACTTGTACTTGTTCACATAAAGGAAGTTATAAAGTATTCTGCAAAAGAAGATAAAATTGAAGGTTGTTGGTACAAACTATTATTATTGTAAACTATCCAAACAAGGGATGTGACCTAGGAATAAAAAAAAAAGTTATTTTATCTATTCTGTCACCTGGATATGTCTCTCTTTTGAGTCATCTTTAAATATTTTCCATCGTTTTATTTTTCATCTTTGTTGTGAAAGCACTCTTATTGTTTAGTAAGCAGAATTAGGGTAGTTGAAGTTTATAGAGTCATTGGCTAACAAGCAATAAGGTCAATGTCTGTTTCATCCTGGAAAAATTGAGGTTACAACAGGTGAAATTATCATTCTCTTTTGTTTTTATAGCTCTAATAGAATGCCAGAGAGTCCCTGACCTCTGCTGCCAGTCATGTCTTACTCTAATAGCAACGTGTGACCTTTGACATGCAATTAAAATAGGAAATAAGGTAAAGAATGGGTCAATATGCATGTTTAGCAAATGCAAGCCTTCAAAATAAATTCTTAGGGGCTTTCAAATAAGCCCAAACCCTCATTCATTTGGCACACAGGTATTAAAATTATGGCCAGTAACGCAAAAGAACATCAAAACAAACAAACAAAATAACTACATCGTTTATTTTCTTTCTGACCCTAAGACCTGTGTATTAATGCATCCCACAATAGAACAATTCATATTCTACTTTCTGATCTCTGAAAGGGAGAGTATTGCTGAATGGAGAGGATAGATGCTTTGGGCATAGAAGTTGCTGAGTTGAATAGGCAGATCATTTTATTTAATGTGAATTTATTTTATAAGCAGAAGAGAACCAGAGTGTACTTTTTTTCTTATGGAATATAGCTGCATGAGTTTTGAAAAGAGTTAAACATGAGAGTGTCCATGCTGAGAATAGTTTTGGTGACCAGCTGGAGAGGCGTCCACCTTAGAGACAGCAGGTGTACTGTAATTCTGATACATCCCACAAAGTGATGATTTGTTGGTGTGTAAAATTTCCTCACACATGTTCAAAGATACTGTCTCATGTTTTATCCAGGAAATAATGAGCTAATGTGGGAGAAAGGACATTTGTGGCCAGAAGCAGCATGGTCTTGAGACTGATTAGGTCTAAATGCAAATCCCAATGTTATTTCTTATTAGAATTGTACCTGGGAATAAATTAAATGATCTTTTTTGATCTCTCATTTTCTGTGAATTAGGAATACTGTTATACGTCTCTTTTATACTTTATTTTGTTCTTATTATTTTTGACTACATGAGATTGTTCTTAATTATTCAGTGAATAGCATACAACATGCATAAAATAAATATTTCTTAGTTTCTCATTAATTTATTATGTTTCTCTATTGAACAAATTGATTTGATCTAATATGATATTAGTTGTTAGAGCTGCAGAAACACAGCCCCAGAGTATAGTATTTCATGTAAAGTAGTCATGCATTTTAATTTCACGTAAAATGGTCTAGATAGGCATACATATAATACACACACTTGCACACACACACACACTCATATATACACATTAGAAGGGATCTAGAAAGAAATGCATACAATGTCTATAGCAACGATCTGTGGGTAGCAGGAATATGGTATATTTTTCTTTTTTGAACTTCCTACAGTATACATTTATTGCTTTTGTAATAACATAAAAGATACATTAATGTTTGCAAATCATCTACTTAGCTAAAAAATTGTAAATTAGATTATTGAGAATCCGTCTTAGATAGCCTCTTACTTAAAAAAATATTAGGAATATTATCTTAGCACCATTTCTTGTTTCCAGCACTCATATGTTTGTTAATTTCTGAATGCATATATTCATTGATGGCAAATGTGTGTTATCTACATGCCAGCTGATACTAAACTCATCTTCTCATTTTATTATTTTTTCTGTCTATTTTTTATTGTGGTGAAATACGTATAACCTAAAATTTACTGTTTTAATCATTTTGAAGTGTACAATTCAGTGACATTAAGTACATTCACACTGTTGGGCAATGATCATCTTCTCATTTTAAAATCAAACTTTAGTGTGTTATTGTTTTAATATGATGAATGTGATACTGGACTCTGCCAGTATTTTACTTAGACTTTGCATTAGATATTGCTTTAGATTTTAATGTGTGAGAAAATGAGATTAGTTTTTAGTTTCCTTTTTTGTGCAAGATTATGAAATTTTTTATAAGTGCTCCACTTGCTTTGAATAAAGAATTTGGATGTTTTCTTTCATTATACATGCTCAGAACACTTTAGGTAACATTTTGACTATCCACATTTTTCAAATTTGTAAAATTTCCTTGTGGAATCAGCTGAACCTGATTTTGGAATGAAAACTCTTAGTAAATATTCTTTATTGTTTCCATGGAATGAAACTTTTCACTATTCTAGGGTCAGTTTTGGCAAGTTATATTTTCTAGAAAACAATTAATTGAATTTATTGCATTGAGTTTTGTAAAATATTTAAAGTTTTCATTACTTATTGGTTATGTCCTTCCTGTTATTCATTATATTGTGTATTCTCCTTTTCTTTTTTTTGGAATTATGTTATTTCTAGTTCTTTTTTATTTGAACTTGTTCTTTATATTATTAGTTCTACTATTTTCTAGCATATTAAGTTCTAATTTTACTTAAAATAATTTCTTAAGTCTCATTTGTAGCATACGGAGTTCATTATATACCTGTAAGATCTATTTTATTACTTCTGTTGTTTAGGTCTTCTGTAGTCTTGCTGTTTTGACTATTTGATCTATCTTTGGCACAGAGAGTATACTGAAGTCGCCTATTATGTTTTTATTTCCTCCTATTTGCCTCAGATCTCTGATAGATTCTGCTTTATGACAGCTTCTGCTTTGCTGTTTGGTGGATAAATACTCATAAATGTCATGTCATCATTGTAAATTGTAGCTTTTAGGATTATAAATTGCCTTATTTTGCTTGTTTAATACTTCTATGGCTGAGTTCTACCTTGTCTATTACCAATTTTGTATCCACTCCCTTTTTTCCCCCCACATACCTACTATGTCCTTGACCCTCAGACTTTCTGAATTATTTCATTTACACAGGTCTTTTGTATACAACAGATAACTTGATTTTGCCTTGTGAGCAATCTGAATCTTTTTTCTTTAAGAAGTCATTTAATCATGCTTAAAGTTTTTGACATGAAAAATTTTTGTCAGGTCTGTATTTATTTTATGTTACATTTGGTGCTTTATATGTCTTTCACTATGTAGACAGTATTTTTTACTTATTTTTCTTTTAATATTTTGATATTTATGATAGTCTATTATTTTGTTCTATTGTAAAACTTTATATTAATACCAAAATACGGTGCTCTTATATCCCTCTTTTTTAGACGGTATCTTTTGGTTCTCCAAACTGATCAACAACAAAATTAGAATATATCTTTTTCTCACTCTCCTCCTTTCTACACCTTCTCTGACTCAACTCTCCAATAAAATGGCATTATCTTTTGGGTTACTTTGTTACTATAGTATAACTTAGAAAATCCTGAATGAATGTGTTTTTGGCCTGCTGCTAACAGTATTTTTTTCTTTTTCTTTTACTTCAATAATTTTATCAGGAAATAGCTTGGTACTGATGATGCTAGATCAATTCTCCTTGGTACAGAATACATCTTTCAATATGTAGATTCAGATCCTCTTTTATTTTAAGGGCACCTCTTGACTGATTTTAAATATATCTTCTGTTCCATTGGTTTGTTTTTCTTTTAACTCCCATTATATTTTGTTGTATCGCCTGTGCCTATCTTCAATATTTATCACTTTGTCCTATGGTCCCTTTACATCTTATTTCAGTTTTATTTTCTTACCTTTTTGCATTTGATATGTTCTGTACTGTGCTTTGTCAATTATTTCTTAGCTTTTTGTAATTTAGTCATTACTTCAGAAGAAATTTTATGTTTCACATCTGTATACTTCTGTTCCTAATTCACACTCAGTAAATGGGGAAGATAGATTTCCTGGTTTTTCAACTCTTCTGATGTTTTGATGACTGCCACTTCCTTTTGTATACGGTACTAACACTTCAGTAAACTTGTTTCCATACATTTTTTTCCACTGTATTTTGATTGCTATTAAATCAATCCAGAACCTCTCCCCCACAGCATATAAAGCACGTAAGTGCAACATTTGCTTCTCCAAGAATAAAAATGAAAATGCATCTTAAAAGTTATAAGGATTATAACGGAAGTTTAAGAAATTTTTTTTATTATTTATAGGTAATGTGATTGCCTCTGTATATCATATACATAAAATTTTATTAAAACATATTAGAACACAATATTTTAAAATTAATATTAGCCTGGAAGACACAGTCAAGGAAACTAAAAGAGGTAGGGAAAAAAAAAAAAAGAGACATAAAAACTAAATTCAGAATATTCCATGGTTTTTATTTAAAGATATTGAATAAAAATAATTTTAAATAAAAATTATTATATTCTATAAGAATAGTAGAAACAGTAGAAGGGGACATATACATGTATGTATATCTCAAAAAAAAGTGTCTTCCTTTAAGAAAGGAAAACACTGTATTAAAGTTGCAATACTCAATATATACCAATAACAAAAGATGAATACAGGTATTGTGTATACTTTTTTTGGCACCCCTGGTATATATACATTTCCTTAAGATAAAGGAATACTGAATTCTTCATGCTGAAAGGATTTCCCAAGGCCCAATCATTATGAATAAGTTAAAAAACACACACACACACAAAAAAAAACACGAGACATAGTCTTTTAAAGCTTCAATATTTCAAGGGGGAAAAGGTCTTAACAAATATTTTGGGTACAGTCAGGTGAAGGATGCTGGAAGAGTTCCTTATATTAGAATACGATTCCGATTTATATTAGACAGTATCCTTGAAAATAATAGAGCAATAGCTTCACAGTTCTGAAGGATTATTTTTTTTTATTTTGTAGCTAAAATTTTATAGCAGGCTGAACTAACAATCAGGAATGAAAGCAAATAAACATATTTTCAAACATAAAAGACTCAGATATTGACCTTCTGTACCCACTTTCTGAAAATAGGAAATATAGTCACTAAGGTACTTCACAAAAAGAACAGAAATCCAAGAAGAGAAAGATATAAGTCCATAGAAATAATATGTTTAATCCAGAAGAATATTGCCAGTAAATGTCGAGTTGTCAGCTCTTCAACAAACTTAGAATTCAAATGGACTATATTAGAAAGGTAAGTCAAAGGTTCCATGAACGTTATCTTGAAAAGAGTCACAGACTTCATTCCAAACAAATTCTCTAATAAAAAATCTGTGTGATATTAGCAATAGGATGATAGCATGTTACTTTAGTCAACAAGAAAGCAGTTTGATAATTAGAAACTTAAGGGATAAAGGTATATAGATGAGTCATAGTTCCAGTATGAACCAAACTAATATGTCATGAATTTTGAGAAAATAATGTGATATAAATTATGATAATTTACTTGACTTGGTGATTCAAACATTCTCATTTGAGTAGCATGGACTTAATGAAATGCAATCACATTTTCGTTTCTATGTGACGTGGCTCAACAGACTATAACAAGGACAATTTCTGATATAACCCCAGTACAATTACCAAAAAATTCACATTTTTATAATACTATTTTCAATTTACAGGATCTATTCAGATTTTGCTAATTGTGCCATGAGAGTTCTTTACAGCAAAATAAAATCTTGGATTATGTGTTGCCTTTAGCTGTCATGCCTTTGATCATAATTTTACAAGTTATCTTTTGCTGTGTTTAGTTTTGTGATTACCTTTGTTCATTTTGTCCTTCCCCCTTTGAGTCAAATTTTGCTAGTGCATGAATATCACACATATGTAGATAGTTACATGTCCTGTTTATATTTCGTGTATTACTCCTTTAAATATGAGGTCACTAGAGAGCTTACTCAGCAGCCAACAGATTTCATTAGGTATCTCCCAATTTTTTTGGAGGATTAGGTCAGATTATTTTTTTAATTTTCTAGACTTTTTACTATTGTCCATTCCAGAATTTCCTGCTGTAATGATGCATTTGATTCATTTAAATATTTAAAAACTGTCTTCTTAAAAATCTAAAATTTTGCCTCTGATTATTCTGCAGCTTACATTTTCTGTACCATGTAGACTACAAAATAATATTATTTCTTTTCCCCAAAGTTCCCATTAATTTAAGTTAGCAACCAATTCTTCTGTCCAAAAGAATTAATTCCATGCTAGTTGTTTGCATACTAGTTGTTTAATTAGATCCCACCCTATCACGACCCCACCCCACCCCCATTTCTGGGAGATTGAATTTTAAAAAGTCAAGTTAAGAATATATATTTGTCTGAGACTTCCAGTGAATGTCCAGATGGTTAAAGCCTCAAATCACTATTATAATTTGCATCTTAGACAATGTATGCTCTGCACACACAAAGCGGTTTCCAGTTCCTCTATACAACAGATTAGACTACAGTCTAACTTTTCCATAGTGCTATCGCTTCTTTTCCATACACTGTGTTTACTTGAATTTTCATGGATTTCTGAGGATGTGTATCTTTGTTTTCACTTTCAGACTTTCTCTGCCCTCTGATATAACAGATGTTTCTTTTGAATAGGGCATAATTTTCTTTTAGTGTATTCTTATGCTACACTACCAAGTTTTAGAGAATACCAAAGGAGGTTATTCACCATTTTATCCTATAATCTCAGATCTGCACTGCTTATTACTCATTCTTTTCCTATTAGCATGCTACAGAGATTCCCAAGCTCAGTGCTATGCAATGTTACATTCTTTGAGATGTAAGTGGGTATATTGTGAACAAATGGTTCCAGGGTCAAATAATTTGGGAAACACCATTTATTATAACCCTGTCTTAGGAATTCTTAAGCTGAATAGCATATGAATGGCCCTGAAAAACACCCTAATTAAAAACAAACAAAACACTTGTTTAATTTTTTATATCTGAAATGTTAAACATGCATCATTCATGATTTAATCAAAGTTCAAATACAGTCCTGCTTGTCCCTTTAAAATGTATGCAATAAAATTAACCTCACCTGGCTCCTAAACGAAAACCTCAGGAAGAGCATGACTCTTACCTATTAATTACTATTAAATAACGATTACATAGCCCTAGAGTTACTTTTATTCAAAAACAGTCTCACGATATAATGAGAGTGTCTATTACAAGATACAAATCAAAACTGGGAGTTTGATATAACATATCTTCTTTCCAATCCCAGCCCAAACCTGCTTTACCCTGAAAAAGAGGGTAGTTACAAGTACATCCTTTCACTTATTGTTCTCCTGGCTCTCCTCTGCTCCATGTTCTGACCCTCTGGGATTTGGATGTGAATGGAAAAGCAATAAGTCGTGGGAAAAGATTTAATAATAAAAAAAAAAAAACGGCTCATATTCTTTAGGAGAAGTTTAGCTCTTGGTCTCATGGGCACAGAACTCTTGGTGGGAATCTCTCCAAAAGTTTATTGTACCCACTAAATTTTGCCTTTTACCCCAATTTCTAGATATCCCATAATTGTGTCCATCTTCTTACTACTGGGTCCTTCTGCCTAACCAGGTGGGTCTTCCAGCCAGGTCTCGAGACTACTCCACGTAGGCTCTCTATCCTACATGGTCATATCTACCTACAGTAAACAGGAAACACTCATGCATCCCTTACCCTGATAAACTCTGAGCCTACCAGTCAATCCCAATACAATCTCTTCTACCTAATGCCAAAGGCCACTTTCATTTTCTTACACAGGACTCAGGAAGCAATCTTCAGAGTGCCCAGACTTCAGAGAGCATATTTTCAACTCTGAGAGTTCCATAAAAGTCTTCTTCACTAGACTTGCAATTAAGAGAGTAGCACACCCCACTGATCCCCACTGGAGAGTGTATGACTGGCAGAGATACTGTATTGCATAAAAACAGGAAGTGATATATCATGTAATCTGTGTGAATGACTGAGGTTTGGGAATGAGGGTATCATTCACAGAAATTAGGGCACCCATGGGATTGTGCAGCCTGGAAGCTTTAATGAGTGGAGACTCGACACAGCAACAGCTATTGCCAAAGTTATGCATTCACAAGTCCTCCCTCTTTTTACTAGTTTATATTCTCTAACTGAGGCAGAGGGTCCAAAGGTCATTGAACTTGCTCCTGGACATTTCCTATGTAAATTTTGCACGTGGACATCTGTCTCCCTCTTTATTCATGACGATATATATATATATATATATATATATATATATATATATATATATATATATATATATCACCTTAGTAAATAATAAGCAATTTTAATATCCTGTTAATCAAACACTTTCCAAAATTATTTGATTACAGAAACTATTTTTCCCCACAGAACATTGAACATTGATAAATATTTCATGGGTCAATCGTGATCCATGTAACAGAATTTGGGTAACACTAATATGTAGTAATCTGAGGTCAAATGTAATAGCAAGATAACTATAGCTTTTATTTGCCCAGAACACCTTTCCACTCCCTCCTTTCAATTCCTTTGGAGAATTTCACCCTTTCCATGTCTCAGTGGCCTGTCTTCTATCAGAAAATAAGAATGGGGTAAGAAAGATCAAGCCAATGTATTTTCCCTACAGGATATTTTGGATACAGCCAAATTTTTTAAAATGAATTTAAGAGGAAAAGAATATGAATCTGGAGATAAGAGTGTGAAAAGAGTCTGTCTGCAAAATAAAATCAATGTTAGAGGAAGTCAGAGCCAAGAAAAGATATTTTTTGAGTTTCTGGATATAGCTGAGCCTCACAAGACAAATACATCACCAAATTTTCTAGTTATATGAGAAAATACTATTCTCTCCTTTTTTTTCCTTCCTAAGAAAATTTGGGCTAGTTCTCTCTCACTTGCAACTAAAAAATGTTTTTGAGTTGGACTCCCTAAATATACTAGAAGCCCCTTCTCAGTTGTTTTCCTTTGAGAAATCGGTACCTTTTATAAGTGTGTGTTGCATTTTTTTCCCCCAATAATGAAACCACAGGCATATCACAGGTCAGTATTAGCTGGTTTATTATTTTCTCTCAGTCTCTTTCCTATTTCCTATGATCCTTAATCCAAAGACAGGACCCTGCCAGATAATTCTGCTTTCCTAATCGAATGCCAAATCTGACCTTAATATATCATATTCTTTACAGAATGTAATCAGGAAATACCTAGGTAATATTAAATCATTTGTCTTAACTCAAAAACATAATTAATATTTTGTAGTTTACATCAATTTATGACTAATGTTAATAACTTTTGGACCTGGACTTTGTATTTGGAAATGAGCAAGCACATTCAGTTCTAAAGGAATTATGGATAGGTAGTGGTTACCACTGGGTCTTTCCTTCCTATGCTTTGATCGAGTTGGCATTTATCCACTAATAGTCTTAGTGGATGATTTAAATGCTCACAAAAATTAACATATATTTCTAAATATAGAAACACATGGACAGTTCACTTTAGAAATCTACTTGATATTAAAGGCTTCCCTGTGTTGGGACAAAAAATGAGCAACCAGGGTACATCATAGTATGAAAATAAACATAAAAGTGAATGAATTTAGAAACCCATATTTTATTAAATCCCACCACTACGAAAGATTATTATAATTTCCTTTCCTCAAGTGACTTTACTCTTGAGAAAGAAAATACATCATCATAGATTGGTGGTGGTGGTAGTCTGTGTGTGTGTGTGTGTGTGTGTGTGTGTGCAAGAAAATATATTACATCTTCAAAAATTTATTAAAATGCATATTTTCAAATGAAGTGTTACGTCAGAAAAGGTAAACATATATAATTATATTTCCTTTACAAAATTTAGCCTCACCTCATCAAGCAATACCTATAATCACAATAAATTGAGCCTTAGTCAATTGAGATCAAAGAGAAAACATAAAAAAGACAAAAGAGAAACAGAAAGAGCATATCATAGTGAGGCTAAGGTAAGGCCAGCTCCCCTTAGATTTCTGTAGAATGGAAACCTTGGCACGTGGAGACTTACAGAAGAGCAATAGCTCTCTCCAAAGGAACATATTCACAAATCTTTCTCATTACACTCTTATAATCTCTGAGTCAGTCTGTTCAAAATCTTCTTTTAACTAAATGGATAGAAGGCTGATCAACTACGTTTCATACTTTTGAATGTTCACACTATTTGGTGTAGGGAGACTGGGTGGTTATTAAGATCAATACATGAACATGAAGGATAAACTAAATTGGAAAATATATTTTCATTTTAATTTAAGAGCTCCTTCTGAAGACTGAAATTAGTTCATTTTGAAGGGCTTAATGTTGATCTCTGTCTTTCTTGGCAGAACAACGTATGACAGAGGCAAAAGAAAGTACACAGGGTTTTCCTAAGAGAATTTAACCACAGTTGTTAGTGATAGGGAATTCATATCTATCTCAAAGACTCATGTATCCATGGAACTTTAGAGCTAAAGAAAATATATTATCATCGTATACTACTCCTTTAGTTTACAAATGGGAAAATGAAGATCAGAAAGTTGAAGTGATTTGCTCAATGTCATACAAGGAGATATTAATAGATCTATACTGGAAATTTAGTTCTTAGGTTCTTTCTATAACATTGTGGACTGGAGTATCTCTCAATAACTTTACAGGCAACAAAAATCCTATGCTTCCATCTTCTCTGAAGTGCTAAAATCAGAATCTTAAGGCTAGAAATGAGGCACATGAGAACATTTAATCCCATCTAATCGTGTGAAAGATCCACGCTCGCTCTTCCAGCAAAATTCTCTAGTAAAATAATCAGAATAAAACTACTTCTAAAAATGCATTTGCTTTTCAAAAGTCTGATATCTTGCATAAATATTGTAAAGGCACAAGTTAGATGGAATTTTTTTGTAGCAGGCACTAATTTCATAGTAAGAAAATGCATTAAATGTCATTTGAAAAGCTGGAAGCAGCCATCAAACTGTTAAAAACCATTACAGAGAAATTTGCATCACATCCACACTTCATTTATGTTTATTCAACTAGCCACAATGATGAAATAGAGTATTAACAATTTAACTACTAAGGTGAACTATATGAAATCGCCATTCTTGTGGTTTAGAAATGATCAAATATCAACAACTGTAATCATTGGGCCCACATGCTTCGGAGTGATCATGGAATGGGAGATGGTAATCCTGACCATCTCGGTTCTTACATGCCTTGAGTATTATGCTAAGCTGAATACTTTTTACTGTAGGAATCTTAAACAATCCAGTGGCCTCATAATTACATAAATTCATGTGCCCTATACTCTTTGAGAATGAGCAAGTTAAAGGTATTATTAAAGTGAATTTTAGGTATGCTCTTATATCGCCTTTAAATTTATGACTTTAAATATAAATCTGTATAATACATGAATTCATTCATGTATAATCTATGGGTATTTTAAAGTAAAAAGGCTTATTTTGATCACTAAACCTTTATATGGTTTACAATGTTTTACAACCAACAAGCATTTATTTTAATGTGCAAGATATCAAAGACTACTCCCTCAGAAGTTATCTAGTCCACTTCATAATACGAAGGATTCTAGAAGACAAAAAAGCAGCTTACTGAATGTTACTCAGTTCCGATGATGGTATCACTACCAGAAGCCATATCTCTTGAGTTTCAGCCTGCTGCACTTTCTACCACTTGTCACCAGAGTATATCTTCACCTCCAATAAATGGATCCTTTATTCTTCTTCAATGTTTGGTTTTATCTTTGATGAAGGCTATCCTGCAGCCCGAGGAATGCCTGTCAATAGCTATGCACAAAATTTCTTCCTCTTGTTTACCTCAGGTGTGGGAGCAATACAAGCTGGGGTTAGAGCCTGTAGTGGTGACACAAAAGGTTATGAGAAATCAAATGGGATTATTTCCCCAGACATTTGCTACTCAGTTTGCAGGACTCTGATATCGTGAGGGGTTCTTTGTTCTATGGCCTGGCATCACTTGAGAGAAGAATCAGGGCACAGAACCCAACAATAGCAGCTGAAGTCAGGAGAGCTGACACAAGACTTGAATGGATTGGGTGTCAAAAATGGCATGGTGGGTGTCTTCTCAAGTATTTAGCAGAAGCAGCAATTAGCAGGCAGGGCAACATGATTTTGAAATTCGAGCAGTTTCTCCTTCCACTCAGGATCCTGACTGCTCAAAAATTAAATCACAATAAAGATAAATGCAATGTGTTAAGCTACCCCTGAGCTATTGGAATCAGATAAGAGGTGTGCAGCATTGTGGGGAGATCACATGAGATTGTGATAACTCAAATGCTCCATTTGTCAAATGGCTCCCTGTGATGGCGCAGCGAGCTGAAGCATTTTCATGAGCTTGAGATCAAGATCCCAAGCAAGCGCTACACATAAGTATTCTGCTTTGCAGAGAGAGGAACAAAGATAAATGTGCTCTGAATTGTTAGGAGGGAAAACTAAGTGTGATTAAGCTTACATATTTCCAAAGTAGTTTTATTCAGAAATAAAGCTAACATAAACATTTTATTTGCCCACAACCCTCATCCCTCCTACACTATTTTCAGACTCTGTAAAAGGAACAATAGCACTTTGCATTTATATGGCGCCATTTGTCCAAAAACTCAGTAATATTATGAATAGAAATAGTTTAATTTATCCTGGCAATGCATCTCTTATGTGAATAAAGGTTTTTTTCCTCGTTTTTATTTATTTATTTTTGTTTTGTTTTAAGGTTAGAATAAGTCAAGATCAGCTCAGCAAAGTCATATAGACAATGTGGCTATAATAATTGCAAACTGCGGCCCTATTTCACCATTATATTTCCATCAAGGACAGGGATTTGCAAATGTTTTGGCTGAAAATACCATAATAGAAGTTGAAAATACTCTGTCTTCCTGAAATACAGCCATTAACTAACATGCAGCTTTTATTACCAAGCCACTGTCTCTCTTGTAACATTCCCTTGGTTTGAAGAAATACCAATCTCTGTAAATAATTAATTATATTGAATTTTCAATTGTTTTAAGGTAAGATTTTGACCCAAATGTACCTTGATCCCTAAACTGGAAAAATGCACAGTCGGTTACTAAATCATAAACCAAATATAATAGCCACTCTGTATGGACAATGGGCTTTCAAATAACAGTCAAGTACAGTGCTGAGATTTAAAAATTAAATCTCTTTCTAAATATACTTTATATAGTAAGAAATACTGTGAACTAGATAAAACCTGAGTATATATAGCAATGTAAAATGGCTCAGGATTCTCCCCAGAATAGCTGATGAGAGGAAAATGGTTAAAGAATTTCGGAAACGTGTCAGGATCATTAGAATCATGATTAAGGACTCAGAATTAATTTGACTGGGTGACAGTCACAATTTTGGACAACTGAACTAGTCCAGTGAATATTTTTCAAACAGCGTTTTCTATTGAACTTTCAGTGGCATCAGAAGTAACTAGCTTCCCTCCTTAAAAATAGTGCTATACTGCTACCATTAGGTATCACAGTAACTTATATTCATGTGCTAACAAGTGCTTATTGACCCCCAAAACGTGGTAAAAGTGAATTAAAAGAATACATTGTGTCGGAGTGTATGTGTGTGTCTATGAATAGTGTCATGACGTTCTGCCCTTAAGTTCAAGGTCCATTTCAAATAACGTCAAGATGTGAACAGACTGAGAAAGTTCTGCTAAATCAGCATCTATACTGGAAAGAGTGATTCTTAATCTAAAGTTTTAGTTTCCTAAAACGTCATTTTGCAAGGTGTCAGACAGCACAAGCAGTTAGGCATTAGGTAAAAGCAAAGTGGTCCCCTAATGGTTCACGGAGAATGACAGGAGATACAAATCCAAAATGAAAGTTCAATATAGCATATAACATAAATTGAAGCAGCTTTTAGTTAACGGTATTCATTTATTCAAACACTCATTTATTTACTCAACAACTAAAAATCTGTATCGATTTCTCACTATATACGAGGTACTTTTTAGGTACTAGGAATTTATTAGTAAATAAACTAGTCAGAAATCCCTGCTTCCATAGAGCTTCTGTAATGCAAAAGTTGATAAATTTATACAGTAAGTTAGAAGGTAAAAAGTGCTATTGAGAAACTAAAGCAAGGGAGGAGGACCAGAAGCCAAGATAGGATGGGGGAGAGTCAAAGTTAAACAGGATGGTCAGAGAAGAACTCTCAAGAAGATATTTAAGCAAAGACTGAAAGGAGGCAAGAAAGCTCAGCATGTGCATAGATTCCTCAATCTAGGGGAATAGCATCACAGATAACAAGTATATACAACGCAAAATTGCAGAGACAGGAGTCTGCCTAATATTTAAAGATCTGTACAGCTGAAGAGAAGTAGGAAAGATGGAATTAGTGGAACAGGAAGTCAGAGACGTAGCAAAAGGTAAGAGGACAAATCACATAGGCCTTTTAGACTATTTTAAAGAGGTTAGCCTTCATTCCAAATGAAACCACAAGTTATTAGACGGTTTTTGAGCAGAAAAATAACCTCTAGCTAATATGCTTGTAGATCTAGTCAGAGTCTTTTGTTGAGAATAGACTTTAGGGAACAGAAATAGAAGAGATGGAATGCAAGAGACCAGGCAGCAGGCTATTGCAATAATTCAGGGCAAAGTGAGTATGGATAGATCCAGGGTGATTATAATAAGAGGTAGTGAGAAATGTGAAGATTCTAGATATATTTTGAAGATAGGGCCAACAGAATTTTCTGATGTAAAACATGAGATTAGAAACAAAATTTTCAAGGAATCAATAAACAAAATCACTGTGTGACTCCAGAAATATTTTGACCTGAGCCATTAGAAATATAAAATTACCACTACCTAAAATGGGATGACTGTAGCTGGACCTGATTTGTGTGGAAGTAGTTCTGGCTTGTACCAATCATTATGTTTAAACGCCTTTCAGACATTGCAGCAATTTTGTTTGGAGACCAAGGTGAGATCTAAACTAGAAATACAAAGTTCTCAGTCATCAATGTATAGATGGTACTTAATGCACAACGCCAAATAAGATCTCCAAGACAGTCTAGATAGAAAAAGAGAAGGTTGTAGGAACTGGGAAATTTGAACATTAAGAGGTCAGGAAGATGAGGATGAATCTCCATTAAAGAGATTAAGAAGTTCCAAAGTTAAAATAATAAGAAAAAAAAAAAGCAGAGGAATGAATATGATGTTAAATAAATCAAGTAAAGAGAGAATTTTAAGAAGGGAGTCATAAACTGTGTCATATGTGGGTAATAGATCAAGAAATTTGAAAACTGAAACTGGACCATTGGATTTGCAATATGAGGGCATTGCTAATCATGTCAGTAGTAGTTTCCAGTAGAGGAGGGAGGGTTGCTGAGAGAAGAGGAGAGGATAAGAAGAATAGGAGTCAGAAACTATCAATAACTGTTTTGAGAAATTTTTACAAGGAGAACAGAAAAATGGGGTGATAAATGAGGAGAGCAGGGGTAGGAAAGTTACTTTTTGTTTGCTTTTTTTTTTTTTTTAATAGCAGCATGCTATTTTGGGGAATAGCAGCCTAACGGGAAAGTAGAAAGGGGAGATTTGATGATGGGATGGGAGTCACTGAAGGGAGGAGATGGCTAGAGTGATGTTGAGTAGGCAAGAAAGGATGATTCTGACGCTAGTACACAAATGAAAGTGTCGGCCTCAGATAGGGGCATGGAGAGTCCACTTATAGGAACAAAAGGGGAGAGAGCACATGCACATAGAGGCAGATGGAGGATTCAAGGGAGGAGTTTGTAGCATTTCTCTTACCACTTTCAATTTTCTCAGTGAATTGGCAAATAATGTCATTGGCTAAAAATAAGCAAAAATTTGAGATAGAAGAAATGTTTGAAACTGTCTCATAAAACAGTGAGATAATGAATGAGCGAAGGGATTGTATGATGCTGGAAGTAGTTAGTGTTCATTTGAAATTAGAAGTTATTAATTTAAGGTGAAAACAATCAGCATGATTCTAGATCTTTCCCCAGCCATAGTCAATTTCACGAATGCAAATGTATGCAGTAGGCAGTTGAATTTTTCCAGAATGGGTGTTTTGTCAAGAGAGAGGGAGGCAAAGTAGTTGCATGTGTGTATAAGAAAATGTTTTTGGTGATGGTCAATAACTCAAGCTGTGTTAAAAAGCCTGGGAGAACAGGAACAGGAAGAGACGCAGTATGAAGTTATTAGAATCATTGGATTTTAGGCCCCAGGGAATCAAAGTGTTCAGGAAAATCCTAGAGGAGATGTCAAAGAAAGGAACATTTACAATTGAGGACATAGAAAGTTTCCGTTATTTTTATTGACAGAGTCTAGGTATTTCATGGAGGTAAACTCAGAACAAGTTTCACTGGAGGTCTGGGCATGGGAAGGATCATATTTGTGGATTATACAATCAATAATTAAGGCAGGGGTGATTTGGAAGACTGAGATGGAAGCTAAATATCTTCAGAGTGAGATGAATCACTCCGCAGTAAGGGAATGAGGCAACAAAGAGGTGTTCACGGGTGAAATAATCTGACAACATGAGAGTCACATCTGGTGTGTTTTAGAGAAGAGAGAGGGAAATTGGTCTAGAAATATCAGGGGTGACACCCTAAACCAACACTAGGTCCTGTGGTAAGAAAGAATGTGGGAGGAAAAAACCATCCACTACAGAATAAAACTACCAGCAATAAGGAGAAAGGGAAATTTTTTCAGAGATTAAGTTGATATATAGAGGGTTCTGTTGCTGATGAAGTGTGGAGTATTTTGAAAATTCCAGATTTCATATTTTTATTTTCAAACCTGTGCTTTTTTGACTTGTCCTCTTTTGCTATTTATGTTTTTTGCTTCGATATAGAGTTAATTTTGTTTAGGGGGAAAAAATGTTTCTTTAGTAGTTTTCAACAACCATTGCCAAGAAAGATGTTTCCTTACGGGCTTGAAGTTATCCAACAATTTTTCAAATTCTATTATTTTTTATTTTGATAACAAAAACAGAATCCCTAATATACTGTAAAGGTTCTGAAGGTAATTTCTAGTGAAACCTTAATTGCAAACATTACAGACTATAGAAAAGAGGACCCCAAAAATTAAGCTGGGAATGTTTGTTCAGACAAGGTAAGGCACCAAGCTCAGGATGTGGGATTCTTTATACTCTTCTCTTGATTTAGTTTTCCTTACCCTTTCAATTCTTTTCCTTGAGTTCTTCTCTATTCCTTTGTTTTCTCTCCTACTTTTCCATTTAATTTCTAATTGTCCTTTCTCTCTTCTATCTCTCAATCTTCTCGCCCCATTTTCTTTTGACCTTTTTTTCTCCTTTGCCAGAATTGTACCTTTCATATAGTAAATAGATAAGCAATGTGTTACTTTCCACTTTATTCCTTATTTTTATCCTTCCCACCAGCATCATAGGACATTTGTCATTTGATATATGATTAATTTGTACTTATGGAAAGGTATTGTTCACTATCCCTAGCATTTGTCATCAAAGGTCTCTCATTAATAATTCCAACTTCACTTGGTACCAACAGGTTGGTAAGCTGTGTGCACTGACATTTCAAACATATTTAGAATTGATAGCAATTGCAAAAATGAAAACAGCTCTTCTCTGTCCATTCTATTTTTTTTTAGACAAAAATCCAAACAGAAACATAGATGAGTCACCAAAAAATTTGTTTGTGTTTTTTCTTTTGGTGAGCAGAAATATTAAAAATAATTCAAGCAAATATATTTTAGAAAAAAGAATATTTTAAGTATTTTAGTGTTCTAATTTTTCAAACATCTTGATTTTTTTGAAAAGATGAAAAAAATCACAAACAACATTAAATATACTGTCCTATAATTACTTCAAATTATATTCAATAATAAGTCGGACATATCATGATACAGAATGAGATGGTTTGTTATGAAGGCTTGGTGGTTAATTGTTAAGCCTCATGAGACAAACTGTTTATTTATGAATCCTGAGCATGGAAGGGGTATTAACTTATCTTTCTCTTACATAAAAATATGGCAATAATACTCTCCTCAAAGACTTGTGGGGAAGACTAAATAGCACACATAAAGCACTGAAAACTGTCTGGCAAATAAATAGAATTGACTCCATACAGGTTTGTCATTATTGTGGAGTAACACTTGATAGTTTTAATATTCATAGATGACCAAGAAAAGGAGAAATTTCAGAGTCTTATCGACAATACTCTCTCTTTCTCTTTTTAAATGCGTAGGCATCAATAAAGGTAAACTGACAAATGATACAGTTAATTAAATGAAAGCTAAGTCCAATTGTATGGTTTCTCAAGTTGTGCTTGCATAACTTTAAAGATATAAAATTAGGTTACACCTAAAATAATAAAAGTAAAGGATTAATAAAGTGAATGAAAAAAAAAATAGAATGAAATGTCTCTGCCTCCAAAAAGAACATTCATTTGTATTTGTATTAATACTCAGAAATATTTTCTCTTATTCTGTCAAGATATAGAAAACGCATATTTTCTGTTTTTATTACAGCTAGATATGCTTCCATTTTTGTATTAAGAAATATTTAATATACATTATATTTTTAAATTTTTGAATCTTATAAGTAGATATTCTGAAACTTAATTTTAAACTATGGATCAATTAAAATGATAATTATTTCATAAATTTCAACTTATAACTATATATGAATAACATCTTGATCAATGCATCAGAGAATGACCTTTTAAATGACTTTGCTTATTCTTTTTTTAGTCACATTTTATATAAGACACTGTCTGCTACATCATTTTCAAGGCTATGTTTTCAAAACAAAAATATATATCAGATATATTATCTGACAAATCTAATGAAAAGTTTTACAAGTAATCGATGTATAGAGTACAGGGGAAGATCAGGACTTATGGTAGTTTGATTTCAATATTCCCTCTAAAGTTACTTGACAAAATATCAGAGTCTTATTTTACTGATAAACCCTAGTACCTAAACTGCAGCACAAGAGGCAGACATATTAAGTAAAAAAAATCTGTTTCTCAGAATATGCAGAATCTGGTTCAGCACTTTTCTTTTTCTAAGTGATACTGCCTAATACTTCATGAACTCAACTAAAAATGAGGTCTTGCACCAATTGTCATCTTCCTACTTGGCCAATTATGGATTGTTTAAGCACAAAGACTTAATTCACAAATTAATTTTAAAATTTGATAATATTTTACCTAATCCTTAAAACAAACAAACAAAAAAAAAACCCTCTAAGAATTTGGGTAAGGAATAGATAAGAAAATTGTGATTAATGGGGATTAGGTAACTTGCCCAAACCATTAAGTGTTGGTGCTAGAGTTTGAACCCCAGAATCTGAGTAATTAACCATTCTGCTCTACTATTCTAGCTTGGCTATGAACTACTTGACTTAACAAAATCAGCAGAGGTGGGAAAACAAGATCACTAAGGTCTCATACATTTTGTTTTTGAGGATTACTTGTTTAGAGTAGGAAGAAATTGACCTTGTCTTCTCAAAGCAGCAATTAATTCTGTCATTATTTTTTTTTTTAATTATTTCCAAAAGTAATCCTGAATGGCTGTGCCCTAATGACTGCTTTTAATTTTAACTCATTCCACCTTAGAGCCAGAATAATCACTCAACTACACACAACTCTGAAAGCATTGCCTGTTAAGTAGATTTTCATGAAAGTTTATTTAAAAAATATAAAGATTACAAAATGTCACCAAATGGACAATCACTGCTATTTCCGATCGCATCCTCCAATCTCTCTCTCCCTCTTCCACTCCTGTCATCCTCCCGCTCCATGCACTTCCCTCTCTCTAGAAGCCCCGTGTCAGGTTCCTTTCTCTTAGTCCCCAATACCCTTAAGATCTTCTACTTACTCTAAAGAACATTCCCCATTCTTGAGATGAAATGTTTTCTTGCCCATTCTCTCCAAATTCAATTATTCCCATTAAATCTTCAGATGTTTAAAATTCTTTACTCAAAAATTTATCCTTTCCAGAACAGTGGTGAAGTGTTGAGCAGAAAAGAGAGTTGAAGGTTGGAAATAAGCACACACACACACACACACAGATTTGTCCTGCAGCAGTACTTTATTCTTTTTCTTTTACTCTTCCGAGGAGAAAGAAAATCCTCTGGTTAAATATTTGTACACTCTCACATTTATAAATTGGTTAAATCAGGTCGAGGAAAAGAGCAAAGAGGGAAAAAAATTGTGTATTTTTGCCAAAATAGTAATTTCTTGTACAGTTTCAAAATTTCTGCCTTTTGTGGCCTTAGGTTTAACTAAGTGTTAAAAAAAGTGACCTGGCAATTATTAAAGAAGGAAACTGATGAATTCATAATACATAATGTAGAGTAAGTCATGGAGGTGGCAAGACAAAACTAAGTGACGGACTGATGGAGAACTAACTTGCTTATAATAATCGTAATATCATAATAGAAACAATAAAAAAAAACCTTCTGATTTTGAGGAGAGGTTTATTCTTTCAAATTGCTATCTATATTGTCTTCAATTGTAACTACTTTCATAATTTGGGTTACAGACTGAGACTTTCCATATTGGAATGTCTCATGTTCCTCATTACCTTTCCTCATTTGAGAGAATATAAAAAATTCCATGTTCCCTGTAGTAGTTAATTTGACTGTCCATGACACAAAGTAAAGCTAAATTTTCTAAGCAAGCACATAAGTAAAAATAAAGAAGGTCATGAACGTGATGCAATGATTTGGGATATTTCTCTTAACAGTTGCTATTTATTATTGAAAGTATATTACACTCGTAATCACACTTCAATTCCTTTATTTTCTTCCCATTCTCTCTCCTCAGTTTCAGTTTATCCCTAACATAAAACATAGATATTTGTATCAGCTTTGGAAGATTCAGTTAATTAAATATTTCATGTAAAATAAGTTTTAAATCCGTATTAATAAAAATGAGTTCTCCTTGGGTAAAGATCAGAAAAGAAATCAGTAGAATAGTAAGGTGCCATAAAAAACATAAGACAGTTGTATATAATTTAGTGAAGAAAAACTAACAGCAACTTTATTTTCTTTTTAATTATTTTTTAAATTCTTGTTCTAGTTTGGAATCTGTCCATGAAATAAGAAAAAAATGGACATTCTGCCTTTCATATCACTGTAGAATACAGAAATAATAACAGGACAGCAGAATGTATGCTATAAATCAAGAAGAATGAGAACAGTCTATATGTATGTATATGAAGAAATTTCTAATCTATACTATTAACTGGGAAGAAAGATGCAGCAGAGTATGTTATTGATTGCATAATAGATAGATAGATAGATAGATAGATAGATAGATAGATAGATAGATAGATAGATAGATAGATGCCTGAATATTTTTACATTATTTCTAAAAGAGTTGGTAAGGTTTTCCCTCTAGAGATGGGTACTAGATAGTGGCCAGATATGGACAGCAGGAAGATATAGTCTTTGTTGTATAAACCTTCATACTTTTTGATTTTTTATCAAGTATACACATTTCTTATTGAAAAAAAAATAAAAAGTAGAAATTTATAGGGAAGATATCAGTCACTATGCAAAAATGGGCTGGCATGCATTATTATTAAGACTCGGTGCTCATTTTATTGCTTAATTGTAGATATGGGACAGATCTAAGAGTTTTGCAAACTCTGAAAGCATCTTTTATTTGTTGTAAACACATAAATACATACTTTTTAAAAAAGAAAAAAACCCAACATTCCTATGTAATACGTAACCTGAATGAGAAGTTGCTTTGATGATGTATTAAGCTATACATCATCAGGGCCAGCTGTCACTCTGATGATGTATTGGTATAATAAATCTCAAGGTGTGACACATTGAAAATGTATTACTCAAAAGAGAATGGTCTCCAAGTTAAAAACCAATCCAACATAAAATTCAAAGAGAAAACTATAGAGGAACAATTTATCTGTTGCCAAGAAGTGATATGCAAGCAAAGATGTCTTCTCAGGGAATTTCTGTTTTGAGCATTAGAACTTTAGCAGGCTCAGGGGAAATCAACACAATGTGCTCCATCTTCCAGCATCCAGAATTGATCCCGGAGATAACTGGGTAAGGGCATACCCAAAATCCTCTGAGGAGAAAGAAGTTGCAATGAGCATCCAAGTTTTAAAGGTGGCAAGGGAGGCGAAAAATACCTAGGCATAGGAGGCATTTCAGAAGATTATCTGTATATAATTTAAGTGAGAATTTGTTCTGAAGGCTGAAGAGTTGAAAAATTGGAATGGAAATGCAGAACTCAAATCAAGAACATGGCAGAGAACGAGGGAGCATGAAGCGCATGTCACAGGTCCAGAACCAGTTTAGGAAATTTTCCCTGGATTATTAACTGAAATAGAAAAGGGAATTGCGTGGCTTAATTCTGAATTTTGCCATTTATTAATCATATGAACTGGGAAATTTTGAAATAAGCTTTTGGCATTCAAATTACAAAGAGAAATTTGAAATAGAAATGAAAAATGCTCACTTTCATCCGTTGTAAGGCATTAAAGAAAGTTTTTGCACAAATGTGTCTCTGGTGTTTAGTTTCTTTGCTTGGGAGTCTAAGCGAACACAGAATTTGACTCTCAGATGTGATCCCACTTGTGAGCAATGGGACTGCCTCCCAATTAATTTATTACGTCGCTAAGCATGTATTATAGACAGCTCGCTGTGTATCAGGTACTAGGATCAGCCCTGAGGACCTCAAAGTGAACAAAACAGACATAGTAACTCTGTCTTTGCTCATCTTCGTCCCTTTTCTGTATCCCTTATCCAACAACATCCTCTTAATCTTTCAATGTTCCCTCATGTTTCAGGTGCCTCATGTAATCAATCGTCCATGGCCATATCATCCCAAGGTATGAGCTCCCTCTTCTGAATTTCACTGAATTTCAGCACTGGATGAGACTTTCTAATCTAGTCCCACTTTTTCAATTGAGAAATGAGAAAATTGTGGCCTACACAGATCAAGTAACTTACATGCTCAGGGAATATATATATATATATATATATATATATATATATATATATATATATTACTTGAACTGAGTCTTCTAACCCTTTTCAAGAATTTTTCCATTTTATCACATCTACCTATTTACATGTCCAGGCCACTCTTTGGGCATATCACCTACACTGCCTTGTTTGTTTTTTACTGTTTGTGTGTATAATTTATACTTTTCCCAACTAAAGAGAACTTTTTTGAGTCCAATGAATAAGTTTAATTTATCTATGTATTTTCCCCCATCCCAACCCCAGATATAACAGTCTTCCTGACATAGGAAAGAGACTACAAATGTTACTCTCTTTAACCTTCCTAAATGACTACTTTTTCATAAAGGACCCATGCCAAGTGGTGCTCTCCATGTAGTCCCAATCATGTCACTTTTTTTGAATAAATTGTGAATCTCTTCTAACATCACATTATAAAAAGCAATTTCATTTCATATGTAGAATTGTGACAAAAAGCACTTGAAGTAAAGGAAGTGAGCTCCAGGGAAAGAAATAGTGTATAGATCAGCTCTTAAACTACCCAGTTCTATTCAAATTGATTTCTTTTGATCTAGGGGGAAAAAAAGAGTTTGGATATGATTTAACAAACACATTCAATAAAATGGTCCCTGACAATCCTAACGCTGAATCTAACTGGAATATTTGGTATAGGAAAGTAAGACCGTTGTCCAGACAGCTCAGTGGTTAAAAATCTTTTTTTTTTTTTTTTTTTTTTTAAGGATTACCATGAGGAACTCCTATAATCAGCTCTGGCTAATGAAATTAAGGACATTGCCACAAATTCCTGCAGGATTATTTTAAAGATATAAACTTAATACAAATATTAATTACTTTTACATATAAGACACACTCCCCACTCCTCCTTTTTGAGGTTTCATTTGAAAATCCAATTATGCAGAAACGCAGTTTTAATTATAATATTGATTTTACTTCTTTGCTAGGAGTGGGACTAATTCAATTAGTTCTAATTATGTGCATAGAGTGGTCAGACTAATCTTTCAGGGTGTTGGCCCACTAATTTCATACCACTTTTCTTCACATGCAAGTCAGAGAGAAAAATAATGCCCTGAGAGGCCTGAAATTATACAGACCTTTAACAAATGAAAACAAGGAAGAAGATATAATAGTCTCTTAAAGAATTTGATAATTTGACAGTGGTATTTCAGATGCAAAATCGTGCAAATCAGATTTTATTTAGCCTTCGCAATTATCAACTCCAGTAGGATTTAGAGAACTTTTATAAGAAGCAAAAGGAAGCCTAATGAAACAGAAGTAATAATAGTTGTTCAGTGATAACAACTGTTTTTCTATTTAAAAAAATCAATGATCAAATGATAATTGTAATAACTTACACAAAAACGAGCAGGAAGTGTTGTAAAAATTAGAGGTTGTATGATGTCAAAGTGAATTGTGCTATACTATTAAACAGGCAGAGAAGACTTTATTCAAGGCCGTTGTAATAGGGGAGAGAGACCAGAAGTCTAATTTCAACTCTACTGAAACAAAGGCAGAATGGAAAGAATTTAGGTCATTGTCCTTGCTACCCAAAGAAAAAATAAACTTTCTGATATCTTCATGACAGAAGATAATTTTACAACTTGAAACAAGGTGTCCCCTGAACTTACACTCCTACTCTCCCACAGAGATTGGAAAATAGGGGCCTCATCTTCCTTGATAATTACTTTTCAAAGGATATCTCCCAGGTCACTGAGAAAAACAGTCCTGGGTATGAAACTGGCAAGAGGCTTTCTAAAAGATTTACATCTCAACGGGCCAGATAAAAAATGTGCAATTACAATTTTCTTAAATACTTAAAGAAAAGGGAGTCAGGGGCCGAAAATCAGATGAAGTCTGTCTAAAGTTTAGTCAAGTGAAAGGGAACATTAAGATCTCCTTAGAACTCTTGAAGGAGGTGAGGTATTTTGTTTTACTCTAATAAAAAAAGAGAAAAAGAAAACCTGAAAATGCAAACAGTGATATACTCATTTACGTGCAACTCAATCTTTGTTCACATTTACATGTAATATATATCTTTAGAAAAATGTACCCACCTCTGGTAGAGTTGTTCTGTTTGGAAGGCAGGATACCTGAGCATAAGCTGCATCTCTGCCATGAGTCCTCAAAAAATTAAAGTCACTTTCTCTGATGTTATTATCTGTTCTACAAAATGACAGACTTAGAAAGACCACCTTAATGATAGTCTCAGGTTTCTTCCTGGTTTTATATTCCACAACTCTATGTGTGTGATCCCACAGAAATATTTGTATTACGGTCATTTCATGTAACTGCAATTTTCAATCTAAAATAGTTGTGTCTTAGGAGAAACTTTTGGCGATTAGTTCCTTCTCAACAAAATCAAACGGCAAGTAAAATAACAACTAGGGGAAGTCCTCTTCCTATAGCACCTGCCCCTTATTACCCAACAAATACACAAACAAACAAAACCAAACCCCAGGTTCTTTCCCCTCATCCCTCCTATGCCTTCTGCAAACCTGTTGTTGACTAAAATTCATTACAATATAATGCCTGCCTGATCTCCTCCTTGAGGTATTAAAATCACAGCGTACCTGATCAATCAAAAACCTTTTCATATTCTATCAATGGGTATATAAGATTATGACCTTGAAGCCACAGTGTTCCACTTTCTGTGTATACTGAGAAAAGCACACAATTTGGGAATTTAATCGATTTGGAACAACCTCTACATATCACCCAAATATTTAGCAAAGCTTTGGCTCCCAGTCACCATGGTTCCTTACATATGATATCAGTATGATCATTATATAACCTTATATATGACTCTACTGATGGGCCCAAATTATTAAGGCGTTCAAATATGTGAAAGTATTTAGGGAAGGTTAGCATTAGCTTCCTATGTAGTCATTTAAAATTAATCTCTACGTTGGTGACTCAGAAACCGGCCATTGTATAAGTGTTAACCCTTCCAGAAAAGAGGGCAGCTTAATCCAGATATGCAACATTTCTTTAGAAAGTCTGTGAATTCCAGTTTTATAATAAGGCCTTATGTACTTTTAAAATTTTATCACATGGGTAGCTTCGTATGCTAAGAAAATTAATGTTTATAATTAAAGATGCAAACACAAACAGCTAAAAAATAGCCTCAGTGTCAGAAGAGCCAAACTATTGTAAAAAAAATAAATAAATAAATAATAATAATAATTATATTAGTAATGATTATGGGCACTGTTTTAACCAGTTAGTTTACCTGTATTAACTCATTTAGTTCTCATTTTTACCATTTTACCTGAAAAAAAAAAACAAGACAAAGGAAGATTAAATAACTTGCCCAAAGTCACACAACTTGTAAATGCCACAGTGGGTATTCAAAGTTTGGAGGTCCTAGACATTGCAAGCCTTTTTCACGTTGCCCCACTGGCTTTCAGTAAAGTCTTACTAATTTTAAATTCCAACATGCATATAGTAAATATCTAGTTTTACTCTCAACAACAGTGGGGTTATTAAATAATAGATTTTGTCAATTTAATTAACAAAAAGCAGTATTTGTTACTTGAATATGCATTTAATTAATACTGAGCTTGAACACTATAAAGCAAGTCTCCATTTAATTGCTTTTATTTACAAGTTGTCTGTGTCCTAGACCCTTTTTACCTACTGAAGTAATGCATATGTTATTGTATGTAGCATATGAATGTATTTATGCATATATGTAAAATATGTATGTAAATTTTTATTTTGTTTTAGTGTTTGTGTGTTTTTTTTTTCTTTAGAATGTGTATCTCCGTATTGTTGAAAGCATTAAAATTGCCTGTTATGGTTATTCACTTCTTTAAAAGGCTTCATTATTCTAAAATCAGATAATTTTTTTGTATTTTCTCAGATATTTGTTTATGCTTTATTATTTTTACATTTAAAGCTTCAATACATGTGGAATCCACTAAGGGTCAAGTAATGTAAATCTCTCTTTTTCTTAATTAACCAGTTGTCCCATAGCTATTTATGGAAGTTTTTATGTTTTTCACTGACTTGAAATAATGTTTTTATATACATTAGGGTCTTTGTAATTTTCTTTTATTTTCTTGGCCCATTTATCTATTCTTATACCATTTCCTTCTACACAGCTAAATCATTGAAAATTAACATCTTTAGATATAATTTAAGAATATCTATTAGTATATTTTTTCAAAACACATTTAGCTACTATTGATTATGTGCACTTCAGGCTAAACATTAGAATTATGTTCAGGTTCAAAAAAGAAAGGAAGAAAAAGAAAACTCCCATTGATTAGAATTGAATTCAACTTATAAATTAATATATGGAGAATTGATATGATGACACAATTTAATTTTAAAACCAAAACATGGCATTTAATCAAGTCTTCATATCGGTGCTTCATATTTCTTATAAATTTATTCATAGGAATTAAATAACATGACAGGCTATGATGAACATACATAATAGTTATTTATATTTAATTTTTACTTCACTACCAGTAATCTTAATAAATTCTATATATTTTTTTTAAATACTTTAATTATTCTATTGGATTGTTCTTAGTATAAAGTCATTTTCTCATTTAATATTCATTTTGGTCCTTGCTTTTCAGTAAGTATACCTTGTTTTTCTTTATTATACTGGATCTTGCTTTCAGTTCAATGTTCAATTATTGTCTTATTCCTGATTTTATGAAAATTTGTCTAGAGTAGCACCTTTACACATTATGTTAGAGTTTAGTTTGAAACTTATATTACAAGTTTACTATCAAATTTTTCTTATTTATTATTTTAAAGTTTCAGTTCGCTAGCCTAAAGAGAGAATCTGAGATCTTCCTGAGATCTTATCTTGCTCTGAGGAGGAGACTTTTTTCAGGACAGTCCCCAGCAGCTTCAATTTCTTGCTTTACCAGGGTTAGGGACTCTGAAACACCGATCCCTGAGACATTGCTCTGAGAAAATGTCTGGGCCTCATCCTTCCCTATTGCCAACGTAGCAACTACATAAGCCTCTCTGCATTTTGTAGTATTGAGTTACCTGTAAAGGCACACAAAGAGTGGCTGTAAGACAAGTTTCAGACATGAGTTGGAGAACAGAGTAAGGGATGGGGCAAACAGCCCTTTTGGCTTTAGAATGTGTTTCCTTTGGGGAAGGGAAGTAGCTTCTGAGGTAAGAATACAAAGTTATGGCGGCTGAATGGCAAATTCCTTCCCTTCTTTTCTTGGATGATCATACTTTTTGCTTCAGTAGCTCATTCTCATCTTGAAGGTGGAAATTACTACTCAGGTATGGAAAATTGTTAACCCCTGAAACATTCTCTCTTCATTGTGTTCCCCTGAATAATTCAGCAATTCAATGAGAAATATGGGGTTGCAAAGTGATTACTGTTATAATAGCTTTCTCTGTTGAAAACAAAATATTCGACATTCTATATATAACTTTGGTCCAGTTACAATGCTGTATTTAAGATTTGAGAGTTCTCTCTTAAAGATGGATTAATATCTTCTCTATTTTCTTCCCATTTTTCTCTTGTCCTCTAGTGTATAATGCCATATTTTTTGATTTCACACAAAATATGTATAAATTCAATTCTTCCTTAGCAGAGCTTACTCAAGATCATTATCAATGCTATTGTGGTTTAAGTCTTGTGAGATTGGATGTTCTTACTGTCATTTTTCAATGTACTGCTGACTGTGCTGTCTAAGGAATGGTAACTCACAAATTACTTCTGTGTCTGAAGATAGAAAAAAATCTGAAGTCAATTTCTTGAATTAATTAAGAGATAACATTGATATAGGAAAGGGCTAGTGCCACAAATAATTATCACTTGAAATTACACAGTCAAAAAGGCCAATTAAGGAACTAAATACAGCTAATGAGAAAATTTAATTGATCATTTTTCAAGCTGCTGGCCTGGTCCTGCATTTTTTTCTATAGTTCAGCAATAACAATAACAACAGAAAAACGAAAGGAAAAAAAATCAACAGAGGTTCAGATAATTTTATATGTGCAAGCTCTTTCTGGATCTCAGTTGAAGTTTATTTTGTTTTTAGCTATATGAATCCACTTCTTTTCCACAACATCAATATATATATTTAACTTGTTATTATTATTTCCTAATTAAGCATAGTTTCCTTGACTTTTTAAAAATTCGAATATTCAAAGTAGAAGAGAAATTTCTATACTTTAAAGCAGCTGGTTAAAACGATGAATTCAAATTCACAATGAAAGTCATGTCCTTCACATTATCCTTTGGTAGCATTGCAGACTTTCACTGACCTTCCTGAAGAAAATATCTAAGAATTCTGGTTAAAATATAAAAAATGATCTTTTGAAAATTAATTGCTAAACAGGCAATACAGTAAGGAATCTTGATAGTCAAAACCAAATGAGACCAGGGACCAAGAGACATAAGAGAATTACTCAAGCTGGCTTTTATCTTGAGGGATTTTCTAATTATCTATAACTTTGAGTTCATTTTCAAAGCTTCATGGAGCATGAATAGGAGAAAACCTAGAATTTATCCAATACAGGGTGAATAATAGAAGACACAGGTAGAAAATCTCACTGAGGAAGCTGGCAATAATCCTGTTCTTTCCACACCTGGAGATAGCAATAGAAGCAAAACAAGGAAGAGGAGGAGAAGAAAGAGGAAAAAGAGAAGGAGGAAAGAAAAATTGCACATCTCAAAACATCTGGTTTTAGAATTCATACTTAAAGTCTAGGCTTTACAACAGTTTGCTGTCTGAATTTACATTTGCTGCTTGAAGTAAAATAACTTAAAATGAAAGCTTCTCTGAAAGAAATACTAGACTAAGATAGTGATCTTAGTCATCTTGCAGAAGAAAACACAAATCCTCCTTACAGGACTCCACAGCACTCACCTCAGATCTCAAAAAGCATCCTTTCACAGGATCAACAGTATAAATGCAGAAGAAAATGAGTCACCATGAATGACAAAGCAGAAACAACTGAAAACCAGATCAGATCAACAAAGATTTCAGGTATTGGAATTAGACGACTCAGAATTTTTAAAACGAATCAATATGCATTATTTAAATAAACAAAATTGGAAACTAAAAGTAGGATAATGGAGAAAGAGACCATAAAAAAGTTCAGCCAGATTTTAAAAATGTCTATATTTGAGGATATAAAAAAAATATATTTAAAGAAAATTATGAACACAGTGTGATATTGAACAACATAAAGAATCTGCAAGAGAAGTAATAACCTGGGGAAGAAACAATAACCTCTGCTTTAAGAAATAAAACCTCTGCTTTTCTTTCTCTCTGTCTGGGTAATCAAAATGACACAGAAACATCTAAATTTAAAAAGCCCGTATTCCTGATGACTGTGTGTGGCGCAACCTCTCCCACACCTCTCTTCCTACCTTGGACTATGATGTGACTGAAAAATAAACTTTGATTACATTAAGCCACCGGAATTTGTGATTATTTTTTGAGCATCTGACCTACCTTTATTTATATATCTTCGCAAATCATTATCCAGTGGGATTGTCATTTAGTGTGATAGCGTCTTACCATAGTTTGCCTTTCTTTTAGTTTCAGAATAGTATTCCACCATAGAGAGCTGTATTAGAACTTGTAAACAGAAGTCAAACTCACATAACAGAAATTAAATGTCATTTTATAAAATGAGGCCAAAATTTACATGGAAAAGGAAATCACAGAAATGTAGGATCATAGAAAAGTTTACCAAAGACTATATGTATTTTTAACTTGTTAAAACGGTCCTTTTTAGGCTATTTCTCTTCTTATGAAATGGTAATAAGAATCTGTTTTATGTCTACATTTGCTTTATGCTGCATCTTGTCACTTCTTTCTCTGTCTTTTCCAATTCATTCAGCTTTCTACAAGCTGAAAGTATATCGGATTTGCCATTTCTAGGGACTAATTGGTACTTCCACTAATTGCAGAAGGTACACTTTTGGGATAATGGCAGTCGTCTTGTTTTGGGTCATAAGTCTACTGGTACTCCAGGCTCTATAACAAATCTTCTCATTACTACATAATATCCTTTAAGTGGGTTTTTAAATTTTATTTTCAGGTATTAATTGTTGCCCCCCTCGAATCTAAGAATTGGAAATATCAAAAATGACAGCAGTTATCTTGTTGATTGTTCATACTTCCTCTCATTTTCACTACCTGAATATTCTTATTATCTGATTATTTTACCAGTTGTTAATTTGGCATAATACAAAACTCTTGTCCCTTAACTGTTTTTTGCAAGTTGACCCTAGTACAGGTAATGTGTACTGGAGAACTGCTATTCTTAAAGTTTAATGAGAAAATGAAATTCCCAGGACGTGAAAGTCAATTATCCATTTTCAGTGAGGGTAGGATAATTTTAAAATTGAAACCACTGCCATACTCACAAGCTTTGGCATTTCACCTTTTGGTAATGTTTAAAGTATATCTTGTTTTCTAAAATATTTTAAGATAATTCTGTCCTGTATTATAAACTTTTTGATGTTTTAAGTCCAAGACAACCAAGAGTCATTTTCTTTTTCTGTACATTTATTTAGTATCATTCCCCCCCCCACACACACACACACACAGGGGACATTTTTGACATGAATGTAAATATCTGGTGATGTTCCATTCAGAAAAAATGCTGAAATAAAACAAAATTTTGCAGTGACACCAAAAAAGTATGTTTGATTGTTTCTAAATATACAGATTTTAAGACAAAATTTTCCTTAAATTTATCTTAGTGTATAATGTCACTTTATACTGTTAGTGTCCATTATAAAGGCTTTCAGAAAAAAAGGTCTCAAAGACAAATTATTTTATTCTGAAAGTAAGAATTGTCTCAAAATAGAAAACTCACAGAATTAGAAAACTGAGGGTTTATAGTTTAGCTCTGATCCTTAAACTGGGTACTGTTAGGCAAGCTATTTGACGTTCCTATTTTTATTCTCTCACCTGCAAAATGGTTCTTTTAACGACTCTGTATAATATCACATTAACAAATATCTTAAAACTGGCTATTGCAGTTCCTAAGGTTTTCACAAATAATCACTATTACTGTCAGCAGTTACATTATATCTTGAAAACAATCTTTCTGAAACAAAGGGATTGAAAAAAGATACTTCATGTAAATGGAAATGGAAAGAAAAGCTGGTGTAGCTATATTTACATCAGACAAAACAGACTTTAAAACAAAGGCTATAACAAGAGGCAAAGAAGGACCCAGTAATCCCACTTCTGGGTATTTATCCAAAGAAACCCAAAACACCACTTCAAAGGGACATGTGCATCCATATTTTCATTGCAGCATTGTTTACGATGGCCAAGATACGGAGGCAGCCTGGTGTCCATGAATGGATGAATGGATGAAGAAGAGGTGGTATATATATATATATATCTTGTTGATTGTTCATACTTCCTTTCATTTTCACTACCTGAATATTCACTACCTGTATATATATATACAATGGAATATCACTCAGCCATAAAATAATGAAATCCTACCAAATGTAACAACATGGATGGACCTAGAGGGTATTATGCTGAGTGGAGTAAGTCAGACAGAGAAAGACAAATGCCATATGGTTCCACTTAAATGTGGAATCTAAAGAACAAAATAAATGAACAAACAAAACAAACTCACAGATAAAGAGAACATTCTGAGGTTGCCAAATGAAAGGGGAGTTGGGAGGATGAGTGGAAAAGGGGAAGGGATTAAGAAGTACAAATTAGTAATTACAAAATAGTCATGGGGATGTAAAGCATACCATAAGGAATATAGTCAATAATACTGTAATAAGTACGTATGGTGTCAGATGGGTACTAGACTTAACAGGATGATCACCTTGTAAGTTATATAAATGTCTTGTTATGTTTTACACCTGAAACTAAGATAATATTGTATGTCAACTGTAATTGAAAAATAAAAAAATTATTAAAATTTTTTATTGAGGTATAATTGATATATAACATTATATTAGTTTCCGGTGTACAACATGATTCAATATTTGTATATAATGTGAAATGATTACCACAATAAATCTAGTTAACATCTGTCACCATAAATAGTTATAATATTTTTTCTTGTGATAAGAACCTTTCAGATCTACTCTTAGCAACTTTCAGATGTACAATAAAGTGTTATTAACTAGCGTCACCATACTGTACAGTACAAGCCATGACTTATTTATCTTATAACTGGAAGTTTGTACCTTTGATCGCCTTCACCCTGTCACTACTTCCTCAAAGCCCCACCTCTAGTAACCACCAATCTGTTCTCCTTTTTTGATCTTGTTTTTTCATTGCCCACCCCACCCAAACTGTCTTATAAGGGAAAGTGTACTGGTGTGTTCTGAAACCTATGGTATGACTCTACATGAAAAATGTAAACTTTTGAGCTTGAAAAACCATTATCTTTGGAAATATTTTAAACTAGTGAATTTCCAATTTTTAAAAAGTCCTTTTGATTCTTTGTAGCTTATTTTAATATTTTATTCTTTTAGCCTTTCAATATAATTTTCAAATTGCTTTATTGTATAATAATGTTAACCAAGTTTTCATTAACTTAGTTTTTAAATCAACTTATATATTACTTTATCAGTATAATCTTTTAGATAATTGGTTCTACTTTTTTTATATTTCAATCATTTTTACTAAATTTTCTTGGCTTTTAGTTTTGTTTAATCTTCAGTCTAATTTATTTTGTTTCACTATAATTATAATTTAACCTAATTTGTATGTTTTATTATTTTATTCTACTATTCATTTTATTTCAACCTTTAAAAGTGTGTTTATTTTGCGGATGTTTTGCCTTACATTTCTAAATGTATTTTTTCTTTATCTATACACAGTATAACACCTAGGTTGAAACTGCTTTTATTTTCTTAAGTGTGTGAGTTTGAGTGTATGTATTTGTGTGTGTGTGTTTGACGAGTAAAAAAATAAAAAAGATTTATTTTTATTTGCTTGTCTTTTATTTATTTGATTTTTTAGCAAAGGTCATTGAGCATTTTTGGAAACCTATTATTATTATTATTTTAGATCCAGCAAGTTTCATTATTTTTGGAAATTCACCAGAGGAAGCGATTTTATGACAAAGGCAAGTCTCTACTGCCTCTTCCTGCAAATGGACTGGGAGGGCACTTTATGGACACTAATGCTACAAACAGTTATTGAAGGCTCCATTTAGTCATGTAAAAGGAAGGCAACTTAGGGACTGGCCCTTAAGATGGTTTTCTAAGAGAAGATACTTTCACTGAAGTATTAACTCTGACCCAAAAATACTGCAACCAGGGATTTTTAAGGTAGAAAACTAAATGTTGTGGGGACTGGACTGAAACTGCTGTGATTGGCTTGTTTGGGCCAATGAGAATATCCTCATCTGTACTTATAAGTTCTGGGAGAGAACTCATTTCATTTTTAGTGGATTTTAGAGTCAGAATTCCTGAATTCATCTAGGAGTTTTACTGTTTCCGGTCTTAGGTCAAGTCAATAATATATTTCAAGTTTATTTTTGTCAGTTGTATAAAAAAGGGGTACAGTTTTATTCTTTTGCATGTGGACACCCAGTTTTTCAACACCATTTAGTGATTATTCTTTCCTGATTGAATATTCTTGGATCCCTTGTCAAATATCAATTGAGCATTCATGACTGGTTTTATTTTTGGGCACTCAGTTCTGTTCCATTGGTCTTTGTGTCTGTTTTTATGTCAGTACTGTCCTGTTTGGACTCCTATAGCTGTATAATCTACTTCAAAAATTAGGAAATATCATGTCTCCAGCTTTGTTCTTTCTCAAGATTGCTTTGGCTATTAAGCATCTTTTGTGGTTCCATAAAAATTTTAATATTTTATCCTATTTCTGTGAAAAGTGGCATTGGAATTTTGATAGAGAATGTATTAATCTGTAGATGGCTTTGGGTATTATGGACATTTTAACAATATTAACTCTTCCAATATATGAACATGGCATTATCTTTTCATTTATTTGTGTCTTCTTCAATTTCTTTCACCATTGCCTAAGGTTGTTTGTGGATCTTTCACTTCCTTGGTTAAATTTACTCTTAAGTATTTTATTATTTTATAACAGTATTGTCTTCTTTATGTCTTTTTCAAATAGTTAATTATTAATGTATAGAAATGCAACTGATTTTTTTGTATGTTGATTTTCTACCCTGAAATGTTACTGAATTTGTTCATTTGATCTAATAGTTGTTTTGGTGGAATCTTTAGGATTTTCCATATACAATGTCATGTCACCAGCAACAGAGACAATTTCACTTCTCTCTTTCTGATTTGAATGACTTGTATTTCTTTTTCTTGCCCAATTTCTCTGGCTTAGGAATTCCAGTATTATGTTGAAATAAGAGAAGTAAGGGTTGTTGAAACACTTGTCTTGTTCCTAATCTTACAGGGAAAACTTTCAGTTCTTTACCATTTAGTGTAATGTTCAATATGGGCTTGTTATATTTGGCCTTTATTATGTTGAGGTATGTCCCCTTGACATACCTTGAGGTATGTCATATCTCAAGGTCTTAGTGATGATGCCAAATGTGCAAGCCAAAAATGCAAGCAACAAAAGCAAAAATCAACAAGTGGGATTACATCAAACTAAAAAACTTCCACATAGCAAGAGAAACAATTTACAAAATAAAAAGGCAACATATAGAATGTGAGAAAATATTTGCAAACCACGCATCCAATAAAGGGTTAATATCCAAAATACATGAAGAACTCATAAAACTCACTAGCAAAAAAACAAACCTGGAGTGAACAATCTGATTAAAGAAAACAAAAAAAATGTGTTGAGGACTTAAATAGACATTTCTCCAAAGAAGAAATACAATTTGCCAACAAGTACATGAAAAGGCAATCAACATCACTAATCATCAGGGAAATGCAAATCAAAACCACCATGGAAGATCACCATGGTGGGAACCTGTAGAAATGTGGTATATGCATACAATGAAATATTCATCTTTAAATAAAAGAAATCCTGCTATTTGCAGCAACATGGATGAACCTGAAAACATTACATTAAGTGAAATACTAAGCCAAACACAGAAGGACAAATACAACATGATACCTTTTATGAGAAGGATTAAAAATAGTCAAACTCATAAAAGCAGAGTAGTATGTTGGTTGCCTGGGGCTTAGGGTTAGGGGAAATGGGGACATATTGGCCAAAGTAGAAACTTTCAGTTATAAGATGAAAAAGTATCAGAGATCTAATGTACAGCAAAGTGACTACAGTTAGCAATACTGTACTGCATCGTTAAATTTTGTTTTAAGAGTAGAGCTTTAATGATCTCACCATAACAAAAACAACAGCAAATGGTAATTACGTGAAATGAAAGATTTTTAAACTAACCTTATTGTAGTAAGCATCTCATAATATATAGATGTATTAAATCATCCCGTTGTACACGTTAAGCTTAGATAATATTATATCTATTATATCTCAATTTAAGCTGGAATAAGAGTTCCTGAGTTCAAATTCTGACTGCCTCTGCTTTTACACAGGCCTAATTCTGAGTAAATGTTATAGTTGCAGCTAGAACCTTCTTCAATACCATGAAGAACTACTCTGGTCTTCCGCAACAGAGCAGGCAGAGAGTGGACACTTAGTGAGTGTTTTAGTGTTAGTTGGGACAGGTAGTAGGAGCAGAGGATAGCTGAGCCTTTGGTGAGAATGCCCAGACTTTACATTTCAGAATGTAAGCAGTAGTAAATAGGACCACCCACTTAGGACAGAGAAAAAACTTCATTATCTATAGGACATTCTAAGGAGGAGAATTCCAGCAGAGAAAAGACTTGTCCTGATTTAAGATCTTGAAGTGGCATAGTCCATCTCCCTTATTGTATCTTATTTTACCATACTGTAGTTAATCATTTTCTAATATAAAACATAATGTACTTATTTATTGAATTAACTGTTTATGCATCTTCTCTCCAAAATAGAATGAAAGCTCCAGGAATGTATTAGGTTGGTGCAAAAGGAATTGCAGTTTAAAAGGTTAAAAATAATCACCAAAACCACAATTCCTTTTGCACCAACCTAACATAAATTTTGGTCGTCAAGTTTACTTCCTCAGTCCACACCATAATGCTTGGCACAGTATAGGCCAAATTCAATAAAAACTCAGACAAATGTGTATTAAAATGTAAATGATAAATTTAAATAACAAAGATTTTTAATACAAATCTGATGAAACTAGATATAATGGTTAAATATGTTTTAATGAAAAATGAATCGCTAGGTTTAGGCAAAACAATACATGATAGTCTTTGGGGATTTAAAAGATACAGGCTCAGGCTCAACACCCACTAGGGCTCGGTACTTTCTGTGCTTCTGAGTTCTCTGCCCTGGTGTTCCCTCTCTTCCTCTCCCTCCGTTCATCTCTCTCTCTCTCTCCCTCTCCATCTCGCTCTCCTCTCTCCTCTCTCCTCTCTCCTCTCTCCTCTCCTCTCTCCTCTCTCCTTTCTCTCTCTCTCTCTCCAAGGCTGGCTCTTTGCCATTCTCAGAGGGGCTTTTTCTGACAGAGCAACAAATTGCTATCCCCTTTCTATACTACAATCAGTATCTGAAAGCACATCGTTCATTGATTTGTTTATTTGTTTAATATTTGTCTCCCCATCTAGATACAATCTCTTATATAGCAGAAACTACCCCTTCTGTTTTTTAAACTGAATCCTCAGAATCTAAAATAACTTTTTCAAGAAACATGTAAAGTCTGAATCTTATTTAATATAGGTAATTCTCATGCAAGAATTGACTTGCCTTACAAAAATAAATCTAATCTTATTTAATATTATCTTTGGAAATATAAAATATGGAAATGTAATATCCCCTAAAATATTTTTCCCGATCCTTTATTTAGCTTGTGTTTGTTTTGTTTTAAGTACTATAAAACTAACACCTCCCATTGGGGAAGTATCTACCACATGCCAAACCTATATTAAGTGCTATAAAATCATTATCTGTAAAATTCAACGCAAGCCTATAACAAAACTACTGTTATCCACATTCTAGAATTCAGGAAACTGAGGCTTAAATCCTATTCGACATATGTTAATAAAAACATACTTTCAATCTCAGTGTTTTTCCTGTGCTTAAAGATTTATAGCTACTAGGGATGGTCCCTAAAATTTAAAACAAATAAACAAAAAAACTAAACGTTTCAGTAACTGTATCAGGCCAAATAATGCAAAACGTATGACTTAAAAGCTCAGTTCAACTCAGGTGAATTCTTAAAGAAAAGAAAATTCAAAGTGTAAAGGAGGTTTACAAGATTCCTCCATGTAATTAAGAAGTAAATATACTTATGTGGATTGTATTGAATTACCAGCAAAATTTTGTTTATATTAGTCCTCAACTCTGAGTTAAAAATGAAAGTGGAAGTTAGCTAAGGCATTACAGAGTGAAAGATTTCTTCTAACCATCATTGGGACATTCATGCAATAAACATTTCCTGACCACTGGAAAATGCAAGCAAATAAGAAAGAGAGTACTGTGATATATAAAATGTATATAACATAATTCAATAGGATTATTGATTATAATTATAAAATGAAGGAATTGAGATACCAGCAAAAGAGAAGAGAAATAAAGTAAATGGAAACATAGGAAGCACTATGTAATTCAACCATGAGAATGTTTAGGAGACAGTCTCTGCTCATCTGTGCCTGGAGATTGCACCTGTAATAATTTTGGAATTGGTCACCTCAGGTAAAAAGCTTCTGCTGTCTTTAATATTTGATAGACAGAGCCAATGTTATAAAACCCTGTGTTTGGGGGATAGGGTTCCTAGTATTTATGGAGGATGTTATCTTAACAATGCCAAAATATGTATGTTCTTAGATTGCTGAGTGTTGAATTTATGGTTTTGTTTCTCTATGGAAAGTATTCCCCATTAATCTCTGTGTCCTATGCCTTAAACTATATTCTGAGGAGTGTGAGTTAAAATTAATGAGTACTCTATCTTGGTGGTCCCTTCAGGGTGATTTAGGAGCAGAGTTAAAAAATGGCCAACTTCTTTATTTACATGAACTAAGCAAATTATATAATTTCTCTGAGACTCAATTTCCTTTAAAGTGACTCTTCTAACTGATCTCAGAAGGTGATAAGGGGGGACGGGGAATCACATACAAAATATATGTCAGGCACAGAGTAGCTGCAATATTTACATTTATCTTCATTGCTATATATTTAATAAGCATCAGGAAAAGATACTTAGTACACATGATACTCTACTTCTCAAAATCCTCATCAGTGGTTGTCCACTAAGAAGAGCATAACACATCAGCCTAGCTTTCAAACCTGTCTACAATTTGATCAAAAGCTACTTTCTCATCTTTAACTTCCCCCGTAAAACACTCTCATGCATAGTTTGGAATTCTCCCCCAAGATGCCTCTGTTCATACAAACACACACACACACACACACACACACACACACACACACTCACACACACTCACACACAGTCTGACAATAACTTTTGCAAACTTGTTGCAACAATGTTGTTAATGTTTTTTTTATGTCAGAGGGATTATTCGTTATGAATTTGTAACAACTGGACAGTTAACCCAGTTTACTATTTGTGCTGAAAAGGCTGCGTGAAAAAGTTAGACGAAAACAACCTGAACTTTTCGCCAACAGTTCATGGCTCTTGCATCACGACAATGCACCAGCTCACCTGGCACACTGTCTGTGAAGGAATTTTTAGCCAGTAAACAAATAACTGTACTGGAATACCCTCCCTACTCACCTGATCTGGCCCCCAATGACTTTTTTCTTTACCTGAAGATAAAGGAAATATTGAAAGGAAGACATTTCAGGTCTTTTCTTTTCTTTTCTCTGTTTAGGCAAACTTGGATCTGTTTTTCAGTCGGTTGAAGATTCCTAACTCATATTTCTCCTTATGGATACAAACACTGAAAATTTGATGCATTTATTTCCTTCTCCTAGGAACATTATATCTATTTTGGAATATGAGCTATATACAAAATAAAAGTGTATACAATTATAGGCCATAAGAATGCCATACAATTTATAGGCCAACATAAGGAATTGTAGGATTTGAGTTGGGCTAAAAAGAATAGTAAGAGTTTAGTTAAAATCACTAAGTATTAAAAATATGAGCCAATGGAGCTATAAATCTACCTTCAAATATTTCAGTTTTTGGAACTTTGATTTAAATAACCTGACGTGATTTTTTTCTGTATTGTAGCATTTAACCACATCAAAAATTATATTCAATCTGGCTCTGTGAAAAATATTTATTTTCTATTGACTTTTAAATGTGCTGTTACTTTTATATTTGATATTTGATTCCAGGAGGAATTATCATATCATTTGGAGAAATATTCATATTTACTATAGTGTTTTCAATGGAATGATACCTTAAAAATAATCCATAAAGGTAGCCAATCAAGAAGACATAAGGTCTGCAGCTGTGTTTTTTTTAACTCCTATTAACACTCTAGCATTACCCAACTCCTTCATTTATTTTTCTATTTTTGAAGGAGCTCTTAATTACTTCCATCCTTATTTCAGCTGTAAATGCTTTACTTCCATTCTTTCATTAGAATAAATCCTCCAACCTATTCAAGGACCTGACACTTCACCACTGATTTACAAGCGATTCCATTTTATTCATCAGATGTTTGCCTTGGCTTTGGAGTATCTGTACTGCATTGCTGGTAACTGTTGATGAAAGGCCCTCTTTCTTCATCCCCATTTCTTGGAAAATGTACAGGTACTTTTTCAGCATTTCAGGAAGGCTGAAACTGTGAAGAACTAGGAAAAATAGAAAATCTTGTAATTGTCTTGAAAAGAGTCATTATTTTACACTGTTGGCTAAGTGGCTATAGCTGCAGTGGGGATAATGTGACCTATAAAAGATTCATCTGAAATTTTCCATTAGAAATTTTTTCTTCATTGATTTCAAGCTACTTCTGAATTCACTGTCATAGGACCAAACCGTAACACCACTGCACAATATTCTAAAAGCAAAATTAAACAACACACAAGAAACCACATTAAAGAACTATGGTGGTTGATTTTAGTTTTCTTCTTCTTGTTCAGAAAACTGTTTCAAACATATTTAAGATACATATTATATCTTAAATATATTGTATTATTTATAATACAATTATAATAACTAATCTACACATGAGCCATATATTCATGAAATACATATGCACATTATCTCAGTCTTCTTTTATGAATTGACTATTTGGAACTTTCCAATTAGTAGTTATTATTGACAATGGACTGAAATCCTTGGGATCTTTGACTGCAAATGGTCTAGGTTATAGAATATAAAGCTTTGAGAGAGCATTGGTAAAAGTAATTTTTAAAACAATATCTTATTAACTAATAATTCTTGTCTAATATCTACATATGAACTTCCAAATGTTTTATTTAAATGTTTTGCATTAAGTATGGACTATTATCTTCTTATTTGACATTGTATATTTTCCTTAAATAGTTTGTGTTTGTAGTCTAGATACCATGTTGCATAGAATGCACATTCCTTTTTACGGGTTTCATTTTTTATTTCACATACTGCTTTAAATAACACTTCAATCTCAGTTTTGCTTTCATATAAATGTCTAATCTTTTATAATATTTTTTCTATTTCCTCTTTTATTTTAATTTACTTATTTTTTTCAATACTGTATTGGTTTTCTATTGCTGCTATAGCTAATTACCACAAACTGGTTTAAAACAATAAGATTTTTATTTTCTTATAGTTCTGGGAGTCAGAAATCTAAAAGGGAATGGTCAAAAGCTGCCTTTCTCTTGGAGGCTGAAATGGAGAATCTGTTTCCTTGACTTCTCCAGTTTCTAGAATCCACATGCATTGCTCATGGGGCTTATGACCTCTTCCTTAATCTTAAAAGCCATCTGTATAACATAATAAAATCTCCCTGTCTTTCTGAAGTCTAGTTCTCTCACATCTTATTCGCTATCTTGGACCCTTATGCTTTTCTCTCAGAAGAACTCTTGTGATTTCCTTGGGCCCACCTAGATAATTCAGGATAATCTCCCTATCTCAAGCTCCTTAACTTAATCACGTTTGCAAAATCTTTTTACCATATGAAGGTAACATATTCACAGGTTTCAGGGATTAAGATATGGAAATCTTTGGGAGACCACTACTCTCTTACCACAATTACATGTCTCTATGTTCTTTGTATTCATAATCTTTTTCTTCTATGATTTTTTGCAAACCTGAGGAAATCTCATTTTTTTTAAATCTTCTATAAATAAAGTTTTCCAATAGTTCTATTATAACCTATTGAGTTGCAGAACATGAAAATTGAGTTCCATTTATGCAATTTATCTCAACTTTAAAGTTGCTGAATATTAGCAGTTGGAGTATTTTGCTCCTTTCTCAGTAAATAATCTCCTATTGCTGGAATTTGTTTGATTTCCTATTATTTCGCTACTTAATATGTACCAGTCATTTACCGTGTTTTCCCCCAAAATAAGACCTAGCCGGACAATCAGCTCTAGTGCATCTTTTGGAGCAAAAAATTAATATAAGATCCAGTCTTATATTATAATTTATATTATATTATATTATATTATATTATATTATATTAAAGACCTGGTCTTATATTATAGTAAAATAAGACTGTGTCTTATATTAATTTTTGCTCCAAAAGATGCGTTAGAGCTGATTGTCTGGCTAGGTCTTATTTTCGGAGAAACACAGTAGTCACTTAGTATGTCATTTAGTATGAACTAGTTCATTGTAGTGAGGGGGAATGCATTTTGTCATCCCAAAATATGCCTCTTTGGGATATTGATTATTTTAGGCTGGTTAGTTTTAAGAAGTGAAAGATTCAGGAAAAACCTTTGACCTTCCCTTAACTGTCTAAAAGAATTTAGATGGAGGACCTGCTCCAGGAAGGGAGCTGTTATCATAGATAACTATAGTTTAGTATGAACTAGTGTGCGACAGACAGGGAGGAACTCAGCAAGGCCCTTTGATCAAAGTCCTCTCTGTCCCATTGTTAAAGATGGCCCAGCAAACATTTGTTTACCAAACCTTTGCTTTTCCTTCTTCATGTGAATTACCTTCCTGTCCTTTGAAATCCCAAACACTAATTCCTTTTCAGCTCAAGCTAAACCTCAACTGCCCGATTTGTCCTCAGCTCTATATTCTTATGGAACCCCTGTATGTACATACAATAAATTTGTTTTTTTTCCTTCTGTTAATCTGTCTTGTATCAATTTGATTATTAGACTAGCCAGAAGAATTTAGAAGGGTAGAAGGAAAATTATTTTTTCTCCCCTATGGTAGTTTGTGTCAGGTGTATAAATAGAGGAAATGTATTTCCCAAAAATATATCTGTAAAGTTTAATTTAGGTTTAATTCTAGTTTTCCTGTACCTACCTGGCTCATCTTAGGTACAATAGGCACCAAATATGTAGGAATGTTGGTTTACAAAATTTTATATCATTTTTTTTGTCTCTAGAAATGTATCAATTTCCACATCTTTGCCTTTTCTATACATCTAAATAGTTCTTTTACGGACTCATTTTAAAACCTTTTACCCTTACCTATCTGGCAATAGTTTTGCCTATGAAAATTAGGCAACCTAGACTGTTGATCTTGGTAAGATGTGATGTCCTTCACCAGATGGAAGCATCTGTTATAATTTTGTGCTAACAAAGTTCTGTAGCCAAAACTGGGGCTTATATTCGTAATTTGCATGCCAAAACAAACAAACAAAAACAAACTCCTCTAAAACATCTATTCAGTTAATTAAGCCAGCTCTACCTCCAAAATATAGCATAATCTGTCCATTTCCTTTTATCTTCACTATCATTTCTCTCACTCAAATACTACATCTTTCACCTCTATACTGTAATTGTCAGTCTCTTCCTCTCTTGCATCTCTCTGATCTGTTGTCTTGGGACAATAAAGACAAGCAGAAAGAATCATTTGAATGCCCAGGTCAGGCAAAAATGCAAATTATTAGCATGACCGTCAGGGCCCTGAATAAATGACCCTCTGCTGAGCTCTCCCATTTTATCTCGTAGCACTTGCCCATCTTGTACTGTGTTTCAGTCACACTGGCTGTCTATCGGGTCTGTAACCAATGAGCTCTTCTCCACAACAGAGATTCACCACTGTTTTTCTATCTGCGTTAAATTCCCCTCCCCAAAGTGTTTCCATAATTGACTCTTTCTTGTCCTTCAGGTCTCAATTTAAGTTGCACCTTCTTACAGAGGATTGCTCTGACTATCCTCCCTAAATTAGAACCTCCCTGTCAATAACTGTGGTTTAATTTTATATTTCCAGACTCTTCCCTAAAATGTTAATTCCACAGGTCAAAAACTCCTTCTTATTTTCACTGTATCTCTAGCACTTTGCATACTACCTTACATATAATAGGCCATCAACTGGTATACGGCAAAAATATGAATTCATAACTGAATAAATTATGAAAGGAGAGCAGTTTATCGTATTGCTCTCCTCACTGGTTTTTGACTCTCATTCCAAATTTACCAACCTTACAGATGCAAAGCAATGTTGCAGAAAGAGACAGGGAAGATATAAAACCAAAGAGAATGTCCCACAAAGCAGAAAAAAATGTCATTTCCCCATGCTTCACCTGCTAGTTATGACATTGCAACTTGAGAAAACTCCTATGCAAATTCAGTCATGCAAGACCCATTTAGCGCAGGAAAATGTGTAGACATCGATTGAGTGAGCAGCTGGTGATATTGTAGTCAGGCTCTCTGGAAGTTAATTGTGAAGTGTAGTGCAAAATCCTGACATTGTACATGTAGTATACTGACTTCCATTGTGCCCTGGACACTCATCTCACACAGTTGCTCTCCAATGCTACAAAATAACTGGATGCCTCTGAGCCTCTGATGACACTCATCAATAGCCTGCTAAGAAAACGGAGGAGGAGGGAGTGATGATGAGCTGGAGCTTGAACTTTTATAATTGGAAAGAAAAAGCCCTTAATCTTGTGAGTTTTCACTTTCTTCAAGAAATAGTTTTATTCTCCTATAGACAAAGACAAATTAGTTCTTCCAAGGTCTCTTTTGATATTGCTCTCATGGAAAATCTAGCATTGAAATGAAATTACTTTCATTTCCTGTTATTTTATTTATGTATCAGTGTCAGTTAGATATTGTCATAAAATGAAGAGCCCCACATCTCGTGCTTCAAACGTCAAGTGGCCATGTATTATTTCTCACAAGTCTGGAGCTCAGCTCCACAGTGCGGAGGCCCTGGAGTGGGCTTACTCACGCGTCCTGGGTGAGCTGGTAAGTTGGCTGGTGGTCGAAGCCTCTTCTGGAGTAACACTGTTCTCCGTGTACTTCTTACATCTTTAGTGTCTGTTTATTCTAGGCAATGTGCTTTTCCTGGGAATACAAAGGTCAACAAAGCTCTGAAGAGCTTATGGTCTTAAAGAGGAATGATGATATGTAAACAAATAGTGCATTTAAATACCAAGGGGACTATGTGAGAAATTTGTGTTGTGCAGAAAGAACATCAGAGAGAAAATGCTCAATCCTGAGTCAAATGAGGAGGAGGAAATCAGGATGGACTTTGTGATATGTTTCTTAAATCAAGTCCTAAAATATGAGAAACATTTTGCCAGGTCTCCAAGCTAGGAAACAGGGTTCCAGGCAGAAAGGGCAGAAGAGCTCAAGCACAAATGTATGAGACGAGCAATATTTCTTGGGCCTAGAGAGCGTGAGGTCTGAATGCAGTAGTGAAAGATAAGACTGAAGGAGGAGACAGCAGTCATGGCAGCTTTGTATGCCAGGTTGTGTATGAATTTGGCCTTAGACACTAAAATAATAATAATAAATTATCACCAACATTTATGATGTTTTTGCTACATACTAGGGCTCTCCTAAATGTTTTGCACGCCTTTTTTCATTTTCTCCGTGTACCTCTATCACATGCTGCAACTGTTATCCTCACTTTAAGGTATAGTTATGAAGGACAGAGACTCTAAATAAATTTATACACTAATAATGTAAGTAAGTACTAAAGTACTAAAGTAAGTAAGTACTAAAGTAAAGTAAATACTAATAAAGTAAGTAAGTACTAAAGTAAGTACTAAAGTACTAACGTAAGTAAGTACTAAAGTAGGATTCAGTGCCATATCTGTTGGTCTGAATTCTTAACCATTTGGCCACATTACCTATCAATGAGAAGATGAGGGATAGGTTTAAGTAAAGAAAAAGTATTATCAGATTTTCATTTTATAAAAAAAATGTTTGCAGCACTGTGGAGAATATAAGAGATTACAGATAGAGTAATCATTAAGTGAGATATGGAAATACCATATTTTGCCATGTGTACAGTGCTCCCGTGTATAATGTGCACCCACATTTTTGGCCCAAACTTTCAGGGGGAAAAATCTTTTTCATTTTATTTTTTTAATTCAAATTTGTATTTGTTTCCATTTAGGTACTTGGTTTTGGATTATGAAGGAATTTTAGCATTTATTTTTTAACATATTATGGTTCAAGAAATTTTAAGTAACAAATAATTACAAAACACAAGTATGGATACAGATACAAGAAATTTTATGTACCGGTAACAAATTTATAATATTTACCCATCATAGAAGGCCAAGAACTCTTCCGTGTTGCAAGTTCATCATAAGTTCAACAAAACCCATTATCATATTCCAGGGTATTATTTTGCATATGGATATTGTTATTGATTTCTAGAGTTAACACTTTTAACTCACAAGCATGAATAAAAGAACTGAAAATATTTTTATAGATACGGAACTAGTACTACCCATGTGTAATGCGCACCCTTATTTTTCCCTCTCAAATTTTGGCAAAAAAGTACACGTTATACATAGCAAAATACAGTAGTCCTGGTTGCCATAATGGAGATTTAAAGTTACACATTAGCAGTAGGAACAGAACAAGGGAGATGGATCCAAGATCTGTTAAATGGATTTGGTAACATACTGGATCTATAGGTAGAGGAAGAAGGTTAAAATGACTCCAAGTTTTCTGAAAATAATTGACTGAATTGATGTGACAGCAAAGGTACCATATAGCATACAGGTGGAGTCCAGATTTTGAGGAGGCTTACCTGAGTTTAAACCCCAGCTCTGCCACTTGCCTAATTGGCTAAGTGCTTCAATATCTTCATATGTAAAGTGGGCTAATACCTGCCTCAGCAAGTTATTGGAACGATTAAATGATTAAAATCCTTAGCAGAGCATCTGATATCCAATTGATATTTAATATTATTTAATTAGAAAAGAGGAGCAGGGATTTGGGGAAAGTTGATGAGTAAACTTTGAGACAGGTTTCGGATGAGTTGCTGTTGAATCAATGAGTCTTCAGAGTTCAGGAGAATGATCTATGCTAAAAAGATATATTTTGGAATCATTAGCTGATAATTGAAGTTCTGTGTGGTCATGATAACTTAGGAAAATGGATGGCCACAAGAGGAAAGCAGAATTTAAGTGATGAGGAAACTAAAATGCTAAGAAACAATAATTAGAGAAAAAGGAGGAGCAGTCAAGAAAAGAAAAGCTTTTGAAGAGATGAAGGGCTAGACACCATCAAATGCGACAGGTTAAGTACGATGGGAATGGCGAACAGACACCTCTAACTTAACATGCCCAAAAGAGGATTTTGTGATTTTTCCAGCCTTCTGTGAGACTCCATAGGTGGCACTAGTATTCATACCAGGGGTAAGACCAAAATCCTGGGCACTGTTCTTGATTATTCTTTCACTGCCCCCCTCCTTTAATCCTGCAGTGATCAGATCCTTTAAATACAAAAAAATGAAGTCTTTCCCTTTTCCATCACCTATGTCACTAAGCCCGAGTCAATAAAAGATTACACAAAATCATTCTTTCTATTGCTGAGAGCATCATATTTAATAAAATTGAAAGTTTTATACATGAAGAACCCCCCACTTAAACTGCTTCCCATATTTGATAGCATATAATAGGGTGCAGAATTAATTATAAGCAGAAAAATTTTGCTGAACTTAATAAATAAGTCAATTCATCATGATGAGGAGATGTGAAAACTTTGTAGGCTGGTTAATTTTGGCAATAAAGTATTTTGTATGTTCACCATAATGCTATATGATTCCAGGGGAGAACAGACTGACAAACTCAACATGCTTCTTAAACGTCTCAGTTGATTGTTACATTTGTGTTAACCTTTTATTGAGGACATTTTCTTTCACTCGATGCATCCCTACTTATAATCTAGTTTAAAATTATTTATATATTTGTTTCCCCTGAAAGAGCAGTTATGGTTTCTACTTTCTAATACTTGAGTTAAGCATCTTATGAATGTTTCCCTTTTCATCCTGGCTTCCTGAATGCTTAGAGAGAAATAAGAATTACATTTCCTGTGTTGATTTATTTTGAAATCTCTTAACTTGGTTCTGATGTTATACATTTGACTAATTTATTAAATATGCCTTTTGTTATAAGCTAGCTTAAATTCTCTGCAGAAGAGGTAAGTTATAAGCAAATATATTTGATTTTTAAAAGTCCAAGAAAATGCCTTACATAAATCAAAGCTGAGACACACGACCAAGTAAAGAAAGTGACAGCTCTACAGCAGTTCTCCATGTGCTCCGAGCAGACAGTGAATGGTATAGAATGCTCAAGGATGCCTAACAAAAAAGGCCCCAAACAAAACAATATAAAATATTTTGTTTAATGCCTAAGAGTCCCATGAGGAAAAAAAGCAAAAACAAACAAACAAACAAAAAACTATAATACTATAAACAGGATGAGGTGTATATGTGTTTGATATGTTGTGCCTCCCAAAAGAAGCCAAATTATAGGAAAGAGCACTGAGTCTCCAAAGATGACTCTGGCTAAATTGGAAAGAAAACTTGCATGGTGGACTAGTCTCAGCAGCCCAGCCTTGGAGGATCTTTACTTTACTGTAAAGATCTCTAATAAATGCACTAAAGCATATGGTTTGAGCTCATAGCCTAAAACAAGCTCCCTGTTCCTTGGTAAGACAAGCTCTTTTGTCCATGGTAAGACAAAGCTTACCATGAGTCAGATTCCAAAGACCCAAGCAATGAGCACACTCTCAATTTAGAGGTGAAAGCTGTCAAAACTGAGGATGCACTATATCCTGCATATGTTGATGGGTGGTTCTCGCTTTGTCCCAACACACTTCTTAGGGGAGGGTCTCCTTAGTTACTCTGAAGACATAAGACACCTACTAAGTTAATTGTCTCGCATGTGAGAACACAGTGTTTTTCGTTGGCCTATGCTAAGTTTTCCAAAATCTGCATAATGGTTTGCACATACTAAGTATATTTTATACAAGATAAAAAAAAAAAATACTGAAATCATGTGCCACAGTCTAACATGAAAGCAAATAAGAATATCACTAAGCAGATCATTCACAAAGTGATGTCAGCTTTCTAAGGCTCTACACAATCAATAATGCACCACTTATTTGGAGAATGACATTTTTTTTTATTTGCTTCAAAATAGGTGGGTTTTTTTTTTTTGCATTTTCTAATTTACAATGTTTGTCATAAAAAATTAGAAAATAAAGATCAGTAGTGATAGTTATCCAATAATCATTTAGCCAGAAATAATTTCTATTAACATCCTGAAAAACATATATTTTTAGTCTCTTCAAATATACAATTTCCATTTAAACAAAAATTAAATCACACTGGAAATACTTGTTTCTTAACATACCCTTTTCATATAAAACATCCTGAGTATTTCCTAAGGAATTTATCATTTTCCTACAACATTACTTTTAAGACTGTACTTTATTCTGTTTATGATGTACAATTTACATCACAAATAACATATTATTGACTTTCACATTATTTATACATCAAATGAGATGATATACAGTCTTCCAAAAAACTATTTTTAAGTAGAATTGTAGAATTATTTGGTCAAAAGGTACATATATTTTTAAGTAGAACATCAAGATATGTTCACAAAAGTTGGCAAAAACAAAATTCCCCAAGGAGAATATGAAAGTGTTCATTTCCTATACTCCCTCAAACACTAATATTACAATATATTATTTTCTTTGCAGTTTGACTGCTAGTCTGCATTATTACATTTTTAATGGAGTTGAAATTCGAGTTAGTAGTTGACCATTAGCGTGTAAGCCAAAGCACATTCTACTTCAAAGAAAATCAAAGACTTCAGAAGGCAGAACCACACCCACTGCTGTGTTTGACTTCAGAGAAAGAGAAAATAGAAGTTCCTGACATAGGAATGTTCCTGCACTTCACTAAGTCATCCGTACTTTAACAGGACTGAATTAACAGCACGTAACTGAACCCAACCAAAGTTAGCTTAGATGAGAGGGAAAAAAATATTTATTAATTTCCTTTAAACAACCTTAATGAGGCACAGAAACACTAGCACTAGAGACTCAAGTGCTATCTCTCATATGTCATCTCTGCTTCTCTCTGCCTATTAGTTTTATTCTGTAGAACTTAAGCCTGGAGTTAAGAGAAACATTCTTTTCTGATTGCAATGTAGGAATTATTCTGTTTCCAACTTTTTTTAAATTCTAAGAAAAGACTGAATGCTTTACTGGGGTCATATTTTTATCAAGGCAATCAAGTGCTATCATAAGTGGCTTTCACTACATTATTGTAGGAGGAAACTGAATTTTTTCCAAAGAAAAGAACATTATTTCCAATGAAAAGAGAAAAGCTGGTTAGACAACCAATATGTGATAACTACATATTAATCGTACCCATTTTTAGAGGCCTCTGCTCTCAAGATCTTGACATAGAATACTCTAATGAATCTTTTGCATGTTTCACATCTGGAGATGAGAGAAAGACGACCACTTATTTGGGCATGATTTTCTGTCATGTTTTGTTTAAGCCTTTGTTTAATTGAAATCAATTAGCCATCTTATCCTACAAAGTGTTAGAGATATAATGGCAGAATTTTGCAGGAATTTGCAGGAAAAAAAAGCATTTCCTTTTGCTTTTATACACAAAGGTAGGGATGAGAGATTCAGCAACCAAGCCTAACTAACTCAGAATAATGTGTTCAGTTTCAATGGATATATGGACCTCACCCAAACAAAAATTCATGTATCTGCCTCTCAGGCCTGTCCTAAGACCACCACCAGTTATCAGTGAGAACGGGCATTATCAAAGTACATGTTCTACATACCTGCACAGCTACTTGTCCATTTAATATTTTGGTTTCACTTATAAAGGCATAATTAATCTAAGGCTATATTATCCGTTTTATATTTTCAAACCTTTAAGCCGATAGTATCCCACATTTATTGCTAAGTGAATCATAGCTAATGCTTTTTCGTGTGAATCATGGATATTTACCTAGTTGATTTAAGTTACTAAGAATCAAAGATAAAGTTGGAATTTTATACAAAAAAAAGAGTTAATTCCATGGTCTATATACCATAACTACTCCGTCAAAGAACCATTGACTACTCTGTATAAAGTGTCACATTTTCTTGCGGGCATCATCAATCTTAAAGTAATTGAATTGCATATAATTTTTGTCCAAAAGATCTTAACCACCTTATAACTATGTTCATAAAAATTCCCCATGTCTGCTCACAGATGACCCAAGAAGTAAACACTCTGCTAAAATACAGGAGTCATGAATATAGATGTTCAATATACAACTCTTGGTATAAAGGTTACAAGTTCACTTCCAATATAGATTAATAATGATGCATTATCATTATACTTTAAAGGTCACTGGAAAGAAGTCAACAATTTGATGCTAGCTTCCAGGAATAAATGTTACAGATGTCTTTCCTTCATCAGTAAAAATTGCTTAATTCACATAGAAAAAAAGCTTTTATGGAAATAGAGACCAAAACCTTAGTGAGATCAAATTAGATGAGAGTAGAAAAAACAAACAAAAAAACAGTGCTCAAATTCCCACTGTCTACTTACACGAAAAAGGATAATTTTACTTGATCTGTTGTCACTCTGAAACCTTAGATGAAAGATATATAACTTATACTACATGTTATTTATTAACTAATAACCATCTAATATTTCAAGGATAAGTTATATATTAATTTCAAATAAAAAATACAATATACTATAAGATTTTATTCTTTGAAAAAATCCAATTGCAAATTTCCTTATTCAGTCATCTATGGAGATATGAATGATGCTAGCAGATTCAGTTACTATAGAAATCATCAAGTGATCAGGTTCATAACTAGATAAATAGTTGAAAAAATTGATTTTTAAATTTGGAACTATGGAAACAACTTAATTGAGAACAACCAAACTATTACGGAAGAGTTTTATAATGATCTACCAAACTGTATTTTACATGCCTTTACAACTAACTGCAATACATTCAGTGGAAACTAACTACTATTCATTTGCCAATCTTTCCCTGTTAAAGATTAGTAAAATACTGGCAAATATGGGAAAATACTGATTCCTAGTGTTTCCCACTTAGTTTCATGTGAATCTGTCATTCACTTTTTCTATTTGTAGTGATAATCCTGAAAGCATACTGAATTTAGAAAATTTTCAAATTCTGTTGGAATTTACTTAGAATCATTTTCAATATGGGAACAATTTTGCCTTTAAAAACTATTGATATTGTCTGATCTTGTTACTCTTTAATTTTACTCTATTTGTCTACAAGGCTTAAATAATTAATTTATTCATTCAATATATTCAATATATTTGAGGCACCTATTATGTGTCAGTCAGGGTGCTAGGGGTCAAGGATACAAAATTAAACAGATAGGGACCCTTACTTTGAGATGCTTGATCTATGGTGAGAGACAAAGAGAAAGAATCTTTCTCTCTCTCTCTCTCTCTCTCTCTCTCTCTCTCTCTCTCTCTCTCTCTCTCTCTCTGTCTCTCTCTCTCTCTCTCTTTCTCTGGTGTTTTGGGAGGCAAAGAAAGGAATGACTATACTTGAGAATTGGGGGAATAAAAAAAGTGAAGCAAAATTAAATTTTCCTCCAGATTTGAAGGGTGAAAATGACTTTCTGTAGTGGACGAGGGGGATAAAAAAAAATTATCCCAGACATGCAGAATGGCATTTTCTGTCAGTCTCTGCTATACACACCACACAACTAGTGTTAGTTTTCTCATGAAATATTAATGGTAGAAAACATTTTTTTTCCTGAAGCTAATTATATTTCTGGTCTCAGTATTCCGTCCTCTTGGAGTGGCAATTTAATCGTATTCAATGGCTTTTTGGAAAGGTAAGTATATAGAAAACTGATGAGTAGGAAGGCCATTTCCAACGCAAAGAAGAATTTTACCTTTATGTTATTTTATCGTGTCCTTTTTATAATATTCTTTTTCCTTTTTTTTACATTTGAAGGAAATTTAGAACAAAGTAATCAAAAAATTTTGAATTATAAGAATACTTAAAATTCTGCTGCTATTCTAGTGGCAAAACTATTTAAAATCTTTAACTTGTTTATGTTTCACTGTGTGGTCCTTATATAGCATTGACTTGAATAGGAAAATGAAGAAAAAATCAGGGTTCATGTTGATTATCTTTAAAAGGTTGAAAAATCACCAACTAAAACTGGAAATTACATATACATGTATACATATACATATATATGCACATATGTAATATATATATTTATATATCACAGACTGAATATGATAAAATATCACTTTTGTAAATTTTATATATGTACAAATACTGATAGTATTAGAAACTGATATGCAGCTGGAGACTATTTTTAAGGAAGTAAAGGGTTACCAAGAGAGGAAGGACTGTGGCTTTTGTTTAAAGTTTATATTCTATATAATAATATTCTGAGAGGTAAATTTGGGCCATTATCATTTCTGATTTATTTTAGTATTTCAACAATATATTCTACTTAATTCATTCCTTATTTGTACTTTTTAAAGAATATTCTCACAGATACAATGCTCAATCACTGGTTTCTCTTGTAATGGTTTTAGTATTTCTATAGTGGTATAATCTTTAATTTCAGTTATTTTTCTTACTTCTATAAACTGATTTATCCAAGCTCATCTTTAAGTATTTCTGGAAAATATTGTTAATGATGGATGGATGTTGTTTAAAGTCTTAAGCTTGTTCACATCAGTTCACTATTTTTGGTATCTAGTAAATACTCATTAAAATCTGAAATCATCATATAAAAATATTAAAACAAAATTAATTTGCACATATCTTCCATTTTCTTCCCACACAAAATGCAGTAGTTAATGGGATTAGGTGCTATGTGGTTGAATAGTACTAAAATTTTTCCTACATTAGCACAAGTAGCCCTATAGAAATAAACTAAGAATTCAATTCCCACAGCTCCTTGGTATGTAACTTTTAAACAGTTGCTATTAATTTTAATGAAAATGATTGAAAGTAATATTCACTAAATGTTTTGGAAATTTCCAATCTATGTTAATACTTAATTGAAATATGCCTAAGGCACTTAACATGTATTAGCCTTACACTAATGGATGTTTGGTTTTGCATAGGACTAACAGAAATTGTAAATAACAGCAATGCCTTTGGGGAGGCAACTGAAAACTATAAACATAAGTTTAATGAAAATGACCTTTCTGCACAAATGTTACTGTGAGAGGTAAAAAGAATGAGTTATTTGTTAGTTATGAAAAATAAACAAAAAAGAGTACTCTTATATCCCAATCCTATTTTGCAATGTCTTAAACTTGTATTTCATTTTTTTTCTGTGGATACATATCTTTTCTATCAAATTTTGTTCTATCTTGTAGTGTTCTACTTCTATCTAATTTCTCTAGTTTTGAGTTAAAAATATTTATCTTGTTGATAACATGGTAAAAAGTTTACTTTTAGGTATGTATGTTATTCAACAATTTCTGTGGTTTTTCTTACAAATAGTCATACAAAAATGAGCTGTGATTGGTGAATCTTGAATTATACTTAAGTGAAAGAGAATTAAGAAAAACAAATGCATATCTACATGTAGAAGATTCTTTAGGATTCATTTGATATACATTCAACTTACTGTCGTGTTTCATATACAAAATATTGTGCTTCTATGTGGTTAATTAAAAAAAGAAAAAAATAAAAATTGTTTCATCCCCCAATAATCTTATAGTTAAATATGACATTGGCACAGAAGCAATAGAAAATCAGTAAGGGAAGACCCAAGATGGTGGAATAGATAAACACTGTGCCTGCTTCCTTCCATGAACACATTAAAATTACAACTAAATTATAGAATAATCAACCTTGAGAATCAGCTAAAGTCTGGTTGAACAGAAGTTTTACAACTGAGGTTATAAAGAGAATCCATGTCGAGACATGGAACTGGCTAACCCCAAACCTCCCTGTGGCAGTTGAGAACCAAGAGGGATATCTCAGCCATGAAGGTTACCCCCAGGGACCTTCACAGGGAAGGTCCCACACCAGGGAAGAGGGAAGAGGAGCCCCACAACTTCTGGCTGTGTAAAACAGTGGGGATTCCAACCATTCAGGTCAGATGGAAGGCTGAAAAACAGATTCCTCTTAAAGGGCCAGAGCACAGACTCTCTCACTCGCAGGCACTCACCTTGGGCTCCAGCAGAGTGACAGTAACTCGGGGGTTGTCGGAGACATATGGGAGGCTGACTGAGGTGTATGGCTTCAGAAGGAAGGCTGGCGGACAGTCGGCATTTTCCCTGTGAGGTTCTCCTCGCAAGCAGCCATCAGGTGGACGCCATCTTTTTTGTGTTGAGCCCACCGCCACAGGCCAAATCTGAATCTGATTGGCCTGGTAAGCTCTGTAGCTCTATCCTGCTTACTCACTGGGACCCTACCCACCCAACTCTCCCAATGCTGGAGGCACTTTCTCCAAAAGCAGCCAGCCCCACCTGCATTGCACTCTTTCTTGGAAAACTGTCAGAGTCTGAAGACCTCAGGTGGGTGGCAACTGGTCAGAATGTGCTCTGAGACTTTTGCTGAGTAGCTCCAGACTCAGCACTGACAACATTAACCTGGTGACCACAACTCTTCCCACTCTAGTGACTCCCTGAGATCCTTCCTCACCCAACTTGTGTATTGCACAAGGCTTTATCAGTGTCTTTACCTTAAGGGAACTGGCAGGTGGCAGCAGGTCTCAGGGTATCCTGGTATTTTGCAGAGCTATCCCAGGCACAGTACTAGTTATAGATGTTATCGTTTCACAGCGTGGCCTCTCCTATGCACCTCCAGGTTTAGCAAAGGCAGGGAACAACTGTGGATCACTTCGTAGCTCTTACTACAAAGCTTGTAACCTGAACCTGCACCAGAGCCCCTCCCTAGAGGTCCCAGAATGAACATACTTGGAGGTTCATTCAGACCACGGCAGAACACCACCCAATTAGCCCCATAAATACCACACACAAAGGGGTGTCTCAACAGGCACCAGAGTCCATTGAGGCCAACCCCAGTCCATGGGGTAAGTCCCCTGCACAGCAGCCTACAAGCTGTGGATGTAGCAAAACCCCACAACCAATCAGCTTGAGGGTCAATCCCACCCACTGACATGCCAATAGCAATCAAGGCTCAACATTAACAGGAGTGTACACACAACCCACACAAGGAACACTCCTGAGCACCTGGTGTAGGTGACTCCATGCACCTACATGGCACAGGGAGATTGTGCCATCAGCCCCATGGGGCACCTACTATATAAGGCCACTTGGGCCATGACTGGGGGACATAGCAGAACTACCTAATACGTATAAACAAATAAAGAGGCAGCAAAAATGAGGAAACAAAGAAATTCATCTCAAATGAAAGAACAGGAGAAAACTCCAGAAAAAAGAACTAAACAAAATGGAGGCAAACAACCTACCAGAGACAGAGTTCAATACAATGGTTATAAAGATGCTCAAGGAACTTAGCAAGAACTTCAACAAAGAGGTAGCAAACATAAAAAAGGACACAGAAACCATTAAAAAGACCCAGTCACAAGTAAAGAACACAATAACTGAAATGAAGAATGCACTAGAAGGAATCACCAGCAGACTAGAGGAAGCAGAGAATTGAAATCAATGATTTGGAAGACAAGGTGGCAGAAAACAAGCAATTAGAACAGCAAAAAGAAAAAATAATAATTAAAAAAAACTGAGGATAAAGAGACTTCTGGGACAACATCAAGCATAACAACATTCCCATCATAAAGGTAGCAGAAGGAGAAGAGAGAAAGCAAGGGATTGAGAACCTATTTCAAGAAATAATGACTGAAAACTTCCTTAACCTGTCAAGGAAATAGACATACAAGTCCAGGAAGCACAGAAAGCCCCAAACAAGTTGAACCCAAACAGGTCCACACCAAGACACATTATAATTAGAATGGCAAAGGTTAAAGACAAAGAGAATCCTAAAAGTAGCAAGAGAAAGGTAATTAGTAACTTATAAGGCAGCTCTGATACGACTGTCAGCTGATTTCTCAACAGAAACTTTGCATGCCAGAAGGGTTTGGCATGAAATATTCAAAGTGATGAAAAGAAGGACCTACAACCAAGATTACTCTACCAAGCAAGGCTATCATTTAGAATTGAAGAACAGATAAAGAGCTTCCCAAACAAGAAAAAGCTAAAACAGTTTATTATCACCAAACCAGTATTAAAGGAATATTGGAGGGATTTCTTTAAAATGGAAAAAAAAAAAGTCAAAATTATGAATAATAAAATGGCGATACCTATATATATATCAACAATTACTTTCAAATGTAAATGGATTAAATGTTCCAATCAAAAGATAGGGTGGCTGAATGGATAAGAAAACAAGACCCACACATACAAGCTGCCTACAAGAGACACACTTCAGACTGAAAGACATAGACAGATAGTGTGTAAAGAAATGGAAAAATATATTTCATGAAAATGAAAATGAAAAAACAACAACAACAAAAATTCTGGAGTAGCAATACTTACATCAGACAAAATAGACTTTAAAACAAAGACTATAACGAGAGGCTAAGAAGGACCCAGTAATCCCATTTCTGGGTATTTATTTGAAGAAACCCAAAATGCTACTTCAAGGGGATGCGTGCATTCATATGTTCATGGCAGCATTGTTTACATTGGCCAAGACATCGGTCGAGGCAGCCTGGGTGTCTGTCAACAGAAGAATGGATAAAGAGGAGGTGGTACATATATAAAATGGAATATTGCTTGGCCAGGGAAAGAAATGGGTTCTTGCCATCTGCAGCAGCATGAATGGACCTGGAGGGAATTGTACTGAGTGGAGTGTCAGACAGAGAAAGACAGATGCAATGTGATTTTGTTTATATGTGGAATCTAAAGAACAAAATAAACAAAACAGAAACAATCTCATAGAGAACATTTTGATGATTGCCAGATGGGAAGGAGTTTGGAGGTGAGGGAAAAGGGGGAAGGAATTAAGAAGTACATTATTCGTTGTTACACCGTAATTGTGGGGATATAGGGTATAGCATAAGGAATATAGTCGATAATATTGTAATAACCATGTATGGTGTCAGATGAGTACTAGATTTCTTGGGGTGATAGAAGGGAGAGAGTGAGGAAGCAGGGTGTAAAAGATGAAGGGAGTAAATAGTACAAATTGATAGTTGCAAAATAGTTATGGTGATATAAAGTAAAGCATAGGTTATAATAGTCAATAATATAGTGTCATGCAGGGTGTCATGTGGGGTCTCAGCTCCCACTCCCCACATAAGAATGTATGTTGTGGCTAGGCCAAAAAGGAACACCCACGGAGCCATAGATAGGGGAGTCATACCACTATATTCTTGCTGGCGGCTGGGTTGGAGACACAGGAAGCAGGAGCCACACTGTTCGCAACCCTCACTGCACCGCTTGCAGGCTCAGCCACCATCTTCTTGCTAGCCCCCATTTTTCTGCTAGCCTAGCCACAGCAGTTATATTAGCGGTCAATGGCTCACTGGTTACAGCTGACGGCCATCCAATCACAGTTGATGGCCATTTACTACCCAAGTGAGCACCTTTCCACGTGAGGCCGAGAGCCTGGAAACTGCACTCCTGGCTCTGTCCCCATGTATAGTAATAACCATGTACAAGTTCTGACACTTAAGTTCGCAAACTCCACCTAGATCAAGTGCCACATACTTTATTGCCTAATATCACTATGGTCACCTTCAAAGTACTGCCATTGGGAAGCTATGTACTGATGCCAGCGCCTAGTCCACCCTTCAAAGCAATTTTGGAACTCTTTCTGGAATGGCCATCAGAGATGTCATCCTATTACCCTTGACGTCCTCAATGTCATCAAAATGTCTTCCTTTCAATACTTCCTTTATCTTCAGGTAAAGAAAGAAGTCATTGGGAGCCAGATCAGGTGAGTAGGGAGGGTGTTCCAATACAGGTATTTGTTTACTGGCTAAATACTCCCTCACAGACAGTGCTGTGTGAGCTGGCGCATTGTTGTGATGCAAGAGCCATGAAATGTTGGGGAAAAGTTCAGGTTGTCTAACTTTTTCACACAGACTTTTCAGCACTTTCAGATAGTAAACTAGGTTAACTGTTTATCCACTTGGTATAAATTCTTAATAAATAATCCCTCTGATATCAAAAAAGGTTAGCAACATCATTGCAATCTGTTCGCGAACTTAATTACCAGACCTCGTATAGTGCCAGGTGAGCACTAGACTAGTCAGGGGATCACTTCTTAAGTTCTATAAATGTCTAACCACTATGCTGTACACCTGAAATTAATATAAAATAATTTTTAATGTCAGCTGTAATTGAAACATTTTAAAAATGGGGAAAAGTTGAAGGAGAATAAGAAGTACAAATCTCCAGGTATATAACAAAAAAGTCACGGAGATGTAATGTACAACATAGGGAATATAGTCAATAATAATGTGATAACATGGTACAGTGTCAGACGGTTACTGGACTTATCATGGTGATCACTTCTTTAGATATATAAATGTTGAATAACTATGGTGTACACCTGAAACTAACATTATATTGTATGTTAGCTATATTTTAATAAAAATCTTAATAAAAAGAAAATCAGCTAAATTATTGTAAAAACAGCAAAAACTAAGTACCTTAAGTTAGAGGCAAACTTTCTTCCTCTTGTTGTGTTCATAATTATGGAAAAAAATATTGTCTTAATCCCTCTCTTTAAGTTTAACAAATCATCAAAAATAGCATTATAGAAATTAAAGCACAAGAATTTTCCACAGGACTTTCTTAGTAAATTATCAAAAGGAGTTTTCTATTCAAAGATTAAAAGTCACCACACTCTATTGTTATTATTGTAGACATGTACTGTTTACTAATTTTAATGGAAGCATTAGGAATTTTTCTCTGAAAGATACTAAACACACATTTAATTAGAACTATTTGGGTTCACTTGAGAAATCAGAGCCCTTGTTAGCAAATCTTTTGTGCAAAGAAAAGCTGGTTACAAGAGAGTATGAAGTCATGGACAAGGCACTTGAGAAAGTATTACAAAGATACATGAAATTAAAAAGGAGCCCATATGCTCTGAATTTCTCTTTCTGAAATAACAACAAATGGCATGGACAAAGATATTCAAATAAATGAAGAGATATTTACAAACAATAACTTTGCCAGTCAACAGAGGCCAATATTTGTACACAGCTAACATCTAGTTCCAGTTTAGCCACATCCATTCATTCAAAAACATTACTCGAGGATTGGCCTGCACTTTTGTCTCCTCTAGACCATCACTTTTGGGTTCTGTCTTCTCTTCATGATTCATCCATGTCAAAGGAGAAGGTCAGCAGCCCTTCAGGGAAGATAGGAGGCCAGGAGAAGCCAATAGGGGCCAATGAGGAGAAGTGAGAGGAAGGAGGCAAGAAGAACAAAAAAGGATCTGGGGATTGAGGTTGAGCAGAGTTGAATCCTTGGCCTGAATATATTAGCATACATCTTCAGATATATAATAAACTATAAGCAGAACGCAATTTCATTCTGGCATAAAAGACAGAAAAAGACAGCAAGCCAATTAAAGTCACTCTGCCCAATAGTAAACAGGTTGATGCAGAATCCTGGAATACTACACCAAGTCAGATTGCTGGTGGAATTAGTCAAGGCCTGGCTGACAATGGCGTTGCTGCTGAAGTGAGTAAAGTTGTTTGGTACGTGGACCATCTTCTGGAGGAAGACTGTACCTAGAGCTTCTCAAATTTGAGGAAGAGGAAGCTCAAGCAGTATATTAGTCCTCTAGGGCTCACATAATGGGTGAAGCCATGGAAAGAGTCTATGGTGGTTGTTTATGTTACAGCCCGCAGGTAGAAAATAGAGTCTATTATGACATGTACCTTGAAGAAGGGGGTGTGTTCAGCAATGATTTTTCTTCTTTAGAGATTTTATGTAAGAAAATCATTAAATAAAAATAAGGTTTTGAAGGATTGGAAATTAAGAAGTAAACTTTGTTGAAAATGTTTAAGTACAACAAGTTCAGATGCTGGATATTACATGAAAATGTGAATATCAAGTGTGGTTCCTTGATAGATCTCTGCTGGGGTTATCATGTCAGACCTACTGGCAAAATTAAGACTTTAAAAATACATAAAAAGTCCTCCACATACTGGGAGGCCAAAGCAGATATGGAGACCCTCCAGAGAATTTACGGCATTTCATTCCCAGATCCTAAAATGTTGAGAGTGGGAGAAGTTCCAGGAGAAAGCTAAAAACCCAGATCATAAGAAAGTTGGAAGGGACCAAGAACTATATTTCTTCCTTTAACTCAGCCATGGAATTTTCCCTACTAAAGAGAGCATACATTTACAATGCACTTACTGAATTCATCAGGAGAGAATATAGCAAAAGAGGGTTCCAGGAGGTGGTCACCCCAAACATCTACAACAGCCGACACCGGTTGACCTTAGGCCACTGGCAGCACTACAGCGAGAACACGTTCTCCTCTGAGGTGGAGAAGGAGCTGTTTGCTCCGAAACCCATGAACAGCCCGGGACAGTGCCTTATGTTTGATCATTGGCCAAGATCCTGGCTAGAGGTTCCTCTCTGGGTAGCCAATTTGGAGGTATTTCCTAGAAATAAGCTGTTGGGAGCACTCATAGGACTCACAGGGGTACGAAGATTCCAACAGGATGATGCTCACGTATTCTGTGCCATAGAGCAGATTGAGGATGAAATAAAAGTTGTTTGGATTTTCTGTGTACAGTATATAGTGTATTTGGATTTTCTTTTAAACTGAACCTATCTACTCATATGAAAAATTCCTTGGAGATATTGAAGTCTGGAATCAAGATGAGAAACAACCTGAACACAGTCTGAATGAATTTGGTGAAAAGTGGGAGTTAAACCCTGGAGATGGAGCTTTTTATGGTCCAAAGATTGACATACGAAGATGTAATTGGTTGGTACAACCAGTGGGGAACAATCCAGCTGGATTTTCAGTTGCCCATCAGATTTAGTCTTACTTTTGTCAGCCATGATGGTGATGATAAGTAAAGGTCAGTGATTATACACAGAACCATCTTGGGGTCAATGGAAAGAATGATTGCTATACTCACTGAAAACTACAGGGGCAAATGGCCCTTCTGGCTGTCTCTTCGCCAGGTAATGGTAGTTCCAGTGGAACCAACATGTGATGAGTATGCCCAAAAGATCCGGCAACAATTCCGTGATGCTAAATTCATGGTGGACATTGATGTGGATCCAGGCTGTACATTAAATAGGAAGATCAGAAATGCACAGTTAGCACAATATAACTTTATCCTAGTTGTTGGTGAAAAAGAGAAAACTAGTGGCACCGTTAATATCCATACAAGAGATAATAAGGTACATGGAGAACATACTGTTTCAGAAACCATTGAGTGGCTGCAGCAGCTCGTGCAGTCCCACAACAAATAGGCAGAAGAAGAATTTTAATGAAGAACTTTGGGCTGACTGGATCAGTGGAAAAGGATGAGCAGTGTTTCCATAACATTAACTTTGGTGTCTGGAAAACATTAAGTTACATTGAACTTGGAATAATTTGGTAGAGTCTGCATAGGATACACCTTTTTTTGACCTAGACAGGTTTTAACAATGTATATTTAAGAAGGTAATTAAAAGAGACACGTTAACATGATTTTATTTATTAAACATCTGAGAACAGGAAATAGGCCATGAGGAATGCTCTATTTTGATGAGGGAGGTCATTTTTGTAAACTTAAGGCGGTTGGAAAATAGAACTTTTCAAATTTGATTCAGATAAAAGCCTAGAATTGGATCATGGTATAAAACAAAAACTTGAATTAAAAAAATTACATGATCCCCCTACGACATTAAACATTTAACACTGACCACCCTTAAATCCCTTCTCCTCCGATGATTTTATTTCTGAGAACACTCCTCTAGTTTGTCTGCCACCACTCTGATTCTCCTTTCTGTTTCCAATACTCACTTGCCTCCCTGCTCCTCTCAGTACTTCAATGTAGGGCATCTCTAAGCCTCTGAAATGCTTGTCTTATTCCTTGTCATTGTATCAGTAACCTATTGTGTCCTATCATAAGGCTTCAATTATTATCTCTCCTCAGATGACTAAGAATCCTGTATTTCCCTCTCTGAGCCCTCTCCCAAAATTTAAGTCTGAAGTTTTACTTCCCTCCTACCCAGGGACCCTTGATATCTCTACCTGGACTGAACACACCTTAGACAAACCTCCCCCCCACAAGAGTTTCATCCTTCCTATGGTCTCTTCTCATGCCTAATTGTCACTTGATTTCCCTGTTCCATCCCATCACTCTTCTCTAGAGGCTCAGGTTTGATGCCTCTTTTTTTAATGTCTAATTCTCCCTTCCAAGTAGAAGAAACTTCCTCAAACTCCCACGAAACAAGACTGTATGATGGTTATTTGCTTTCTACTAAAAGTGCCTTTTTATTTTTAAATTTCTTTTATGGAAATCATTCCCTAGTCTTTTAAGGTAAGAAATTTGAATCAATTTGATTTCTTTGTTTTTTCCCTTATTCTTACATTTAGTTAGTGATTAAAAATTGTAGCTCTTCCTCTGTAAAAACGTCTGGTTTGATACGTTATTTTAGAATTTCTGATTCACCTTCTCCGGCAGAAGCTCCCTCTTTTCTCTGAACCCCAGCAAACAAGTGCTTTATTGCTATTTCCGTTTAATGTTGTATCCTTAACTATTATTATGCTGGAAATAAACAGGATAGATTCTTTATCTGATTATCTACCATAGCACCAAACACTAGTTACTGATAAATTCCTTTATTTACTAATAAATTATTCCTCTTTTGTTATCTGTACATATACCAGTCTATCTGGTATACTAAGTTCTTAACAAGAGGTGTCACACCTCTTTATTATTCTGTTCAATTCTGCTTTATCTCAAATTTCATTACCTTTATTATCATCATCTTCATAGTCACCATCATCACCATCACCACCATCATCATCATCACTGTGATATTCACTATTACAGCGCTTTACATTTATTTGTTCATGGATCTTTCATTTTCAAAGAATTTTCACATTCTTATTTGTTAAAAAAGAATACTGCAACATTTAAAAATCATATTACTACTTTTATAGAGGATAAAGAATAACCTGAAGCTCTTAGAAATATATAACAATAAAAAGGTTCCCTGAACTTCAGAAGTTCAAACTTCATAACAAGTAAGTAATGAATAATGTATGCTTTTGAGTTTCCAACTAGGGTTTGAGGACTTCTGTCTTAAATTCGAGTAAATCTTTATGTATACTCCTGAGGTGCATAAGATTTCTTCTTCTAAAATTTCCTTGTTTAACAAGTGACTGAATTTATGCCAACTCAGGTGTAATAATGTGAGGAAAATACACTTCTGCATATATATATATATATATATATATATATATATATATATATATATATGGAACTTTGAGGAACTCAGCATCAGTGAGAATTATCACAACATGAATATATGTTAATTATTCCATGATATTCAGTCTAAATTGTATTTCTACCTTGCAAATGAATTTTAAATATAGTTTGAAAGACTAAAAAATAGCTTTTTTTTACACATGAAACAATCACCATCAAGTCTGCTGACCTAATCAAATCACTTCAAAATATATATATTTTGCTATCAAATACCCTCACTGAACCTGTGTTAGTAAAAGATTTCTCACCTAACAATATTATATTTAAGGAACACGAGTGCTTTCCGAGATGCGCAGAAATCAATGGGAAGAAAATTTTAATTCTTAAGAGAAAAGTTCATGACCACATGGAAATATTAACCACTAAGTAAGCCAATGCTACTAAACAAGCCATTAAATGATTTAAGAAATGATTTTATTTCTCTTGTTTCAGTGGATGTATCCTAGAGTTGCTATTCTGAAGATTTATCTCATCGCCCTACAAGAAGCGGGGACCTCTAATTTTCCTTACTTCTGTGGAATCCTGTATTTTCAAAGCTTCAAACCATTTCTATCCCTTATTTCATCACACTAAATATCAACAACCAACCTTTCACCCTATAAAATGATAACGTCTAAGTGGAAATCAATGAAACCTGAAAAAGTAACCTAGATTTACCACCCTAGTAACTAAAAGGTAGTTAAAAGTAAGAAAGGAAAATACATAACAAGACAAAAACAATGAAAAAAGTGTAATTATGTTAATTAAACATGTCTTCTCCTTTAATCTTTATAATTTACGATGAGAGGTTTAATTTTCTATTTATATGAAAGAAAATGAAAATCATATATCTTAAAAAGGTAGAGCTGATATTCAAATCCAAGTTTAATTTTTAATACTCTAAGTCGTCAGTAACCAAAGAAACCAAACTTAAGCAAAACAAAAGTAAAGATAACATATAAAAAATTAAAAACCCATTCGTGTAATTAATGCACAATATGAAGAGAGCCTTGATTTTTCATTTATTTTATTTTATTTTATTTTATTGTTTTATTTTACTTTTTAACTCTGCAAAGTTTGGGTTGGTTTGCCATGTAAACTAGAAGGTTTAATTTGATGACCAAACATATCTCCTCCATAACAGAGATAGGAAGTTATTTCTCAGTAAAAAGATATGTATTGAGTACACAAAATCTACACAGTAACAGATGTTTCAGGAATATGGTAGCTAGCCATGCAGTTTGACTTAAAAGAGGGTGCTTAGAATTTCATGATATAGGATGAACTGAGAAATGCAAATGTCCGTTTATTATCATATCAGAAATGGCACAAATTACAGCCTTGGGGAAGATGCAAGCTCTTGGTGATCCAAAGTACCCTTATGTGCTTAAGAATTAAAAGAACCTCTTACTATGGTTATTCATGCTCCAAATTTATGCCCAATATATAATAAAGATCCTTGACCAATCATAATTCACTGGCCTATGCCTTTAAGCATTCAGGCCTCATCAAATACATTCTCCAAATCAATGAGTTAGCAAAAACATACCCTGACATCTTGAAGATAAACAACAGGAAGAGACTCTTAGGTCTTTGAGGAACTCAGCATCAGTGAGAATTATCACAACATGAATATATGTTAATTATTCCATGATATTCAGTCTAAATTGTATTTCTACCTTGCAAATGAATTTTAAATATAGTTTGAAAGACTAAAAAATAGCTTTTTTTTTACACATGAAACAATCACCATCAAGTCTGCTGACCTAATCAAATCACTTCAAGCTGTAAGGTGAGGAGGTCCTGACAGAGTTGGAGTCAGAAACTATTCACTTAAAACTTCATACACTCAAATCAAATACCTAATACTTTTTTTTTTACACTAAAAAGTTAAATAAATAAGGTCAGAAAGAATTAAAGAAAACATAGTAGTATCAAATCATGCTGTCATTTTTAATATGTCTTACCCAGAAGCTGAGACATTAGGTTCTAAAATTTTATTCACTTAATTTTAGAACCTACTTAATCAAAATTTGTAAGTATCCCTTACTGTCCTTTGTTTCTAAAATTAATACAAGTGTAAAACTGGAACTCTCTTGTTTGGTAAAGAGCTTAAATCCATATTGTTTTAATGTACCCAAAATTAACTGGAGAACTAAGAATAATTATCCAAATAAATCAACCAATAACAAACTTTTGCAGGACTTGTATGTAATGAATAATGAAAAAAAATGTTTTAGACTCAAATTTTACAGATGATAATTTCAGTTCTTTATTTTAGAGGTCTAAAACGAGCCATGGTCTAAGAACTTGCAGAGTATTGGTAGCCAGAATAATGTCCCTGCCAAAGATGTGCACATTTTAATCTTTGGAACCTGTGAATATGTTATGTAACATGGCAAGGGGGAATTAAGTTGCATTTGGAATAAAATTTACTAATATGATGACCTTAAAATAAGGAAATAATCCTGAATAACCGATAAGGAGATTATCTTGGCCCAGTGTAATCACAAGGGTCCTTATAAGTGAAAGAGGAAAGTGGGAGATTCAGTATCAGTGATGCAGCATGAGAAAGACTCCACTGATCATTGAACCCTTGTTGGCATTGAAAGTGACACCCTGAACCAAGCAATCACACTGCCTCTAAATGTCAGAAAAGTCAAGTAAATAGATTCTCCCCAGGAGCCTCCCAAAGAAATACATCCCTACCAACACCTTGATTTTAGCCCACTGAGATGTTTCATACTTCTAATATCCAGAACTCTACGATAACAAATTTGTGTCATTTTAAGCCACCAAGTCTGCGGTAATTTGTTATAGCAGCAATGAGAAACTAATACAAATACCTTTCAAAAATATATTACTAGTAGCTCCTGGATGGTTTAGGTAGCAATATTCCTAATACTTAATACAGTGCCTGGCACATTCCTGAAGTAATTATATTTGCCTGAGTACCAGATTCAACTTCCATATACGTAAGTTAATCAGACAGATACAGTTTACTGAGTTCACACTTTATAATCCCTGAGACAAACCATGTGTGTAATTTGATTTTTGAAGGAGTTTGAAAAATAAAAAGAAGACAAGATTTTATCCTCAATTTATAATTATTTTGATACAGGCAGCAAAATTTCACACAGAAATAAAACAAAGAAAACTACAATGGGACAAACCCGTGTATAGTACTGCAAAAGCAATCTTACTGAAATACCACCAAAGTATTGAAAGTCAGAGTAATTTTATGGGGATATAAACCAAAACATTATTTGAGAAAATATCTCTTAGAATATAGAAGCAGAAATGGCGTTCAGAAACTCCAGTTTTTAGTAGAGTTCAACTAAAACTGATGACAGTTAATAATGCCTACTAAAATTAATCTTAATATCTGTATCATTGTCTATATCTACTTAATATGTAAAATATTTTATGACCATTAATTGTAAGGCAAATCCTTCTACTCAAAAAGATATAGGGCCTCCTACTTCATCATCAATACTACTACAAAATACATGTTTGATAAACAACAAGAAAATTTACATTTATTACTTTGTGGTCATATATGGATGGCTCTATTTTGCTATCCCCCAAATTTTCTTGATGAAAGAAAATAATGCAGAGGAAGAAAGAGTAAAAAATAAATTCATTAAATACACATAGGCTACTCTTCTCTAATAATAATGGCTAAGCTTCATATAGGGGAATATTTTCTGTTTTTTGTTTTTTCTTTTTTTTTACAACAAAGCACAATTGAAAATAATGTATTAAATATGGGGGAAAGGAAAAAGGGGGCAAACTTAATAGTTGTAATGGGATAAAGATATGATTAGAAACAGAGAATGCATCTTTGCTGTTCTGTTTGTTTCAGACACCAGACCAAAAATAAAACACCACAAAAGATAGACAGATAAACCTCCTACCCTATTATAAATTATGGGAAAAGTGTTGCTTGCTTGTTTGTTTTTAAGATTGATGTAAAACTGCATCAAAACATGCCTATTTTGAGGCCACGTAAGGAGTCAAATTGTGTTTTTCTCTGGAGTCCTAAAATGCCATGTGAGTCATAAATCATATTTACTAGAATTCCGCAAATAAATTAAGAAAAAAAAAGAACGTTGCCTTTGTCTATTCTAGATTGCTTCATCACCCACAAAATGCCACTATTTGTGGGGAAAATCTAAATCCATTGTAATGGGTTAAATTGGTGAAATTGAGGGAGTACATAATGTATACTGAAGCACTGGTAAATATTAATTGGTTGAAATTAGAAGAGCAGCTTTAGTAGACTAGGAAGGGAATGTGAGAAACAGAAAGCAAATTTTAATGAAAAATCCTCTTTAATTAATAGAAGACTACATACCTTCTTGCTCATGAGAATAGACTCAAATTCATAAACAATATTTTAAAGAGCTACATTCAGCATTGCATAGAAAAGAGTATACCATGATCAATTCAAGTTACTCTAGTAATAAAGAATGTTTTAACATTATGTCTTTAGCTTCTTAGGGAATCAAAAGAGGGTGCTGTATGATCATCTCAGTCTTAATGGGAAAATTATAAAACTCAATATCAAGTCATTATTACAGTCTTTACAAAGTATAAAATAGAAGGGGAAAAAAGAAGAAAACGTATATCTTCCTTAAGAAAAGATGTTTTACGAGCAAGAACATGATAAAAGTGTATACTATCATTACTTCTATTTAACTTAATTTAGTAAGTCATAGTTAGCACAGCGAGGAAAGGGAAAGAAATAAAATTGATCAAAATGGTGCATTAGGTGAACCTCTGGAAATCTCCCCTGGAATTTATAACAAATTGAAAAACTATAACTCCATGAAGGACTCCCTGCACAGCAGATAGACAAGACGAAGAGTCTCACTACTGAATTCACCTAAAGGTGGGAAAATTGCACGAGCAGGGGAGGAAGGAAGGGAGATGTGCGGAGACAGAGCCGTGTGGGTGCAGGACGCAGACCTAGCTCACTGCTCCAAGCTTGCTGCATCCCGGAGCTACCGCAGCTGTGGGAGAGGGAAGAACTCGGACTGCTAGGGCTCCGCTTATGGCTCACAGGGCTGAGGGGACAGCATAAAACATGGCTGACTCCAACACTCACGGCAGAGACCTCAGAGCAAAGACTGAGGGAAGAAGGCTGAAAACGGTGGTTGAAGCTCTCACTGCCACAGAGAACAGAAGCCTTAGGCACTGAGACTAGCTGTCCCCTCCTTAGCCTCCCAGAGCTCGCCCCGCCCCCACCTGCCCAGTGCTAGAAGCAGAACAGTAGCAGTGTTAGATCAAAAGAACAGAATATTTGCAGTTCTGAGAACTGTGGTCTGCAGACACAGATTCGCAGCCCAACTAGTTCCGGCAAAGAGGAGGGAGCTGTGTAAGCAGGCCTGGCTGTGGTGGTGGTCGCCTTCATTGCTCTGGGCCAATTCCCACAACTTACCCCGCCCCTGTCCCCACCTATTTGGGTGGATCCCTGCAGGAGTAAACTGAATTGTTGAAAGACATGGGCGCTGAATCTGGTGCAGAAAGAGCTTTGAAACTTCAAAAGCTCTCTGCATCCCGACAGGGACACGGCGCCCTATGAACCAGGTGAACTGTTAACAGAGGAGAAGCCTGCCTTCCAGAGAATCCCCCAATTGTGTGAGAAGCTGGAATAGTGCAGAGAAAACATAACACAACAGTGTGAGAAAGAAAAAAAAGGCTACAGTTGGAGAGAAAAGAAAACATTCTACAAACATGTACTGGAAAACAAAAGAAAGACCTCTTCCTATCAACCTTTTGCAGAACCCACTCCTGTAGATGTCTAGGAAGAGAAATAATAAATCACTGATTGCCATGAATAACCAAGGCAACAAGACAACTCAGAAAGAAAATGGAAAGTCTCCAGAAAATGAACTTAAAGATATGGAAATATGTGACTTAAATGACAGAGAATACAAGATTGCAGTTCTGAAAAACAACGAGATGCAAGAAAACACAGAAAGGCAGTTTAATGAACTCAGAAACACAATCAAAGAACAACATGAACATTTTACCAAAGAGATTGAAATTTTAAAAAAGAACCAAATAGTATTTCTGGACATTAAGAACTCAATAGAAGAAATTAAGAATGAAATAGCTAGCTTAGGTAGTAGAGTTGACCAGATGGAGGAAAACATCAGTGACATGGAAGGTAGAAACCTGGAAATGACATGGATGGAAGAAGAAAGAGACTTGAGACTTAAAAGAAATGAAAGAACTCTACAAGAACTTTCTGACTCCATCAGAAAGAGCAATGTAGGAATAATAGGCATACCAGAAGGAAAAGAAAGAGAGAAGGGAACAGAGAGTATATTCAAACATATAGTTGATGAGAACTTCCCAAACTTGTAGAAACAACTGGATCCTCGAATCCAAGAAGCAAATAGAAAATCTAATTACCTCAACCCCAACAGGCCTTCTCCAAGGCACATTGTATTGAAGCTGTCAAAAATCAAGGACAAGGAAAGAATCCTCAAGGCAGCCAGGGAAAAGAAGATGGTAACCTACAAAGGAAAACCCATTAGACTATCATCAGACTTCTCAGCAGAAACTCTACAACCCAGGAGGGAGTGAAACCAAATATTCAAACTATTGAAAGAGAGAAATTGTGAGCCAAGAATAATATACCCAGCAAACATATCCTTTAAATATGAAGGAGGAATAAAGACCTTTCCAGACATACAGAAGCTGAGGGAATTTTCTAATACACGACCTGCACTACAAGAAATACTAAAGGAGGCTATTCGACCACCATCAACAGGGACAATTTGTGGCAACCAAAACATAAAAAGGGGGAGAGTAAAGGCCTGAACCGGAATAAGGGAATGGAGAAAGTAGACATGCTGAAGAATATGGAATACTCAAAATAGCAAACTTTCTTTTACATAAACTTAAGGGTAACCACTCAAAAAAATATCCAGAACTGAAATATATACTGTAATAAAAGAAGAAACAGAGGGAAACATCATAGAATACCACCACACAGAAATAATAGACAACAACAAAAAGGCAAAGAAACCATGGAGACGCAGTCTTACCAGAAAACTAAAGATAGAATAATGGGAAATCCTCACATATCCATAATCACCCTAAATGTAAATGGACTGAACTCACCAACAAAAACTCACAGAGTACCAGATTGGATCAAAAAATTAAACCCAACCATATGCTGTCACCAAGAGACACATCTCAGCTACAAGGACAAGCACAGACTCAAAGTGAAAGGGTGGAAATTGACACTCCAAGCAAATAGTATCCAGAGAAAATCAGGTGTAGCTATACTGACATCAGGTGAAACAGACTTCACAGTGAAAAAGGTAACAAGAGACAAAGATGGACATTTCATAATGGTAAAGGGGACTATACAACAAGAAGACATAACAGTCATCGATATTTATGCCCCCAATCAGGGAGCACCGAAATATACCAAGCAACTACTAACAGAACTAAAGGGAGAAATTGACCGAAACACAATTATACTAGGGGACTTAAATACATCATTGACAGCTATGGATTGATCATCCAAACAGAAAATAAATAATGAAATAGCAGCCGTAAATGACACATTAGATGAAATGGAAATAATTGACATTTATAGAGCACTTCATCCTAAAACATCAGACTACACATTTTTTTCTAGTGTACATGGAACATTCTCAAGGATAGACCATATATTGGGACATAAAACTAACCTCAGCAAATTTAAGAAGATTGAAATCATACCAAGCATATTCTCTGATCACAAGGCTTTGAAATTGGATATCAACTGCAAAAAGAAAGCAGGAAAAACCACAAGTACATGGAGATTAAAAAATATACTTTTAAAGAACAACCAGGTCAAAGAAGAAATTAGAAGAGAGATCAAATGATACATAGAAACAAATGAGAATGAAAATACATCCTACCAAAATGTTTGGGATGCAGCAAAAACAGTTTTAAGAGGGAAATTTATATCATTACAGGCCTATCTCAAGAAACAAGAAAAATCCCAAATAAATAACCTCACGTTACACCTTAAAGAATTAGAAAAAGAAGAACAAATGAAACCCAAGGTCAGCAGAAGAAAGGAAATAATAAAAATCAGAGCAGAACTAAATGAAATAGAGAACAAAAGGCAATAGAAAAAATTAATGTGACAAAGAGCTGGTTCTTTGAAAAGATTAACATTATTGACAAACCCTTGGCTAGGCTCACTAAGATAAAAAGAGAGAAGACACTAATAAACAAAATCAGAAATGAAAACGGGGAAGTTATCACGGATGCCACAGAAATACAAAGGATCATCCAAGAATACTATGAAGGACTATATGCCACCAAATTCAATAACCTAGAAGAAATGGACAAGTTCTTAGAAACCTATAGCCTTCCTAGGCTGAACCATGAAGAACTCGAAAATCTAAACAGACCGATCACCAGTAACGAAATTGGATCAGTCATCCAAAACCTTCCCAAAAGCAAAAGTCCGGGACCAGATGGCTTCATTAGTGAATTCTACCAAACCTTCAAAGAGGATCTAATACCAATCCTGCTCAAACTCTTCCAAAAAATTGAAGAAGAGACAGTACTCCATAACTCATTTTATGAGGCCGACATTACCTTGATACCAAAACCTGGTAAGGACAACACAAAAAAAGAAAACTACAGACCAATATCTCTGATGAATATAGATGTAAAAATCTTAAACAAAATTCTAGCAAATCGAATACAATGCATTAAAAAGATTATTCATCACGACCAAGTGGGGTTCATCACCGGGGCACAAGGATGGTACACCATCGGCAAATCCATCAATGTGATACATCACATAAACAAAATAGAGGACAAAAAATCATATGATTATAACAATTGATGCAGAAAAAGCATTTGACAAGATACTACACCCATTTATAATTAAAACACTTAATAAAATAGGTATAGAAGGAAAATAACATAATAAAGGCCATATATGACAATCCCTCAGCTAACCTCATAATTAACGGTGAAAAACTGAAGCCCTTTGCTCTACCTTCAGGAACACGACAGGGCTGTCCCCTATCACCTCTGCTTTTCAACATAGTGTTAGAAGACCTCGCCAGAGCAATCAGGCAAGGGAAAGAAATAAAAGGCATCCAAATTGGGAATGAAGAAGTTAAATTGTCATTCTTTGAAGATGACATGATGCTATATATAGAAAACCCTGAAGACTCCACAAAAAAAACATTAGAAACAATCAATGAATACAGTAAAGTTGCCAGCTACAAAATCAGCGTACAAAAGTCCATTGCATTCCTATATACTAACAATGAAATCTCAGGAAAAGAAATAAAAAAACAAACAAACAACAACAAAAAAACACATTCCTTTTGCAATTGCAGCAAAAAGAATAAGATACCTAGGAATAAACTTAACCAAGGATGTGAAAGACCTATACGCTGAAAACTACAAGACATTTTTAAAAGAAATTGAAGAAGACACAAAGAAATGGAAAGACATTCTGTGCTCATGGATTGGAAGAATCAACATAGTTAAAATGGCCATATTGCCCAAAGCAATACCCAGATTTAATGCAATCCCCATCAAAATCCCAAAGGTATTTTTTTAAGAAATAGAACAAAAAATCATCAGATTTGTTTGGAACCACAAAAGACCCCGAATAGCCAAAGCAATCTAGGGAAAAAAGAACAATGCTGGAGGTACCACACTCCCTGAATTTAGCTTGTACTACAGGGCTACAATAATCAAAACAGCATGGTATTGGCAGAAACACAGACACGTAGACCAATGGAATAGAATTGAGAACTCAGAAATAAAACCACATAAATATGGACAGATAATTTTTCACAAAGAAGCAAAAAACATACAATGGAGAAAAGACAGCCTCCAATAAATGGTGCTGGCAGAATTGGATAGCCACGTGCAAAAGAATGAAACTGGACTGCTACCTGTCACCATGTACCTAAATTAATTCAAAATAGATCAAAGACTTAAGCGTAAGACCTGAAACAATAAACTGCGTAGAAGAAAACATAGGTACTAAACTTATGGACCTTGGGTTCAAAGAGCATTTTATGAATTTGACTCCAAAGGCAAGGGAAGTAAAAGCTGAAATAAACGAATGGGACTATATGAAACTTAAAAGCTTCTGCACAGCAAAGAAACCATCGACAAAATAAAGAGGCAACCAACTGAATGGGAGAAGATTTTTGCAAACAGTGCCTCCGATAAGGGGCTAATATCCAAAATATACAAGGAACTCATGCAACTCAACAACAAAAAAACAAACAACCCAATTGAAAAATGGGCAGATGACCTGAAGAGACATTTCTCCAAAGAGGACATACAAATGGCAAATAGACATATGAAAAAATGCTCAACATCACTAATCACCAGAGAAATGCAAATAAAAACCACAATGAGATATCACCTCACCCCAGTCAGAATGGCTATCATCAACAAGACAAATAGTAACAAGTGTTGGAGTAACAACAGTCTTGTGGAGAAAAAGGAACCCTCAAAGGCTGTTGGTGGGAATGCAGACTGGTGCAGTGCTGTGGAAGACAGTGTGGGGGTTCCTCAAAAAATCACAAATAGAATTATCGTATGACCCAGCAATCCCTCTCCCAAAAAATCTGAAAACATTTATTCATAAAGATACGTGTACTCCAATGTTCATTGTAGCTTTATTTACAGTGGCCAAAATGTCCTTCGATAGATGAATGGATAAAGAAGTTGTGGTATATATACACAGTGAAATACTATTTGACAGTAAGAAAAGATGAAATAGGACCATTTGTGACAACATGTATGGATCTTGAGATTATAATGCTAAGCGAAATAAGTCAGACAGAAAAAGCAGAGAACCATATGATTTCACTGATATGTGGTATATAAACCAAAAACAACAAAAGAACAAGACAAACAAATGAGAAACAAAAACTCAGACACAGACAATAGTTTAGTGGTTACCAGAGGGTAAGAGGGGTGGGGGGTGGGAGATGAGGGTAAAGGGGATCAAATATATGGTGATGGAAGGAGAACTGAGTCTGGGTGGTGAACACACAATGGGATTTATAGATGATGTAATACAGAATTGTACACCTGAAATCTATGTAACTTTACTAACAATTGTCACCCCAATAAACTTTAATTAAAAAAATATAAAATTATTAGAATTGCTAAAATATAAAAACCATTATTATACATAAATACTATTAAGACATAAAAACATCAAAAGAATCTATTAAAAATATTATACAAAATAAGAGAGTTTAACAATGTGCCTGAATATATGGCCAATATACTACAATAAAATTAAATTCTATACACCAGGAGGAAACAGTTAAAGAATTCAACCATCACCATCATCATCATCATCATTTTCATCATAATGATTGTGTATAATAGCTACCAAATATAAAGTATTTAGGAAATTTTTAACAAAAGATATGTAAAGGGTTTATAGAAAAAAATTAAAATTTTATTGAAATATATTTTAGAAGATCCAAATAATTGGAGTGATATACCATTCTCATGGACAATAAGACCTCTAAATTCATGTAAATGAGTAGATTCAATGTACTATCAATCAAAATTCTAATAGTTTTTCAGAACTCAACAAGTTAAATCTATAATTTATATGAAAAAAATAGTGACCCAAAGAGAGCTTCACACAAATGTTTCCATTTGTATAGAAAAGAACATATCGTGAAAAGAATAAAATCAGAAGAGTAACTGTTTCCTAGAGGAATGCAGAAGGTGACGGGGAGGAGCCATGAAAAAACTTCCTGGCATGCTATTGATGTTCTTCTGTAAATTGATAGCCATTTGTGTTAGACATCAGGTGTATACATATGTCAAAATTCATGAGATTTGTGCACTTCACTGTATGCATATTTCACCTAAAAAACCAATATTGAACTCTAGGTAATCGTACACATGCTAAACTCTTTTGTGTTAAAGAGTACTGATATACTCAGCTTACAATGAATGCATCAAAATAAGATAAATTGCTGGATGGATGTAAGGATAGACACAATGGAGAAATCTGTGATAGAACAAGTATAAAAAATGCAGGTAAGTTTATGGATTACCAACTAATCTTATGTATCACTTATTCAAGTGGGATCTTTTTGATATACAATATAATAGAATCTTATAAAATTGAAACAAAGATCCTGCAATTCTACTGTTTTTCTAGAGGTACACCTGCCTCATAAATTGTGTACAAGATACAGCATAGTTCCTAATAGCAAAACAATTAAACTACATAAATAATCCTCAAAAGAAGACTAAACAAAATTTTGTCATATTTACATAATGGAATGTTTTATAACCATAAAAATAAACACGAAACATGCAATGCAGGAATAAATTTAAGAAATATAGTGATAAAATATTGTTTTAATATATCTCTACTTTCATCTGGCGCCCTGCTCTCAGCTCCATCAGCTTCCTTTATGTTTCTCAACGTTCCAAACTCATACGAACAGGACATTTATATGAGGTTTTGCCTGTGCCTGAATGCTTTCCACTGGTCTCTGCATGGCTGACTACTCCTTATGTTTGGAACTTAGAAATTACTTCCTCAAAGTGAGCTTTCTTGACCATCAAAATAATGTAGCTATCCAGTCATTTGGTTTTATCACTGCATTTGTAGTTTCTGTACAACTCTTATCTTCATTACATATAATATATACATATATAATATATTATCATGCCAAAAATGTATACACATTTTAAGAAAGAAAAAGACTGTATTAAAATCGTAATACTAAATATATGCCAATAACAAAAGGTCACGTTTGACTTCTGCAATTACAAGAGGTGCTCAAAGTGGTTACCATCAGTGTAATTTTAACACAGTATTTTCCTTTCTTAAAATGTGTATGCATTTTTATGGCACCTTCTGTATATATATTCAACAGAAACTACATAAGTAAAAAAATCAAAATAAACAATATGTTTTAGGGATACTATTGTATATGATAAAAGTATATTTTTAAAAGGGAGAATGATTAATCCAGATTTAAAATAACAGTTACTGCTGACCATGTCAGAAAGATGGGATAGTGAAGAAGCACCTAGTTGATGATACAGTGTTTGGCATACGGCAATTCTTAAATTGGGTGATGAATTCGTAGGTATCAGTTTTACTATCATGGTTCATAACTTGCATATGTATTAAATATATGTGTCTGTGCATCAAATATTAGGATATAAAATGTAAATTATATCTACCTGCAATAAATTTGCATTTTAATAATTAAAAATGAAATGTCCAACAAGAGAGATGAAGAAATTGATATCTGAGAATCACCCTATCTATAAAGAAATTTCACATATGCTACTTTCCACATATGTAACTGCGATTGCACAAGCATGTTTAATACTTTGCAGAAGTGTTAAATATTCAGCTTCTCAATTTATCTGTATAACTGTGGAGGTGCTATTAGGTTGGTGCAAAAGTAATCGCGGTTCAAAAGGTTAAAAATAATTGCGAAAACTGCAATTACTTTTGCACCAATCTAATATTATTTTTTCCATTTTACACATGAAAAATTTAGTATTTTTTGCCATGTATAATGCACACATTTTGCCCAAGTTTGTGAGGATGTGCATTATACACGGGTAGTACTCATTCCGTTCCTCTGAAAGTCTGGGCCAAAAACGTAGGTGTGCATTACACACGGGAGTGCATTACACATGGCAAAATATGGTAGTTTACAAGAGGTTAAGTGACCTACTCAAGGGCTCAAGGGCATACAGCAACTCAATGGAGATTGCAGAACTGGAATTCAGGGTTGCCTGACTCTAGAGCCCAAGATTTGTAACATACCTAGAAGTCCCAGTGATTTTTTAGGAATCCATTGTCTCATATGTCTCCAAATTGGATATATTGTAAGTTTATTATAGAAACATGTTTTAAGAAAGCCCTCAACCATAAAAGAAAGTTACAAAGGAATTGTTCAAAACAGATTGATATTGCACATCTAAAAAATTTATCTAATTAATGAGTGATAAAGAATGAATTCATAATACCAATTAACCAAATCAAACAATATGAGCTATTGCCAAAAGATAATAAAACTAAGGTATTTTGTGTTTTTGAAGTAGTATTTACAGATTCTCTTCATACCCACTGATTTTTAAAGATTCATCACTCTTCCCAAGATGAGATCCCTAATAACACATTAATTTCCAACAGGTAGATAATGACCACTTAATACATAGGTTATAATTCACCTGAAATTTCACATCAAAATAAGACTACCTTAAAAATAAATTGCAATAATATATGATCATCACAATTCAAATACCAATCTTCATGTTTGTCTTTTGATATCAGATTTTCTGTAGCTCTGAGGAAATAAAATACATGCATTTATCTGGCATGCTCTAGTTGTGACATGTTTTTATATCTTTTATGTCTATGAACAAAAATAAAACCTATGTTTAATTTCTACATAAATATTTTTTTCAGGGAAACAGAAATGTTAACTTTTCCATTTTAAATGTCAGCCTGCTTTTGTGTGGATAATCTCTTGGTTATCCTCCAGATTTGCTTTAAATACTGATGATTCAAAAAATAAGGAAAATATAGAGGGTGCCAAAAGAGTGTATACACATTTTAAGAAAGGAAAAGTGTATTAAAATTGTAATGCTCAATATATACCATAACAAAAGATGAATACAAGTCACATTTGACTTCTGCAATTACAAGAGGTGCTCAAAGTGGTTACCATCAGCGTCCAGACACTTCTGATTACAACGAACTACTCTGTGAGCAACTTTGACTAAGGTGTCCGCTTGTCTACATGGTTTTTGGCACCCCGGTATGTATGAAGTAATAGTTTGGTATATATTCTGGCCTCCATAACCCACTCATAAATCTCACACTGTAAGAAGTGACACATAACTATCAAACGTGGATTGTACATAATCCTTCATTTAGCATCGTGTAGACAGCAGCGTGTTTACTTGGAAGGAAAATGTAGTATACAAGCTTGAAAACAGATCCAGACAGCTTCTCTTTATTAGAGTCAACTTCTTTATTACTTTTGTGATAACACAAACCCCTCTTTCCATCTCAGGCTATGACCTTGCTTCACACTTTGTTGACAAAATAGAAACAGAAGAAAGTAATGACTTCAGAGTCCCTCCAATAACTCTGCCACCCTGGTGTATCTTGTCATGTACTATCTGCTTTCTTTCTTATGACAAAGAATGATGTGTCCCTCATCTCTTCGAAGGCCAATCTTTTCATGGATGCGCAGGCTTCCATCCCTTTGTCCCCATCTCCTCTTTTGGAGGACTTTGGTCCTCTATTCACTGCTCTTCCTCCAAGATCATCGATCTTTACATCTGTGTGATATCATTCCCAGCATTTTAAAAAACCAAACAAGTAAACAAACGTAGCTTCTCTTAATCCTGTATCTGCTTAGTCATTATTTCATTTTGTTGTTGTTGTTGCTCCTCTAAATGGAAAGTCTTAAAAAAGTTCTTAATACTTGTGCGTTGAGGATCCACCTCGTCACCTTCCAAATCTTACTTTTAACATGCACCTCTGAAAACCTCTGTCAGTGTCAACAATGGCCTCAGTAGTGACAAAACTCATGGCTGCATCTGTCTTCTCTTCTTCCTCAGCCCATCCACAGTATTGGGTACACTTGATAATTAATCCCCCCAGTCGTAGGCTCTTGGTGTCCATGATGTATCACACTGCTGGTTTTTGTTCTATCCCAGAAGCTGCTCATTCTAAGCTTTGCTTTTCTGGCTTCAGCATCTCTATTTGAAATACAACTGTTTAGCAGTGTAGGGCCCCTTGTCTTTTCTATCCATATTTACTTTCAGAGGATACCGTTTCCTCGAAAATAAGACCTACCCGGAAAATCAGCTCTAATGTGTCTTTTGGAGCAAAAATTAATATAAGACCCAGTATTACATTATATTATATTATATCATATTATATTATACTATATTATATTATACCAGTTCTTATATTATAGTAAAATAAGACCCGGTCTTATATTATAATAAAATAAGACTCAGTCTTATATTAAAATAAGATGGGGTCTTATATTAATTTTTGCTCCAAAAGACGCATTAGAGCTGATTGTCTGGCTAGGTCATATTTTTGGAGAAACACGGTATCTTCTACTCTCTATTTGTTGATGCTCAAAGTTACATATCTAGCCCTGATCTATGCCCTGACCGTCAAACACCTATATCCAAGTATTTATAATACATCTTCATGTCTATATCCAAAAAGGCATGATCTTGATTTCTTTCTTTGGCCGCAGAGCAGTAAGACTGATGTTTAAAATGTAAAATGATATTCTCTGTTTCCAGTGCTCAAAATCAATGACATCACATTTAGGGCAAAATCCAAACTTCCTTTCAGAGTTTAAAAGGAAGTTCTATCTCTCAGCTGCCTCTCCTACACCATTTCTAATAAGTTCTTAATTCCGTCTGCTCACTTCAATTTTATCTCTTTCAAACGGACTGAAACCAGTATATATATATATATATATATATATATATATATATATATATATATATACATATATATATACACACACATATATATTTAAATTTCCCATATGTAATCTATTTCAATAGATCCCTAAGATTTTTCTTTAAAATGACTGAAATATTTTCTGTATTTGCACTGCACAAATTTTTAATTGACCTCAAGTTGTGTATTTAATGAAATCAATCCTTGTACTTTATTTTTTGATCATAGTATTGTTGAAAGTTTTCACCACTGATTTTTCAAATACTTTTTGTAATTTGATGAAGAGGATTCATTCTGTTGCTCTTCATGTCACCATTATTTCAGAACAAAGAAGCAAATTTGCAGCTAAGACTATTAAGTAGGTCCATCAATGGGATAACTAAATGTTGCTAAACCTGAGCTCTGAACAACAAGGTTGCCAGTTCAATTCCTGCATGGGATGGTGGGCTGCGCCCCCTGCAAATAAACATTGAAAACAGTGACTGGACTGGAACTGGGCTGCACCCTCTACTAGATTGAAGGACAACTACTTGGAGCTGAAGGGTCCTGAAGAAACACACTGTTCCCCAATATTCCCCAATAAAATATAAAATAAAATAAATTTTAAAAATAAAATAAAATAAACTGTAGCACAGTATTGAGCTGCCCACAAGCAGCTCTCTTGATATGGAGCTCATGGTTTAGTAGATGAGAAATTGAATACAAGCCTAAACCGTGATCAGGTTCGTAAAGATCATTTTAAACCTAAACTGCAATCTAGTTCGTAAAGATCATTTTAATCTAAGGCTCCGATAATAGAAAATGGTGCTCTAAAGGGTATAAAAATAAACCAATATATTCTGTACTTCTTAGACAGCACTGTTCAATAAAAATATAAGCCAAGCCACAGGTGTGCTTTTAAATTTTCTTGCAGCCACATTAAAAAAAGATACAGATAAAATTAACATTAGTAGTATATTTTATTTGAAATATACAGTATATGGAAATATTATAATTTGAACATTTAATTGATATAAAAATTATTAGTGTGACGTTTAATTTTTTTCTAAGTATTTTAAATCTAGCATGTATTATTACAGCACATCTCAATTTAAACAACTTAAATACTCAACACTCATATCTGGCTAATGACTATCATACTGCCCAGTCTATTAGACTATGTCTGTAAGTGAATAGCAATTTAAGTCACAAGTACATTTAAGAGGGTATGTGTGAAACCAAAATTCAAATTGCCATTAGATGGAACACATGGGAATTTTAAATAATATAAACAGAGGACAGACACATTTATTTCCCCTGAACTCTACTTTAGTGACTCATAATATAGCCTTTTAAATATTTCTATTCAAATCAACATGATTTTGTACAGTACTTTACCTCCTGCTGCAGCAACTTTAAAATGCTGCAAGTAAAAAGCTACTAAAAATTACAAATTGCCACCTAAGCTTCCCTGCCTACATGATGATAATTAATCCTATTTTTGAAGGACCACAAATTATTGCCAAACAATTAAATACATCTCTAGGAAAACTCATCATTTCCCTTTCAAAGTACATTTTTGGAAGAAGAGAAAGTACAATAATCAGCTTCCATTCAGCTTGGGAATCTTCACTTTTTTCCCCCCAAAAGTCAAAAATAATTATTACCTATAATATTCTAGGCATTTATTGGTGATACAAGGTAAATATGATACTATGCTTGCCTTAGAGAAACTTGTAATCGTATGAAAAAACTGATGTACCTTTAAAGAATATATATTCACTTACTTCAGTGAACGCTTCTTAGAGATAGGATGTTTTATAAAAACTACTTTAATGAGATGTGATGGACATACAAAAAGCTGTGCGTATTTAAACAACTTGATGAGTTTGGAGATGTATATATATCTGTGAAACTATCACCACAAGCTATGCCATAATCATATCCGTCACCTCCAAAAGTTTCCTATAGACCTCTTTATTTTTTTGTGATGAAGACATGTAACATAAGATGTACCTTCCTGTTAGGTTGGTGCAAAAGTAATTGCAGTTTAAAAGGTTAAAAATAATTGCAAAAATCTCAATTACTTTTGCACCAACCTAGTAGCAAAATTTTAAGTATGCAATACAGTATTGTTAACTATAGGCGCTATGCTGTATGGTAGATATCTAGGACTTATTCATCTTCTGTAACTGAAACTTTGTTCCCTTCAACTAATTTGTCCCTTTCCACCATTCACCCCCATCCCAGCCTTCAGCAACCAGCATTCTACTCTCTGTTGTTGTTAAGTCCAACTCTTAGATTCCTCATAGAGTGGTACCATGTAGTATTTATCCTTCTGCCTCTGGCTTATTTTACTTAATATAATGTTCTCCAGGTTCATCCATGTTGTCACAAATGGCAGAATTTCCTTCTTTTTAAAGGCTGAATAATATTCTATTATCTATTTATATATATATATATATAGATAATAGAATATTATTACATATATATACATATATATGTGTGTGTGTGTATATATGTGTGTGTGTGTGTGTGTGTGTGTGTATATATATATATATATATATATATATATGGCATCACATTTTTTGTATCCATTCAGCTGTCAATGGATATTTAGGTTGCTTCCATGTCTTAGCTATTGGGAATAATGTGATGAACACAGGACTTCAGATATCTCTTTGACATCATGATTTCAGTACCTTTGGATATATACCTAAAGTGGGATTGCTGTATCGTATGATAGTTCTACGTTCTACTTTTAATTTTTTGAGGAACCTCCTTACTGTTTTCCATAATGGCTGTGCCAAATTTACATTCCCACCATTAACGTACAAGGAGGGTTCGGTGTTTTGTACATCCTCACCTACACTTATCTTTTTTTTTTTTTTTTTTTTTTTTTATAATAGCCATCAGAGCATGTGTGAGGTGATATCTCATTGTGGTTTTGATTTCCATTTTCCTGATGATTAATGATGTTGAGCACCTTTTCATATACCTGTGGATCCTTTGTATATCTTCTTTGAAGAAATGTCCATTCAAGTCCTTTGCCCATTTTTTAATCAGGTTGTTTCGTTTATTTTTACTATTGAGGTGTAGGAGTTTCTTATATATTTTGGATATTATCCCTTTATCAGATATGTGGTTTGCAAATATTTTCTCCCATTCTGTAGTTTTCTTTTCATTTTGTTGAGGGTTTCCTTTGCTATGCGGAAGCTTTTTAGTTTGATGTAATCTTACTTGACTATTTTTGCTTTCATTGCCTGTGTTTTGTGTTATATCCAAGAAATCACTGCCATGGAAAATGTCAAGAAGCTTTTTCTCTGTATTTTCTTCTAGGAGTTTTATGGCGATAAGAAAAATTTAAATCTTTAAGCCATGTTGAGTTGATTTTTGAATATGGTATAAGCGTCTAATTTCATTCTTTTGCATGCAGCTGTTCAGCTTCCCCAGAACCTCTTATTGAAGAGACTATCCTTTCCACGCTGTGTGGCATATCCACTTTTTAATTGCCTCTAAAACTAAATGAGTTGGTGAGAAGTTATACAGATGAAGAGAATAAAATGGGGGAAGAGAATTGTGTGCACGTAGACTAGATCAGCTCAGTAACAGGGACCACCTGTCTGTACTACTAATTCAGCAACACTGTAACTTTTTTCATCTTGTCCTTCCGGAATTAATCTAAATCAGAACATGAAAATAAATTCTGCTAAACAACAAAAACAAAAACAAAAAAACATTTTGTTGATTTTCTTTAAAAAGATATTTATTTTTTATCTCCCTTCAATTCTTTGTAAGTTTTCCAAAGTAATGACCAGACAGTATTTTGGATATTATTAATAGCTAGCAATTAGCACAGTGCCTGGCACAGAGCCAGTACTCAACACACATCACAAGTGAATGATTGCTAGTTTGTTAACAGAATAATGGATAATTTTTAAATCTCCAACCTCTTATCGTATATGTTCATGGAGACCTTATCTCCATAATGCTAAGAAACAAACTATTAGGGTTAATTATGCTGTTTCTTACTCTTTAAAACAGCAGGGGCAACATATCGATGCTCAAAAAATTATGTGTCAACTGGCTTTATGCTTTATTAGGATCCACGTAGACCAACAGAGCAAATAATCTTCATCATAAAGGACTTACTTTTTAAAAAGTGGTAAGAAAAATAGTTCATATAAATAGTTCATATTATTGCATGATAGAAGCAGTAAGATATGTAGGACTGTAAGAGTTAGAAGTAATTGAAATTAGGTTTCTTTGGTGAATGTTGAATACCTACAGTGAAAGAGTATATCGACAAATTTTGTAACATGTAACATGTGGGGCGTTATTTTAATCTCCAATGACAAACGTTTTAGATTAATTGCTTTGATCATTTTCAGACAGAACCAATTATTTTAAAGCAATATGATAAGGCTTATTCCTTATATCTCTTAAAAATCTATTTTAATAAAAGTTATCTTAAATATTGTTGCTATTAGCTTAGCCAATCCTTTTCATTTGTATGGAGTTTAAGATTTTCAATGCACTTTCATGCGCATTACTCTCATTTGATTTTTCAACCATTTTATGAGTTGATGTTACTATGCTATAAGTAAAGATATTGAGTCCAATTGATTTTTCTGACTGCCGGTTAAAAAAAGGAAATCCTGAGAGACTGCCATACAAATCCAATCTTCTCCTTTTGTATGAATGTACCTTCACTTCATCCTTTGCTGTTATCAACATCCCTCTCTGATCACCATCCTGGAAATAAAGATACAGTTTGCCATCACTACCCAAAAGGCCCAGGAACTCTGCTCATCAACTTCACAATCCTGATGTTAAGCATGACAAATAAAGAGAAGGCATTGTTTTCTTTACAGTTAGTTAGTTAGTTTCAGGTGTACAAACAACATAGCGATTAGACAATTATATACCTCACAAAGTGATATCCCCAATAAGTCTGTTATCTATCTGGCACTGCATATAGCTATTACAGTATTATTCCTCATGCTGGACTTTATATCCATCTGACTATTTTTTAAAATTATAGTTGACATTCAATATGATTTCATATTAGTTTCAGGTGTACAGGACAGTGGTTAGACATTTATATAATTTATGAAGTGATCCCCCGATAAGTCTAGTACCCACCTGACACTATACAGTTTTTACGATACTATTAACTATATTCCTTATACTGTTTTTAACATCCTGTGACTATTTTGTAATTATGTACCAATTTATACTTCTTAATCCTTTCACCTTTCTCACCTAGCCCTCCAAACCCCCACCCATCAAGTAACCATCAGTCTGTTCTCTGTATCTATAAGTCTGTTTCTGTTTTGTTTGCATTTCTTAATCATAGCTTGTATTTCTCCCCCAACACTAACCCTGGTTGCAAAGTCTCCACTTTGTCCCACTCTTCCACCCTATACAAATACTGCCAAGACTCCAAAATTATGAAATTTCCAACTCTGCACATGCATAATCTATATTAATTTTGCTTATTCTAACTGGATTAATTCAAGATATACAACAAATAAGAAGAGATCATCAAAATTGATTTACCAATAAAACTATTTAATGAAATCTAACTTTAAAAATAAAAATTTTTCTTGTGCATCTGTATTTTTTAGAGTTGTCTCTTCTATGCTTTTCCTCCTCATGTTCAATATGATTTATACACTTCTAGTGTCGTTTCTTGATATCCAGACTCACGTTGCATCTCAGAACCACTTAGGCATCCTTTTATTTACCCTTCAGTTACTACATTTTAAGTATCTTTTAATAATTTTGAACAGTTTTGATTGTTTTTAAGCCCTATTACCTCTTAACTGAACCACTGTTCTCATTCCTTTCCTAGTATTCCTACCTCCAGCTTCAACTTTCCTCGAATTATCTGCTGCTTGTGTAAAAGCAGCATTCTTAAAACTACATCTAATCATGACATGCAATACTAAATCAATCACTTGCTCAAAGAATTTTGATTTTTCTCCATTAAAAGATGAAACTCTCAGTGTCGAATTTAAGGCCTTCCACTATTTGACCCCTACTTTACTCAAATTTACATGCAATCCTATATACCTTTCACTTCTGTCACACACACCACAGTCTCGTTACTCCTAGTGCATTCCTTATACATCCCTATTCATACCCCTTTGCTTATGTTCCCTTAGTCTTGAATAATCATCCCACAAGACCCATCTACTCGATCCTCTACCTGTCTTTTAGGAATCTGCTCAAATAACACTTCATGTGAATCCTATTCTTCCTAGTTTGGGGAGTTAATATTTTCTCCTTCATTTCCTATTTTATATTATATGTCTACATCTCTGTATTGGATATTAAATGTTTTAAGGGAAGAAATTATCTCATAGGTTGTGTTACCAGTGGTCAGATATTTTGTGCATAAGCATTATTAAAATACTAAATATCTGTTGAATGGTATTGAATTACTAAAGATACAATTTTTTAAAAACCCTATAAGAAGTAATATATACTTAGTATCTTCCTAATTGTCAAACCTAATTTGCATATACATATTTTGAGTTAGTTAAATGAAGAAAACATCAAACTGGATTAATTGAAGGTCAAATTTTGAGATGTATCCTGTTGCTCAAAGGAATCTTTAAAATGCATTAAATTATATGCAATAAAAATTAAATCATACCAGTCAATACTAATATCAGTAGTCACTGTTTATATATGAATCAATCTGGGTTCCCACAGAAAACAGATGGCACACTGAAGGTGAGTCATTTTAAATTAGTTTAATAAGGCCTATTTTCAAAAAATTGGGTATGGTTTAGAGAAACCAGAGGAGATAGAGCAGTACCCTGAAGCTAGTAATACTTACCATGGAAAACTTCACCACCCCTTATTTAGAAGTGGTGAAGGCCTAGAACTGTTACCATAACCTGGAGACAGAGGGCGCTGTAGAGAAGACAGACTTACAGGAGCTGTAACGTTTCGTAAAAGAATGTAACTAACCTATAGCAAACCCAGACCTAACATTACTTCCTCTTTCTGATCTCTTACTACTAGTATTTCCTAGTGGACAAATCCAACCAGAAGTCAACATTGCCCTGTAACCCAAGGACCAAGGGAGGCCAGTAATTTGGTAAATAGAAAGTAAGGTGGAGGAGGACCGAAAGTGAATATGGCAAGGTTTGATATCTGGGAGTTATATTTGGACATTTTGTTTTTATTTGAGTCTCTTAATGCTACAGAATCTCAGTTTCAGAAGAATAATTCATATGAATTTATTTCATCAATAAATACATTGTTTAGTGAAAATGTGAAAATTTCTTTTGGTTAAAGGGACTCTTTAGATCCAACTATTTTGCATTTTTTTGTGAAGAAACTCAACATCTACATGAATAATATGGGGAAAAAACATTGTGGAATGAGAGTGGATTCAGAAACCTTTTGATTATAGCTTTCTGCTTGAGTACATAATCAACTTCACAGTCAGATTTTCACATCTTAGAATTATTAGTAGTACTGATGTGCCTTATTAAAAGCACAAAAGTGATTTTGTTCTTCTCAGAAACTGTTGTGAAGCACATAGATTCAGTAATATAACCTTTGTGATTTGCAAATTAATTTGGTAGCTTGGTAGCCTGCTTATACTTGATAGATACAAACCTGCCTTGAGTTCTCACTTGAAATACATAAAAGGCCAAGCAAAGAGACATATAACAAAAAATTCTGAAAAATTAATCTTTAATCTTAAGAAGTAGTTGAGGAGATAAAACAAATTTAAAAAAATCTAAAATAATTTTAATGGCTAATTTCTTTTGTCCCAAAAGCCAAGGAACATGAAGAAATTATCCTTTAGGAATAATAATTTTCTTACTTGGGTATTGTATTTTAAAACATAAAATCCAAGTTCAGATATAATATCTAATTCAAGTCTCATAACAAACCTAGCTATGATACACATTTGGATACATTCTATTACCCAGTTTTTTTAATTTGAAAAATTGTGTATTAAAGAGATTAAGTGATATTCTTAAGTTACAAAACTAATAAATGACAAATGTTGCAAACTGAGCTGTCTGACTCCCAGTGTAGTATTCTTTACACTCTACCAGGATCTATAAAATATTTTTGAGTACTTAAAATTTGTATAACATTTACTATACTTAGAACATTTTAGAACATACTCGTACACAAAAATAATAAATTTTTAAAGGATGAGAGAAAAATAAATGTAAAAAAAAGATCTGAGATTTTTTTCTTAACCTTCTCCCAGTATACCTTGCTTTAAAGATTATTGGTCAACAGTCTATACACCAACTTATCTTCCGAACTAAAATAAATTTGCTTTCTTCAATGTTCACCTTACAGAAAATGAAGCGCAAAGGTCCTGATATACCCTACGTCCAAAATTATGAATGAGGAAAAAGGAAAACCTGTGAAAAGCATTTTTGAGGCAAAAATTACAGAATGTGATAAACATTTAGATATAAAGACCATTGGAAAATATGTTCAGAATGATTTCTAATTTTTTCTTCGGTCATTAGGCAAATGTCAATTATTGGAGTTATGAAATACAAGAGACAGAACAGGTAAGTTTAGTTTTATATTACTATTAATTTAAATAATCTTTCCATATGCTTATCGGCTATTCAGTTTTTTTGTAATATAAAGGATCGGTAAGGTCTTTTGCCTTTTTCTGAACTGGGTTGATTTTCTTTCTCTTGTTTGATTTATTGGAGTTCTCAATATACGAAGGTCTGACAACTAGGTTCGCGAACTTGATGCAATGATGTTGCTAACATTTTTGATATCAGAAGGATTATTTATTATGAATTTGTACCAACTGGACAAACAGTTAACCAAGCTTACTATTTGGAAGTGCTGAAAAGGCTGCGTGAAAAAGTTAGACGACCTGAACTTCTGGCCAATTTATGGCTCTTGCTTCACAGCAATGCACCAGACCACACGGCACTGTCTGTGAGGGAGTTTTCAGCCAGTAAACAAATAACTGTATTGGAACACCCTCCTTACTCACCTGATCTGGCCCCCAATGCCTTCTTTTTTACCTGAAGATAAAGAAAATATTGAAAGGAAAACATTTTGATGACATTCAGGACATCAAGGGTAACAGCTCTGATGGCCATTCCAGAAAGAGTTCGAAAATTGCTTTGAAGCAATTTTCTAGGTGCTGGCATTGGTGCATAGCTTCCCAAGGGGAGTACTTCCAAGGTGACTGTAGTGATATTTTGCAATGAGGTACGTAGCACTTTTTCTAGGATGAGTTTGTGAACTTAATTGTCCAACCTCGTATATAGATTTTAGCTTTTTGTCCATTTTATGTTCTTGGTACCTGGTATCTTTTCCATAATATCATGTTTATAAGACAACCATATTTTGATGTGTCATTGCAGTGTTCATAGTATTACATTTTGACTACTATTAAGAAAATTCCCTAACTCCAACTAGCTTAAACAATAAGGAAATGTATTTTCTCACATAATGGGAAATCAAAATGTAGGTCAGTCTCCAGGCAGAACAAATGCAGCTGCAATGATGTTACCAAAAACTAAATTTTCTTCCATCTCTCTACCATTCTTATAATCACATGATAGCTGCCAGGGACAGTGGGGCTATATGCTTCCTTTCTGTGTTCAGCAAGGAATGTAACCTAGGAATGTAAATATTTCCCTTCTGTCACCTTGGACCAGGTATGCAGAGCTGCATCTCCATCAAATAAGTAGGCAAAATGTTCAAATATCTACTCTGCCCCCCAAATAATTGATCCATCTATCCCCAAGAGCCCCACCTGTGAAATTTACCAAAATTTAAAGGAATAAATAACTCTATTACTATTTAAACTCTTTTACAACACAAAGCGAAAAACATCTTTTTATGAAATAAATGTAACAATAGCCATGATAAAGACTGCAAAATTAGCAATCTACTGAGCACTTGAATGCTTAATAGAGAAAGCCAGAAGAATTCCTATTAAAATCAGAAATAAATTATTTGAATAATTTCTGAGGGTAGTGTACAGCATGGTGACTATAGTTTACAACACTGTATTGTATATTTGAAAGTTGCTAAGGGAATAGCTTTTAAAAGCTCTCAACACAAGAAAAAAAATCTTATCTGTGGTGATGAATGTTAATTTATTATGGTAATCGGTGCACAATATATACATATATTGAATTATTATCTGTCCTAAAATTTATATAATGTCTTATCAATTATATCTCTTTCAAAATTTTTTTCAATAATTGTTTTTCTTTTTAAACTTGGAAAAGTTATTCAACTTCTTTGTTCATCAGTTTCCTCATTCATAAACAGGAGGGAATAATATTACCTAGGATTGTGATCAGCATATTTTAAGTTATGGAGTGCAGTGTATATGTAGTTCCCTGTGGAAGCTGTGAAGTTGTTGGCAAAAAGTCGGAAAGGAAGCTGGTTTAAAACCCTCCAAGGTCTCTTTCAGCTCTAAATGTTGTAGAACGCTAGTAAATAAGAAACAAGATGAACGAAAACATTTCCCCCGCAAGTTATAAATCTAGATTTACATATGAATAGAATGTTTACCAATAATAGGCTCTTAAAACCCCATTTTTATGACATATACACTATTCATAAAAATTGGTTTATACTTTCACTATTGGTTCATACTTGACAGGGACTTCCTATATAAAATTTAATAGCTATTATTTCTTTGCTGATTTCAAGCAATATCTCATGTTTGTACTCATAAGGATAGTATACAGGGGAATGAAAAGGTCAGATTTTTAAAAATCTATAAAGCGATTATATTGTTTCTATTTTAAATTATGTAGTTTCAAAAATGCTATACCATGATATATAAATTCTTTTAAAAAATTAAGTGGATGCCATCCTCCATTAAGAGTTCTCCCATTTGTCCATAATAATGAAATTATACCTGGGCAAAACATTCTACAGCTTGATTACACTTCTCAGTTCCTTTGACATTAAATCAGTCATGTGATGAACTTTTGCCAGTGGAATGTGATTAGGAAAACTAATGTCATTTTCGTATCTGGCCAGGCCTCTCTTTTCCTTTCCCAAATGCTGAAACCCGGATCTGGAAGTAATCTATTTCTACCATACGGATGAAACAATGACCTAGCGCAAGACAGAGGAACATGAAAAAAAGAATCTGAGACCCTGAATGACCATGTGGAACAGAACTTGCTGACACCCTGAAGCACTTGAATCAGGAATTTTACCAAATTAAAAATAAAGAATATCTATCTTTATTGTTTTTAATAGTGACTAAGTGTTGGGTTTCTTGGTTATTACAAACAGAATCTTCACCATAATTAAAGGTAGATCCATTAAGGTTAAAATACAATAGATGTTATATGTTTAAAATGATAAAATCAAAAATAAAGTGAGGAGACCTGGAAAAATGAAAGGTCAAGGAAAACTTTTATCAGTCCTAAGTATGAGATATGCGATAGATTGTTGTGAAAGTTTCTTCCTCAAAGAATACAATTTTTAGAGTAGAATGCTTATCATCCAGACAAGACTCAAGCTCCAAACAAAGTCACTGCTTTCCTTTTTCAATTTTTGTCTAAACAGATGTCTGAAATTTTGGGTTTAAAAAAGTTCTTTCTTACTAACAAATTATCATCAAATATGCAAAAAGATGATCCTGACAAGTAGATTCTGAATATGAATTTTATAATCAAAATCTGCTATGGATTAAACACAATGTCTGTTAATTCTGATCATTGAGAGATGTTAATCTTCATTTAAACTTTAAAATTTGAAATTTGAATAGGACTAATCCTATAAAGTTAGATGTATTATCTACGTGTTTTCCTTGGTCCATATTTCCGCTGTCTATATCAGGTAGGTAACATATATATCAAAAAAGTAAGCTTATAGTACAAAAATTAGAATTTATAATTGATCAATTAATCACTGAACAGAAATACTAATAATTTTGTCATTCATTTATGAAAATTTTGTGACAAATTTTCAGTACAAATCTCTTCCTGTAGTAAAATAGAAAAAGGTATTTTGGCATTAGAATCAAAATCATGCTGCTAGTAATTACTTAGTATATAGTGATAATTCAATTTATTCATTTATTAATAATTTGGTATTAGTTTCATTATGGCAATACTTGTGAATTGTCAAACATAAATCTAAGACTAAGCAAGAATAGATGTTTTCAAGTAATCTTCAAATATTTCTAATGTTCAAGAAGTTTATCAAGGAGAGTGTGTTCTAAAAATCTACGTAAGTACTCATTTTTATATTACTTTGATTTATATCCTAATTTTTATAGAGAAAAATATGAAGAGTAGCAGTAGGGTTGATATGTTCTTTTCTATGTTCTTTTGTGACTAGCAGCCATTAAAAAAAATGTTAGTTAAAAAAAATGCCAATCTTCGCTGACACATATTTTTGTTGCTCATTTCTACAAAGTATATGCCCTCTTTTCATTGCACAACAAATTTGAAATTATGAAAATATCACTGTAACATATGATAACATGCAGTTATAGTTTGTTTTAAATTAAATTAGATCCTAGATCAAACTTTTAAAAAATCAACTATACCCATTTCTTAAATAGGTACATATTTCAATATATCAAAACATTTTTATTACTACATGATACTTTATCATTTATCAGAAAGTAAATTCAACAAAGTTGAAATATAATTAGCCTTATCCCATCTTATGGAGCATTTTGGTTGCAGAATTTTTAATACTTCTCAGGAATTATGCTAAAACGTAATCCTTATTTGTGTGTGTGTGTGTGTGTGTGTGTCTTATTGTTTTACAAAAAATGGTTTCACCATGCTTATATTGTACCTGGTTTTAAAAGATGTTTAAAAAAAAATGTTTAAAAACTATGTAAACTAAATATTTTGCTTAGTTGTTAAATATTCCCAATTTTACCACAATCAGCAATATTTTTGAAATGTTTTTGCATTATTCCCTTATTACATAGAGTTTATCTTTCCTACTTGCTTATACGGAGTGAAAAATGTCAATTCATTCAAAATATACATATCTCTGTTAATACTCATAAAGTCATAAAGAAGTAAAATACCGAAGACAAGGGAAAGTGTCAGTAAAATACGTATCTGTGACTTTCACACTTTGGATTGTAATTCTCATTGATAGAGCACTTACTTTGAGGCAGGCATGTTGCATATAGCATCTCAATAAATTTTTTATAATATTTTTAAGTAAATATTATGTTCATCTTGATGAGAAATTTAAGGCTGAGAAGTAACAAATTTAAACCTAAAGTTAAATAGCAGTAGGGTTGATATGTTTTTTTTTCCTATTCTTCAATTTCTACTACCTCCTAAGAACGTTTTCTTTCACTATTAGAAAATGAAGTAAAGGGGATAGAAATACTTTTCATATACCTACCTATTCTCACAAAGTTTCTTCTCATATTTTTTGGTCATAAGGTAAGATTTTAATATTCACAACTAAATATCAACTACTTTTAAGTAAAATGCATAACATGTCTTCAAGAACTAGAAAAATCACAAAACTATTTTCTTTGGCACCTTGATTTGTGTGTGTGTGTATATTTGACATATGAGATATATATATATTATATATATATATATACATATATATATAATATATATATATGTATGTATATGTATATATATATATCTTGTGGAATATGCCACAAATGAAACAAAAATTTTAGTTCATTTTTTTCCTAGCTCTAACAAAATTCTTCCCATTTCTTATTTTGTGGAACCGAAGCATTTTCCATCACTTAAACACTCTCTCACACACACGATTTTTATCAGGTAAACGGTATCCTCTTCACTATTTAGTAGGCAAAAGTATGATTCATTAATAGAATTCATTAAAGTGATTTCAGAACATTTGTTAAAATTAATGATTTTTTTTCTTTTTTTTTGCCATTGAAGTCATAACTGAGACAAATCATTTCGGGGCTATCTAATTTATAATTTCTTTAAAATTCAGTCAAAACTAGGCATAATAGCTGTGCACTGACTATACTCTAATGTCTAAAATGTAATAAAAATGAAATATTCAGACTGTCTAATCTTTAGATTAAAAACAATCACTGTTACATAAAGCGAAAAGAAAATGTGAGTTTACTAAGGAAAACCAAAGTCATGTTAAAATACGTAATGTATACACACGTTATTTGTTAGAGAAACATGTAAAAATTTAACACACTTCAAATAATAGTCATTGGATGTTTTTAGGTTACTTTTAATACACCAGATTTATTTACCAATTCGAAGGATCACTTCTAGTCAGAAAGTTTAAAAATTCTCGGGGGGTAAACAAATCAATATATATTAGATGTGTAAAGACTAGAGCCGGGGCAAACATAAATTCCTAAGTTATAAATATTACCTTTTTAATTAAAAGGGTGGTATTTTATAAGATATCCAAGTTAATACCTATTTTTAAAAACAATACTTAGAATGTTGGCCACCTAAGAGATAATGGCTGGGGTCTTTGGAGGACTGAAGAATTAACAACAGACTCAACTAACTCAAAAGGCATTATTCATCCCTCAAAGAACCAAAATAAAGAAAGGAAAAAGAAGAAATACAACAGGTTCTCACAACACCCTGAAAAGTTCAGGAATTAGAGGGTGTTGACTGGCACCCATTTCTTGCTGTTTTAAAACTTGCCCTCTGTCGCTAGGTCTCTCTCCACGGAAACCAGCAGGGGTAAAAGGCAGGCGCTCTGCACTCTTGGGGCTTCCACAGGCCGGATGCGCAGCGCCTCCCGGAAGTGCCCTGCAGCCCCGCACAGCCCGCCAGCTTCCGCCAGCGGAGCGCAGCCCAGGGCGCGCGCCGGGCCGGCGTGGGAGCTGGGGAGGAAGTGCGGGGGGGAGGAGGGGCCCGCGCCAAGCCCCGCCTCTGCCCGCCTGCGGCCTCCCGCTACTGCCAGGACTCTGGGGGCTCCGGGTCCGTGGGTCGGAGGCCAGGCTCGGGTTCACGCAGGGTCGGTTGCTCCTTGTCCCCACGCGTGCGCGGTCCCTGCTGCTCGAGGTGCAGCTGCAGCAGGGCCCGGCGGTACATGGCCTCCAGCTTCTCAAGGCGGGCCCTCAGGGCCCTGGGGCTGCCGGGATCGTCCTCCGGGCCAGCGCCGCGCGCCCTCTTGTTGGTGCTTGCCTCTTCAGGGTCCGGGGTCTCCCTCGTCGCCTCCGCGGGCGCCGCGTCGCCGCCCTCTCCGGGAAGCCGCAAAGCCTGACGGAAGAGGCTGCGGTTCTCGCGCTTCAGTCGCCGGTTCTCCAGCCGCAGACGGGCGTTCTCCTCGCGCAACCGCACGTTCTGCCGGTCCCGCTCGTCTCGCGCGCGGATGGCCTCCAGATGGCTCGCCGCCAGGTCGGCGAACCGCTCCTCCAGCTGCTGTCGGGCGCCGCCCGCTCGGCCTCGCCAGCCCACGCTGCCGCTGCTGCCACCCCCACGAACCCGGCCTGGGCGGCCCTGCCCGCGACGATCCCCGCCGCTGTCCCCGCCGCCGCAGCTCCCGCGCCTGGTGGCGCCACCACGCATGCGCCACATCGGTCCCGTCCGTACCGCGCTGCCAGCGCTGAGGGCCGAGGGGCCACGCGCCGAGGCGCCGGCGATTAGGGGCCCAGCGGGGCGGCCGGGGCAACAGCGGAGGAGGAGAGGAGGTGGCGGGCGGCGGTTGCTGGCTTAGAGCCAGAGGAGGCCGGGAATTTGCCCGGTCTGAGGCGTGTCTTGTCTCCTGCGGTGGAGCTGCCCCCTGGGCCTGTGATCTCCCGGCCCGGCACACAGACAAGGCCCCCGGGGAGCGCTTGGCTGCTCAGCCTTCTGGCAGCGCGGGGAAAAGCGTGTATCTTGTGCTGGGATCTGCCAGGGCGCTTCCGTGCAGGCCTGGGCACTGCACAAATCCGCCGGCCTCGCTGGGCTCGCCAACACAACCACCATTGGTTACCTTGCTCTTTACATGGCAATCTCAAAGCAAATAAATAATAATGAATGATAAGTTCTGGGACAGAGATACGGGGCAAGTTGGAAAGCGATAACTTCATTAAGAGCGTAGCAGCTTCATCCATCTCTGAGCTTTATAAAACATTCAACAGAACTGAGCTGTGCACCTGTCATGAGGCCTTCGACTGGGAATAGGTAGCCAGGAAAAGAGCGAGAGCAATTTCCAATTTCACTCCACTTTGCAAATTGTTTGCGACTATTGAAACAAGGTTATAATGAGTTAATTTCCTCAGGCCTGTCCACAGAACCTAGGAAAACTCAAAATGTGCCCATTCTTTCAAGAACCTTGGTATACTCAGTAAGTTCCAAAACGTCTGGGGGACAGGTGGATCCAACTCTGAATGAATGTGGAACTACTGAACAACTAAATGAAGAACATATGAGAACCCTGGATCACAGAGTTGGGGTTTTCAGTGAACAGTACACATAAAAATTAGTAGGGGGAAATAACAGTTATGTAATTTTTTATAGTTTATAGTGGCAATCTCTCAATTGCCACTATCATTTCATGAAAAAATAGGAAAGATATAATTTCAGAATTCCAAAAAATAATAAACTTAGTTTTATGAAAGACCGTGTCATTCTTAGTTTCCATTAAAAATAGATGGTGAAAACTCTGTTGCAGATATGCACCAACTATTCTATAGATTATTGAACAAGGAAATGTGTTTCCCCATAGCATATATAGAGAATGCAGGAGAAAATGCTGGTATATAAGGACAGATGATTAGTTCTCCGTTTTAGACATGTTGAATTTTAGGGCCCTGTGAAATAAAAGATATTCCATGGAAGCTAGATGTATAAAAGAGATTCAGTCACCTCCTGGGTGTTATCAGTTATGTACTAGTGTTGTATTTTCTGTTGGCTCCACTGTCCTCACCCATATTGGTAAATCCACTAGTGTTCTCTTTTACAGCTTCCCAGGTTAAACTTACTCTGTTTCACTTGTAGAATATCTGCTAACTTTTTGTAACTAACGACTGTAATGAACCACACTGGATTTCCTAAAGGACACTGATGCTGGCTATATGAGAAGACCTCCATGCCCTTCTCTCTCTACACTCAACGCAAGCCCAAAGTACTATCTTTCTGTAAGTACTTATTTTTCCCCCCTCCATATCCTGAATTCCCATTCTCTAATTATTAAACCACTTAAATTTTATCTTATGTAGGAGAAAAAAAGATGAACACAGGAGTTTATAATCATTGTGTTTCTTAATATGATGCCTTAAACAGACATTTTTATAAAGTTGAGAAGAGCCATGTCAGCAAATTGGAATAGCACTGTTTTCTGCCTTACAATTCATGCATCCATTTAGTATTTCTCAAAATCAACTTTGAATGACTGCTGTTGAGTTTATTGTTGCTCCCTTTCTCCCATCCTCCAAGCAAGTTGTTCTTGTCATACATGGTAGCTGTTATGTATTTCTAGGTGCTCACTTGAGAAAGAGGCCCCATGATACATATGTACATATACAAGGTCTGACAATTTAGTTTGCAAACTTGTGGCAACAATGTTGTTAACCTTTTTTGATATCAAAGGGATTATTCATTATGAATTTGTACCAGCTGGACAGTTCACCAAGTTTACTATTTGGAAGTGCTGAAAGGCTGCATGAAAAGTTAGACAACCTGAACTTTATGCCAACAATACATGACTCTTGCATCACAACAATGCACCAGCACGCAAGGCACTCACTGTCTGTGAGGGAGTTTTTAGCCAGTAAACAAATAACTGTATTGGAACATCCTCCCTACTCACCTGATCTGGCCCCAAGTGACTTCTTTGTTTACCTGAAGATAAAGGAAATATTGAAAGGAAGACATTTTGATGACATTCAGACCATCCAGGGTGATACGACGACAGCTCTGATGGCCATTCCAGAAAAAGAGTTCCAAAATTGCTTTGAAGGGTGGACTAGGTGCTGGCATCAGTGCATAGCTTCCCAAGGGGAGTACTTGGAAGGGGACCATAGTGATATTCAGCAATGAAGTATGTAGCACTTTATCTAGGATGATAAACCTAATTGTCGTGAACCTAATTGTCAGAACTCGTATGTATATACATATATGTATGTATGTATGTATGTGTGTATATGTATATACATGTATACATATGTGTGTGTATGTGTATATATGTATAATTGGTTTCCTGTATCCCCAGTTGATTTCTAAGATTCTTTTATTGCCATACTCATTTGACTCTCATTTCTCCGTTTTGAATCACATTTTTTTTAAAGTAAACAATAATGTTAAGGGAATTAATGGCACATTCACGTTGGGAGAAGTCAATCTATATTAAATACCTCTTTCTTGACTCTCTCCTTAAAACATCCTATAATACCTCACCAAATGAATTTTGGTTAACAACTGTGGTCGAGTTTATTATGTAATAATGTTGAACTCCTTAGTTTGGTACTTAACAGCTGTCCATAAGCTGGATGCACTGGGTGTTTCCATGCTTGCCTTTTGTTACTCCTCTGCTGGTTTATTCACTCTCTTACTAAGAGGCATCGAGCTCTTTTGCCCTGGAGTTTGGCTGTAACGTGCTTTCTGTAGACTGAATTGTGCACCCCCTCACCAATTCATATGTTCAAGTCCTAACTGCCAATGGGGTGGTATTTGGAGATGAAGCCTTTGGGAGGTAATTAGGTTTAGAGGAGATCATGAGGGTTAAGATCTTATGGTGGGATTACTGTCCATGTGAGAAATGACCACAGAAAGCTTGCTTCCCCTCTCTCTGCCTGGTGAGGACACAGCCAGAAGGTGGCTATCTGTAAGCCAGGAAGGAAGCCCTCCTTGGGGAACTGAATCAGCCAGCACCTTGATTTTGCACGTCCCAGCCTCCAGAATTATGAGAAGTAAATTCCTGTTGTTAATACAGTCCCTTTCATTTTTCCCTCGCTTATCTGGATTGTAAAAATCCCGTCAAGGCCACGTTTATAAACCCTACCATTTCATATATCTGTCTGAGATCTCCTGCACTGAAGGTGTTTTTTCCCTCTTTTAACCATTGATAAGGTATTGCCTATTCATGTAACTTGACGCTGGGGTCCTTCCCTGTGTTACCATTTCCTGTGCAAATGTATCTGCAAATAGTATAGGAGTTTCTGGAGCAGTTTATATTGTACGTATATTTGTGTGTGTGTGTGTCTGTGATACAAATATTTATTAAATGACTAGGACGTCAAAAGCATTTAGTCCTCATTTTCTTAGATAATCTTAAAGGACGATTTTACTAGTAAAAATGCTAACCATTTAATAGCCAAAGTTAACCTGTATATTCAGCAGACTGAACTAATTGAAACTCACCAAGAAAGATTCATAGAATGCTGGAATTATTCAGACTGAAATAGGAAGGAGGTTTGCACTGTCTTGTTAATGGCAAATATTGTTAATGACTTGTCTTAATATGTAGTTGGCCTTTAAAATATTTTAAAATATGTAATTAATAAGAGATATGGGTTTTGGAATAAGACATACCTGGATTTTATAAATACAATACCACATCCTTTCCAAACCAGATTTATGACCATGAACAGCCTCCTGAAGCCACGGTGTCCTCATCTGTACGATGGGAATAAAATAGTATGTACCACGTGGGGTTCTTGTGAGGCTCTCTAAATATTTTAAATAGAGTTCTCCAACAAGGAGGACTCAATAACTCTTAATATTATCATGATTTTGTAGTTGTTTTCCTTTCATGAGATAGACATTTATAGAATGAGTTCTTGTGAATAGCCAGTGCTGTCTTAAACCCCTATTTGAGTTATTTGCCTAAACAGTTACCACAGATAAAACATGCAGCCCCTTTGACGATATGACTCTTACTTCTTGATAGTTCTCAATAGTGTTTGGGTTTTAAAAAATCCATATTCTGTAAGCCCTGTGTGCTGAAGTGTGTGGTTAATCACATTCTGAGCTTGGTGTCTGCTAATATTCTTTCTAAAGCCTTAGATGAACATGGTTTATTTTCTGGGAGCAGATTTATTAGGGCTATCAAGAGTGTGTATTGATGGTTGGTAGCATGAATATCTCTTTATTAGAATAATTACTAGAGAGTTAGGAATTGGGAATATTGACTGCATTTATTTAGTCTTTTGATATGGACAAAAATATTAAAAGCCATCAAACACTAGCATTGCCCTCTGACAGCATCATTTAATTCTAGCTACAGGGAAAATGGTGACATAAACAAAAGCAGCATGACTTATCTGTCTTAATTAGGATACTTTCCACAGTGGGGAGAATACCCTCCTTCCTCCAAATATTATAAAAGCACTATCCAGACTAATAAAAGAGGGTAAGAGCACTGTAGATTAGCAGAAAGTAATGTAGCTGAAAGCAAAATGCATCCACACAGGATACTTGGCCTAAACAGGAATCCAAAATAGACTGTTTAGGGGAGAAAATGTCTGTTAGTTCTAAAATAGTGTTTTTTTATGCTCTGTGCTTACAGACTGGCATTATTTCTTAAAGAGTCTAGGTCTGTACTTCTACTATTTAAGTTTAAGTGAGTTAAAATAAAATAACAGTTAAAAATCAGTTCCTGTTTTCACTAGTCACATTGCAAGTGCTCAGTAGTCAAATGTGGCTTACTGGCTAGCATGATGGATGATGAGAAACAGAGTACTTCTATTACCAAAGAAAGGTGTATTGGACAGTACTGGGGAAATTGGTGCTATATTTCAGTTCTTTCTCTAATTATTGGTCTCAACTTTCAGAAAGCCATGTTGAAACTGGTGGGAAATAAAATGAAAGTGATCTCTCTGCATATTTCTAGCATTTTCTGTATGTCTGCTTTTATGCCAATGAGACAGTTCTGTCATCAACCTTGTACATGGAGGACCATGTTATTCTTAAACATATGTAACCTCAGATAATGATTCTGTTTCAATCTGAGTTCTCTAGTTATGTACACATCATTGAAGGTAGTAATAGGAGTTGGGGAATAATTTCCAATTAGAACTAAGTTATTCACAAGCTATTTTCATAAGGGTACAAAAAACAAGTAATTTAATTTTTCTCCTACCACTGCCCCTCAAAGCCATTCTGGTAGCTCTTTTTTCTGTTCCCTTGGATAATATCTTGAGAACCACCATTAATTTGCAATTACTTCTCAGCATTAATGAACAATCCTCATTTTCAGATATTAAAGGTCCGCTGCAATGTAATTTGAAACTTCAAGTGCTCTTCCAATTCATGGCTTCTCATCTTCTCACAACAGTATCATTGCCCGCACCCCAAATGGGGAATTAACCAGCCTGCAGTGGGCAGGAGGGTGCAATTAATGTGTACTCTCTTCCACACTTCACCTCATCCTCCTCCAGCTACTATTTTTAGCTCCTTCAAGTGCAGGAACAGGGAGAAGGTGAAAGTGGGATTAAATGAAAAGTAAGAAAAACCATGGGTAGTTGGTGATGCCATTTTCTGGCATTTGGTCCTCTGATAGCAGATGCCTGCACACAAGCCCTTCCTCAGATAGGACACCTTTGTGCATTTTCGAGCATCACACACTGACCCTCGGGCACAGACCTTTCCTTCACTTCTAATAACTCCATCCTCAACCCTTGCTCTGGTGTAAACTCCGTACAGCTTCCTTCAGTGGGGTTGCCTTACCTCCTGCAGATAATCTTTTTGGAGTTCTTTGTGGGGAAGGTCCTTTGAGAAGAATACAGCCAGGAACATATTTTGCTTCTCACTTTAGTCCAAACTCTGGAAGTCACTCCCACCATAGCCTTGTCATTTTTCTCTGTCATCAAAGTCAGCCTCAGCTAACATTTAACTTTTAGATTTATCCCATCAATACTGTCCCACAAATACCAAGAGCCTCAAGGCGACTCCATCGCATTCACCTTGTGGAAGCATATGCTAAGAATATGAGTTTCTGCAGGTCACAGTGTGTTCTGCTTTAGGCTGATATGTCAGCTTCCATTCTGCAGACAACCCCCACTATTTATTTGTGGTTCTTTTGAGGTACTTTTACTTGAAATATGTAGGGAGTGGGAACCTTAGGAAAACACTTCCTTGTTAGACTCTTCCAAGAAATTCATATTCTGCAATCTGCTCTCTGATTATGCTGTCTTATATACATGGGGCACTGAACCAGTTTCACAACCTCAATCCCCTGATGCAAGTTCTGGATACGGTTTAGTCCCTCTGAGACAACTAGACATCTCTACTCTATGCTTGGCACTCAGCTGAGATGAGAACAAGTTCTCCCATATTTCAAACAGATAAAATATTTATCTTAGTGAAGGATACACATTCACTCAATCAAGTATTTATTGAAATTTGACTATGAACCAATATCTAACATTTAAAGTATGTAACATTCCTAGTACATTGTAGGAATTTGAACATGTATTGATTGCCATTACAGTTGTAAACTCTAAAACTGCAACTCTCAGATTATCTATGCTGCTTCTCTATACTTTTATTAAATATTTCATTCAGTGAATGAATTTAAATATGTTTTCCTATACTAGTGATTTCCAAACTTACATCTCAATGCAAATATTGTATTCTGAGTGCCAGCTTCATATGTCAGTTCTCGCTTGACATGTCTTCTTAACTATCTCATAGGTGTTTCAAGCAATATTTTCAAAATGAAACTCTTAATATACTGCCCTCCTCTACTAACTTGTTTTTCTACCAGATTTCCTCATCTTAACAATTCGTATTACCATACGTCTGGTTATTTAGGCCAGCTATCTTCTCTGATTCTCCCTTCTTCCTGATCAATCCTGCCTCTGGTACTAGATCCCTCTCAAGTCTTCCATGTCTTCTTCGAAACATATCTTGATTTTTCTCAGCATCTCCTCTGACATCAGATTAGTCCAAAGTACTAATCTGGCCTATGCAGCAATTGCTTTGCTCGTCTCAATATTTATGCTCTCAAATCCATGTTGCACAGAGTTGCCAATGTGACTTTTTTGCAAACATAAATATGAACATGATGCTACTCTACTTAAAACCCTCCAGTGGCTTCCCATTCTACTTCCAATAAAATCTAAAATCCTTATCACGGCCTCATCATGGCCTAAGCATTCTTGAATAATCTCCGGCTTCTGCTTACTTCTTAAGACTCATTTGTTGCCTGCATGTCTAGTAGATTCTAGCCGTGCTGGTTTCTTTTAATTTTTAGAGCTTGTCAGATTGTTTCCCGCTTTGGAGATTTTGAACATTGATTTCTAACTAATTGGAACATATTCTTCCTCTACGCTGTGTGGCTTGCCTTTTTATTAAAAAAGAAAAAATATCCTTAGATCTCAACTTAAATATTCTTTCCATAAAGGTCTTCCTAGGTGACAACCATCTTTGCTATGTATCCCTTCGTCCTATTCATTTACTTCAGAATGTTGAAAATTAGTTGTGACTATATTTTGCTTATTAAGTTTTCCACTATTCTGCAAGTTCCATTTTTAATACTTTATTTTGTTTATATCTAATTCATTTATCCCTGTATACTATCTACGACAGCTTAGATGCTCCAGTAATATTTGTTGAATAAATGAATGAATCCAGGGGTGATCAATAGCTTTTTTTAATATATAGCATTAACGTACAAAACCCTTGTTTATTAAAAGTGAATTTATTTATTACTGAATCCATTTTTGCTGAGACTATTTTTTCCAAATATTAGGGAAATAAGAGGACTTTGGAGTTCAGATATTGATAAACAGTGGCTTAGTTTAATCATATCTACAGGAAAATATCCAGATTTTTCTGTAGAGAGACATTCACCAAGAAGAGACAACAATCCACCCACTAGTAGATTTTAGATGAAAGTAAAATAAGGCTTGGGAGAAAATACATAAGAGTTGACTAAGCACGTTAAAAACGGTTTGAGTTTAGGGAACTGATTCTACAGTGTTCTTTTCTAGTCCAAAAGCAACTGCAATCTTAAGCAAAAAAAAGCCCATTTATCCACATTTTTAGTTATATCTTGTATCATTGGATTATGTCCGTAACGAAACCTGAGACAACAATTAAAAAGGAACTTTGGACAACGAGCAGTTGATGAGGAAGCAGCTAGAATACACACACACACACACACACACACACACGGCCAAAAAAATGTGTACACATTTTAAGAAAGGAAAAAACTGCATTAAAATTGTAATACTCAATATAAACCGATAACAAAAGGTGAAGTCACATTTGACTTCTGCAGTTACAAGAGGTGCTCAAAGTGGTTACCATCAGCGTAATTTTAATAGTTTATTCCTTAAAATATATGTACACTTTTTTGGCACCGTGTGTGTGTGTGTGTGTGTGTGTGTGTGTGTGTACACATACAAAACAAACAAACAAAAGAACTGGGGACTTACAAACAGGCAACGATGTGGCAAATACATGTAGCAGAAGGAGTTAATTACCTAAGGTTTCCTGAGGACATTGGTCAGATGCAATAACCCAGTCACCACTTTACAGTTAAATGGAAACTATATCAAAGAGTTCACCAGTAATTATTTACAAACTGAGAGAAAGATATATTTGCATGAGATTGTGTAGAAGTAAAGAGTAAGAGTGTTCCTGAAAAGAGAATCGTGGAGTGGAAAGAGGATATCTAAAATATCTGCATCTGAAATGGAGGTCATCCAGGGGAGAAAGGAAATTCGAGGATGGTGCTATATAATATTAGGTGTTAAGTTTTCCTGAGTACATTTAGGCTAGAACATAGATTCTGATTTCCTAGGATGTAGCCCAGAAGTTCATGTAGTTGAAGTTCAATTAGCCATTTCAAAGCAGATGGATGCATGCATGGCTGAATGATAAAATGGATAAGCCCCGGGTGGGCCAGGGATGGCAAATACGTGGCAGGAGGGCCTGCTCTCCCCTCTGCACCCCAGTACCCATGCAAATATCACTAATTATTCTGTCCTACCAAGGCTGGATTGGGACTCACTTTAAAACTCGCTCAATACTGTGCTCCAAGCTCCCCCTACGAATGTGTGGGGGATCCAGTGTCCACTTCTGGTCCTCACCTTTCAAGGGCAGCACTGCTTTCCTCCTCCTAAGTTATGTGCTTGAGTGCTCTTACTCAGTATTTTAGCTTTGGCTTAGTGAAAGAGATACTTTACTGTGAATTCCAAGTAACTTTGGATAAATCATTGAATACGTTCTCCTAGATGCATAATCTCATGACCTACATGAGATGTTCGATTAAGTTTTAGATCCATTGTTTTTCAGTGAGTGAAATACCATAAATATATGAACTATAAAGGCATCAATATATGCATTTGCCTTTATGCAATTTAAAATAATTATTCCCATAAACCTTTATCTTTTTATGGCATGTGGTGATAATAAAAAACACATTTGTTTGTTCAAGGTAATTTGTATAACTTGTAACAAGTACAGGATAAATTATTGGCCATGTACTTCTCTTTTATTTACTTGCTACTGAGAGACATACCACAATTTGGCAAGCTCCTCAGCATAACATTCATGATGATCCAAAGAGTGGGATGAGATGGAAGCACCCCAATCACCAGTCCTACTTTCAAAGCAACCTCTGAAACCCTTTGTTTGAAAGGCTAGAAATAATACTCTCCCCTTATTCCAGATATTAACGAAAAACAAAAGCCAAATCTTTTCTAAAATCCTCTTAAATGTCTCAGATCAAGACAGTCAGCTAAGCCTATTGTTGCTTAGAGATTCAGAGGGTCCGGGGGAGAGTCCAAGAGAAAGAAAACTGTCTGCATTAATGGGTTTAACTTGAAAAAAATTCTTTCTTGGCCACCTTACAAGCAAGAGGCATCTGCCTAGGGATGAGACAAAAGGGTGTCAAAACAGAGCTATCCATCAAAATCTGACTTCAGGTAAAAGGCTATTCATATTTAGAAAAATTAAGTAATTGAAGTCCGTGGAATGAAGACTAGGATAGACGTTATATACGCAGATGGGGAGTGGGGAACTTCTGCAAGGGAAAACGTGCTTCACCTTCCAGTCCCAGCTAATGTACTGTTTGTTTGCTTATTTTTAAATGTTATTTATGTTGTGGTAGCTCAGTGGTTACCATCGCAGGCTGTTCTTTCCTATTTTAGTATATACATGGAGTGCTACTGTGCCAGAAAGTAAAAGCACGTCCATGGACCCTCGCGGGGCTCAGGCCCTCTGGCAGCCATTCTGAAGCCCCGTTGCCAGGAATGGGGCAGGGCTGGGAGCCCCCCACAGCCACGGTTTCCTTGGCCAGGTCAGAAGGCACGGGTCCCCGTGCACGCAGGATCTTACACTGTCAATAAGTATCACCCCAGTGTAACGCCAGTGTCTTGTTCCATCATTCCTTTGTATTTAGGGAAATGGACAGTAGGTTTGCTGCTAAAAAGGCTGGAAACTCCTGCTTGGATCCTTCTTGCCAATGAACACTTCACCTCCACTCGGAGATGATGAACTGGAATCGACCATTTCCTTTAAAATCTGTCTGGGGGAAGTTTAAAGGGGAGGAAGTTGAGTTAAGTGAGATATGAGTTCTGGTAGAGAAAGACATGATTAGACAAATTACAGCCAAATTAAAATTCCCTATTCTTTCTTCCCATTTATGTGTCTCGTCTCATGTCTCACAGAAGTTGTCCTCATTTTCCCATCATTTTAAAAATATAATGAAATGTTTAATAGAATATTTAGAATCATAATCCTTATTATGGTTTCAGAATATTCTTTATGTATGAGTTAATGGCAAATGATAAAAGCCAAATAAATATTTAATAATTTCCAATCAATTCCTGTGTTCTGGGTTCACCTAGGTATGAACTTTTCAGAAGTTAATACATATTCAAAGTGAGTGGAAAATCAGTTCTCTTTCTCTTTCCTATAGGCTGTTTGTACCTTTCTCATTGTTGTTTTATCATTTATTTCATTGCCCAGTTTCAATCCAAATCTCTCTCTATCAAACTGAAACTTCTAATTTAAGGTTTTTGTTATTTGTAGTTAAAAACTACAAACAAAAGTGATACATAAGCTTAAGTATATAAAAAGAGAAACAATTTAGAACAACTGAATAGGCACTAAACATCCAAACATAGGTGTGTTTCTGTTTAATATACAAAAAAAATCTATTTTTTTTCACTATGTATTCAAAGAAAATTCTTACATGCATTGGAAGTCTTCAGATTTGCTCCCAGCATAATCAGTATGACCTCTATTGGAACTTCTGCTGGTTTCAAATAAGACAATTGTGAAAATCCCAGCAGCTTCTGATAGCATTAATTTATGAAAATGTCATTCTCTGACCTTGGCAAGTTGCAGTTCATTTTTTCAATGAATATCTAGTTCTTAGAACTTTAAATTCCATGTTATCACTGGAAGCCCATCAACTTGCTTTCTTGTCCTGTGTTCTGGATCTGACATATGGCTGTATGGCTGACATATGACTCAAGTTCAGGGAAAAGACATGACAAAGAAGCCATGTTTTTTTTTTTTCATGTAACTATATTCCTCGAATTTATAAGTACTCATATATGCCAAGTTCTAGTCAATTCCTCTTTTTAAAAAATCATGACTTATTGACAGAAAATTAGTAAACCTAGTTGAAATTCTCAGGTGTTCCCTATACCAATTAAAATAAACTGATTTTGTCTTGAACAGAACTCATGGTCTCTGACCTCAATGTTTATAGCAAACAGTGAACACTGACATTTCAAGTTGACATGGAGGTGGCAAACATAACGCTGAGTATGAGTTTGAACAGAGTTACCTTTCCCTTGTAACATTGTGTGTGCTTCATTTACATCCTGGTTCTGGGCACCCATGCTAATCGGTCTTCCTACCTGGGTATCTGGTGGCAAAACGCAAACTGGGTGCGATGGGTACTTATAAACCAGAGTATAGAGCTTGCTGAGTTAGTGCTCATATTTCATAGGAGCCTGAGTTCTGTTCCTTTTCTCATCTTTTCATGGACAGTAGTCACAGGTTTTATTTAATATGCAAACTAATTAATGTTATTTAGAATATAGCAGTAAATCATGCACATGTAGTGCAGTATGACCACAGTGACAAATTCTTTTTACATAAAATCTCAGAATACATGCAAAAATATGTATATAGATATGAACATATAACTTAAATAAAAGTTTCACAAAATAACACTTAACCTACTATATGTGATGTGTTTTGATTTTTGTGTGTGTGTTCTATTTCATCAGGAAAAACATTTTTGGTTATGATCCACTAATATATTGTAACCGACAGCTTCAAAAACACTAATAGATGTCTAAGGAGTTATACTATTTTATATTACTAGTGGCAAACATGGCTTTTAAATCTAAAACATGTTTGTCGTTGTGGTTTTGATTTGCATTTCCCTAATAGTGAAGTTGAGCATTTTTTCATGTATCTGTTGGCCGTTTGTATGTCTTCTTGGGAGAAGTGTCTCAGGTTCTCTACCCATTTTTTAATTGTATTTTTGTTGTTGTTGAGTTGTAAGAGTTCTTTATATATTTTGGATATTAGCCCCTTATCGGAGGTGTTGTTTGAAAATATCTTCTCCCATTTGGTTGATTGCCTCTTTGTTTTGTTGACAGTTTCTTTTGCTGTGCAGAAGCTTTCTAGTTTGATATAGTCCCATTCATTTATGTTTACCTTTACTTCCCATGCCTTTGAGGTCAAATTTATAAAATCCTCTCTGAACCCAAGGTCCATAAGTTTAGTACCTATGCTTTCTTCTATGCAGTTTATTGTTTCAGGTCTTATGTTTAGGTCTTTGATCCATTTTGAGTTAATTTTGGTATATGGTGACAGACAACAGTCTAATTTTATTCTTTGCACATGGCTTTTCAATTTTCCCAGCACCATTTATTGAAGAGGCTTTCTTTTTTCCATTGAATGTTTTTGGTTCCTTTGTCAAAAATTATCTGGTACTTATAAATACCATGCTGGTTTGATTATCGTTGCTTTGTAGTATAAATTGAAGTCAGGGAGTGTGATACCTCTGGCTTTATTCTTTTTTTCCTCAGGATTGCTTTGGCTATTCGGGGTCTTTTGTGATTCCATACAAATTCCATACAAATGATGATTTTTGTTCTCTTTCTTTAAAAAATGTCATTGGGATTTTGATGGGGATTGCATTAAATCTGTATATTTTTAACTATGTTGATTCTCCCAAACCATGAACATGAAATATCTTTCCATTTCTTTGTGTCTTCAATTTCTTTAAAGGATGTCTTATAATTTTCAGTGTATATAGATCTTTCACATCCTTTGTTACATTTATTCCTAATTTTATTTTTTTTGTTGCAATTGCAAAAGGAATTGTTTGTTTACATTTTTTCTGAAATTTCATTGCTAGTATATAGGAATGCAGTGGATTTTTGTACATTGATTTTGTAGTCAGTAACTTTCGTTTATTGTTTCTAATAGCTTTGTAGTGGAGTCTTTAGGGTTTTCTACATATAGTATCTTGTCATCTGCAAAAAGTGACAATTTGACGTCTTCATTCCTAATTTAGATGCCTTTTATTTCTTTCTCTTCCCTGTTGCTCTGGCGAGGACTTTCAGTACTATGTTGAATAACAGTTGTGACAGGACAACCTTGCCATGCTCCTGATTGTAGAGGAAAAGTTTTCTATTTCTCACCATTAAGTGTAATATTAGCTGAGGGTTGTCCTATATGGCCTTTATAATGTTCAGGTCCTTCCTTCAATACCACTTCATCCCTGTGAGAATGACTGTCATCAACAAGACAAGCAATAACAAGTGTTGGCAAGGTTGTGGAGAAAAAGGAACCCTCATACACTGCTGGTAGGAATGGAAATTAGTACAGTCACTGTGGAAAACAGTATGGAGTTTCCTCAAAAAATTAATAATAAAAGTACCATATGACCCAGCAATCCCTCTTCTTGGTATCTAACAAAAAATATGAAAACATTTATCTGTAAAGATGTATGTATCTCTATGTTCATTGTAGCTCTATTTACAGTGGCATGGAAACAACTGAAGTGTCCTTCAATAGATGATAAGATTACAAAAAAGTGGTACATACACAAAATGGAATATTATTCTGCCATAAGAAATATGAAACACTGCCATTTGCAACAAGATGGATGGATCTTGAAATTATCATGCTATGACTTCACTCATGTGGGATATAAAACTGAAAGTAGCAAACAAACAAAGAAACAAACAAAAACGCATAGACACAAGCAACAGTTTAGTGGTTATCAGAGAGTAAGGGGGGTGGAGGGGTAGATGAGGGTAAACAGGGTCAAATATATGGTGATGGAAGGACTGACTCTGGGTGGTGAACACACAATGCGATATATAGATGATGTATTATAGAATCATACACTTCAAACCTATGTAATTTTACTAGTCAATATCACCCCAACAAATTTAATTTAAAAATTAGAAAACACACAATGAACAACAAAAAACTCTAAAATATGTTTTAATAGAAAATGTTATCCTTAAAAATTATATTTCTTTTGCTGCCTACAGTGGTTTCCTTTGACTGTAAGAATAGTTATTTTAGTAAATATATTGTGGTTATAAGAATGTTAATTTTAACTGAATTGTTTTTTCTTTTGATCAACTATTTTAATGGAAACTTTAAGGCTATTCAAGAAATAATTTGGAAATCTCTTAGGTTATTTCCCCAAAGGTATCAAAATACCAGAAAAATAAGAAAAATAAATAATCTTATCAATTTCAAGGAATCTTTAGCAAATGATTTATAATTTGCTGAGTTTTTTTTTAATGTTGCCTAAAGTTATATGACTTTTAACTATTAATTTAACGTATATGAAAAAAATTCCTGTACAGACAATACATAGAAATGCCAATGGTAGGAAATTTTTATATGGAGGTGCCTCAAAATAATCATTTTGTATGAAAGGATACTGAGACCCAAGGAATATTAAATAATTAGAGCAAAAGCCAGTTAGCAGAAAACTAGGCCTGGAATTCATATTTTCTCATCCATAGTGTGCTGTGTTTCCACTATAGCAGCATTTCCAAGTCTTGCCTGATCTTAAGAATTATTTAGGGTGCTTATAAAAAATGAAAAATTCCAAACACTGTTCCAGAAGAGTATGAGTCAGTGAAGCTGGGATGACACCCAGGAGTTTGCATTTTTTTTAAGAAGCAACCTAGGTGATTCGTACACTTAGGCAAGCTTGGGAATCACTGTCTCTGGCCATTTTAACGACTGGGTTATTTGTTTCTGCTACAAGACAGACTGTTTGCTGCTGAGAGTAAAAATGACAGTTTGAGTTTAAAAACCAACGTATTTCCCACTATCCGATCCATATGTATGTGAAAAAAAACCAAAATTTTCAATGTTTTGAATAGCTGTTTGGCCCACTTAGAAATTAGAAAAGATATACTAATGGAGATTTGAATTCAGCATAATAACATTATGTAGACTTCTCATATGTTAAAAAGATTTTGGCTTACAGACCCTTGGCTCAATACCTAACCTGGTCTCAAAGATGAGGAGGATATCCCTTTAACAGCCCTGTCTTAACATTCCCTGACCTCTTCCTCTTTGATAACTTTCACAGTGTTGCTACTTCAGCCCTAGTTCACACCCCAAACTTTGCATCTAGAGCTGCTGCACATTTGAAAACTTAAGCTGTGCTCTTCCACTGACTACAAATCCCCATCCTTCCAGATGCCATCTACTTTTGTCGTGCGTCTTATTCACTGAGAATTCCAGTTTCCCAGTTCCCATTGTTTTGTTCTCTGCATTATGTTCTAGTAACATTGTCCTCCCCCTTTCAGATCCTTGAACATGACAAGCTCTTTTCTCTACCTGGAGCATTCTTCTGCTAGCTTTCCTATGGTTTCCTCTTCCAACTTCAGTTCCCAACGTTCATTTTCACACTTGAGGCATTTTTCACGACTACCTACCTGCAAGAGTTGACAGCTTCTCCCACTAATTAATTACCTTCTTCAGCAGTGTCCCACTCCAGCCCCTCGCAGCTCTTATAACAACTTGTATTCATTTTATATACATATTTGTTTACTTGGACTATGATAGGCTATAAGGTCCATGAAAGCAAGAAGCATGATTATATTTTTGGCACTTAACATAATGTCTACGTTTTCTTGTTAGTAAATATGTTCACCCTGACATACACGATTCACTCTTAACTTGTTACTTTCCCAATGTTCATTGTCTCAACAAAAGGAACATTTAGAAAGAAGGTGGAGTAAGTATCTCAGGAACTACTTGGTAGAATAAGCCAACATCGGATCTGTTTCTGATGACAATCTCAAACAATGAGAAAAGCATAGAAAAAAGACTGATGATCAGCAATACTCTCATCATGAGGCAAAGCTAACCTGAACTGTCTCAGGATGTTTAACCTCAGTAATGTATTTTAAAACACTGTATTTATTTTAGTCGCTATTCCATTAGATGTTCAAATCATTTTCACCTATCCCAAACATATTGTGCAGTGACTCATCAGACATCTGTGACAAGTAAATATACACAGTATATTTTTAGAGTAGCAAATATGTGTGCATTTATAGGACAAGCAAAATTAAACCTCATCTGAGAAAAAGTGAATTCTTCAGCCTTGACCACTACTGTGCCATTTTCATCTTTGAAACTTACATTTTCATTGTACAATTTTCAGATCACCTCCCACCTTTATGTGCCAGATTTAATGGGAAATTGTTCTTTTTCCTGTATACTACTCTGCTAGAGAAGCCTTTCTACAATGAGTGTTGTATGCTGTTAGGCCCTATTTATGGTTTTAATAGCTTTGCATTAAGGAAAAAGTCAGATACCTTTTATATACCCACCTCAGGGGTTCATCTAGGAGATGTTCTATTGACGTGAAAGAGAGTCAAATTGATTTCTGCCAAAGATGAGAAACTAGTAAAAGGGCTCAAACTGAATGTGGATAAAGAAATGGCTTGTTTTATCACAAATCTTCACTGCACATGTTTTCTACTTATTTCTTCTAATAGCTGTGCCCTGCTTTTCATATAACTCAAATTCCAATGTCTCAAATGTTATGTATGTCAACAGAAAGAAGGAATGAAGAGGTTCTCATAACATCTTAGTGAGAAGAGAATTAAATGTAGCGATATCAATCCTGCCTTTTGATTTGTGTGTTCAGGGTTATTTGGATAATGGGAAAGTTTGCCTTTCAGATGAATTAGACTTCCTGGAACAATTAATCATTTTCTTAATCACTACATCTGTAAAAATGAAGTAAGATGTGGAAAGCTAAGAATTTTCTAGCACAGAACTGTATTTTTTTTTCTTCTTCCCTTTAAAGTATCAGGAATTTCCAAGGTATCAAGATTTGCTGAATCTGGCCATGCATAGTTTTCAAAAACAGTCTATGTTTCATTTATTTTCAAAATACTTTCCATTTCAGTAGGTTTCCATGAAGTGAAAACATTTACTATAATGGAATAATTTAAACAGAGAGCTGCTTTAACAGTATCCTAAGTGAATAGAGTAAAAGTATTGCAAGATACAGTAAAAAAGAAGTCTCTTAAAAAAAATGTTCTAAATTTTAAAGCTCAGCCTTATTCTGCAAATTTGACAGTATCTATGTATTTTGTTAAGAATGAGTGAGAGCTCTAGAGATGTCAGAGACAAAAGATAGAACTGGAGTGGAGTCAGCTGGATTAGACCCAGCAGGACTATATCTCATTGTACAAGACCACCATGACCAGGGAAGTTTACAGTAAAACTGACACACAGGCTGGGAGTCGTAGTGCTGCGATGGTGGAACAAATATTGATGAAAGGTGTCAAACAGAATGGGAGAACCAGAAACTACTGACTCAAATTCAAACTTGACATCGTAAAATGAAGCAAAAGCCAACTCAAGCAAGAAGTAACAGGAAGGAAGGGAGTGATGAACACTAGCCACAGCACATGCATCAAACTGTGAGAGACGTATGTTTTCCTGATTCATAAAGCTGGGGAGGAGCTAAACTTTCAGGAAGCAAGTCATGTGACATTTTATTTTGATTCAAAATAAGTAGTCATCACAATCAATAAATAAAATTGTCATTCTCATCCGTTTGTATGTATGGACACTTAAGAATGTGGGGCACTCTATATATAGCTGTTAAAAATGAATCTGTTAACTGATATGGAGTAATTTTCAGGATGTATTTTTAAGTGTAAAAAGCAAAGTGCAAAAGAAGATAGTATGCAGCCTTTATAGAGAAAGAAAAATAAATGAGAAATTCAACATACCGCCTTATTTTTGCAAAAAGCAAAGTAATAAAATTCAGAAAGCAATGATGTGGGTTACCTACAGGGGAGGTGGGAACAGAATGGGAAGAATGGGGGAATGGGAGTGGGTTAGAAGAGAAGGGGAGGAAGAGAAAATTCTCTGACTATACTTTTATGCATTCTGCATCTTAGCATCATGGCAATATTTCATAAACATAAGCAATAAATAATTAAACTCAAACTGTATATGGGGGAAGGACCAAAAAGAATACAGAAAAAACAAAAAAACCTAACCCTATTATAAATGAATAATGTGAGCCCCACTGAAGGGGTCAGAGAAAAATAGACTAAGAAACTTCATACAAAATATTTTGACAAGATTCTGTAAGATTAAAGAAAACACTAAACTGTACACAAATGGTATACTCCAGTTAGTAAATTTGATTTTCACTGGAGTGTGGATTAGCAATTCTGAAACTATCTCACGTAAAGGTATCTCACAGAAATGGGTGGTGGGTAATGAGACCCAGGTCTCTCCCTATCAGAGAAAGGAGTTACAAATAATGAAATGGGAAGGCTAGACTGAACTTTCTGATGTTGGATTGGAATTGGAAATATCAGTTGGAACTCATGGATTTTATTATAAATAATGTGAATAGATAAGAAAGATGTAGACATGTATATATGTGGGTTATCATACACACAAGTATTTTCCAGCTGTATTCACTGAGAGGCATAATAGCAATGAGAAAACTATATGCCTAGATGGTTTCTATAAACAATTCCTGAAAAGAAACAAAGACACTTGAAAAAATGGTAGATTCTAGGGCTGGAAAATTACTAGGGAAATACAAGATGAGTCTGGAATATCTTAGAGTAGTGGGAAGTACGGGAGTGTTGAAACAAAAAAAAGATGGGGGAGTCACAGAAGCCAACTTAAAAAAGCTCCCAACAGCCAAAACTGGGATAGTTTGAGGGAAAAACTATATAATGATAAGCAATGTATAATAACCAATAAATACCCATGAGTCTATATTGATGTAAATAACTGAATGCATAAACAAATAAATGGGGTAAAAGGGACATCTCTTCCTTACAGTAGAATTCCAATTTAAAAATATAGGAGAAATAATAAAGTGCCACTTGGTAAACATTTTAATATTAGGTATTACAGGCAAGAGTCATCAATTAATGCTAAACTAAGTGGGTGAAAGTATAACAAAATAATTTGCATAGTCTCAAAGTGTCTCCCCAGAAAATAGTTCTGAATTTCAAAGGAAAAGTAGAAATTTTACAATGGAAAAACCTGGCAAAAATCACTAACTGGTATCATCAGGAGTAAGACATATCATCAATTAGTGAATGTTTTCCTATACTCTGTAGCCATTTATCTGAATACTTGAACACAGAAACACCACTTCTATTAATTTCCTCCCTTCTGACTTTTTCAGGCATAGTATTACACAGAATGTATCCAGTGGGACTAAATAATGTGATGGACTTGCTTGTAGTTTCAGTCTGAAGGCAAGGAAACTATCTAGTTTAATGCCTTCTGAGTTTATTGGAAGGCTAGCATAGGAGCTGTTATTTAGACAGTTTTGACCAAATGACAGTCCCTCTCTATTGAGGAAAAAGATAGTGACATAGATAATCTGATCAACTGAATGGACCCTGACCATCATTAGGGTGATAGATGTCACACCTCTTTTTCCTGTGTCACTCATATCATAGCTTCAAAGGCTAAGTAAGAAAACTTAACCGATTATCTGCACGAAGTTATTGGATAACTTCCAAGATGTTCCAAGCACTACAGCCGTGAGCTAAACAGATGTAATCTCCTAAACTAGCATCTGCCTTGATTATACCATTGGCAATGACCATTAGCTAAAATGCAAAAATGTTATTTCCCCCAAATTTTTCTGTAGTATGTTGGTTTTAAAGGATTTTAAATGGTGTTCAATAAAAAAAGAGAGAAAGAGCTTTCATTTGAAGATACACCTATATGAAAAGTTAAAATATCCCACTGTCATTATAAAAGTATTTAAAAACATTCCACTGTCATTGTAAAAATGAAACCAAATGAAATTTAAATTATTACCTTTAATATTGAATTCTTAATTCAGTTACCAAAATTCAGATATAATTCCTAAAGATTACACCTGATTTCTTTAAAGGAGTGGTTTAAATTTAGGAAATACCTAGTTAAAATTTTATCTTTAACACATGAACTTTCAAAGTCTTAATTGTCTTCAAATTGTATTATGTATTTTTAAGAAGGAAAATAGTGTGCAGCATTTCACAAACTTACTCAACCACATAGACCACCACCACCTGCCATTTTCCCCAGAATATCTTAAGGACGAGCATTCTCTGACCACATTTTAGGAAATAGTATCTTAACTAACAATGAATTAGTCACCAAGTATGTCTCAACTATTGCAAACAACAACGGGAAAATGAAGTCTGGGCTTACAATTGTGCTGAAAATTTAAAGCTTACACTTAGATATCAATTTAAAAAAAACCCCAAATAATAAAAAACGTTCAAATGCCAAATATTTCAGATGATTATTTCAACAGGGAATATCAACATGGGTAAGAATCAGTAGAGGAGGCAAAGGAATGGAGACAAGCTGAGCCTGAGGTGTGAGGAGGAGTTGGGGAGGCTGGAGAGCAGAACTGAACAGAGTGCTCCGTACACAGTAGATGTTTATTAAGCACTAGTTAATTAAACAACTAGCCTCAACCGTATAGCCAGCCCTCTGAGGAAGCACGGCCTGGCTCAAACTGGAGAGAAGCCACCAGTAAACTTTCCATCTGGCAGTAATGCAGTGGAGGTGCCTTTGCAGGAAAATCATTAGAGCCTCTGTGAACACTGTACGTGCACTTTCCCCAGCAACCTGCAGTGAGACCATTCAGGCTGTTCTGCTTGTCCCGGAATTCTTCCTTTAGAAATGAAAACGTGGCTGAAATGGTAGAGGGCTTGAAGGTGCAGTATATCATCTGCCTCTGTCTCAGGGAGCGTATATTAATATCTCCCTCCTGAGGTAGAATTAGCCCATTAAGTTATGACCATGTCATCATTCCCCACACTCACTTTCCACTCAGTTAAAATTAAAGGCTAAGCAAGATGGAATAAGCAAGGCACTATGACAGGTATTCTAACATGGCAGGTAGGGATACTGAGATCGGTTTATCTGGACTGAAGGAAGCCAATGTAAACTTTGTTAAAGCCTTAAGTGTATGACTCATATCTTAGCTATCTCTTAGTATCCCATCGCCACACACTGAACATAATGTATACTCAGTAAACAACTTTACCTTTACTCAGGTAGAACAGGATTAAAGTAATATGTCCAGAAAACAATAGGAACAATATTACCAGATCACAGTTGATTAAGTTGTTTGAAATAAACTTTGGGAATTCTGGCAACATCACAGACCAAATAAACACGGATAGGGGCCTCTACCTCTGCAAACATTTTAAAATAAAACTGAACTAATAGAAAACATTAATGTGAAAGCTAGTGGTAAACTGAGGCTTAAAGTGATTTTTATTGTTTAGGAGGAATTTAGAGATATAAAGTAGCTTTAAACATCGATAACTAATGTATATATGGTAAAAAATATAAATCAGAATTTGTACATTCTATTTTTATAAGTACCAATGCTATAAAGGAAAAAAAATATATATATATATACTCAATCAATCCCTTAAAAAAGATCAAATGAAGGCAATAAAATCAAATATAATGCATATTAAATAGAAATCATTTCTTAAAAAGGTAAGAGATAACAGCATATATCAGTAATCACACTAAATAAAAATGAGCTACTTTTCATATTAAAGACAAAGATTCTAAAATGGGTTAGAAAAGAAAATCGAGCTCATACTGTTAAAACAACAGAGAGTTATAACATACCATGTTTCCCCGAAAATAAGACCTAGCCGGATTATCAGCTCTAATGCGTCTTTTGGAGCAAAAATTAATATAAGATCCACTATTATATTTTACCAGGTCTTATATTAATTTTTGCTCCAAAAGACGCATTAGAGCTGATGGTCTGGCTAGCTCTTATTTTTGGGGAAACACGGTAGTACATCTAAATGTTGACACCGAAAAATTGAAAGCAAATGAATTATATCTATACATACATGCGCATGAGCCTAAGTGAACACTCATACATACATACATACACACATACATTCTTATTTCAGTGAAATATTTAACCGAAGAATCCTAAGATAGCATTATCATACAAAATATACTTAAAGGAACAAAATCATTATTGAATTTAAGGGTGTTCTTAATGATAAAATAAAAAACTCACTAAGAAGTTATAACAAACATATATCTAGATGCATCTGTAAATATGGCTTTACAAAATATATAGAAAAATTGGCAAAAAAATTCATAAACTTCTAAAGTTACCAGAGAGTTTTAACATTTCAGTTTCAAAACTGATAAGTCAAGCATTTGATTCTTTTTAAAGAACTCCCTGTACATCTTACTGTGGACAGAAGTAAAGATGAACTGGATCCTGAAAGCTATGGATAGACGGTAGAGAAAGGCATGCTGTACAGCAGACTTTTAAAAAGTTTGAAGATCTCAAGGTCTAAGGCCTAATCACAATATCATGTCATGTGTTGATGTGTAGAGTAGCTTTCTTTTTCTTAAAGAATCTCACTTTGCTGATAAAATAGGAAAGTACCCTGCATTAAAATTCAACATTGCCACAAGTTGCCACCATACTTATGAAAAGACCTAACTTGATTCACAAGTGACTTGGAATTTCTTTGAAGACAATGTCATATATGCATTGTAATGCCAGATTTTATAATAATCTTTTATTTTTAAATATAATGATGTGAAAAGATAAAATCTCCAGATATTAGGTGGTCTTTATAAAAATGCAAATTTAAGAAAAATGTCAAACTGTTTTCTTTAGTCTTGAATTCTTAACTCAGGTACCTATATACAGATGTAAATTCCTAAATATTTTATCTGATTGTATTAAACACAGGATGGATAATCTAAACATGCTTTCCTCTGATCCTTTCTAAAACCACATGCATTTATTGAACTCTAATTTTTGATGTACCTAGTACCATCAATTATAAAATATTGTTTAATATTTGTGAATAAATTATTTTGGATATGTCCTTTTACAAAAGCTTCGGTCCTCTTTTATCAGTGATCAAGCCTATTGAAATAAGGACTTTTCATTAAAAGTTAGAACTGAAGGGTATAGATTACTTACTTGTTCATTGTCCAGATCCTTTTATGAAAACAGGGACCTAATCCATCTTGTTCAGCACTGTATCCCATCACCTAGGGTACAAGTAAAATAAATACTACTTCAATATATAAACAACTGAACAAACTAAGAAATAAGTAAGCCAGTTGCAGTAGGAAACCCTTTATATTAAAAAAATGGATACCTTATTTAAATGGAAAGGTACCTGACATTTTTAAGGGTCTTTTGATTAGGTCCCTGGCCATCCCTGGCAGATATGAACTCTAAATAAGAATCAGGAGAGCTTTTTGGAATCTCCCCAGTGTTCTCCTGTGTGCAGAATAGGTGCCATTTCTAGAAGAACCATAATAGTTTAGATCTTTAAAATCTAGGAGAAGCTGTTCACACTTGGCCTGGCAGAGAGCTCTGTGCAGGTTTTAATTCTGTTAATCTCTAAAGCATTTGTCTAGGAAAATATAATAGATTCTTTCTGGATGCAGCTAGCTTAGGAACAAGATAACTCTATCTATAGTGTTCATTTTTTTTTAACTTCAATCTGAAGTCTTCTTGTAAACTGTGTATGAAATCTGTATACAAGCTCCAAGCCTCCCTCTTGTTTTTCTTTTTTGCTCAGAGCCTGAGTCATCACCACCGAATCCAGTTCTTACCTTCTTTGTGTTTAATGCTTTCAACTTAGCATTCAACCTACACTCTGTACCTATAGCCCACATGAGGCAAATTTGCTCTGACTTGGAAGGAAGGAAGGGAGGGAGGGAGGGAGGGAGGGAGGGAGGGAAGGTGGGGGAGGGGGGAATCTAAACTTCAGAATTGTATTTCTTTGGGTTCAACAGCTCATTCTCCTAGAAATTTTTATATAAATCCAAATAGTAGTGGTTACCAGAGGGTAAGGGGGGAGGAGGGTGGTAGAAGAAAGTAAATGGGGTCAAAAACAAAACCAACAAATCCAAATAGCACAAGGAATCTTTAAGATGAAAAATAAAATCACTTTATTTGAAAGAACCACATAGCTTTCCTTCAAGGGAAAAGGAACTAACATGGGAATAGATTACTGAGCATCGAAGAAGGAAGGGACCCTAGAAAAGAAATGAAAAGGGCACAGAAACAAAGATAACAGGACTCCAAAACTTAACATTGGTTATCTCATACAATTCCCTGAGTTTGTATACGTGCAGAATTTGAATGCATCTGAAACCTTTAGAAGATTCTAGCATATCTTTTTAGCTCTAATTCTATTTTAAGCAGATTACAGACTTCAAAGTATAATACTTTATTTGGAGCAGAGGAAGACAGACTTTTAACAGTTCTATTATATTTGTGATAATAATTTGGAAAGGAGAAACAATATGTTGCCATATTTGTATGATTTTTATCAAGTCTTATTAAAAGCTATGAGTTAAATAACATAAAAAACATTTTTTCATATATTTTTCTACCCCCTGAATATATAAAACTCCACTTTACTGACGACATCTAATTCATCTTTACCGCATAAAATGTGACTTTTCATAACGGCAAAAAAATAGTATACACATCATTTAAAACTAAAATGAGAAAATCTTTATGTAAGCAATAAATACAATAAGTATGTTTAAATGTAAATGTAAAACACAAACCTCAGACAATAAGCCTACATGAGCACTGTGATATTCAGATATTTGTCAGGCAGCCTTTTTCTGTTTTGACAGCCAAATGAATGTTATATATAGTTGGACTTTCTTTGGAAGATAGAATTCCTTGCCTGGTTTCCTTTACTCTGAATACAACTGTAAGACATTTCAATATGTGGGAAGCATCTATGGTACAGAGAGTTGGAAAACATTCAGGCATGAAGTACGAAAACAGTCAAATACTTGCAAATCCAATATGCTCGTCCATAATGATTCATTCTCTGTTTAAAACACATTTTCAAAGCCTAGGACAATCCAACCTGTACAGTTAACAAAAGCCTTTTGCTTTTGACCTTCTTACAGATTAGCTTAAGAAGAAGGAGTACAGAATCTAAATGTTAATAATTTTCAGTTCTAGGAGGTGTTTTTTTTCCCCAGTGCTCAGACACGAGAGAAAAAAATAACTGCAATTATCATATCCTTACATCTTCTGTAGTCTTTGTTCTTATTTTTTTTATTCCTGCTTTGTATAAAATTGTAAGAGGAGAAACCAGGAATGCAACTTTCTGCATAAAAGAAAGCAATGATTCCCAGAATCTTGCATTCACTTTGATTAATATTATCAGCATGGGTTCCATTATATCCAGCTGGAAATTATCTTTGAGATCTTTGGATATGACAAATGTGTGTGAATTTTAAATTTGTGAAAACAAACTAATATTGTTGGTGATTCATCATTTATGCCATTTGTTTTTGGTTTTTGTTTGTTTGTTTTGCTTTCATAAATTTTAGGAGACCAGGTCTGTAAACAAGTATATTTTCTTCTCCCATACTCTGCTCATACTCTGCTTTCGAGGAGAGTTTATTTGAATTATTTTACCCCAAGGGAAATATATTGAATATATATCCTTTCACTTTTGATTATGTCTAGTGAGTTAATTGATGGAGTGAATGTTTTTGAGCAGTGTAGAGTATTTAGAGGAAATAAGAAACATAAGAAAGTGGAAAACTTGAAGAATAGTAGCACGCTGGCAATATTCATTTTGTTAATACTATACTAGAAAACATTCTAATACTCCAGACAACTATTAGAGCTTCTATAGAAAGCATGAAGAAAAAATCATAATGAAATCTGGAACATGTTTTACTTTTAGAATTTTATCAAATTTGTAAACATAATAGACTCTGCAGATATCACATTGAAAATTTATTTCAGATCTGACCACCAAATAAAGTAAATCTATTAAGCAGCGTAGGTAGAGTTAAAAGACCATCATTTGAAAAAACAAAACAAAGCACATTTTCAGACATTCCTGTCTTAAAAAGAAAAAGCAGTATGTTCATAATAAGCTCCTTTCAAAGAATTTGAGGACTTAGAAAATGAAAACCTACAACCCTTAATATCCTAACTGGAGTAAGGTCTTTATATGGTATTATATATAATCTTCTATGACCTATACATTTTTAATGAGTATGAACAAGAATGAGAAAAATTAGTTCTTAAAAAATACAGGAATACAAATGATCTCCTAGATTATGGTATTAAACACAGTCATTTGCTTTCCACCTAAATCATAACTTTTATTTTTACAAATGCACTCAAAATTTCTTTACTTTGTATTTCATTTAGATGCTTCTTTTAAAAAAATGTAATCAATCTAAGAACATCCATAAAATATAAAGCACTGTAATAAATATATAAGAAAAGGACAAATAGAAAAATGGCCAAATGACTTAAGTAGATACTTTACAAAAAAGGACAGCCAATAATCATACGAAAAGGTGGTAAACTTAATTGGTCCTTAATCATGGAAATGCCAATTTTAACATTTTGACATTACTATGAACCCTCCATAGTGTCTGAAACGAAAAAGACAGACAAGTCTCAGCCAAGACGTGTAAATTAATACATTTCGGGAAAGTGTTTTGTAGTAACTTCGAAAGCTCAACAACAATACTCTATGGCCCAGCTATTATTACTCTAGATGTATAATTATCTGAATTTCATTCTGCAGCCAAAGACATATAAAATAATATTCATTGCAGGATTATTAGTAATAAACTGTACTGGAAACTACCAAATGCCTATTAATCATAGAATGAGTATATAAACCATGGCATATTCATACATATTCAACAAAGGTTATACAGCAATGAAAATGAAGGAACTACAATATGCAACAATATAAGCGAATTTCACACATATGATATTGAGCTAAAGAAGTCAGACATAGGAGTGCATATTGTAAGAATCTATATATATGAAGTTCGAAAACAGGTAAACCTGAACTATGATTTTAGAAGTAAGGATAGTGGTTAGCCCTGCCAGAGATAGTGATGGAGGAGGCACAGAGGTCTTTTGGGGAAATGGTTATGTTCTGGTTTTTTTTATCTGAACACTAGTAATGTGAGTGTGTACACATGAAAATTTATCACGACACATACTTATGATCTGAGGAGAAGGGAAGTTACCTTCAATAAAAATTTTATATTAAAAAGTAATTAATTATAAGGGCCCAGAGAAAGAGTCATGCCTGGGAGGGATCTAGTAATGTATTGAAACTGAATTATGTATTTGAAAAATTTATAAAAGTAACATCTTTGAACTTAATTCCACTCTCTTTTGACTTTGACTTCTCTCTATTCCATGTCACTGGAGTGGTTGAGATCCAGCTAAAGAAAGTTGAGTTGGATATACACTCAGTTTGTATTAAGTGGGATAGGTTTATGTAGTGTGCAGGAACTGTAATATATAATTACATTATTGGTTGCTGTCCTTATATAGAAATGACTTCAGGGAATTCTCTGAGGGCCCACTGGTATTGTGAGATAATACATCAGGACCAGAGATCCTATGGAGAAAAAAAAGGTATCTACAACCGTCAGCATTGGAAATATGAGGTTGGTGGAGGAGAAACACAGTTTGAATGCACAGATGAAAACTATGAAAAATTCTTCCGATGAGTACATATCTAAAATTTCAAATATTTATTTATTTTGATGTCTCATCAAAATGGAAGTTCTCTCCTGTCAGAAATATACTTTCCAAGGGAGAATATATAATTATAAAAGCAGCATAATTTTTATGGGAATCAGACAAAGTAGAATTTATTAGTATTACTGTGTTTGCAGAGAAGAAACTTGCAGCAGTCCTGCAAACAATGAACATGTATGCAGTGCCCCACGTTTGAGATGTCAATAATAAAAACAGATTTTGGTCACTCATGTTAGGAAAAGACTGAATTATCTCTCTCTCTTCTTTTCTCTATAGAAAATCATATTATAAAATTCTTGTTAGACCTCAAGGAGAATGCAGCCAGAAATGCAGGAGGGAAAGTAGCCAATAAAAGCATGATTAATGTTTTCTGGATTTGTGATCATTTTGATATTTGTCTAAGCTTTTAAATTTGCAATTTTGTATTGATTGTTTCATTATAATTACCAATTTTTGCACTTATTTTTTGTATTTTCAGTTTTGAACTTTTTTTCTTAAAGAGGGTACCTCTACATTGTATAATGTTCCAACATCAGAAACCCAAACCTGCTTTAGTAAGTTTCACTGCCCTTTGTCACATCAAAATATTCTTGTTTTCATCTACTGTAGCTTCTCAGACTGTGTGTACATCGATAACCAAGCTGACCATATTTATTGAACTAAAGGTTGACTAACCAGTTACTATAGGCAGATGACAGGAGAATGGGGGGAAATGATGAAAACAAACTTCAAATTATCAGTGTTTATAAAGGGTGTATTGATTCACATGCTGGGAAGTGCATGACCTTCGTGGAGTGTCAGACAGTTGGACCTCCACTCGGCAGCAAAGCTTCCTTTTCTCAGCCTACCTCTGATTGGGGAGCACTTTAGAGCTTTGCAGTCTAATCCTTGGTCACAATCCAGTTCGATTATTACAAGTTGTACAGTTGATAGCATCGGTAATTCCCCAAGCCTCAGTTTTCTCATGTATAAAGAGGAATGACAATGGAATTATTAGGTTGCTGCAAAAGGAATTGTGGTTTTTGCAATTATTTTTAACCTTTTAAACCACAATTACTTTTGCACCAACCTAATAGATGAGAGGTTTTGGGGAGGAAATAATTGACTTCAGTGTTGTGAGTTCCAGAGAGGAGAATCATTCCAAATGTTTTCTGTTTTATTGGCTCTCTACATGTATGGGTAGTTGCAAAATGTTTAGCTCTATGTCTTGTATAAAACAACAAAAACAAAAACACTCAAAAGTATGACATATTATTAGGTGGAATTGTTTAAAATAATGTACTTCAAATATAGGATAGGAAAAGTGACTTGGAAAGAATTTAATAAGCATTCATGATATTTTAATAAAATAATGATGTGACTAGCTGACCTATGAGTATAGTATATAATACAGAAAATTAAATAATAATTATTAATATGATGATGATGACGACTATGCAATGGAAGCGTTTCTCAGCATCGGGGTGATCCCTGAAGTGTCTCAAATTACAGAAAGCGCCTAAAGTTTGCTTCAATTGCTTGTTTTTATTTTACATCCAGTCTCAAGTAATGCAGTATTGAAACATGTTTTTCAGTTGTTCCTAACATTCTCTGACTAATGACATGGGCAAATAAAGAGAAAATGCCTAAAATAGTCATAAATGTTTGTTGACTAAACACGAGATGAGTATTATGGAAGTTATGCTGTATTTAAGATTCTAATTAAAATTAAACAAGGCAACTAAATTTGAAGTCCTTGCCTGGTAATTTGCGCGGTCCTTAAAGATGTGATTTGGAGACTACAAATCCAATCCCTAGAGGTCATGGTCGCATCAGTCACCTGTTGTATTGTCATTGGTGACTCTTTGCAATGATTGCCCACACAACATCACTTTCATTTCCCCGTACATTAGGAAAAGTGTTAAAAGCTTCCCATTGCTCTCCACGGCAGGTGTTCTGGATTCTGATAAAACAGCCATTCCGAGGTTTCTCTCCCAGGAACTACATCAGCCAGTACTCTGTGTATATACCCCTCATTTCCAGGTTCCATCAGAAAAAGGCAAAATGCTTCTTGCTAAAAAAAAAAAAAAAAAAAAAAAAAAGTTGTGTTTTTTTTTTTTTTTTTTTTTTTTTTTCTCCCAGCTTGAGGTAGTTTTTACACCATCACCCGCAATAGTCATTTGTCCTTGGAAGAATACAAGCAAAATACAACCGTTATTACAAATGCTGTTTTGTTGTGTTTGCTGTTAAAAGTTTCATTAAAAAAACCGTTGTCTATATCTATGCCCAGGAGCACAACTGATTGTCTTCCTTCCTCTTTTTCTCTCATTCCACGTAGACAACGAAAAGTAAAGTGGACCGGTTTTTGAGCACTGTTACCTCATGTGATTTATTTTATCCTTACGATAATTCTTGAAAGTACATGTCAGTGAATGTCAACTACAATTTTATATATATATATACACATATGTATATATGTGTATATATGTGTGTGTGTGTGTGTGTGTATGGTTACAAGAAGCGGAGTACAGCATTAGGAATAGAGACAGTGGAAATGTAATGGCTCTGTGCGATGTCAGAGGGGTAGTGGATGGGGGGAGGGAAGTTATCACTGTGTGAGGGATATAAATGATAAATGTCTAACTAGTACATTTTTTTGTGCACCTAAAACTAATGAAAAAAAGAAAGGAAGTATGTGTCATGATAAATCAGAACCTGAAGGACAGGGGTTTCAGATGTAACCATTTAAGCATTTATGTTACAGTTCTGAATTTAGAACAAAAGGTAATTGTTTTTTTTTGTTTTTTTTTTCTTTAATGGAGGGAGAAATAACACGAGGAAGACAGACTCACCAGTTCTGAAGAAAATAAAACCATTCTGCCTTCCTTCCACTGGCTCACTTGCCCAAGCTGGAGAGAAGGAGAGGTCCCTAGCCCAAAGGAAGGTAAAGCAGTCTAGGCCTTCCCAGTCTGGGCGTTGTGCTCAGCTGGGTGGATTAGTGAGCAAAGAGTGTTGCCTTATGGTCTATGGTCACTGCAGAACTATATCTCTGGGTATTTCAGTCAAGCCAGTCACAGTCCTTCTGTCTGAGGTTCTGGCAAGAATAACACTAACAGCAGGGATTGGAGTGCATACTGTCTCCCCGAAGGCTTCTTTGGAGAGAAGGCACAGAGGCATCTATCTCATTGAGGTTCTAAATGGGAGTCCCCATGGCTCTCATCAAATATGCCAGGCAGTTGTGACCTAGGACATATGCACACAGATAAACCAGAAATCCTTTCAAACTATATCCCTAAAGTCCAACCACAAATTTACTTGCCAACCTTTGTACTCCATAAAATAACAAAATTATTTTACCCTGCTTAAAGTTAAGTTCCACAGACTCTACTTACTATAAAAGCAATTTGGTGACTGAAATGAGTTACAAATGGGCATTGACTTGTAGAAAACAAAGAAGATAATAACCCCCACAAAAACCTATTGTCTTGGCGACCCCTACCAATGTGGAATAATTTAACTTACTCTTGGTCACAACTAAAAACTGGTTTTTGAGCACAGATTTAAAAATGTCCACTGCAGTATTATCAGCAATATGCTTCTATCTAATAAGCCCAGAAGGCATACATAGAAAATACTTTGAAAGGTTATCTCTTACACACACAAAAAAGTAAAACCCAAATGAACTCTCTCACATGGAAGAATAATTGCTAATATCCCAAAAACCCTCAAAAGTCTAATTACATTTCATTTACTTAATGACCAATGCACATGACGCTAGATGTTTTGTATACATTACCATATTTACTCTGGAAAACAATCCTTGCAGGTAATATTAAATCTGGTAATAGCTACTTATTTATTTCCTACTTACTATGTTTCTGGCACTTTTCTAAAGGATCTACATATATTGACATTAAATCTTCACCAACAAAGCTAAGATGGTAGATATGATTTTCATCTTCTACACTTTGCAGTTAAGAAAAATGAGGCTCGAAGATTATATAATTTACTTAAGGTCACATTGATAGTGAGTGGCAGAGGTAGGAAAGAAATCTAGTCTTTTTCTAAAGTCTGTGCACACTGTGCTAGACTAACTGTTATTCATCACTTGACTAATGAGGAAATTCAGAACATGGAGCTTCAGAAATATTCCCTATCATAGAGATGATTAATAGAGAAATAGGGTTTTCTGACTCCAAATTTGGAGTGTTTTCCCTATGGCTCCTAATTTTAGTTTTGGTACTAAGTATATATAAAACCTCAGGCCACTTACTTACCTTTCCTTAATCTTGATTTTCACCATAGATCACAGAAGTTATTACCTGCTGTGTTTTCCACACATAGTATTATTGATCATGAACTTAAACTATACAATATCATAGAGAAGTAAATGCTTATTGTTCTTGTTAAAATAACCTCATATTCCATGTTACCAAGTATGATTTAGAATCCTGGAACTGAACCTATGACATACTTGTAGCTCTGTGTCTGGTGGGCATTTGTATGTTCTGAAATTTCCCTGAAGGGCTCCAGAGCAAAGTGTAGATGTTCCCTCTTCTAACACTTTTTGCTTTTTGTAGAGCTCCAGACTTTTCCTCTCTAAAAAGGCCCAATTTAGACCATTTCACATTGAAGTGAAAAACAAACTTACCAATTAACATAAACTATGATACCGTCTGTGGTAGCCAGCCTTCAAGATGGTCCCATCTTGATATTCCCCATCTCTTGATATTCACAGTGAAAGTAATAGCATCTTACTTGCAAAATTAGGTTATAAAAGACACCGTTATAAAAGGTTCCATATTAGGCACCTCTCCTCTCCCTCTTAGATCATTCACTCTGGGGAAATAGAGATGCCATGTTGTGAGAAAACCAGTGGAAAGGCCCAGGTGGGAAGAAAATGACGCCTCCTGCTGACAGCCACGTGGCAGAACGTTGAAATGAATCCCGCAGCCCACTCAAGCCCTCACATGACTGCAACGCTAGCTGATAGCTTGGTTGTCATTTTTGTTGAGGTAATGCAACATCTGCAACTGTCCTTCGCTTTTTTTCCTAATTATTGAAGAATTTCCTTTTCCTTATTGTGGAAGCTAAAATATCTGAAATTGGCTCACACTGAATTGATTAGAAAGCTATGTTTTAACTGCTTTATTGAAGTACTATTGACAGGCTCCATTGTGTAATGGTTAGCACTCTGGACTCTGAAGGACTATTGACATACAAAAAGCTGAAGATAATGAAACTTGATTTGTTTGGAAATAAGTATACACTCATGAAATCATCATCACAATCAATGCCATAAACTTATTCATTACCTCCAAAAGTTTCCTCCCGCCCCTTTGGCTTTCTGTTTGTTTCATTTTTTTTGGATTGTTTCATTTTTTTTTTTTTACTTTTGTGGGAAGTGTACTTAACATAAGACCTACCCTCTTAGCAAATTTTAAGTATACAATACAGTATCATTAGCAATAGGCACTCGTCTAACAGTAGATCTCCAGAGATTCTTTATCTTACATAACTGAGACTTTATACCCTTTAACCATCACCGCCCCATTTCCCTTCTCCTCCCCACAGCCCCTGGCAACCAATTTGCACTTTAAGCTTCTATGAGGTTGACTATTTTATATTCCACATACAAGTGAGATCATGTGGTATTTGTGTTTCTGAGTCTGGCTTATTTCACTTAACATATTGTCCTCTAGTTTCATCCATGTCGCAAATGCCAGGATTTCTTTCTTTTGTAAGTCTGAATAACATTCCATTTTTATCTATATGTTTATATATACTTGTGTAAATTTTACGTAATTTTATGCATATACATAATGTGTATGTATATACATATGTGTATCACCTTTTCTTTATCCATTCTGTCAATAGACATTTAAATTGCTTCTGTGTTTTGGCTATGGTGAATAAATGCTGCAGGGAAGATGGGAGTGCAGATATCTCTTCAAGATTATGATTTTAATTCCCATGAATATACCGAGAAGTGGGATTGCTGGATCAAATAGTAATTGCATTTTTAATTTTTTGAGGTACCTCCATATTGACTTACATAGTGCCTGTACCAATTAATGTAAATTAATTATAATTTGTTAATTATAATTAATGTAAATCAACAGTGTATGAGGTTCCCTTTCCTTTACATCCTTGCCAATAAAAAGGCCACCTATAAAAAGGGACAAGATATTTGCCTACCATATATCTGATAAGGAGTTCATGGCTTGATATCCAAAATATATAAGAAGCTCAACAGCAAAACTCACAAATAACCTGATAAAAAATGGGCAAAGGACCTGAATAGATATTTCTCCAAAGAAGACAAACATGGCCAACAGGTATATGAAAAGATGCTCAACATCATGAATCATCAGTGCCACCGTGAGATATCACCTCACATCTATTAGGCTGGCTACTATAGATAGCTATGTTTTAAATGTATGCATGTATGTGAGTGTGTGTGACAGATCTGATGGCAGACTGGAGTGAAATTATAGGAATCAATAACAGATATCAGCATTCAAGGAGAAAAGACATGACACTCTTGGATAGCAAGATCCTAAAGAATTCGGAGGAAGGTAGACATATGGCCTGCATGTACTGGATGTGGGAGGTGGGACGACAGTGAAGGTCTTATGGGGAGATGTAAGTTTATCTGGGCAGGTGTCAAGAGCCAGAGGTAGGAAGAGGATGACAAACAGCATGCAAATTCATTTTCTACTTACAAACTATAAAGTTATTAGAAAGTTGAATTCTTATTGAACACTTTTCCAAGCGATGACTGGGGAGGAGGCAGAGCTGGGAAGGCAAAGGGGCCTTCTCTGTGTTTAACTAATAAAACTTACTCAGGGTTTGTATGCACATTTCCTGCATTTAAGCCTATTGTGCCATATGAAATATGTTTGTGGTTCTAAATGCCCCATCCCTGGTGGTACCTACCCTCTATGTAGTTTGGGGTGGTAACAGTTTCTACTATTCTTTCATGAAGTTCATCATGAGCCTTTTAGGCTCAGAACACCTGCCTCCCCAGGTATCTCATTTTCCTGAGGTATCACCTTTTATGGGTGGGCTAGTTCCATCTGTCTTCTCTGTGCTGGCCTTTAGTCATTTTACCTTGATTTTCAAACAAACATAATACTCTGAATGATTCATACAAGGTCTATTCATGTAGTAAAGTTTATTAAAGGTAGTGTGACTTGGTATTTTTGCAGCAGTAGCAGCAGCAGCAGCAACACACATTATGTAAAGTGGACTATGAGATTGCCTTGATTTTGCAGTGATATGCTCCAACTCCTTCTAATTCCACCATCTCTGTCTCCATCTTTCTGTTACAGTCTTAGCCCAATTCCTCATCCCTGCCCCATTCCCAGCAACTCCAGAATAATTCATTCCACAATTCATCTCTCTATAGCTCCTCACTGGAAGTTAGCTACCGATCTATTTTTACCTTTTTAAAACCCAGACACTGATTAACGCGTTCTGTTAAACATGCCCTCTACGTTGGACCTCACCTGTCTTCTTATGGATAGAGCTTCTGCTATCCCTTCTTTCACTCTTCAAAACCTGAAGCAGCAACGTTCAGTCTTTCTTGTGTGTTTCCTGATTCACACAGATGAGTGAGTGGGGTTATTTGTTGATTTAAATATTTTCAACTCTTAGACGTGCTAATGGATTTTATGTCATTTGGGGGAAGCTCTCAGAGGTGCCTGGATCCCACATTGCTTGACTGACTCCACCCCAGTCACTTCCTTTTTCAGACAATACTGGGTTGTACACAGTGTTTTCCTAGACATGATCTCATCTTATCCTCACAATAACCCTGTGACTTTGATAGGACAGGTAGTGCGGCAGTCAGGATCATGTCAGGGGACAGAAAACAAGAGAGGATTTCATGTGAAGATTTAACTAGGTGTAACATTGTCAACTGCTGAGAAGTGTAAAAGGAGAACTCGAAGGTTCCCCAAAGGTAACTACTTTATAAGGCCCCACGGGCTGAGGGAACAACAAGAATAGGTGGCAATTATTACAGTTCGGGGGCTTAGAGGAGGTGTCCCACGGAGTTGAAATTCAAATCTCTCTAAGGTGCTGCCACACTGATGCTGACAGCTTTGAGCTGGGAAGAGGGACCCTGTGGGGCAGGAACACAGACTTCACAAGTAGAAGCTCCGCCTGGGGCTGGTGTGGAGAGCAGAGAAAGGAATCATGAAGCTGCTTCTGCAAATATTGGGGAACCGCAAACAGCATTGAGCAGTTGCTGCTGGAAGGACCGGCTGCTGTCAGGATGAAGCCCGGCAAGCACAATGCGCGGGAACTGCCCGGAAGGAATTTTCTCTTTTTCTTCCTCCAGGCCCGTGGGCTCCCTCTAGTGTTCGCCACTGGTAGAGCCTAACAGGTACCAGACGCAAAGCGGGCATGTGACGTACAGATCCCAGCCCAACGCATACGAAGGAGGGTTTGGAGGGTAAGGCCAAGCACTTAATAACTAGAACAGGTAATTTTCATGTCCTAATTTTTCAAAACAAACACACAGAGATGAAGAAAAAAGGAAAATAAACCTTAGAGAATATAACGAAACCAAAATATCTTGCTAAGATAAAGCTGATAATTGATAGTGCTAGGACTTACATTCAAATATCTTGGTTGAAAATGTCACACTCCTTTCATTATGCTGCATTTCCTGAGGCTCAAATGGTTGAAATAATTCACCTAGAATCACATACTATTTCACTGGCAAAGACTGACAACAATCTCCATCTCAAAACATCTAATTTATCACTTTTTCTGTATATCACACTGACTCAAAATGTCTCATGTATATGAGAGGAGATCAAGTTTAGGAAAAAAGAGAAGTATAGGTTGGGAAGAGAGGAGGATTTCAAAGCTACAGCTTTTAGCAAGAGATAGTTAAGCTGACAGGGGGACAACTAAACTGAAAGGATCAAATGCCCCATTCATTTGTGAGTTCATTCATTCAGCAAACAATTATTGCATGTCTACCTCACTCCAGATGATGGTGGCTCTAATTTGAATAAAAATCCCTGCTGTCACAAAGTTAACAATATAGTGAGGGATCTAGATAATAAATAACATGAATATCATATAGTGTTAGAGAGTATAGAAAAATAAAGCAAGGAAGAAAGATAACAAATATCAAGCAAGTGGTTGCATTTCTCTATAGGATTGCCAGAAAAGTCCTCATGGAGAAGATGGGGTTAGAGTAAAGGCAGGAAGGAAGCAAGCAAGCTAGTCATATAGATATTTGGGGGAATGTGTTCCAGGCCAGAGAAGCAATATTACAGAAGTCTTGTGGCAGAAGAGGAAATGAAGGGGCTGGTGTGGCAGGAACAGCAGGAACAACAGGAACAAATAGTAGGAAATGGTGTTAGAGAAATAACAGAGGACCTGCTCATGCATGGCCTTGTTTGAAGATCTCTACTGCAATAGATTAGATTATTGTTCATTAGTGTCTGCTACCTCTTCTGGAGGACAATTTTTCTTTCTCCTTGATATCATGTGTGTAGCAATGTGACTTGTTCTGGTCAGTGAAATGGAAGCATACATAATATATGTCCCTTCACACAGAAGCTTTAAGAGCTGATACACACTGCCTGTGGGAATGTAATTTGGTACAGCTACTATGGAAACCAGTATGGAGGTTCATCAAAAAATTAAGACTAGACTTACCATATGACCCAACGTTCCCTATTTTGGGTTATCTACCCCCCAAAATCCAAAGACATTGATTCGTAAAGATATATGTACCCCTATGTTCATTGCAGCATTATTCACAGTGGCCAAGACATTGAAACAACCAAAGTATCCTTCAATAAATGATTAGATAAAGATGTGGTATATATACACAATTGAATATTCCTGGGCCATAAGAAAAGATGAAATACTGTCATTTGCGACAACATTCATGGATCTTGAGACTATCGTGCTAAGTGAAATAAGTCAGACGGAAGAGGTCGAGAACCATATGATTTCACTCATATGTGGGATATAGAACTGAAAGCAACAAAAGCGTAAGAAAAACAAAGAAACAAAAACTCACAGACACAGAAAACAGTTTAGTGGTTACCAGAAGGTAGGAGAGGAGACGGGAGGTAGAAGAGGATAAAGGGTATCAAATATATGGTGAAAGAAGGAAATTTGACCTTGGGTGCTCAAATACAATGCAATATATAGATGATGTATATAGAAATGTACACTTGAAATCTATATAATTTTATTAACCAACGTCACCCAATAAATTTAATTTAAAAAATTTTAATTTAATAAAGAGCACATGGTTCACTCTATTCTCTTTCCCCCTTTCCAGGATGACCAGCTCTATCAGCTTGGTTCTCAAGGGGAAGGTGATGTGGAACTGAACTTCAGTGAACTCCAAATGGACATGTAAAGTAACAAATCAACCTTTGTTGTTGTAACCCACAAGATTTTCAGTTTGTTACTGCAAAGCAATTTGGGCTATTTTGAATGACAAATACTCCTGGTCTAGTTATGTATAGGTGGTATATAGGCCTGTTTCTCCCCCCAGCCCCAAGTATAGCACTGTAGGGGTAAAAGGAGGTGGTGCTCTAATGGTGCCATCCTTTTGAGAGAATGGACAGTGAATCTTTCAGTGAAAAAGTGAAAAAGTTCAAGTTACATCTTTGGTTATTCTCTTTTCTACAAGCTATCAGCTAAAGAAAAAAGTCAGAATTCTATTTTGAAGTTCTTTTTTCTTGAAGGAATTGGATGTTGCCTACTTACTCTTAATAGAAATTAATGTGATACAGTGCCCTGTTCTAAGTATTGGGAAAATCAAAGAATACCCGAGGGAAGAGAAGAAAGTACATTATCTCTTGTTATTATGCTGCATCCATTCCCACCCAGCTTTTCTCCTTGCAGGCAGCCATCAGTCTTTGCAATCTGAGCCTCCCAACCTCACCTATACGTTTTTACATGTGTCAGCTACTTAGTTTTCTGTCAATGCATTCTGGCTACAAACATTTAATTCCCCTCATGAATAAATGAAGAAGAAAGAGGAAAGTTAGAAAATGAAAACTTCCTAAGGATGATTTTATGAGATACCAAACATAATGAAGTACCAACTAAAAAATTTAGTGATATAATCAAAGAAGACAATAGTTTAGTGGTTACCAGAGGGTAAGGGGGTGGGGGGTGGTAGATGAGGGTAAAGGGGATCAAATATATGGCGATGGCAGAACTGACCTCTGGGTGGTGAACACTCAAAGTGATTTATAGATTATGTAACACAGAATTGTACAACCTGAAATGTGTGTGTGTGTATATATATATATATATATATATATATATATATATATATAACTTTACTAACAATTGTCACCCCAATAAACTTTAAAAAACAAAAAAAGAGGAATACACTAAAAAAATACCATTCATTGGTCTTACATGCCTCTATCAATATCATGAAGAAATTACTTAAGGCAATTTATAGCATTTCTCTTAATTATATAACACATTCCTTAAAATTAAGAACCTGAGTTATTCAGTTTGGTATCCTTAGTACCTAACAGAGCATGTAGGAGCGACAACAACTAAAAACAAAGCCAATTGGATCCCTAAAGAAACTGCTCATTTATTTAAAAATGTATTAAACTGTAATTTGGTTTTCATTCCTCTCTTTCCCTCTTTTTTTTTCCACCTAGCACATGAATTAGAATTGACATGTCATAAATATCTAGGTATTTGCATATATATGTACATATAGATGGTTCTAGATTATGTATAGCTATATACATATAGAATGTATATACAACTTTAAGTATTATCATGTTTATTTCCTTTTACCTTTGATCAAGTCATCATTTAACTAAAACCACAACACTTTCCGCCCCTGCAATACAGGGAAAGCCTATTGTAAGAGCGAATTGATTGCTTGAGTAGACATCTCAATTTTTGTATCCTTTGATTTTCCTGTCATTTAAAACTGAAAACCAATATTCTCCTAAAACCCTGTAAACTTTATTTTTATTTACTGAATTTCTGGAAGATGCAACTGGGGATGGGGGTGTAGAGAGAAAAATAATCTGTCTAAATGTTATTATGAATATACACAGGAGCTGTCATGTTAAGAATGACTAGAATGTTGTCCATATGACTTTAGCGGAATACACATAACCTCTAAATGGTCACATAAATTACATGTAGTGTTCGTATTGCTGCTTGATGTTATTACCTAAGACCATATAAATTTCAGACTCGAAGTAAGTGGGCTACAGTCTTCATAAAGATCCAGCCCTCTCATTCTGCACCTCCTACAGCAAAACTAATTAGGACATTACACAACGGACATCTAGAATCCTCCAGATGTTATGTGATTTTCTGGGATTCAGTGCTCTTTTGCCCATTGGCTTTTTCTTACTCAAAAAGAAAATCCCAGATTTGTTATTCTTTGTCATTTTTTATAGATGAAACATGAACAGCATTACATATATGAATGCACATCTTTCCATAATTTTGGCTTTCAGAGATCCTTACTAAAAACCTGAATTTAAGAGATAGCAAAAACCATAGGAAGAGGGAGGGAAATTCTGATCTATTAATTATGTTACTTATTTTTGAAATAGCCTTGATAGGTAAAGCATTTAGAAAGTCACTGGCCTTAAAGATGTGAGGGGTGTTTACTGGTATTTTTCACAGTGTCCTTATAATATCACAATCAATGAGTGTAGTTTATTTTCAGTTTTCTTCACTAACAGTTGATTTGGAAATTAGAAAAAAAATTTTAAGTATTTTCAACACTACTGCATCCTTGGCATCATCCTTACTGAATCAAATGTTTCATTTGTCTTTATTGAGTTTTTGTTGTTGTTATAATTTTCCTTTTTATCCTCCACTATCTCATAATAAGGACATGCAATTGTATTGTTTTTCCTTAAGTAAAACCTAACTTACAACTCCACTAGCTAGAGTAATATTTTGTGATGGAATTAGGTAGTTGAGACCCATTGTTTCAAGAAACAAATGGCTTTTAAGATAGAAGAAAAAGACATACAATGTAGAGTCATGATTTATAAAACTATACTACGTAAAGAGGATATACAAATGATGAATAGATCACTCAAATGTTTTGGCATATATTCCGTTTCAAAATATTTGGAAGAAAAAGATGATAAAGCACTGTCATATACAATTTTGAATCATTTGAAATAAAAGCTACAAATCTTTGACCAAACTCTGAACTGAAAATTACGTTTTTTATACTGGTGAACTTGCTATATACACATATATGTATATACACGTGTATATACATATATGTGTGTGTGTATATATATATATATATATATATATATATATATATATATATATATACCGTGTTTTCTCGAAAATAAGACCTAGTCGAAAAATCAACTCTAATGCGTCTTTTGGAGCAAAAATTAATATAAGACCCGGTCTTATTTTACTATAAGGACCCGGTCTTATATAAGACCGGGTCTTTATATTAATTTTTCCTCCAAAAGACACATTAAAACTGATTGTCTGGCTAGGTCTTATTTTGGGGGAAACACGGTAAATATATATATATTTCATCTCCACTTTAATCAAGCTGCTTTAATTTTAGATCACGAATAATTACCAATTCTCAGATTTCACTACTTATATATAGTAGACAACATGAATTAGTGGAGAGACAGTTTGTTTGGAATCCTGATTTTCAGCTGGGATTGTAAATTCCCACTTACTCACTGGGGGACCTTGGACAAGGCATGTATCTTCTCTGACTCATTAGTGAAGTAGGAACAAAAGTAGGAATAATACTCACTCCTGGTATGAGTCAAAGTTTAGAAAATGCTTGATCTTTTGCAGGCATTTATATATTATTTCCCTTTCTTTGCTGTTCCACTTATAAAAAAAAAGAAAGAAAGAAAATCTCACAGGTTTTCTCCAAGACTCCTATGGAATCATTTTCTTCTATGTCTGTATTTAAGTCTCTAAATTGTCTTCTTATGCTTTAATTTCAAAAGCTTCATACTGCATGTTGCCACAATCATATGATTGTTCCCTCTATTGTAGCATACCCTGCATTCTTTGACCTGTTTGAGAATCTTTAAAGGGAAAAAAAAATGAAGCAAAAACTAAGTCTCAATGAAATACTTTTTGGCATGATATATTTGAGTATACCACGGATGAAACATAGCACCTAAGACATAAAATTTATATTCAATGTAAACCTGATAAAACATCTATAGTTTATAATTTAGCATTAATTGTTTTATTGAAACTTACAGGCAATTCTAACTAGTTTTAACCTATTCAATTTTCATTTTAAAGAAGGAAAGAATGATGATAAAAAGAATGAAAGAAGAAAACAAGGAAGGAAATTGTAAAAGGCCAGCACAATTTAAATAATAATAATAATTGCATTGATTAACAGTTTGGAGTATTTCATTTGCCACTTTTTGGTAATTACTACTGCATTTCTTATGAAAAGTTCGTAATTCAAAAATAGCATGAGATTTTGAGATACTTATGATTTATTTTTGTAGGTTTACTAAGAGCTACATTTGTTTGGTTACAACTGAATTCATGCACCTAAAACTTTCTTCCTGATAAAGGTTTTACCATCTTCTCTAGAAATAGGCCTGAATTAATCCTTATCTTCTAGGCTTGCTGTAATCCCATTGATGCATTTCATATTAATTACATACATCTTTCTTTTAGAACGCCCTGGCAATCAGTTTCCAAGCCCAGTAGCCCATGTGAATAAAATATAATGGTGCATAATGCCATGTTACTTTCCTGGTCCATTTTGAAATTGCCTTTTTAGATAAGATTTGAGTCTCTGCATAAAAATTTCCGCTTCTGAGAATGGTGATTTCATCAGTGAAAATATTGACCTAGTATTGGATCACTGAGTTGTCTATTCTTACTGATATTAATATCACTCATTCTTCTTAATTGTGTAAATTTCTCACTATTACACAATAAAAAGTGTGGAAGCAATGATAAACTGATTGAATTCAACATTTTGAATGATGGATACAAAGAGGGTCCAATTATTAACATTTATCTCATGTTATGTACTAAGTACTATACTGACACTTAAATCCTGCCTTTTAGATAAACAGTAAGGAAATACTTTCCTTATGTATGGAAATACTTCAAAAATGCAAAGACCAAACAAAATGGTGGGTCATCATGTTTAGAGTGGTCAATCAGTAAGTACAGGGAGATCTTGCTTTGCACAGGAGTACAATACTGTAAAAATGAGAAAGCAAGCTGAAAAGATGCAAAGTAATCTTAATAATCAATGAAAAAATTATGTTTTATTTTCTTGGCTCTAAATTGTTTTGTCAATAGTTAAAAGTATTATTTAAAAATGTGTAGGGACACTTCTGGTGAAGATGGCAGACTAGGTAAACACTGTGCTTACCTCCTCTCATGACCACATCAAAATTACAACTATGCTACAGAACAACCATCATTGAGAATCACCTGAAGTCTAGCTGAACAGAAGTCCTACAACTAACAATATACCGAAGAAGCTATATTGAGACTAGTTAAAGGGGCAGAGACACTGAATGGGCCGGTCCCACACCCACATGTGGTATTTAAAAATGCAGAGGGATATCTTGGCTGTGGAGGCTCCCCCTGAGGAATGAGGCTATGATTCCATAGCCCAGGGGTCCAATGCCAGGAAGAGAAGTCCCCCACAATTTCTGGCTGTGAAAACCAGTGGAGAGTCCTGACTGAGTGAGACAGAGGTGGGCTGGAGTCCCAAGTGCTCCCCCTAAAGGGTCCACGTAGGACTCAATTGCTCTGATCTCTAGCAGTGGGGTAGCACCTCAAAAGGCACCAGTGACGTATGGGGAGATACTGAACTGTCTGGATTCAAGGCAAGTGCTGGAGGGGCTGCTTTCTCCCATACAGAAGTGCTGGCAAAGGCCATAGTTGCTTTGTTGAGCCTTCTCCCCACCCATCATGGGGACACAGGCACTTCCATATCTGAGTCTCTATCAACCTGGCTTACATAGGTTGCCCTGTTCTGATGGTTCCCTGAGAACATGCTTGTGTTCCTACTCAACCAGCAACCAACACTCAACACTCAACTACTCAACAAGAACCAACTTGTGTTCCTACTCAAGACACTTCCGGTGTCTTTTCCACACAAACAGCCAGTCTTGATTCATGGTGCAAACTTTGCTAATATCTCTCAAAGGCTCACAATTCCTGAACAAGCAGCATCTGGCCTCGGTGTACCCTGTACGTCTTGCTAAGCAGCCCCAACTCAGGAACTAGCAGTAGGTGGCTTCAGTTCACAGCTTATCTTCTCCCAGGCACCTCCAAGCCCAGCACAGATGGCAATCACCTGCAGAACACTTTATAGCTTACCCCAAGTGGCCCTGGGCAAGGCACAAGCAGCATCTGACTGTGGCCTGCAACAGATCCCCTCCTAAGAGGCCCCAGAACCAATAGAGCCAGTGGCCAGTTTCCAAGCACACCAGAGCAACACCCAACCACCTCCACACATGACAAAGACAAGGGAAGACTGGGGTAAGTACCAGAGTAGTAAAACTTGAATCCTGCTCCATAGGTCAGCCCCTGCACAACAGCTCCTCCACTATAGTTACAGTCAGTCCTCTCAATCAATCAGGATGATGTGCATACAGCAACCAAGTCTCAACTAAAACAGGCAGACAAAACATGCCCACACAAGGAACACACCTGGAGAACCTGACTCTGGTGACAAGGGAGACTGAGCCACTTGGCCCACAGCATACCTACTACTAAGCACACCTTCTACTAAGACTGGGAGATATAGCAGCCCTATCTTACTATATAGTAACAGCATAAGGAGGCAGCCAAAATTGGGAGACAAAGAGGCATGTCCCAAATGAAAGAAAAGAACAAAACTCTAGAAAAAGAACTAAACAAATGAGAGAGGCAATCTATCAGATGCAAAGTTCAAAACACTGGTTATAAAGATGCTCAATGATCTCAGTGAGAACAAAGAGATAGGAAACATAAAAATGGAGAGAGAAAACAAAGAACCAGTCAGAAATTAAGCCTACAATAACTGAAATGAAGAATATGTTAGAGGGAGTAAACAATAGATTAGATGCAGCTGAGGATCAAATGAGCAATTTAGAAGATAAGGTAGCAGAAAACAATTAGAACAGCAAAAAAGAAAAAAGACTTAAAAATGAGAACAGAGTAAGGGCCTTCTGGGACAACATCAAGCATATGAATATTCACATCATAAAGGTAGCAGAAGGAGAAGAGACAGACCAAGGAGTTGAAAACCTATTTGAAGAAATAATGATGGAAAACTTCTCTAACCTAGAGAAGGAAATAGACATACAAACCCAGGAAGTGCAGAGAGTCCCACAAGATGAAGCCAAAGAGGCCCACACCAAGGCACATCATAATTAAAATGCCAAAGCTAAAAGACAAAGAGAGAATCCTAAAAGCTGCAAGAGAAAAGCAGTTAGTTACCTACCAGCAGGTGCCCAAAAGACTGTCAGCTGATTTCTCCACAGAAACTTTACAGGCCTGAAAGGAATGACATGGGATATTCAAATGATGAAAAGCAAGTGATCAAAAATCCAGATTACTCTACTCAGCAAAGCTATCATGTAGAATGGGAGAAACAGATAAAGAACTTTCCAGACAAGAAAGCCTGAAGGAGTTCATCACCACTAAACCAGTACTACAAGGAATGTTAAGAGGGATTTCTTTAAGAAAAAGAAGGAAAATTTAAAAAAATCAAAGTATGAATAATAATAAAATGCAATAACTACATATTTATTAACAATTACTTTAAATGTAAATGAATTAAATGCTCTAATTACAAGACATAGGGTGGCTGAATGGCTAAGAAAACAAGACCCTAGAGATATGCTGCCTAGAAGAGATGCACTTCAGATTGAAAGACACACACAGATTGAAAGTTAAAGGGATGGAAAAAGATATTTTATGAAAATAGAAACCAACAAACAAAAATGCTGGTGTAGCAATACTTATACCAGACAAATAGACTTTAAAACAAAGGCTATAACAAGAGACAAAAAGGACCTGGTAATCCCACTTTAGGGTATTTATCCAAAGAAACCCAAAACACTACTTCAAAGGGATATGTGAATCCATATGTTTCATTGCAGCATTATGTACAATAGCCAAGATATGGAGCCAACCTGGGTGTCCATCAGTGGATGAATTGATAATTAAATGGTGTTACATATAAACAATGAATATTACTCAGTCATAAAAAAAATTAAACCTTGCCATCTGCAACAACATGGATGGACCTAGAAGGTATTGTACTTAATGAAGAAATCAGACAGAGAAAGGCAAATACCATATAATTTCAACTATGGTGGAACCTAAAACAACAAATAAATGAACAAACAAAACAAATAAACTCATAGATACTGAGAATATTTGAGAGTTGTCAGATGGGAGGAGTTGAGGCATGGGTGAAAAGGGGAAGAGATTAAGAAGTACACATTGGTAGTTACAAAATAATCATGGGGATGTAAAGTATAACACAAGGAATGGAGTAATAATAGTGTCATACTATGTATGGTGTCATGTGGGTACTAGACTTATTGGGGGTGATCATTTTGTAAATTATATAAATGTCTAATCACTATGTTGTACACGTGAAACTAATGTAATACTGTTTCAACTATAATTGAAAAATACATATATTAAAAGGTAAAAATATCTAGAGAAATAAAAATAGTAAAAATATCATTACTTAATACACTATTATTTAAAACACTAGAAACTGATAAAATGTTTATTGTGTTGTAAAAACTTATAAACAGTAGTTTGAACCAGTGCTTTTCTCCTTCTCATCATGTAACTTACAATATGGAATGAGAATCCTTTCTATGCCTGGAACAACTGTCATACTGCTTTCTAAGTTTGAAGCAGTTTCTAACACTTTATTCTTTTGCACTTTCAATATCGTGATACGTCTCCAGATTTTCTTTAATGTGAGTTTCAGCTGGCGTCACTTTTTTTTGGACATCCTCACCCTTTCCCTGACAACCGCTGTCCTCATTTATGTCAATAACTAAAATCTCTAGCTGCATATGTACAGTCTCATGAATGGTGAGACTACAGTCTCACATCATTAACATTCTAATGCTTAGTTATTTCTTCTATAACTCCATTTCGATTCAATTCAAATTTCATGTTTCTCTTTATCACTTTTTATTTATTTGCTGCTTTTTCATCTTTTTCCTCTGATTTCCCGCATTGACTCTCCACTTCTGTAAAATATTGTACGGGTTTATCCCTGGGAAACAAGGAGACAACACAACTACACACTTTTCTGTCTGTGTATGAACTGAGTAACAGAGGTGTCGTGACCACTCGCCAACAGACTTTTAAAGAAGTGATGTGACTTGTCACCGATCATGAAGCACATCTGTTAGGCAGCGATTTGTGGATGGAGTAGCCAGCATAATGTCCTTTATGTAACTACTCACTGTTAACATACCCTGCTAACTGAAATTTGGACCATGTTTGGAGAATTGTGTTATTTAACTAAACCATGGTAACTGAAATATGTGCATATTGAAACTGTGAAAAGTGAGGACTGCCTGTATTTGATGAACTATTTAAAATACATATGATTTTTAAAATTATGTACCGTTTTACTCTTCATCATCACCATAGCTAAAGTCTATATATTTACACCATAAAGATATATTTTAAGATTTGGATACTGAAAAAATGCTGCATATAACTGTGTAAATTATTTAATAGAAATATGCACAACATCCATCACTTATATAACCACCTTTCTGAACGTTCAGCAAAGGGATCTGTTATTCTAGCAGGCCTATGACGTACTCAGCAGTCTCTGGAACTCTGTAGTCACTTTAGGGGGCAGCAATTAACCACTAGAAAATGCTGTGGGACTTGATCTCTTTCTGATGTAATTCCCTCTAGGCCCATGGATCTGTATCTTTTTCTGAGACCATAATCATTAAGAAACATTCATTGCACCCCCCTTCTTTTTTATGTAGTATATCTGTGTTGGACACTATACATTCATTATTTTGAATCTTAACAATAATGCTGAAATACAGGCTTTAAGAGGTATCTGCAATTAACTGATACGGAATTAAAGGCCCAGAGTCATCAGGTAACTCGGCCAAAGTTACCCATACAGACCTCTTGCCTCCAAATCTGGGCTCTCTACTCTAACAGGGGTACCCTTCTTCCCAGGTAGGGTAGGTCTTTCAAGGACTGCATGGGGATAAACCAACAGATGGATCCTACCTGAAAGAAGGATGGGATTCAAACCACTTCTAATTTTTGAAAAAGAAATATGGCTAATATCTACCCTACAGCAAACACATGGAAATCTAAAAAGCAATTTTCTTCTTTCAGATATGCTCTGTTGCTCAGTGGCATAAAACTGTTCTAATGTGACTCTACTGTCTCTTCCCCTCCCTCCCTCAATTCTGCTGAATATAACAAAGAAATTAAAATCTTTTCAGAGCTTTTATATCCCAGATACTCTGCAAAAATGAAGTCACTGGGTTTTATATAAATACAAAGGTTTCCATTTACAGTAGCTTATTTGTTTTCTATATGTGTCTGTTTTAAAACCATTGCTCATCTTTCTGTAATTGATCAACCTGTTTATTAAAAAAAAAATCTAAGTAACAATAGTACTGTATTTTGAAATGCAATATATCCTGGAAAAGGAAGATCAAAAGAATATAATTCATAACTTTACCATATGACATTGCCTTCCAATTTTCTGTGAAATATAAAATTTACTTCTAATTTTATAATATAACAGATTGTATCTTTTTAATTACCCAGTAAGGTAGAGGTAAGGAGCTGCTTTGAATTTTTTACTAAATGTCTCCAAAACAAATTTCAAAAAGGGAGGCTTTTATGTGGATAAGTCTTGAAGAGTGTGGATATGATGATACATGAGAATTTTCTTACTGTATTTTGAAAATGTGGGAGCTATAAAGTTGAGAAACTATGCTTTACCATTTGATGGAGTGTATTTTAAGGCAAAATGGAACACAAATATTCATTATTAGTTTCTCCCATAACTCTCTTATAGCTTTGTTCTCTGATGATACACACTTCTTCATCGTTATACACTGCACACGTGAGCTCCTCTGAAACTATCCTCATTCTTGCAACTATTTTCCATTCCTGTTTGTCAGGATGTCATTTCTCTTGTTTAAAGTTAATCCTGCAACCTGTGCCCTGAATCTTATCCTCTTATTTCCTCTTGGTCTCTATTCCATCAATTTTCCCTCCACTCTTCAGTATCTTTAAACCTTCTCATCCTTATTCTCTGTCCTCTATATTCTCGGTCCTCATATTTATATAATACCAAGACTTGAGCTAATGTATATAATTAGCTCAAGTCTTGGTATTATATAAATATGACCATATGGCAACCCTAATTTATTTTTTCTCCTTTTCTCCTCAGCCAAGATTATTGAAAGAATTGTCTACACAACAGTGATCTTTTTATTTCATCAAATCGCATTCATTCTGAAATTGGATTCTGCTCCTATTTTCCCATTGAAATTGCTCTAGAAAAATCATCGGTAACTTCCAAAATGCTAAATATGAACATATTTCAAATCCTATGTTTCTGGACTTTTCTCCAGCATTGTCCCCTGGTAATAACCCTTCCCCTGAAAATCTTTCTTGTGTTTCTATGATGCATCTTTCTGATTTTCTCTTTCCTAAAATTTCTGCTCCTTTCAACCTCCTTCATATTTTTTTCCACCTTGACTACTATATGTTGGTGCCACTGACTATCTTCTGTTCTCACTGTACACAAAGTTCTACATGATCTTATCCGCACTGATTCTTTTGTCTCCTGTGGGCATGATAGAAATCCCTTGTATACCTCTGTGCAGATCTGTCTCATAACCTCCAAATCACAATCTTAAAATGTCTCTTGTGCATCACTAGGCACTATAGTCTTTTTAAAAATTTATTTTTAATTATAATTGACATAAAATATTATATTAGTTTCAGGTGTACATTATAGTGAGTCGATATTTATATACCTTAGAAAGGTGACACTTCAGTCTTAATTCCCCTATTCCCTCCAATGCAGCTCTTCCTCGTTCTCCTTACATTACTCAGTGGTACCACTATCTACCCAATACCCAAAGTTAGTAATGTCAAAGTTTTCTCCTTACGTCATCCCTCACATCTCCTCAGGGATTGACATCTATTGATTCTACTATGTAACTGTATCTCAAATCTGCATTCTCCTCTCTATTCCCATTTCATTGGCTAAGGAGGGCCTTAATTATTTGGGGAGTTGATAGCTGTCATGGCATCAGGTTTTATCTACTTTCTCCCTTGAAGCTACTTCACACTGCCATTGGAATGGTTTTTAAAAACTCAAAAGAATTTTCTGTTTAAAATTCACCCGTTGCCCTCAGTTACATTCAGGATTAGTTCTGATCTCCCCATCTGGTTGGACCAGATTCTTTCTGTACCCTGCTTGCCTTCAGACTTCTTTTCTATCTGTGGAGGGAATGCTGCAAAGTAAGTATTAAATATTATTTCAAACTTAAGATGAGGAAATAAAGGCCCAGAGTCATTGGGTAAGTTGCCCAGAATCACACAATTGGGGGCCCCCCTCTTACCCTCCTGTAAGGACACATGCATTCTCTGTACCTGCCATGCTGACTTACTGGCAAGTCTTCAAAGGTGCAGTGCTTTCACACATTTCTGTGATTGGAACAAGGCTTTCCTCCTGCTGGAACATTCTTCCTCACACTTTCATTTCACTGCATTCAAGAGACAGCTCTAGTATCACCCTTTCTCTGAATCATTCCCTAATGTCCCAGCGATGACATAACACACTTTCCTTTTTCTTCTTCCTACTTCGATGACATTAAAACATCCCCCTAGTTTTCGCTCTTTACCATGATCCTGTTATTGTCTCACCTGCCAAACTAGAACTCCTTACACATCATGTGTGTGCCACACCTCTGTGTCTCCTGCACTATGCCCAGAGACTGGAATTTTATAGCACTTCAGTGCTAATTGTTAAAATACTCGAAGGCCAAGAAAATCAGTGATTTCTCTTACTTGTAAAATGAGAACTTGGGCCTACATGACCACTCAGGTCCATTGTGTGACACTGTGATTACCACTTCTGTGTAAAGTTCGGCACACATTCTCAGAATGGGCAACTAGTCTAGGGCCTAAAATACGGTGCGCTCGTGTTAAGTGTCCTTTCTTTAGGACACGTACACATTGATTAATGTGACTGCTGTGATATATATGAATGGGTAGGCATAAACTTGAGTTTATACACGTTCATGGAAAGAAAGCAGACAGAAGTAAAACATATACAAAAGAGAATGCCACTGATTGCCATGTGCATGAGGCGTCATTTTGATACTCAAAACAACTGGTGGGTTTGAGTCAACAATGAAACTATAGACCAGTTTGGTAAAATAAATAAATAAACAAACAAACAAGACAAAGTGAATATTTAAGTTAATGATTTCACTAAACGAATTCATTCTTCACTATGTGATTTATTTGACCAAATTAATTAAATTATCTATGGTCTCAAATGCATGGGATCGTGTATATATATTTTATATAGTAGTTGAGAACATTAAAGGACACAAAGATTATTTTTGAAGAATAAATCTAGAGATAAATAATCATGCAGATTTCCTTCTAAGCTGTCACATTTAGATACCCCAGATCTAAAAGATGCAGGGGTCTGGAAAAAAATTCAGTTTAGAAATAAAAACTGTTTACGTGTTTGACTTGAGATCCCTTGTTATTGCTACATGTAGCACATTAAAACATAATAAATTTCTCCAAATCAAATTTAATGGGCACTCTGTTTATAGGTTTTGCCCAGTCTGGGTAGCAGATTCTCGATTCTAATGGAAAAGTGTTGTCCACTATTTCCAGGTATAAATATGTAGCAATAGGACATTACTCAAAAGCATATAAAGTTTTAAACCCATAATATGTAATTGGAAAAATATAATATTTACTTGTTGATTTATATAGGCATTTTACTACACATAAACAGAATTTATGGAGAATTACATAGCTACATATATGCTGCATAGATAAATGCATTTATAATAAATAAGGGAAATGGGACAAACAATAAATAATTGTAGAAAACCAATATAGAGGGAGAAATATGTTGAAAACACAAAATCTAGGCAATGAGGCCCTGCATACTTGCTCAAAGAAGACACACAAAAAAATTTCATTTCTCAGAAGAAAATAAAATCAGTAACACAAGTCACAGTATCTGTAATGGAGAAACAAGTCAATTGTTTTGGGAAAGAAAATTACTCCAATAAACACTGAATTACATTTATCCTAGAGGTCTTCCTTGAAAGGATATTATATGATAAAAAAACATAATCCTGACAAAAACTTCAAAGGAAGAGCATAGATGCAGCCAAATCCTCGGGCCTATTTGAATAATTCTAAATGGACTTTATATAATTATCCCCTGCAATGAAGTATGAGTGTGTTCTGCTTGATGTATATTCGTGTTCTGTGTAGATAAAATCCTTGCCCTTTTGTAGAGCTATAGCTCTGAAGAGGCTAAAAATGTACTCAATTTCATGAATCCTACTTGGAACATCTCAATCTATCTTTCCATTAATAGAGATGCTAATTTTTACGAGAAATGTAATTAAAGAGCTCTGCAAGGTATTACAGCTTGTTCAAAAACTCTGCTGTGCATACAATCTGATCTTCAGGCAAAGAAGAAAGGACAAACTAAATCTTCAAATTAGCCAAAACTTTGAGAAAGACAAACTCCTTTACCCCAACTTCTTTTAACATTATAATGATAGCAAAAATACCTTTTGGAAGTTCACCGATTCTGCTTTTATAAATGAGTAATAAGTAGATTCTTGCATCTAGGAATATCATCTCTAATCTTAGACTCTGCCTCTTGGCAAGTAAATATGGCCAAATAATGTAGATGAGCCATTGAATACAGACAGTATTATCACTGAAAGTGACAGAAGGCCTTTCCCCAATCTCCTCCTGAACAATTTTTGTATGACCTGAAACCTGGAGACTCAGTCTACGTGAAGAGATCTCAGGAAAAAAAAATTGTTCTGGAAAAAACCTTATCTGATACTGTTAACAAGTAACCATTAGCAAACAAATAAAAATCCAAGGGATTGATCAATGCATACAACTATAGAATGTCATGTGACTCAGGTAACTTCATTCTTTGTTAACATTTGCTTCTCTTAGATTGACTCTTCCCTTAATGAATCAATCAACCGAAAGGATTATACTGCTACTGATGTCCTATCCCTGTACATTTCTGAAACCAGCCTACAAATGGTATAGTAATGTAAAACAAAGTAAGAAATGCACACTCAGCTCCTCTTACAGAACACCAGTTTAGAATTACCTATGTAGTGTTCTGCCATGTGGCACTAAGACAACAGAACTGTTTTCTCATATCATTAGTGGTTTCGTTATCTGAAAAGAGAACTTTTCTTAGTGATAAACAGTAACAACCATATCTATATCTGGAACATTTATTAAATAACTTTGGAAGCTACATTTGTGGAAAACACACTGTAAAAGCTATAGGAGGTTGGACAATTAAGTTTGCGAACTCATCCTAGAAAAAGTGCTAATACCTCATTGCTGAATACCACTACAGTAACCTTCGAAGTACTCCCCTTGGGAAGCTATGCACCGATGCCAGCACCTAGTCCATCCTTCAAAGCAATTTTGGAACTGTCTGGAATGGCCATCAGAGCTGTTGTCGAATTGCCCTTGATGTCCTGAATGTCAACAAAATGTCTTCCTTTCAATATTTCCTTTATCTTTGGGTAAAGAAAGAAGTCATTGGGTGCCGATCAGGTGAGTAGGGAGGGTGTTCCAATACAGTTATTTGTTTACTGGCTAAAGATTCCCTCTTAGACAGTGCTGTGTGAGCTGGTGCACTGTTGTGATGCAAGAGCCATGAATTGTTGGCAGAAAGTTCAGGTCGTCTAACTTTTTCCCACAGCCATTTCAGCACTTCCAAAGAGTAAACTTGGTTAACTGTTTGTCCAGTTGGTAAAAATTTATAATGAATAATCCCTCTGATATGAAAAAAGGTTAGCAACAGCGTTGCAACAAGTTCGCAAACTTAATTGTTAGTACAATAGGTATTTTAATGATTTTGTACATGATGATAACAATTGTTCATAAATCTTGTTAGGACAATATAACAGGAAGAACGAGAGAAAAGAAGGACCAAAGGAAAGAGAAGGGAAAGGAGAAAAAGAAAAAAGAAAGAAAAATACAACTTTATATTTTTCACTAGGAAATTTGGATGCAAATGAATACAGCAGGATATGTGAGAACTGAGAAGCATGGTAGACAAAGTTCCTAGCACCTCCACACTTTGATGTACATAAAGTTCATCTGAAGATGTCAGCCCTGCTCCTCAAATTCTATTTCAATAAGTTTGGGGTGGGAAACAAGATTTTAAAGTAACTCCGGGTTTTGCTTCAAGCTGTCTGAGTACCTGACTTTGAGAAACTCTTCCTATCGTTTTGTTAGGGAAAAAAGTTCAGATCAAGTCAGATTCTTTTAGTTTGTCCCATTCTGTTCTCTCCTTCTATCGGTGCAGAGATGCTTGCTTTTTTTACAGTGCTCATATTTTTAATCATAGGTAATTTTATGTTTTGTAATTACTGTTTTCTTAAAATGCACTCTTTAAAAATACATTATGTTTGAGTTGACAAAGGTAAGTGTCATTGCATTATTTATTAAGAAAAATGGCTGTAGGATGATATATGTCTCTGTATATCTCTTTACCTACTTCTGAGTCGTCTGTGTTGATATTTTCTCCAGTTGATATCTGCTCCCTGTGGGATTGACATTCTTTTGTGCATTCTAGTGATGGAAGGACTGTGTAAAAAATTCTTCAGTAAGTCACACTTCCTGCCTGGAAACATACCAATTTCTCGAATAATTTATTAAATATTCCTGAAAGTAACAGGCAATGGCCATGACCCACTTTTGGTTCAATATTGTACAAGTTATATTTCTTCTTAGTAACCTGCATGTTGCATGAGGGTAAGGAACCATAGCATGAGGGTAAGATACCACTTGTTTTTACCTACTTGGAAATAATGTTTTGCTTGTGTTTATTAGTCTCAGAGGAAATGCAGAGCCAAATGCAGGGTTAAGGAATAAATGATTTTACTGACTTTCCTTTAGCAGAAGAGGCAACTTAGTTTATGCTCTTTGTGCTGCTCTGCCACCTGTTTATATTTTTCTAGTTCTCTTTAACTTGCAGAATTAAGTAGCAATAGTTACTTACCATATACACCATTAAAAAAATTACTTTCAATGTTTCATTCTCCTCTACCCATCTACCACTTTCGACTATTACATGATACCATTTAGGAAGTAGATAAAGTACAAAGGAATGGCCCACTTGGCTATTAATTTATTTTAGCCACTAGAGGATAGTAATGAAGCTCCCTCGAGTAAGATATATAGGCATACCTCTTTTTATTGTGTTTCACATTATTGCGCTTCACAGATGTTGAATTTTTTTTACAAATTGAAGGCAAGACCGTCCACCAGCAAAAGTTACTATTCACTTTATTGTGGTCTGGAACCAAACTTGCAGTATCTCTGAGGTGTGCCTATAATTTGAAAGGTGAAATGATGACATGTGTGCCTAGAGCATATTTCTGCCTCACAGATCAATTCTAAAGAGCCCCGATTCCCCTAGGGATATTCGTTCAGAGAGCTCCAAGTATTTTTTAGTTACTCTGTTTAGAAAAAGTTATAAACCTTTTTTTTTTGGGGGGGAGGGTTATCGCCTGAACATACTTCTATCAAAAAAGACTCTCAGTAGGTAGAATTAAATGTAGCTAACACAATGAGCAGAACTCTTGCCTGGGCTTTATATACACACCATAACCCACACACAGTTTGGAGCAAGGAGCCCACTGAAGTTAAGATTCTTCCCTCCCACCAGAGTCTAGGAAACAGGAGCTCTATCTTCCTTAATGATTACATTTCAAAGAGAAGTTTCCCAGGTCCTTGAGAAAGGTATTCTGTGTTTCAAAACTGGCAAGAGGCTTTTTAAAGATTTATGTCTCGCAGGTGCAGAGAAAAAATTCAGTTCCAAGTTTTATAAAGTAAATCCTCTAAGAAAAAAGACATCACCATCTTGAGTCAGGAAGAAACCTATTTAGTCAAACTGAGGGAAACGGTAAGGTTATCTTGGTCAGCTGGTAACAATTCCCTAAGTTTCTAGTGTAGGAAATGATAGAAATTTTAAATAATGGAGGCAATGAATGGCCAAATCCAGAAGCAGACTCATGATCTCCTTAAGTAATCTCTTCAAGAGATGTAATCTCAGGAATTTGATTATTCACAACAGCCAGCCCCCCAAAAAAATCCCAGTAATAGGGATCTGTAGTTACTCAATTTATTTATTTTTTAGAAGCAAAGGGATTGTCAGCAGTTGAGAAGCTAATATTGGGTCATTCTTTGCTAAAAGAAACTTCCAGGCTATGTCCTGAGGCCAATTGTTTAAAATGTCTACATTAAGCATTTTATACAATGAAAACAAAGTTTTGAAAGGTGACCCTGAGGCACTATAAGCTCTGTAGTCATCAGGAAAAAAATGTAGTTACTTTCTAGGTATTCTATTTATTATTGCAGAAATTGTATGAATCGCAGTTTAGAAGCATTTCTTTCTAAGAATTGAGGCATAAAATTAGGTTAAAGGAATTTTTAAAAAATGTAATCCAAACATTTTTCTTAATTAGGGTTTCACCATACTTTTTAAAAGAAAAATCGTGGTATATATCTGAAATGTAGGAGATCATGTTTGAATAACTTTCTGGTTTTATTTTACATTACCTGCACCTCTTGGAAATGTTTTCACTTCCTGTAGGAGGTCTATTTTATAGTGGCTGGAATTCAGTGAGTCCTCTCAGCAAATCAAACCCTCATTAGAGATTCTGCTGAGATAATGACACAAATTAAGAAGGCCAGGAAGGCTTGGTTGCACTAGAACAGAGAAGAGAGGGAACTGTGTTCTTACACATGAGCAGAGAGTATTTTGCAATATTTTGCTATAGTAATTGCTATTTTACTATAGCAATTGGGCTGAATTCTCCATTCCTGAATTAAGCCTTGGTATTTTTGAAACTCTGTCAGTAAAATTACAATTCTTCTTATCCAGAATTAAGCTATTTGGCCTACAGGAAAATTTGTGACCTTAACATATAATGCTTTAAGTTTCTTTGGTAACTGCCTATAGATAGTCATCTTGTCTGTTACCCCAAATTCAGAGGGTTGTCCCTTATCTTCTTGAGCAAATTTTTTTCAAGGTCTTCAGAAATCTTAACGTTGACTGAGTAAGAAGATTTGGGATCAAACACAGAATTTCCATTTATTTATTGTATGTGCTTGGGCAAGTCACTTAACCTAGCCAAGCTTCAATTTTCTTAAATTTAAAAAAAGATAATAACAATAAATATTCACAAAGTTGTTGTGAATGTAAATAAGATAATGTGTCTGAAAGTGCCCCATAAGTTGTAGAACACAATTGAATTATAAAAGAAAATATTACTGCAATTTATTTACTTATTATAAAGTTCTCATCAAGGTTACAGATTTTGCCAGTAAGCCTTCATGCAGGATGAGATTTTTCTATTTCAACCCAATCCCTTTAGAGCCTTGCAGTGCATTTTTTCGAAGCCTATTCCAAAGCCAAACTCTCTATTGGGAAATAGAAATAACTAGAAGTGGGACATAGATATCCTAGGCTCTGGAATATACTCCCCTCCTATTTACTTTATTTATATTAAATGTTTGAAAGTATTTCTGCCATTTCCTGAATTCTCCCCCTCTTGGGAACTGCTATCTCAGACATTACAAGTACTTTCCTACTTACCTTTTTGCACTCCTAATCGTGTGTGTGTGTGTGTGTGTGTTGTGTATGTATGAGTATGTGCGTGTGTGAGCACACACGTGGTGGTGGTCGTGGTGGTGAATAATTATTATGAAGATAGTGTTTTGAAAGTGTGATGCCTGAGGGGAAAATGGAGAATTAAAGGGTAACTTCACAGTCACTAAGTTGGTTATAACACAATTCAGCAGACTTTCAATAAATTGGCAAGAACTTATGAATAAAATATGATTCTTTTAAAAATAATACACAATATTTTTAAAGGCTAATAAGAAACCTATCCTCTGTCCTATCTAAAGTCAAACAGATGGCATAGAGTGCAAAAGGAAAGCTTATTTTCTTTCTGGTTACTTAATTTATTGCTTCATTTACCCTTTTTTGACGTTTAGTTTCTGTCCTTCGTGACATTATATTGTTAAAAGGAGTTTACCTAAAATCATTATATTAAGAGGAGTTTACCTAAAATTATTAAGAGGAGTTTAGGTAAACTCCTCTTAATAATATAATATATATATATATATATATATATATATATATATATATATATATATATATATATATATATCAGGTGCCAAAAATGCATACATGTGGACACTTTGGTCAGCGTTGCTCAAGCAGTAATTCGCTTGAGCACCTCTTGTAACTGCAGAAGTCAAATGTGACTTGTATTCATCTTTTGTTATCGGTATATATTTATTATAGTTTTAATACAGTTTTCTTTTCCTAATATGTGTATACTTTTTTTGGCACCCTCTGATTATAGATAGCAGATAGATATAGATGATATAGATATAGATACATAGATATAGATATCAGAGATTGTTTAATGCCAAATTTAATTTCATAGATAACCAAGATGACCACAAACCCTCTTTTAGACATGCCATCCGGTGTAATTATTGTTAGCACCTGTTCATTCTTATATGCATCCTGGTTTAGATGGTAAAGAACGGTCATCCTGTAAGCATGGGAAACAAAACATAGAAATCAAGGGACCTGCTGAATTGTGAATAATTATTTAGCTCCGCCAGGGTCAGAACTTGGACCTGCTGACTCTTCCTGGAGTTCTGGTCACCATACTCCAGGTTCTTTACACTCCATCTCTTAGTTACTGCAATTCATGAATTATTTTTAAGCACAGATGGAAAAGCCAAATCCCAACTAAAACGTAGACAAATTCTTGTACAACGACATTGACCTAAAAGAAACTAAAATATTTTCAACTGACCTCCTTCTACACTACGTGCATTATTCTTTTACACAGAAGATTTTTAGGACCATCTGCTGACAAAATCAAAAACTTTTTAAATATAAGTGAATAAAATTCAGCTGCTGGGGACAAAAGTCACTTAATTTCTTTCACCATCAGGAAATCAACCAATAATCAGACAAACAAATTTCAGTGGGCTCTTTCAGTTACCCAGGAATAGGCCAGCTGCAAACTAGTGGCTGCTCCTAACAGCCCATGAAGTAGAAAAAGATCATGCTCCTTAGTGGGTAATTATGTGCTACAGAAAAGAACTGGTACTGAATGTATGTCTTGCACCTTCCAGTTTGAACGGCTCATACTTGAAGATCTCTTCCTGTCAGGGGACCCTTTGGACATGGAGCCCGAATATGGATAAAGCCCTATTGTTTCTCTGCTTACTTGCTAGGTGTCATGTGGGGTCTCTGGTCCAGCTCGCTGCATAAGAACGCAGGATATGGCAAGGCCAAAAAGGAACACCCACGGAGCCATGGATGGGGGAGTCATACCACTATAGTCTGGCTGGCGGCTGGGTTGGAGACACAGGAAGCAGGAGCCACATGATCTGCAATCAGCCGTCCTCTTCTCTGCCAACCAACCAACCAACCAACTAACCCACCCCACTAGCGTAGCCACGGCAGCTATATTAGTGGCTAATGGCTAACTGGTAACAGCTGATGACCACCCAGCTACAGCGGATAGACATCTGATTACAGCTGACGGCCATCTACTACCAGAGCCAGCACCTTTTCACATGAGGCCGAGAGCCTGGACACTGCTCTCTGGGACTCTGTGCCCACACCAGGCATCAGGCAGTGGGCAGTCTGTCATGCCTCTGCTCTGTTCAGGCTTTGGCTAATGATATGGGAAGATCACAAAGGCAAAATCTGACACAACGGCTATGTAAGTGTCATGTGGGCCCCTTGTACATTTGCCTGAGGGCTCCTTGATAGGGCACATTTCAAAGACAATAAAGGTTATAGCACCCTGTGAAGGATTTATGCCTTTGATTTAGTTTTGTAGCAGACATTCCATTTTAAATTTAGAAATTAATCATTTAGCATAGGTAGTTTTATTGTGTACCATAGAACACATATGAAACAATAAGGGATAACATTTCTGTACATCATGGATTCCATTAAATGAAAATCATAAATTCTTATGTATTTTCTATCTTTGATGTAATTCTGGTAAGGGAGATTTTAAATAGACATTAATCAAAACTTCCTTTTGCTTTCGCATAGCCCAAGAGGTTTATAATCAAATAACACTGCCATTGTTAATATAACCCAGCGTTGCAAAATTCTAATTCTAGAAATCAAACATAAAATTCTTAAGTTAAATACTTAAATGATTTATGTAGTATTCTAATTCTGAAGAATTATATACACATATGCACAATAACTGTTATCCCCAAACTAATATTTAAAGACATTTTTGGAAGGTACAAGCTATTTTCACTTAATAAACATGAACAAAACACTTAAAGAAACCTTCAGGATGTCATCATCCATTACAATTGTTCCTTTATCCTCTAAGCCTGCAGTTCTCATCCCTGGGACGCTAGACTTTCCAGGGCTATTTTCGTACAATACCAATACCTGACGCCTACCCCCTTTCTTTTGGAGCAGGCAATTATTTCTCTACTTAGGAGAAAGCATCCTCAAAGTCCTTATTTGATACAAGGTGGAAGCCAATTTAAAGGTAAAATGCCCATAAGAAAGTAAGGCTGAAACTATGTGAAGAAGTATTCTTACCATCACCTTAGGAATGTGATTATTAGACTGAGGGTCTCTCTAGACTTATCATGCAAGTAATTTGAAGGGAATTAATAAATAAAGTCATTAGTATCGGAAATATCTGAAAGATGCTGGAATGTGTTCATCTGGAAATAGTATGAAGTTATTCTAGGAACAGCAGTTTGATATCTGTAAAAAAATACTGTGCTGTCCACATTTACATAAAAAAGTGACCAACCACCCCAGTTTGTCTGGGACTGAGGGATTTCTTGGGAAGGGGGACTTTGAATGCAAAGACTGGAGAACTCCTGGGCAAAATGCGACAAATTGGGCACTTTAATAATTGCTTGCAACTCTAGTAAAAGGGAGAATGATATTGCCAAATTCCCCCTAAAGTGCAATATTCATATCCTCCAAGCAAAGCAATAACTCAAGGAAAATGATCAGTTCAATTGATAGCTTTGATTTACAGCCCAGTAAATTCCTGCTATTTCAGATACTTTTTGCCCACATTCTCCCACGCTCTTTCACCCATAAAGTGTTCTTTGATTCTGTCACTGTTTTTTTGTTTGTTGTCCACATTTCTAAAAACACTGAGTTGTTTCTGTGAACATACTTTGAAATAGGTTCCAATATATTTGATTGTCTACCCTCATTTATCTTTGTCTAGTTTTATTCAGATGGTTCTTCTTCCATTTCATACTGTAGCTATTTTTTACAAGTTGATTCATTTTCCATTTTATGTTTTCTGCTTAGTTTTTCAATATGGATGTGTCTTTCTTCAATATGAAGTATTTTAGACATACGCAAAAAGATATGAAACAAAGTGTAAAAGGACCCGTTCCATTTATCTGCCATCAAGGGTAAATAAGAACATTAAAATGAAGTCAAACCCCCTTACCCAATTGCTTACTCTCCCTACCCTACAAAGCAAATGATTATATTGAAATTGATGTTCATTTTTTCCCAAACAATTTTTACATTTTTTACTACAGATGTATATGTCTATGAACAGTGGATAATATTGTTTGGCATAATTTCAACATTTATATAAATTAAATCTCATGATAGCACAGTAGGGGAGGAAAAACAATTTTTCCTCTACCCCTCTAGATGGTTGGCTGAGACGCCCATGTAATAAGGAGAAAAACAAACAGAAGGTATAACATATATACCTCCTGCATACATGTAAAATAACCAGGACAATGAAGTAACTCCCTAAAGTGGCCCAAGCCATCTCCTTAAATACCATGTCCAGCTAAAGACAAAAGGAAGATGTTGGGAAGGGAGGAGGCCAGTTACGAGAGGTCATCAGGAAAAGCACAGAAAACAAGGTATGGTCATTAAGCTGACCTAAATCCCTGCCTTCTCCCTTAACAAGAGTTTCTAGAGATTTAGAGTCTTAGTCCTCTTCTGGTACGGAGCGAGAGGCACCCTTACAAACGGAGACTTCTTTTATAAATATAAATTTCTCTCACAAAAGAATAACTTCGACTTGGTTTCCAGAGCTCCTCCTGTATATGCAGTTTCTTAAAAATAAATTAGCCCCCCAAAATCAACATGTCAAAGAGGCATATTTGGAGGGGGAAAATTCTGCTTCCCTTCAGCATCGTCCTGCAGCTTAAATGTGTCAGTATTGAGTAGGCGAGATTTGGCTATAATAAATGCATAAAGTTATAGTCTAATCATTTGAGTCTAATAATATCTAATTTTATGAATACACTATAATTTATTGATTCTTTTACTGCCCGATCCTTAGATTGTTTTCCAAATTTTTCACTACTGAAAATAATGTTCCTCTGTACCATAAATCTCAATGTTCATGTGTGACGATTTTCCTAAAATGCATACCTACGAGAAGTTGGTTGGTCATGAGGCATATGCACCAAATACTTTATGGAATATTGTGAAGACTAGAAGATACAGCAATTTATACAGACTTCAACATGATATGAGAGACCTTATCACTCCATATTTTTGCTGACACTTTATACTTTTGTAGAGATGGACACATTTTCCTTCTACCCTTCTAGGTTCTTTGGTTAATCTAATAATTAAATTGATATAAGACATGTTAACAGGAGAAAAACAAATTTAATTACGTATGTACAGAAGCTCCATAAAAATGTGTGACCCAAAAGGCAGCCAAGTAATTAATTGAAGCTTATATAACATCCTGCGCTAAGAAAGAGGGTAGGGGTCTGGGGATATAGAGGGGAGGAAGGTTATTCACAGGAAGGCAGAAGAGGCATTTGGAAAACAAAGTTTGCTCTATTTTACTGATAAGTTTCTTAAGTAAGAAGGTACCTCTGGTAATAGCTCTCTTCCTGGTACGGACCCTTTTTCCAATATCAATTTATTCAGTTGAGAGGGGAGGTAAATAGCTTTTCCTGAACTTGCTGGGTTTTGATTGCCTTTTGCTCAAAATACTCCTTATGTCAAATAGACGTATTTTGGAGTTGCAAAAATCTGTTCCCCTTCACTTTCAACTTTGCAGTTTTTGTCATCTATGTGTGAGAAAAGATATTTTTCATGGCATTTGTTTGCATTTCCCTGTGTATTCCTGGGATTGAGCAGGTTTTATTGTACTTTTCGACTCTTGAGTTTTCTCATATGAATTGTCTATATAGATACTGTGTCAATTTATTAGCTGGGTTGTTTGTCTTTTACTGATTGATTTGTAATGATTCTTTACATGGTATAGATATTAATCTGATGCTAGTTATATGACTGAATTGCAAATAAATATGTTCCCTCAGTTTGTGATCTGTCTTTCTACTCTGATGTAGCAAAGTTTAAACTCTTTTTATTGAAATCATATTTATCATCATATCTATTTATGGTTTATGTTTAATTTATTATTAAGCAAAGATGTATAGGTATTACACATATTTTCTCCTAAATACTTCAAAATACTCTTTTCTAAATTTAGGTCTTTGACTTCCTGTGAAATGATTATTGTGAATAGTATGGGGGAGTGTGTCCCCCTCACCATTATGGGTTGAATTGTGTCCTCCCCAAATTCATATGTTGAAGCCTTAGCCCCCAGTACTTCAGAATGTAATGTTATTTAAAGATAAGGTCTTTATAAAGGTAATTATGTTAAAATAAGGTCACTGTGGTGAGCCAAATGTATCCCATGTCCTTATAAAAAGCGTTATTTGAATACAGATACAGCACATGGGATTCTGTGAAGATGAAGGCAGAAATTAGGGTGGATACTTCTCTGAGCCAAAAATGTTAAAGATTGTCAGCAAACCATCAGAAACCAGGGGCAAGGCATGGAACAGACTCTCCCTCACCTCCCTCAGAAGGAACCAACTCTTCTGACACCTTGATCTTGGATGTCCAGTCTCCAGAACTGTGGAACAATGCATTTTTGTTGTTCAAGCCGCTCAGTTGTGGTACTTAGTTATGGCAGCCTTAGCAAACTAATTTAGGACATTTTTTTCCCCAAATGATGAATCAGTTGCTCCAGAACCAACTATCTAAAATTGAAGTTTATCTTTTTCTCATTTAATTGAATTACCTCATTTCTATGAAATAAAATATTTCCACATTTGTATGTCTCTGTGATCTCTGAAAATATGAAGATACATATTTTGAAAAACTTTATATCTTTGCGTTAATAATGAAATGTCTTATTTACTATAGTTTAATTGCTATAGCTTTATAATGTCAACTATTCTACTTCAGAAATATTTCAGCTGTTTTTTCACCACTGTTCATCCATGTAAACTTTGGAATCCGGTTGCTAATTGGCCAAAAATAAAAGTAAAACAAATTAAAAAGATTTAGCATTTTTAATTGAAAGTGCATTGAATCAGTTCAATTTGAAGATAATTAAAATCTTTACAATATGTAGTTTTCCTATTCATGATATTGTATATCTCTTATTTTATTGATGATCAAGAAGATTCTAAAGATCTACACTTTTCTCTAGGTTTAAGACTTTGATTCCTGAAAATATCCCCTCTTATCCTAAGAATTTACAACATGTTAGTTGCCAAGTATAAATGAGATACCTAACTTGAGAAACCCAGGAAAAGATAATATATAAAAATCTCATTCATATGAACTCAATTTATCATTTAGTATTATGACTGATTTTTATGGTACTTCCTGAGAACAGACAGAAATAATCACTATCTAAGCATTGTGGGAAGAGGGTGCCTGGCTTTGATGTGAAATATCATTTACTGTATATTTTTGTGGAGGACTTGTGGTCCAACTTTTGCTCAAATGCTCTCATATACCTTGTCTTGTCCAACGATATTCTTCCCAACATTGTATTAAGACAATTTATAGTAAAACTGAAACACTCCGTATTCTGAGCACTTAGATCAGTCTAACAATATTTTGGTCTTCATTTTTCATTGATTATGTATCTCCATTTGTTTGCCAAGCCACATTCAGTGCGTAAAAGCTTCAATTCCACTATCCACTCAAAAAGACACCCATTTTTCTCCTCCAGTGCTCTGACTAAGGAGAACAGAAGCCTATCCTCCAGTTTCTCTCTTTCAAGCCTCCTTGTTGACCTCCCATTCAGGCTTTAGTCTCATCTAGCTACATTCTTTGTCAAGGTTTCTCTTGAATAAAGTATGTAGGAGAAGGAATTTATTATCTTCTCCCTATGTATGTGAGGGTGGACATTTGCTCAACTGAAAATGAAGAAACTGATAAAATCATTATACTGTACTACTTTATAGTGCATTAGTGGTGCATTATAATGTATAATTTACAGTAGATAACTAGTCCCTTTATTGTACGATGAAGTTTGCTTCAGAAAAATCTATAGCAATCACCAGAATGTACTTGCTTCCTACATAGCATATGTTTCCAGCCAAAATGTAATTTTAAAATCTGGCCCAAAGACATTGTTTAAAACCACATTAATATCAATTTATTCTACATGTTGATGCTTTTTCAAACAATTATTTGGAGAAATTATTTTCCTGTTGGAAGTTCTCAGCTGGACTTTCAACTATTTGTTTTCTATCCATCTTTAAAAGAATTGTACAGAAAGGCTTCTCTCTCTTTCTGTCTGTTTAAAAAAAAATTCTCAGAAATATGCTGAAAGAGGTAAGGAATAGATTACATTCAGTTTTGTGCAGTGTTTGGAATTTTCACTAAATGATAAATACTAGTTATTATTTTAAGATACAATAAAAAGTTAAGGCTCTAAGTTCCTCCCTATTGTGCACAGCAATCTACTGAGTTAATACAAATTTAATTTGTAATAATTACTTCTGTAATACATAAATTATATGGTACAGTATAATAAGTGATAATAGTACATATTACAAAATGGGCTGACATCTTAACAAAAAAACATTCTAACACATGGCTATTAAACTGGAGGAAAATAGTACTGTGAAGTAACTACACTTGCAATTTGCTTAGAAAATGAATCATAACGCATTAATGCCTCTGAATAATTTGCAAGTAAATGAACCAAAAAAAAAATTACATAAATGACCAACCATAGGTATCTATGTTATTTGGGGGTGGGAGAGGTGGTAGCAAAGGGGAGAGGAATTGGAATGAAGCCTTGGGTTAACAAGTGCTTACATGTATGCTGAGACATCTTAACATTTAACCAGCAGAGGTCGAAAATGCAATTACTTTACATTTATTATTTTGCTGATTTGTTTGCTAATAAAATGTTATTGCCCAACAACAATGTTGAATTAATTACATAATGAGGCTCCTGAAGATTAGCTAGATTAAATAATAGAATCTAAGAGCTGAAGAATTACTTCAGAGATCAACTAGTCACTCCTAAGTCTCCCAGTAGCAAAATCCCCTTTAAATCATTGCATAAAGATACCTGTTCATTCTGTGTGGCAAACCCTCCATCCAAGATCCAAACCCTTTGTTCCCCACTAACAATATCTTGAGTGTTATCGGGGCTGGAAAGATGCCTAATTAAATCTTCACCATCTCAGCCACCCTTGTCGTTAAGGTTGGCCATCTGATACAGCTCTAGGAAAATAAGTAAGAAGTCTCCTAGAGGCTTCTGAGGGAAAAAAGAAAATTCTTTCCTGACAGAACAGGCAAAGGTCTCTTTTCTTTTTCTATCTTGAATATGAATATAATGGAACAAACGGCTGCAGCCATCTTGTTGCCTTGAGGGAAAGATGGAAAGAGTTACAGACACATTGACCCTAATTTAAGAGAATTGCCATCCATTACATCCTTGAAGTCAGGAATCTGAGAGTCATTCCTGCAACCCCTCCTCATAGAGCACATTGATCTAGAAGCTCTGTGTGCTAGGCTCATGTGCTCAGCACACTTTCTATTATTCATTAGCTCACTTGATGCCCTAACAACTTGACGAGGAGACGCGGAAGTGTTAAGTAGTTCTCTGCGTGTATACAGCTGTTTAGTAACAGAGCTGGGAATTGAACACAGATAATCTGATAACAGAATTCACACACTATGAATCCTCACTTCTCTCTCCCACCCCACATCCAATAGCTTACCGAATCCTGGCTGCACTGCCTCAGTACTTGGTGGGTCAATCTCCCTCACTCCCTTCTCTTGGCACTGCTTTGTCCTCTCCAGCCATGATCCAAGGAGATCCTAATATACCGCTCCTTCCACACTACCTTCATACTGCAAACATTATTTTCCTAAAATGCAAATTGAACCCTATCTCTCTCTTTATTAAAGCCTTCAATGATTAATTTATAATTAACCAGCCATTCTTACTTTATAAATAAAACAAATTCTATATTAGACCAGCCTGCCGGCCAAATACCAGGCCAGCACTCTAACAACTGATTGTGTTAATTATTAACAAAACTTTTTCATTATATGCTTTAAAAAAATAGGATGAAAGTCATTCCTCTCTATAGAATATAACAAATATAAGATGGAATCTTCTTGCATGGAACCAAGAAATAACACAAGGACAAGATCCTGTGCACAGGCTGGTTTTATTTGGCCCAGGTGGTATTTTAAAAAAGAAATTGAGGTCCGAATGTCTAGAAGCAGTGGTTCTGTATTCCTTTGTGGTAACAGTTGGCTACAACTGGATAGCAGCTGCCTTCTCAAAAATCCCCTTAGGCCCTTCTGCATCCTTCTGTTTTTATACTTGGCCTATTGTGCTCATTTACACTATAGGCTAGAATCATGGAGATTTGAGTTTGGGGCCCTGGATTATTGATTAATACTCTACCTTTGTCATTATTGTATTTGCAATTTTAACAGCAGCAGTCATTTTACTTAGTGACTATATATGTATCATTGTGGCGGACATAAAGATGTCCACATGCCTATAATTAATAACCTAGATAAGGAGGTCCAATGCATCAAATGTGGAAGAAAGAAATTTTGTCTTCAGAGACACCATTCACAAGCTATGCAAATTAAAATAGTAATAAAATCCATGTCACATGACTGTTATAAGGATGAAACAATAAAATAACATGAAAGCTTCTAGAAGTCACCTGGCATCTATTAGGTACTTAATTGAATTGATGTTGCTTACTGTGTGATAAGTGTAGGAAAAAGTTATAGAACACCTTTCAGAATCTACTGAAAGAAAACATGAACCCTCGACCTAAAGAAAATAAAATGTTTGTTTACACAAACTTTATATATATATATATAATTTTAGATTCTAAAGCCACTTGGAGGCTACTGATGTGGATCTCAGGATGGTCTTTGATGTAGAGAATAGAAAGCAGGGATCCTTAGTGTATATAGATACATAATCACTAGGTAGCATTTGATTATTGTAAGAGAGATTAATTTAAGCCACAAGCAAAATGAAGGGTAGGTTTGTAGATTATTTACTGGAGTGTTCTCAAATATATTAAGAAAATTATAAAAGAAAACACTTTGGTTTCCAGGCACATAGCCCTGCTAAAGACACTCTCGGCTCTGCAAAAACAATTCTGTGATTAATCTCATCAATATTTTTCTCAAGAACCATATTGCTGTGCTCTCACTGTTTTATAAAACCAAAGTTTCTTCCAAATACAATTGTGAAACCATACTTCATTAACTTAAAGAGTGTGCGTGTAAACATACCATGTCATGATTAGATTATTAATGACTCTCATGTAACATTAGGTAAATAGTAAACAGAATTGACTTTGTAATCAAGGTCTTAAACGGTGTCCTGAAAGAAATATCTGTGGGTTTGTATACTCAACACGATGCAGAAATCCATTAGCAAGTCATAACTAGATTCTCGTTTGCTCAGGATTTCACTATCAGTTCATTCTAGCTCACATACATGTCTCTCTATTCAAACTAAAGGACTCCTAAGTGCAATAAAAATACCATCAAGAAGAAAGGGGACATTTCTATAGGAGGACAAGAAGAACATTAACACATTGAGTCTCTATCATATATATATATATATAGATATAGATATATACATATACATATATATATCTATATATATATATGATACATATATATCTATATATATATCTGTATGAGTTCATTTAATGTTCATAATATCCCCGTGAAGTAGTTATTATTATGCCTATTTTATAGATAAGGAGCTAAGGTCACACAGGTAGACAGCAGCAACATATTTAGAAACAAACAAACCAAGTGGGATGGTGAGTGAGTGGTAATCGGATGTTAGTGATGACAGTGTCATGATGCTATTATTGATTGATTTTAAAAGCCATCAATTGTCCCTATAGGGACAGCAATTTAGGATTCTTGGCAGGCAAGTTATATAATTATGTGGCCACTGATCGTAAGCTTCGCTGGAGTCATAAAAGTGAATGGATAAGATTGATCACAAAAGTATAAATATCTGAGCAATTCCGCACAGCATGTTTTTAATATTCCATAGTGGCAGCTTTATAATATTCTCTAAGAGCCGAGCAGAAATTGATCCATGTGTATCCAACTCTAATCACAATATTTCAGAGAGAGAAAAAAAAAATCCTGGGATGCTTGATTTTTAGAATTTAAAAAACATATTGCATTATAAAACTGCCTTTGAAATCTCAGAAAGAAAAATATTCATTGAAAGCCAAATCAGATAAGTGATCTGGTTTTATGCTCAGTTGAGTGATACCAGTTGCTTTGCCAATTTGCTAAATCCTAATATATTTTCTAACTTTTGTCCACATAATTTTTCCTCTTCCACTTCTGTTTCCCTCTGCCACTTTGTTCTTCCCTCTTTTGTGTCTCATTATCATAAAATGAACATACCACAGAGCTTTGCTATTTCTTAAAAGTGTAAATGTAGAAAATAAAGTCTTTGTTGGATGTCAGACTCAGGCTGCTTTCTGCCATTTACAAAATACTGGGCTCGTTTTCATATGAAGCCATGGAAATTGAGTGAGTTCCGTTGCACAAAGAAATGTCCTAGCAGGCTCTTCCTGCGTGGAATGCCCTGACGAATTTTATGGCCTCAGAACCAGAAATAAACACCATTTGGTGACTGTTTGTATAGTGAGGCCATTAAGTGCAATGATTTGTATTTCCTCAAGAGATCCCTTAAACTACAGCGGCTTGTGTTTGCAGCAGTTTGGCAGGTTGGCAGGCATTGTAGGTATTTTTTTTTTTCAATCCTGCAGATCATTGGCCTATAAAGTGTGTGCAGGGCACAGTATCCCCCAGTAGGTATGAAAGAAAAGAGGTGGGACATTATGGCTTCACAGAGTCGCTGGGAGATGCCATATACAAGTATGTAAAGTATGTTGAATACCAATCTATTAAGAAGTTTTATTGAAGCAACTTTCTTCTTTGGTGAGGTTGCTTACCCTGGTTTGTCTACTCTGTGCCCTGATGCTCTGGCCAAAATAGTCTAGTTATCGCTAATAGTTCTTACGAGGGTTTGTTACCGAAGAACAAGTGTCTTGTATCCTTGCGGGAAGGCATTCCAGGATGTTGGACTAAGCCACGTGAACAAAGCCAAGCAAGTAGTGGATTTACTGAAAGAAAGGAAAACAGTACAGCACACTCTCAAGATGGTGTGAGAGTGGGCAGGCCCAGAAGAAGAGCAGCTGCCCCAAAGAATGAAGAAATTTAGGAATGTAAATGAGGGCGCAAAATATTTAGGGGTAGCATTACAGGCATTCCCAGGGCGGGTCTTTGCTGATCACTACTTTCTGTCAGGAGAAGGGATTTTTGTCCTTATTTGGCCCTTGTCAGAACTGTCATGGCGACACAGGGGGTGGAAATTTTTCTTGGCTGCCATGCTAATAATATTATAACCCATTATAATTAGCTAAAGTTCATCTTGAGGGCAAGATGGTGTCTTAGATCTGCTGTTACTCACCAGAATCCAGTTCTGGCCAGTCTGACAGCTGTACCTTTTCCCAAGGAGGACCTCAGCTCCTCATTCTTTTGTCTCCTCTCACCTCCTCCTTCCTTTCCTACCCCCTCTTTCCCCGCAACCCTGTTCTTTCTGCCTACAGTAACAGGTTCATTAAAGTGGGACCTTATAAAGTTAACAAAAAAGATATAATGATGTTTCAATCACCATTCTGAAATAAGGATTTCAACTGTTTCACCAAGGATTTCCCTTAAGCAAGTAAATAAATTTACAAGAAAATATATATTTAAAAAATTATATTCATTAGAGTAACCCCTTCCAATAAATTGGTCAAACCCATCTCCAATTAAGTATGGGCCTCATTTTTTTAGCATTTCCTAACTTGTTTTCATCCTATGTGGTACACTGTGCTGTTTATATAATTCTTTAGCTTATGGATGTTCTCTAATAAGTTTTGCTTTTGTGTTTGCTTCTATGATCACTCAAAGTTCACTTTAAAACAGTCTCAACAAATTCATATAGAAATATTTTTCCTTCCAATTTTCTCTGAAAAATGCTGGATGCCTGCTTTGCATATTATCTAAGGAATGTCTTTCTTCTTTCCTTCCTTTCTTTCTTTCTTTTTTTTTCTGTTCCTTTCTGAGTACTCTGTATCCTGATCTCTGAATGCTTTCAGTGTCATCTAATGAACTATAGGGAAATCAGGAGAATTGAAAACTGTTTCTGATGGAAAGAAAGTATTTTTCATCGGAGTCCATGCTGAAGGTGAATTTCCCACAGTGGACAGAAATATATGCCATAAAATACCATTACCGCCCTTTCTTCCCTCTTTCCCCATCTCACAACACTGAATATTGGGGATTATTTCTAATTTAAACTCATTGCATAACCATAAGCCCAAGTTTACATATGCATTGCACCTTACATATAGTAGGAATTGAATTAGAGTGCTTATTTAAAATGTGAAGATATTTACAAAGCTACAATTTTATTAAGCAGCTATTATATATCAGACACTATGCTAGGCTCTAGGGATATAAAGATGAGGTCTGTGACTCAAAGGACTAACTTTTCAGTGAGAATATATAGAGAGATATATAGATATGATTAGTATAATGTCAAGTGCTAAAGTACAGATACACAAATTGAGTGGCTTTATAATTTGAAACCTCACTCTTCCATTGGATACTCAATAGAATATACTTCTTAGAGCAAAAAAGAACATGTTTATAAAAAGAGATAAATAACTAAGAAACAAGATAAAAGAAACCATTTAATGCATGGGATATATTATCAAAACTGAAGATATTGAATAAATGAGTATGCCTGAATCTCTACCTGCTATTAGCTCTTAAAAGAACAGATTAAGTCAAGAAAGAAGAACAAAGAAAATTAGAGTACGGGGACTATGGCCAGCAAAAAAAAAAAAATTAAATATACCTAAGAGTGTAAGGTAACTATAAAATTGGTGTGGCAGTTTGATAATGGAAATGCAAATTTTTTATTTAGGTAACAAGAAATAGCCAAAATAACTAGCATTTCCATTTTTACTTGGGTACTCCAATTTTAAGGACCCTTTGTGGGATATATACTAATAAGCATGTATTGAGCAAACAGCATGTATAAAACAGATGGATGTGCAAATAAAATAAGGCCTCTAAAATGAGTGTTGGGCGCTTTCTATCTTGATAGAATCAATATCCTTCATGGCCATTCATGGGAATTTCCCCCCTTGTTTAGTAGTAATTAAGGTTTAATTTTCATGTGAAGGCTACGCGTCAGTGTGCTTCGGTCATCTGTATCTCACTTTGTATCATATAACATTACAGTCTCCCCTAGAAGCTACTTACTTTTCCCTTGTCTCATCTTGTGCGTTGTATCAAATTCCTGCAAATCTTTTTATCTGTCACACATTCTTTCTTTGTCTCCCTACCCTCCTCCACCCCTGCTTCATTCAATTGCTTCTCTGAGTCCATCATTGCTTCAGCAGGCTACACTTTGGAGCTGATTCTTAGGTTCGTTCTGGAAATCTCAACTGATGCATTTGGGCTTCCTTTAAATGCATTTGACTGTCATGTGTAGCACTTAAATAGCATCTCATGTGAGCCAATCACACATAGTTTATTTAAAAGCCCCTCAGCTCCCTTAGGCAATGACCAAGCCCAGGCTGCTAAATCGTCGAGGGCCTCTGTTGTTTGCTACAAATCATAACATCATATACAACATCACGCACACTGAGGAGCACCCCAAAAGCAAGTTGTGCTGACGAACCCCAGCTATTAGCATAAGCAGCTCTGGCTCTGGCTGCCTTGCTGCAAAGTAGATTGGGCTAGGAATCGGGGAATCACAGAACTGAGAGAGCGCTCACACCTCTAATGGCTTTACTGGGGTATAATTTTAGCAGGTGTGCATGTATAAATCATGTTTAATATTTTCACAGTACCATCACATTTGTCCTTTTCAAGAGCCTATAAAAATGAATGAAATAAAGATACTAGGGATTGAAACAGCCCCAGGAATCACAATTGTCCATAAAGGCTAGGCAAAACAATGACATCGATGAAAGTGAGTTTCTGGACTCCTTGGGATTATAATATTGATGTGAAAGTGATTTTACAAAAACAACTGAAGAAATAAACACCAAGAAAAACTGTCTAGGTGGCTTCTACCAAGCAAGTAGAAAAACAAAAAACAAGCAAAAACAACAACAATAACAAAACCCAGTAGAATTCTAGCCTCATTTCTTTTACCCCTCTTAACTCTTCTTCAAATGAAAGATGAACTTCAAAACTGCACATTGCCTGTTTGAGATTAAATAGGAAAGGCTAACCCAAGTGTGACGATACAGGGATCACACAGCTTCATCAGTACCAATAGCTCAACATCATGTTAACAACCAGCTATCCCAACAGCTACAACAGAAGTGATGTCAGTCTAGGAGGAAAGGTACAAAAATATGTTCAGTAGGTGAAGTGGCATCAGGGTCTGAGGTCATAGTGTCTTGAAATCAATACCAATCAATTTCAAAACAAATGAGAAGCTCGTCATGTCTGACACAGTAGGTAAGATGTTGTATTTTGTGTAATTGAGTTCCTGATGTCACGGCAGCAGCCTTCACCTACATCCTTTTGTAAAACATATGAGATTCTAAGTTGTGTGAGAAAGCTTACTATTGGAAGTGAGGAACAGATATGCCAGCAGGGCCATGAAAACATTGTTGTATGAAAGAGGGAACAGTCACAGGGGATATTGTGCAACCTTGTTTTCAGGAAGCCGAATAGAGTTCTGGAGCTGGAGTCTACTTAGACAGAAAATCCTTCATTCAGATACACTGTAAAATCTATAGCCCAGGAGTATTTAAGGGCTTACAGTTCAAAAATAACATTTAGAAGTGCTCCAACATACTGAATATTTGAGTTTTCTAAATTGTCTTTTAAGAAAGAAAACAGTACATTTTCAAACGTGGTCTTTGACTAGTTGTGCTGAGAAAAAGGACTAAGATTTAAATCACAAGTTTCATTCCTTACTCTTTAAGTACTAACAGATTTTCAGCCAGGAATTCAGGACAGGTCCTTATGTTGACATACAGGATTATAAGATTTTCCTAAAGTTGTCTGCAGCATGAGCCAAGATTATGGTTTTGTTCACATGGGTTTTCCTGTATGTCATAAAAGAGACATCATAGTTTGTGATAGCTTCTCTTTCACTGTTTTTTCTTTCCTTTCCTTGTGTTCCCTTTCTTTTCTCCCTTGCTTCCTCCCTCCCTTTCTTCCTTTCTCTCTTTCAACATATAACCCATGACAAACTCTATTCTCCGTGACAAGTTTCTCTATGACAATCCCTTAGTAGAATGTGAAATGTTCCAAGGAATATGTGTACATCTATCCAATACATTTTTATTGAGCATACATTTATATTCAATCCCAGCACCTAGAGAAGACAGGGATGCCACCCTGGTAGGCCCAGGGAACAAAGCATGGAGCTAAACAGGATTATTCCCCAGTCTTAAAAATCTATAGAATTTGCCTTGCTATGTTTTGGACTAGCTCAGGACCTGGGACCATTTTCTTTGTTCTGACTTATCCTTTTAAAATGAAAATGTCTATCCTATGCCAGTTCCATCGTTATATTTTGGAAGTACATAATTTGTCTTGTTTCTTAGGTTCATAGGTAGAGAGGAATTTTGTTTCATTGATGAATCAAAGCTCAAGTTTTACCCATATCTCATTTAGATGATATTTCGATGAGACTCTGGACTTAGAATTGATGCTGGAATGGGTTAAGACTTTTGGGGCTATTAGCATTAATGTGTTTGCATGTGAGAAGGACATAAATTTAGGGAGTTCAGATGGCAGAGTATCTACCCAAATTTATATGTTGAAGCCCTAATTCCCCAAAGTGGCTATACTTGGATATAGAGCCTTTAAAGAGGTAATTCAGATGAATTGGGGCCGTAAGGGTGAAGCCCTAATCCAATATAACTGATGTCCATATAACATGAGAAAGAGACACCAGGGACGTGCTGCACACACACAGAGAAAAGGCCGTGTGAGCACGTAGGGAAAAGGCAGCCATCTGCAAGCCAGGGACAGTAGCCTCATAAGAAACCAAACCTGCCAGCACCTTGGTCTTTGTCTTCCAGCCTTTAAAACAGTGAAAAAATAAATTTATGCTGTTTCTGTGCTATTTTGTTATGGCAGCCCAGGCATACTAATACATTCAAAAAGGTGGAGAGAAGGGAAATTGTCTAGGAACCAAGGAACAATATCGTGAAATTGGCAACCAGGAAATGTCGATAAATGAGGATAAAACAAAAGCCCCCAAGAAAAGCCAATTCTCTCTAGAAAGTTTTGAAGTCTGATGCTTTTTAAAAGATAAACAATAGACAATAACTGCTCTTCTCTAGTCAAATGCCACAGAAAAAAAGTATGACTCGACCCCTCTCCTACAAGCAAAGTCTGAGTGGGAAAATAGACTTCCACCTTCACCAAGTTGTAACAAGGCTGAGTGAGGAGACAAGCTATTCCTCTTGTCTCCTTGTTACTGTCAGCAGTAACAAGGCATCTCTACTCTTTTTCTGCTGCTGGAGTGACGTCAAAGGAGAACAATGAGAGGGTTAGGGTACCTACCATCCCGCACTAGCAAGGCCATCCCTCGATTGTGTCAGTGGATGCCATTTGGAGAACAGCAACAAGGATCTCTTACCCTTCTCAGCCAAGGAAGTCTCAGCAGACGTCCAGCAGGGAGCCAGAACTCTTACGCCTACCCAGAAGTAATGAGGAGGTCCTCCCCTCACCAGCTGTCAACATTGATTAAGTGTGGAACATGGATTTCTACTCCTACCTGCAGGAGGTGTTCTCCTTCCCTCTGCCAGATCAGTGTCAGAGGAAATCAGCTAAAACTGAAGGTGTAAATAGCATCCAATATCTCATAACATAATACCTATAAATAATAATTATAAAATATTACTCAAAAATTTCATAAGAATTATTTTATAAACTTCATATGGATTTCAATAATAAAAATTACTTATCATCAGAAAATGTCAATATAAATGGAAAAAGGTAACAAATGGATGTCAACACCAAGAATACAGAAATGTTAGAGCTATCTGACAGAGATTTTGAAGCAACAGTCATAAAAGAACTTCAAAGATCAATTACAAAAACAGTTGGAAAAATGAAAAATAAAATGTTTCAGCAAAGAAAGATGAAATATAAAGAACATTTTGGAACTGAAAATATAACTGAAATACATAAACAAATAAATAATTATTGGAAGGGCCGATTAATGGAATGGAGGGCACAGAAGAAATAAGCAGTTTATTTGAAAAGAGAACAATAGGAATCACCCAATATGAATAACAAAATAAGAATAGAATGGAAATAAAAGTAAAATAAACAGACCTCAGGGACCTGCAGGACTATAAAAAAGATCAAACACTCATGTGGTCAGAGTCAGAAGGAGAAGAGAAAGGGCAGGGCCTAAAAAATTATTTGAAGATATAATAGCTGAAAACTTTCCAAATTTGGCAAGAGACATAAATTGACATGTTCGAGAAGTTGAGAGAACTCCAGACAAGAAAATGGAAAGAAATTCATATAAAGGTATATATCATAGTCAAACTTCTGAAAACTAAAGACAAAAACAAAACAAAATAACAAATCTTGAAAGCAGCAAGAGAGAAATGATACTTTATCACAGGGGGAAACACTTTGAACAACAACGTATTTCTGATCAGAAATCATACAGATCAGAAGAATGTGTCATGGTATTTTTCAAGTGCTGAATGAAAAGAATTGCCTATCCAGATATCCATATGCATTGACAATATCCTTCAGAAATGAATGGGAAATTAAGACTATATATATATATACATATACGTATTATTTATTACATATACATATTCATTTCTGTTTATTTTGTGTGTGTATGTGTGTGTGTGTATATATATATATGTATATATATATATACACACACACACACATACACACACATACACACACACATATATATACACACATATATATGTATTTACATATATAAATATATATATGTGTATATGTATTTACACACACACACACACACACACACACACACACACACACAGAATTTGTAATCAGCCAAGTTACTTTAACAGAATGGCCAAAGGAAGTTCACGAAACAGAAAAGAAATGATAAAGAAGGATTCCTGCATTTACAATAAAGAAAGAATTAGAAAAGAGTAAAAATATGAGTCAATACAAGACCCTTTACTTCTCTCTTCGCTTTTCTAAACTATGTTTGACAGCTGAAGCAAAAACTTCAACACTATGACGTGGTTCTAAATGTATTCAGAACAACGCATTTAAAACAATTATAAGGATGCGGGTAAAGGAATTTAAAGGGAGGCAAATTTCTATACTTGAACTAGTAAAATATTGACACCCATAACCTGTTGTAAGGTATGTATAGAATACCTTGAACAACCAAAAAATTTAAAAATGTACACAAAGAGATACACTCAAAAATACTGTAGGTAAATCACAATAGAATTCTAAAAAACATTGTTCATGTAACCTACAGGAACACAGAAAAAGGAAAAAAGAAACAAAAAACCGAGAGAACAAAGAGGAAACAAAGAAATGAAATGGAAGACAACTCTACCCTATCGATAATTAAACTGATAAATGGTCTAAACCAATCATTTCAAAGACAGATATCAGCAATGTGAATTCACAACATGACCCACGTTCAGGAATCTCACTGCAAATATAATGTTATGGGTAGGTTAAAAGTAAAAGGATGGAAAAAGATATACCATACAAATCACACAGAAAGATAAAATATAATTTGTAAGATAATAAAAAAATCAATGAAACAAAAATTAATTGAAAAGAGCAATAAAATTAAAAAAACAGCATATAAAAACAATAAAGAAAAAAGAAAGAAGGCACAAATTACCAATATCAGGAATAAAATAGGGATTATTTCTACAGACACTGTGGACATTAAAAGGATAAGAAAATACTGTGAGCAACAGATCACCAAAGCAGTAATATAGATGTCAAATAAGCACATGAAAATATTTCCACCATCACGAGCCATTAAGGAAATGCAAATTCCTTAATGAAAATTCCACAATGAAATATCACTACATGCCTATTAAGATGACTATAATAAAGTACATTGTCACACAACAACTGCTGCAAAAGAGGCAGAGAAACTGGTCTCTCATTCAAGGAGACCATAGAAATATGAAATTGTATAATCACTCTAGGAACCAGTGTAGTAATTTTAAAAACACTTATTAAGAATAGCTTGGGTTCAGAGAGGATTTTATGAATTTGACCTCAAAGGCATGGGAAGTAAAAGCAAAAAGAAATGAATGGAACTGTGTCAAACTAAAAAGCTTCTGCACAGCAAAAGAAACCATCAATAAAAGAAAGAGGCAATCAATCAAATAGGAGATGATATTTGCAAATAATACCTCTGATAAGGGGCTAATATCCAAAATAAATAAATAACTCATACAATTCAACAACAAAAAGCAAACATCCAATTAAAAAAATAGGCAGAGGACCTGAACAGACACTTCTCCCAAGAAGACATACAAACGGCCAACAGATATGAAAAATGATCAACTTCACTAACTATTAGGGAAACGCAGGTCATAACCACAATGAGATGCCACCGAACATCTGTCAGAATGACTATTTATCAAAAAGACAAATAATATCAAATATTAGAGAGGTTGTGGAGAAAAACGAACACCCATACACTGCTGGTACAGCCACTATGGAAAACAGTATGGAGGTTTTTCAAAAGATTAAGAATAGAATTACCTTACCAACCAGCAATCCCTCTTTTGGGTATCTACCCCCAAAATTTGAAAACATTTATCCTTAAAGATATATGTCCCCCTATGTTCATTGAAACATTATTCATCGTGGCCAAGACATGGAAACAACAGAAGTGTCGTTCGAGAAATGATTAGATAAAGAAGATGTGGTACATGTATACAATGGAATATTACTCTGCCAGAAGAAAAGATGAAATACTGTCACTTGTGACAACATGGATGGATCTTGAGATTATCAAGCTAAGTGAAATGAATCAGATGGAAAAAGTAGAGTACCATATGATTTCACTCATATGTGAGATATAAAACTGAAAGCAACAAACAAACAAACAAAAACTAATAGACACAGACAACAGTTTAGTGGTTACCAGAGAGGTAACGGGAGAGGGGATGGTAGGAGAGGGTAAAGGGGGTCAAATACATGGTGATGGAAGGAGAACTGACTCTGGGTGGTGAACACACCATGCGATATATAAATGATGTATTATAAAAATGTATACTTGAAACCTACATATTTTTACTAACCAATGTTACCCCAATAAATTCAATATATTTTTTTAAAAGAATAGTTTTAACAGTCCTTGACACTGCCCTATAACCCAGAAATTGTACCTCTGTGAATTTATCCCAGAAAAATGAAAACATGTTTGTACAAAAACTTGTACATGAATGTTTATAGCAGTTGTATTTCTAATAGCCAAAAACTGTACATACTCCAGATAATCTTTCTACAGCGAATGGTAAAACAACTCATAATCTATTCATAAAGGGAATACTACCCAGAAATAAAAAGTAATTGAGTCACTTTTTTGAAGATGTGGTCTGTAGCAGATCCTCAGCTAATAGCATTTTTGCTTAGTTACTTTAGTTGTAATGCTTGGATGGGAAATATTGGGTGGAGGCTAGGGCTCCCCTGGGCATGTTGTGAGTCTAGGGTGTAGTTCAAGGTTCCAAGGAGCTTGAGCTAGTATACTAGCCTGAAAAGCATGACTGGTAGAAAAAGAAGACAACTCCAGAGGAGTGTGTGTAGACCCCCTCCTGGGAAGTAGGGACCAGCTGCACAGTCACAAGTTCACTCATGTCATGGAGTTGAATATGACATCTGTCAAGCCAACACTGTACAGTGTGTGTTGTGAGAATAGACATGGGAGATAATTGAAGTTGCATAGACAGAAGACTCAGAAGCTGATGGAACCTATGAAAACTAACTATACCTTCTATCTCCTATGCCCTTTCTAAATGCCTTCCAGAAAACCCCACAAGGAAATGAAGAGGAATGAAGAGCTAGGAATTTGACCTGGGATTTAGTTAATCAAATTTTACAAAGAAATCCCTGGATTGGATTGAATTTGCCTAAAATTATACAAATTATACATATACCTGAAAAAAGTATATTTTATCCTCACACTTGATTGATATTTTGGCTGTGTATTAGAGTTCTACAGTAGAATTTCCTTAAGGACCTGAAGAACATTTTTACCATGGTCTTCTAGTTTTTAGTACTGTTGTGGAGAAGTTGAATTTCATCCTTCTTCCCAATCTGTAAGTGGTGGTGGTGGTCATGGTTTGCTGTAATCTAAAATCTTATAGGATTTTTATTTACGGTGTTCTCTTAATTTATGGTATTCTGAAATGTCTTTGTGTGACTCTACTTTTATCTACTGTCGGGGCATTGGAGAGGCTTTTTCATACGGTATTTTATGTACTTCAATTATCAACATTTTCGTATACTACCTTTCCCCTCTAGTTTTTTCAGTCTTGTATGCTGGATATGTTCAGTATGACTGCAGAACGTAAATACAAATAATGAATCCACATGATAGCTCTTAAACCTGTTTGGATGAGAGGGAGTATACATCCCTTCTGTTCATATTTCTTTAGCCAAAGCAAATTATGTGAACAAGGTTTATGTCAATGAGACGAAATGAATTATCCTCCAAAGAAATGGGTCTCATGGGCGGGGGTGGGGGGAGGGGGGCTAGTGAATATTTTGGCAATGATACAATCTTCTACACTTGGTGTCTGTTCATATTTAAGGCTTATTGTTCGCTCTATAGGCACATACAAGGTCGCTGATAGGTGAGCTTAACTATCTAGTGATTGACTAGGAAGGTGGGGGTAATTATTTAACAGGGGGGCCCCCACAAGTTAGTATGTAGTGGCATTTTTGCCTATGGTGATACAGTTTCTTTAGAAAAAAATGTCAATAGATTTCTCCTTGGGAGAATTTAGCCTGGCTCTAGCCATTCTAAGAGCAAAATGGACTAGTAGCGCAGGCCTTCCATGAAATTTCCATTTTCAGTCACATATCTTGTCGGTTTCCCAACACATTTTAGTCTGTGATTACCAGTTCTATTCAATTAAATTTCTCCAGAGTGCAAACCTTTGGTATCATGCCTGGGGGCATTTATCTGACTAGGTGAGATTATGGAGTAATCATACATAGACTTACAAATAATTACCCTGTTTCAGTCTTGTACTCACTCCGCTCTCTCAGGGATTGGTATCTCTGAGACCTGTTCCTTTTGAAGGTCTTTTGCCATGCAATGTCTTGTTTCATGTTCAATATTTTCCTAGCCTTGCATCTGAGGTGTTAGGCCTTCCCCTTAGCTGAATTCCTTATCGCTCCTTCATTTGCTTTCCAATTTATCTGTCACTCTCTCCTCTCCCATAATCTTTGTCCTTGTGGGTTTATACCTTTTTATATTCTTTAGTATCATTTTAGTAGCCATCTTGGAAAATGCAGAAATAAGCACATGTGACTGGAGGTGAAAGTGTAAAGACTTAAAAAGTGTAAAAGGGGGTGAGTGATGCTGAAGACTTTGAGACATTCTGGAAGAAAAGGTAATAAAGCACTACAATAGTGTTCAAACCCAACCTGAGACTTAACTTAAACTTGAGAATGATAACAGAGAAAAAAAAGCAAAATTCCTTAAGATAATGAAATGGACATAATAGATGAGAGTAAACCAACAAGCTATAATTAATATGGAATATGAGAAATGTGATTAAATAAGTAAAATAATATCTTAATAATAATCTTAATGAGCTCTTATAAGTTTGTTTTTTTATACGAGGTAAAGCTACTTTAAAAAAATTCTGTAATATAACCTAGACCTGAGGGTGGAAAACATGTTTTGTTGATTTTTTAATTTTGATTGCCTAGCAGAGTGCCTGGAACATAATTCAATTGCTGTTGCTTGAAGGCCTTAATGCTTTCTTGATTTAATATAATTGAGGGTCATAATGCCAATTTAGTAATTTTAATACAGAGAATTTGTGAAATAGGAATCTGGCATCTGCAGAGTTATTTAGGCAGTTTATTAAAACACAACACAGACTAAATTTGGGACAGGACCCAATAATGCCCAGGGAAATATGATGATGTTTACATGAGTCTTTCATTTGCAAAACATTTTACATTGCTTCTGAAATTGCTCAAAACTAAGCTTTGTTTCATAATTACAGCTAGGATTTGAGGTAGGATCACTTATCTGACATGAAGAAAGTATGAACATTTCATGAAATCTTAAACAAAGTTAAAAGAACTCTAATTGATTCATGTTATTATGGACACATGCATTAATTCAAAAATATATATATTGAGAACCTATGTTCCAACACTCTTCTATGTTTTCGGTGTATAATGAGGAAGAAAACAGAAAGAAATTCCTTCCCTAATGGAGATTATGCAGTAATGGTGGTAGAGACACAGTGAAAAAAATTAGAAACAAACAGCATATTGGATTGTCATAAAAGTTATGGAGAAAAATGAAACAGAGAAAGTAGTGGTGGAAAGTGTTCCTGAAAAGTCTTTTTGAGTAAAACCTGAACTTGTTGAGGGAAGAGTGGAAGAATATTTCGAAAAGAGCCAATAGTAAGTACAAAAGCCATAAGATGCTACATGTTTTGTATTTTTGAGGAATAAAAGGCTAGTTTGACAAAAGTAGAGTGTGTATAGGGATGAGAAGTAGATGACAAGACAAATGACAGAGAAATAAGTGATGTGAAAAACTTGGCAATCATTTGAAGAACTTTCATTTTTACTCTGAGACTAAGAACCAATGAGGATTTTGAGTAGGGAATAAAAGCTCAAGAAGAATTCCTTTTATCTGAGTTCACTTCAAATTCTAATAGGAATTAGGCTTGTAAATCTTAAGTGAGTAAATTAAAATCAGTAGCTAGCTTGGCTGTTACTATGCTTGTTTGAAGTTGAGCTTTTATTATTTTCATTAAATTTGTATGCTGTGGAAGATTAATGGTGTTGAATTTTCAATGCTGCTCATCTGAATCCTTTGCCACGTTAACTATCAGGGCTTCCCACTCTATCACTGAGTATAACTGTGTGTTTCATTTTGGCCAGTGGGAGTTAGAGACTGTAATCTATGCAGAGGCTTGACATGTTTGCATTATTACAGCTTCTTGCTCTTGCCCTCATCCATAGCCATGAAAATATACCTGGTCTAGCCTGTTAGAGAACAAGTGACATGTGGAACAGAGCTTCATTGCCCCAGTTTTCATAGCTGAAGCCATCCTAGATCAGCCAACGGCCATCCAGTCTCTAGACATGTGTATAAACCCAGCCAAAGTCAGAAAACCTGCCTAGGTGACCCACAGCTAAACAGGCACATAAGCGAGTCCACATGCAATCACCTGGGCCAAACCCAGATTAGCTGAAGGTTGCAGACTCATGGGCAAAACAAACGATTATTCTTATATGCCCTTCAGATTTTTCGTTGTTCGTTGGAGAACATTATATTGTCATAGATAATCGATGAAAATGTTAAGAACTTAAAAGAAAGAAAACACACATAACTGAAATTAAGAGAGGATATAATAAAAGATAAAGAAGATATTTAAAATTTGAAGAGGAGACCATGTATAAATATATAAGAATAGTATAAATCTGTTTATAAATATGAAAAAATGAAACATTTCTTAATTTTATCAAACAAGAATAACCAAGAGCACAAAATATAAAATCCAGAAAATTATAAAATGTGTATATATGGTGATTCAAATCCTAAAAACAACTATAACAAAATTCTTACCAAATAGTTAAAATAATTTATCAAAATAATAGAGCATAATATATTAGGCTGGGGCAAAAGTAATTGTGGTTTAAAAGATTAAAAATAATTGCAAAAACCACAATTACTTTTGCACCAACCTAGCAGTAATTGCTTACTTTTTAAAACCTATTAATATGAGGCCTGACAATTAAGTTTGCGAACTTGCTGCTGTACACTTACATTGGCAGCCCTGTACAAACAGCTCGGTAAGGTTTCATAACCTTGGTATATCAGCGTCTCACAGCTGTGTTCATGTCAATATGTGGCTGTGTCTTGCTGAGTGGCGTTCATTATTGTTGTTGCGTGTTTTTGTGTGACGTTGTGAGAATGTCTGAGCTTGAATTAGAGCAACGAGCAAACATTAAATTTCTTGTTAAACTTGGCAAGAGTGGAAGTGAAATCAGGGACATGTTAGTCCAAGCTTATGGAGATATTGCCGTGAAGAAAATGGCAGTGTGCAAATGGATTAAATGTTTTTCTGAGGGGAGAGAATGTGTCACTGATGAAGAGAGGTCAGGGCGGCCAGTAATGAGCAGAACTGATGAAAACATTGCAAAAATTCATCCAATTTTGCATCAGAATCAGTGGCTGACTGTGAGAAGCATAGCAGACCAAATAAACATCGATAGAGAAACAGTTAGGAAAATCTTAACTGAAAATCTTGGCATGGAAAAGGTGTGTGCAAAAATGGTCCCAAAGGAGCTCACCAATGAACAAAAGTAAAGGGAGTTTTTAGCTAAACAAATAACTGTATTGTAACACCCTCCCTACTCACCTGATCTGGCCCCCAATGACTTCTTTCTTTACTGAAAGTTTGGAAATATTGAAAGGAAGATATTTTGATGACATTCAGGACATCAAGGGTAATACGATGACAGCTCTGATGGCCGTTCCAGAAAAAGAGTTCCAAAATTGCTTTGAAGGGTGGACTAGGCGTTGGTGTTGGTGCATAGCTTCCTAAGGGGAGTATTTCATAGGTGACCGTAGTATATTTAGCAATGAGGTATGTAGCACTTTTTCTAGGATTAGTTCACAAACTTAATTGTCATACCTCGTATAACACATAAAATTATAAGGTCATATAAGCAAAAACTACCATGTTTCCCTAAAAATAAGACCTAGCCAGACAATCAGTTCTAATGCGTCTTTTGGAGCAAAAATAACAACCAGTTTTATTTTACTATAAGTCTGGGTCTTATATAATATAATATAAGACCCGGTCTTATATAAAACCAGGTCTGATATTAATTTTTGCTCCAAAAGACGTATTAGAGCTGATTGTCTGGCTAGGTCTTATTTTCGGGGAAACATGGTATGTCATCATCTGAAAAGATGCCAAAATGCATTTGATAAAATACAAATATATTTTTTGCTTAACAAAGGCTTTACAAAAAAGATGAATATAAATATGGATACTTCCCAACATAACGAAGGATATTAATTTTAAGCCAAGAACTCATATTATACTTGTTCTGGCTTTCCCATTAAACCTAGAATGAGATGAACGTCTGTGATAGAATTCTAAGATGGCCTCCAAGTTTCCTGCCCCTGATGTATACATTTTGTATAATCTCCCACTGAGTGTAGGCAGAACCTGTAGATACAATGTGGTATCAATCAACAATGTGGTTGACCTTGCATTAATAGTAAGGGGGGTTAACCTGTTGGACCTGATCAGTAGGACTTCTGACCTGTTGAAACTCTAAGATCATGATGTCTGCTCTTTTAAGCCACTATTTTGTGGTAATCTATCATGCAGAAATAGAAAATTGTTAATAAAATAGATTGTACAATATCATCATTGTGATATCACATAAAAATCAAAATAGTATAATTATCTAAGAAAAATTCTGTAATAATCAAGTGCAAATTATTTGAGCTAGTACGAGTTTATTTATCTATATGAAAAATAATAAGGTTAGAAAAGGACCCAGTTCTTGGTAGCAATAAAATATTTTTTAAACCAAAAATAAGCTAAATTAAAAATAAACTGGGTCTATATTTTTAAAAATGCATGAGACACTTCTTCATATATTATTGTCTACTCTTCCTCCAATCCCTCAATCTTCATTTGATTGGAAAAGCCTTCTCTAAAGTTCATTAAATTGAACTTGATCTTTACATGCTCTTGGTGCTTCATATACTATATATCCCACCTTTTACTAGTTAGCATATTTAAAATTATATCTTTATATGGTTTGTTCTTTAATTATTATCTCATTTCCTCTAAGAACGACATGAGAATTCTTTTTTTGCTCAGTGTTTTTCTCCAGGACATCTATAGAGTTCAGCCTTCAAAAAAATGTGTGACAAATGTTTATAAATGATAGGATGAAATAGTATATGGAGGTTAATTGTCCCTAAATTAGTTTATAAGTTCAAAAGAGTATCAATGAATAACACAAGTAACCTTCAACAGAGACACTTCATTATGTAGTGAAAAAATGACCAACAAAAAATGAAAGTAAATAGACTATGCAAATATGTGTGTACACTAATATGTGTGTGTTTCAATGTTTATTGTATTACTGAGTTAATTTCCAAATTATTTCACATAATTTAATTGGTGACTACATAAAAGGCAGAAAGAAGAAATTGTGATAGAATTTGATTAACCTCTTAATAGAGATAAGAAAATACAGGATTATTATAGTCATTCAAATCTAGGCTACAATATCAAATGTAGTGTAATTATGCTTTTACCTACATTTATGTATAAAAATCATGCCTAGGACACTTTATTAAAGAAAATGTCCTTTGTAAGGACTGAGAGGTTAGTGATATCACTTCCAATATCTATGGAGGGGACTGGGTAGAGGGTACAGCTAATAAATGGGGGAAATTCTTATAAATGCTGGGAAAAGACGAGAAATAATGCATAAGGATATTTCCTCACAAAACAGAGAATAAAGAAGGTTAGGGCAAAATGGAAGAGAAAAAAGGGAAGTAAAAAGTCCAAAAATAACAGCTGAGAAAAATATAGGAAATGAATAGCTCAATTATGGGAAGGAGGAGAAAGGAAATCTCAAAATATAAGAAAAGGGGAAAATATCCATTATATGAAGAACATACATTTGCCATAAAAGGGAGAAAAAGATTAGGAAAAAAAATAAGAATGAGAAGATAAAAATTAACATAATGACAAAAGAGAAGTGATAATCAATAGGAAAAGTAACTGAATGTCTTAGAAAACAGAATGGGTAGTTAAAAGAAAATAAGAGTATAGGAATGTGAGAGAAATACCCATGGAGACAGAGAATAAGAGAGGTAGAAAGACTGAGAGTGGGCAGACCCAGAAGAGAACAAGTAGTTTTAGGAGAGAAAAAAAGTGAAATGAGAAGAAAAATGAAAGTGGGTGACTACAAAAGACAGTAGGGGAAAATATAAATATACATGAGATTGATATTCCCAAGCAATTATTATGGAAACAAATCAGTGTTTTTATGATTCCTTTCCTACTGGAGGTAATAGGGGTTTATGTGGTCAAAAAATGTAGTGGGCGGGTGCCTGTAAGGCACCATCACATGACTGAGAAGCATGAGATAGAGGAAGTTACTTGGGTCTTTAGGTAACACCCACATTCTGTAGGGTATGTCCAGATGGCTTAAGACCATCAGCCTGAGGCAACCCTGCTTATGTTAATGCCCCTCCACCCAGCACAAAAATGTATATAACCCATGATTGAGCTGCAATAAAGTGAGACTTGATCAGAACTCCTGTCTTGTCTCCGGTCTTTGTGTCTCCCATTTTCCTCCCTTCTAGGTGCTTCGGGGTCCCTCGTGTAGTGTCCCGCGGGTCGGGACAACTGGCGCCCAACGTGGGGCCTGAAGTCTCCTAGAAGACGAGACGCCTGAGTTCGTCCGGTCTAAGGAGCTGCAGCATATTTCTTCTTTGATCACCATAAGACTACCCAACTTGTGGGAGATCTGTACAGGTAAGCGGACGACTCCTTCAAAAAATGGGACATATATTTGTGTTCTAGACTTATGTATAGTCTACAGGCTTCCCCTCAGACACTTAGACTAGGGTTCCCCTAACCTGTTGTCCCAGTCTCCCTTTTTATCTGCTCTCAGCTCACTTTGGGTTTTAGTCGTTCACCAACGAGACAGTTTTCTAGGTGTTGGGGACCGTTTGAGCGAGATTTTGCCTGCTTACTTTGAGCTCCAATCGTCCACCCAGAGGATTTCCCGACCGGTTGAGTCCCAACTGGCTTTCGCCTGAGGGTCGTTACCAGCCGCGTCGCCTCTCGGGATCCGTGTTGGCGGATTATACCAACCGATTGCTCACGTAAGGGCTTTTTCTCCTCTCACCCCAACACCCCCGTCGCTCCAGCCGGGTGAGTCCCAAAAGACATTCGTCTGCGGGTCGTTACCATCCGTGCCGTCTCGTTTGGGTCCGTGTTGGCGGATTGTACCAACCGACTGCCTACGTGAGGAGAGTCTTTATTCCTTATCATAATGGGACAAGAGGTTAGTGTTCATGACAAGTTTGTCTCAGGACTAAAAGAGTCCTTACAAATAAGGAGAGTTAAAGTCAAGAAAAAAGGATTTAGTTATCTTTTTTAATTTCTTAAAAGATGTTTGCCCTTGGCTCCCTCAAGAAGGAACCATAGACCACAAAAGATGGAAAAGGGTTGGAGATGCCCTTAATGACTTTTATAAAACTTTTGGCCCTGAAAAAATCCCCATCACTGCTTTCACTTATTGGAATTACATTAATGAGCTACTTATGGTAGATAGCTACACCCCTGACATCGACCGAGTGTTAAAAGAAGGAAACACATTTTTACAAAACGCTTCCCACCCCTCCTCCTCCTTACAGGACCCCTCTTCTAAGTCCTCCCACGATTCAGATTCTATTTCTATTTCAATGCCTCCTGAAGATCCTGAGACCACCAAAAAAGATCCTAGTAAGCCCTTATATCCTCCCCTACCACCTAATTGTCCTGATCTTAATGTAAATTCTAGCCCACCTGAGAACGATCAGTTAAGCCCTGAGGACGAGGCTGATTTAGAGGAAGCTGCCGATAAATATCATAATCCTGTCTGGCAGTTTCTGGCCTCTAATCAATTGCCCCCTCCCTATAATCCCCAAATGCCTTTAGCTCCTATCCATGATCCTGATCAAACTCTCCTCTCCCACCAAGTCCAACAATTACAAAGAACTGTTCAACTCAAAAAACAACATCTAACTCTCCTTAAACAACTTCAACAGTTAGATTTACAACTCTCCTCTGCTGCTACTCAAAAAATTCCCCCTCTTTCCATAAATCCTACAAAAACATTTCCCATCTCAAATAAAAAACCCCCTCTTAATCTTTTCCCCGTTATTGAATTCCCCCCGATAAAAACTGAAGGAGGCAGTGCAGATAGTGATGAAGACCCCGACAGAGACAATAAAGAACCCACCAGACACTATAAACGCCTTGACTTAAAAACCACAAAAGAACTCAAAAAAGCGGTGGACGAATATGGCCCCATGGCCCCCTTTACACTCTCAATTTTACAATCCCTAGATGACCTCTGGTTAACCACCCATGATTGGCACTATTTGGCCCATGCCACCCTATCGGGGGGCGATTATGTTCTCTGGAAATCTGAGTTTTCTGAGGCCTGTAAAGAAACTGCACGCCGCAACGCAGAAGCGGGAGGCGAGTGCACTGATTGGACCTATGATAAGCTCAGGGGCTTTAAGCCCTACGATACAAATGAAGCTCAACTACAATATCCATCTGGCCTTTTTTCTTAAATTCACCTTGCCGCTACTAAGGCATGGAAAAGACTTCTCCCTAAGGGGCCGGCCACAACTCAACTCACTAGTATTAGACAGAGGCCAGATGAACCTTATGCTGACTTCATCAGTCGCCTAACCAACGCCACTGAAAGACTCCTTGGTAGCACAGAAACTGATAGTGATTTTTTCAAACAATTAGCTTTTGAAAATGCCAATTCTGCCTGTCAGGCAGCCATCCGCCCTAGAAAAAAGGATTCACTCTCTGATTACATTCGCCTATGCACTGATATTGGTCCTGGTCACCAAATGGGCCTTGCTATCGGGGCAGCTTTAAAAGATTCATTACTTAATCTGTCTAAAGGCAAAAACAATTGTTTTTCATGTGGCCAGCCCGGACATTTCGCCAAACAATGCCCAACCCCTCGCCAGACACCATTAGGCCAACCCACTCCCATACCCATATTGCTCCCGCGAGTATGTCCCAGATGCAAGAGAGACAAACATTGGGCCAATCAATGTAGATCAAAAATAGATGCCCACAGCAATCCTCTCCTGCCCCAGCAGGGAAACTTCCTGAGGGGCCAGCCCCAGGCCCCTACAGAGAATCCAAACCTTGGGGTGACTCGGTTTGCTCATCCACAACAAAACTTTGTCCCGTCTCAAGTCTCCTCCGAGCAACCCCTGGCAGTGCAGGACTGGACCTCAGTCCCTCCTCCAAATCAATATTAACTCCTGACATGGGACTTCAGATACTACCTACGGGTGTCACCGGACCCCTACCACTAAACACTTTTGGTCTAATCATCGGAAGAGGTAGTTCGAGCCTACAAGGCCTATATATTTACCCTGGTGTTATAGATAATGATTTTACGGGAGAAATACAGATTGTAGCCTCCTCCACTTCCTCTCTCATTTCTATACAACCGGGACAGAGAATAGCTCAACTACTCCTTCTCCCACTCCAGACCACCCATAAATCTGCCAACAATGAGCCTAGAAACAACAAAAATTTTGGATCCTCAGATGCTTATTGGATTCAAAATCTCTCCCCCAATAAGCCCATGCTAGATTTAAAACTTGATGGAAAAACCTTTAAAGGCCTTATTGACACTGGTGCCGATGCAACCATTATTAGACAAGAAGACTGGCCGCTTTCTTGGCCCCTTTCTGACACACTTACTCACCTACAAGGCATAGGACAAACAACTAACCCCAAGCAAAGTGCCAAGTTCCTAACATGGCTAGATAAAGAAAATAACTCTGGCACAGTACAACCTTACGTTGTACCCAACCTCCCAGTAAATCTGTGGGGCCGTGACATATTATCCCAAATGGGAGTAATCATGTTCAGCCCCAATTCCAAGATAACCACCCAGATGTTAAAACAAGGGTTTCTTCCAGGTCAGGGATTAGGAAAACAAGGACAGGGAATTAAAAAACCCCTGTCTACTGCTCAGCGCCTGCCTCGATTAGGCTTAAGACATTTTCACTAGTGGCCTCTGACCAACCTGCACCCCATGCTGACCCTATATCCTGGAAAGACAACTCACCCATATGGGTGGATCAGTGGCCACTAAGTTCAGAAAAACTAAATGCTGCCAATCAGTTAGTGCAGGAACAATTGGCGGCAGGGCATCTAGAGCCCAGTAACTCCCCCTGGAACACACCTATCTTTGTCATAAAAAAGAAATCTGAAAATTGGAGACTTCTCCAAGACCTTAGGGAAGTCAATAAAACAATGATAATTATGGGCGCCCTTCAACCAGGCCTACCTACCCCTGTAGCTATTCCCTCGGGATCCTTAAAAATCATTATTGATCTCAAAGACTGCTTCTTCACTATCCCTCTACACCCTCAAGATAGACAACGTTTTGCTTTCAGCATACCTGTAACTAATTTCCAAGGGCCCATGCAGAGATTTCAGTGGAAGATCTTACCTCAGGGCATGGCCAACAGTCCGACACTCTGTCAAAAATTTGTTGCTCTGGCCATCGATCCCATTCGAACTCAGTGGCCCTCTCTTTATATTATTCATTATATGGATGATATCTTAATAGCTGGTAAGAATGGGTCTGACCTCCTTTTATGCTGTGACGCTCTTGTCAATAGCCTACAAAACAAAGGCTTACAAATAGCTCCCAATAAAATTCAGTTAAAAGATCCCTACACCTATCTTGGTTTTGGACTCCAGGGTAAATATATTAAAACTCAAAAAATTCAACTCAAAAACACCCATTTAAACTCTTTAAACGATTTCCAAATTTATTAGGTGATATAAATTGGATCCGTCCATACTTAAAACTTACTACAGGAGAACTAAAACCTCTCTTTGATATATTACAAGGAGACTCAAACCCAACCTCCCCACGCAAGCTAACTAAGAAAGGTCTGCTTGGGATAAAAAGAGTAGAAGAGGCCATCAGTCAACAATTTATCACCTTTATTGACTACACTCAGCCCCTTAGGTTTATCATCTGTGCCACGCCACACACACCCACCGGTGTCTTTTGGCAAACAGCACCTTTGATGTGGTCACATCTCCCTGCCTCTCCCGAAAAAACTATAATACCATATTATTTATTAGTTGCAAAACTTATCACAATTGGCAGAGAAAACGGACGCCGATACTTCGGTAAGGAGCCCGACATAATCATTCAACCTTATACAAAAACAGAAATTAATTGGCTCTTACAAACAACAGACCAGTGGTTATTAGCCTGCGCCTCCTTCTTAGGGCACATTGACAACCATTATCCCTCTAATAAGCTCTTACATTTTCTTAGGCTTCATCCCTTTATATTTCCAAAAAATACTTCTCAAAAACCATTACCAAATGCTCTTACAGTTTTTACTGATGGATCTTCTACAGGCATAGCTGCCTTCACTGTTAACAATCAAACTCAGGCCATTCAAACCCCTTATAAATCAGCCCAGATTGTGGAGCTTTTCGCTGTCCTCTCAGTTATACAAAAATTCTCTAATGATCCAATTAATATTTACACAGACAGCGCTTACATTGCACAGTCACTTCCTTTACTAGAAACTACTGCATTCATTAAACCCACCTCCACCGCCATACACCTTTTCTTACGGGTTCAAAAGGCCATCCGTGCCCGATCTTATCCATTTTTTATAGGTCATCTTAGAGCCCACACCGGGCTTCCAGGCCCCCTTTCTACAGGAAATCTATTATCAGATATAGCCACCCACAAAACAACTGTTTCCTTTGTCTCCACTGTTGATCAGGCTCAACAAGCTCACTCTATACACCACCTCAATGCTCAGACATTACGATTAATGTTTAAGATCACACGTGAACAAGCCCGACAAATAGTAAAACAATGCCCTGCTTGTGTCACACATCTACCTACCCCTCACTTAGGAGTAAACCCTAGAGGCCTTGTTCCCAATGAAATCTGGCAAATGGACATTACCCATGTCCCTGAATTTGGCAAACTTAAATATCTTCATGTTACAGTTGATACCTTCAGCGGATTTATTTTTGCATCCACACAAACAGGTGAAGCCAGCAAACATGTTATTTCTCATGTCCTCGCTTGCCTATCAGTAACGGGCAAGCCTAAGACTATCAAAACAGACAATGGTCCAGGCTACACAGGAAAAAATTTCCAGTCCTTTTGCTCCACTTTACAGATCCATCACATTACAGGCATCCCTTATAATCCTCAGGGCCAAGGCATTGTTGAACGCGCTCACCAAACACTCAAAATCACTATAAATAAGTTAAAAAGTGGAGAATTGTACACTATAAAAAATTCCCCAAAAAATGTTGTTGCTCATGCGCTTTTTATTCTAAACTTCCTGCAACTCGACCAAAAATCAAAAACTGCCGCTGACCGCCTCTGGCACCCAACCACAGCTGATAATTTCGCCTCCGTTTTGTGGCGAGACCCCATAACAAATCGATGGTCAGGCCCAGATCCCGTCCTCATTTGGGGACGAGGATCAGTCTGCATTTTCGATAATAAAACCCAAGCTGCCCGGTGGCTTCCTGAGAGACTTACAAAACAAATAGATGTTAACCCCCATTCCAGGGATGGCCCCGCTCCCTGAGAAGCCATCTTTCGCGACAGGCACAAAAATGACTGCTACACCCTGGCTCCTGCTACTGGTCTTGCCTCTCGTCCGTTCTGGTCTTGACCCTGGAAGAGTTGACGTCAACAAGCTCAGACAGCTAACGGGACAACGACCCCCATGTGACTGCGACAGAGGTAACCTTCGGGGGGCACCATCTACCTCGGTCCTCAAAACCGTAAGTTGTCAAGACAAAATAGCATACCTCATCACATCTGAGACTATATCCATGACAAAATGGGTCTGTACTTCCTCTCCCCAATATAAACAAGAAAAACCTCAGCCTTGTCCTGCTGAATGCTCTATTATTTACCCTATTATTCATAGTTCTTGTTACAATACCTATAAAACATGTACAAAAGATAACTCCTCTTATTATACGGCTGTCATGACAAGCATTGCTCCCGCTGTCCCTCATTCTGACTGGTCTAACACCCCTGCTGCGGTTGGCATTGGCTCCTATAAACCCGCACCCTGCGCGGCATCTAAAATGTTAGGAAAAAATATTTGCTGGCAGATCGAATCCCCTATACCATATGTTTCTGACGGCGGGGGTCCAGCCGATCTCCAATCCAATGAAAAACGCATTAAAAAATTTGCTGAAATACAAAAGACCCTTAACCCTAAACTTACCTATCACCCTTTGGCCCACCCTAAAAAACCGGGTCACGTGGACATTGATCCTCAGACTTTTGACATTCTTAGTTCTACCCACAAGTTATTGCTTTCTGTTAATTCATCCTACGCCACAGACTGCTGGCTGTGTTTACTACAAGGCACCCCTTTACCATTAGCTATACCCTATCCCTTTGTCACCTCTACTACCAATAATTCATGCAACATAGCTCTCCCTTTTTTAGTCCAACCCCTTGGCTTTAACAATACCCCGTGCATCCTCTCTCCCACTCAAAACAATACTACAGAGGTTAATTTAGGAAGCCTCTCCTTTACAAATTGCTCCTCCTTCATTAATGTATCCTCTCCTATGTGTGCACCCAATGGATCGGTATATATTTGTGGAAATAATTATGCCTACACCTATTTACCACAAAACTGGACAGGAGTTTGTACCCTAGGCTCCCTCCTCCCAGATGTATCCATCATTCCAGGAGATGAGCCAGTCCCTATCCCGACTTTCGAACATATTGCAGGACGCACTAAACGTGCAGTCCATTTTATTCCCTTATTAGCGGGTCTAGGCATCACCACCGCACTTGCCACCGGGTCCGCGGGGATAGGACATTCCCTAGTACAATACCATAAATGATCTGGACAACTCATATCAGATGTCCAGGTACTCTCAGAAACTATCCAAGATCTTCAAGATCAGGTTGATTCCCTAGAAGAAGTTGTCCTCCAAAACAGGAGGGGATTAGATTTACTTACTGCAGAAAAAGGGGGCATCTGTCTGGCCCTCGGAGAAAAATGCTGTTTTTATGCTAACAAATCTGGAATTGTTCGTGACAGAGTCAAAAAATTACAAGAAGACCTTGAAAAAAGAAGAAGAGACCTCCTTTCCAACCCTCTCTGGACTGGATTCAATGGACTTTTACCCTACTTACTACCCCTGCTTGGCCCCATACTCGGGTGCTTTATCCTACTATCACTGGGACCCATCCTCCTCAATAAACTCATGCGCTTTCTCAGACAACAAATAGAGGCCTTGCAGGCCAAGCCCATACAGGTCCATTACACCCGACTGGAGATGCAAGAGCGAGGAGATCCCTATCTCCAATAACAGGAGTCATAAAACAGGACTCCTCCCCTGTGAGATGAACTGGATAGCCAATGACGGGTAAGAGGACAGCTCTCTAAGTAACATAAAAAATCAAAAACCTGTCGCTGTACCAGGTTTCACAGAGATGGACTGTCCCAACCTAAGACAGGCACAGTTCCCTAGGGGCTCAGAGCTCTTTTTTATAAAACAGAAAAGGGGGACCTGTAGTGGGCGGGTGCCTGTAAGGCACCATCACATGACTGAGAAGCATGAGATAGAGGAAGTTACTTGGGTCTTTAGGTAACACCCACATTCTGTAGGGTATGTCCAGATGGCTTAAGACCATCAGCCTGAGGCAACCCTGCTTATGTTAATGCCCCTCCACCCAGCACAAAAATGTATATAACCCATGATTGAGCTGCAATAAAGTGAGACTTGATCAGAACTCCTGTCTTGTCTCCGGTCTTTGTGTCTCCCATTTTCCTCCCTTCTAGGTGCTTCGGGGTCCCTCGTGTAGTGTCCCGCGGGTCGGGACAAAAAAACACAATTATCTAACCCCTCCAAATGATCACCACCCTTTTATAATTACTTTGACATATTAATTATTTAGTCATTTACTAACCATATAGAGCAGACTAATAAGTGAATAAAAGAAAGGACAAAATCAGCCCCCTGTGTGTTTGTGTAGCTCCGCATTTCTGCACCTCCCTTTCTAGCTCTGTTAGGGGAACTCGTAGAGCCCACACCCAGTGTGAGGAACTGATGATTAATGAGGGAGAGTGTGTTGACATCTAAGGTTCTTCATGATTGCTAAACAGTAACAACCACAGGGAAAACAGCACACCTGTGCCAATCCTATCTGAAAATGAAAAACGAGAAGAGTGGTGGCTTTTCCTTCTTTGTCATTCTACAGAAGAGAAAAACCTTTCAAATGTTGGTGGGGACGTCAGCGTCTGGTACTAAGCCCAAGTCCCATAAATGTTCCCTCCGTGAGCTTCAAAAACCAACATCATCTCCAGCTGGGTGCCTGGAAGCTTTCCTGAATCAACTTTTCATTTCTTATCAGTGAAAAGCAAACTCCATTTGGAGGGATGCTTGTAGGTGTTTTCAAGATGGTTTTTGTCCCCCTGTCTGGTTTCTGTGGGTAGGTCACACATGCTCGGTGCTGCAGAGCAACCTGGACTTCTAAATAAAAATAAAATTCTGAATATTGCTTCAACATGCACAGAAGTTAAGTCCGTGTTCACTCTCCTATTGCCTTTGTCTTTCTTATGCAATCCTTCTATTTTCTAATCCATTTTTGCTGACTTTTTAATTTGGTCTTCAGTAATATGCAGCGATCTCATCAGAAAATACATTCAGCACAATGGCTAAATCACAGGGTTGGAATTTCATTTTCTTTGGCATTTTGAGATACTCTAAATAAACTGATAGTAAAAGCGTTGGGGACGATAGACCTTCTTTATCAGTGTACAACTGACCACTCAGTGCTAAATTATTTATTGAAATGGTTAGTTGGCGAGAATAATATTGAGAACAAAAACGTTAAATGTGTCTAAGCTAAGCGCTCTAGCATATATTTTAAATTAGTATGTTCATTATTATCACCCTTAATTCAGTCCTATCACAAATATACAGTGTAATGGCACATTTTTCAAATAAATAGGGCCCCGAGCAGTGGAATTAGCTGACACTAACTGAATAGCTATTTTATGGATTTGTTTGTTTGTTTAAATGAGCTCCTAAAGATAAATGTAGAAGACTCTTGGAAATGAACTGGAATGATTCAGAAATCTATATTACCACATCTTGGAGACAAATTTTTGGTTTCAAACAACACCTTATTTAGGTGCAGAATCAAGGTGAAATATCAGAGGTAGGAAGACAGTTGGGCATGAGGATGACACACCCACGGACAGGTGTCTGAAGCCTTAGTTTCCACTTCAAGACAGCCCTTCCTTTTCATTACTTTCTGGTGCCACATGAAAGAGGGAACAGTCCCTGAAGCCAATTTCTGTCTTCCAGTTTAGTGCTCAGTAGTTCACATGATTCTTTAAAATGTGTGATCTTTTTCCATCATCTCTAAGATCTCCGAAGTGTCTGACCTTTTCACTGTTGTGATCTCTCAGTATTCTACAGAAAATTGCTGTTGACTTGTAACCCACTCTTCTGTTTTTTTTTTCCCCCTTCCCTTGGCAAAGTCACAAAATGTGGTTGCAAGTCAATACCAATAATAAAATATTAATACATATATAGGTATATTAGAACATTCAAGAAAATATAAAGAATAAAGCTGCTATATAACATGTAGCACCATCCAAAATATGCTAAAATTTTCTCCACTGCCCTCTAATATAAATATATATTTTTAAAAGTATGTGGGGGCATGTACTATTCTTATCTGTTTTATCTCACTATGGTTTACTTTGTCTTCACATATTTAGCCAATTCGAAGTTATTATACACACACACACACACACACACACACACACACACACAAATAATACCTACTGCTATATAGATATAATAGTTTTCAAAGGATAAGAAGTTATCCCCTTAGGAATTAACTAGTTTTCATACCATTGCATATCTCTTCAGTGGAATTAGTGGATCTCTTCATGCAAGAAAGATCCATTATAAAGAGTGATGGATGATATTTGGTTTCCATTGGAGTAAGTTGCTTTGGCCTCAAGTGAAAGAATTGAGAAGAACAGGAAACAACCTGGGGTGTCATATTCAGGAGCTGAAGCACATTTATTGTGACATTTGATAATAGTGATGTGCCTTTGTACCATCTTATTTGGTCTGTCCTTCTTAGATCTTATGTTGCCATAACAACAGAACATGTTTGTGTGTTTAGTAGAAAGACAATCAATTTTTCCCCAGTCAATTTTTTTTCTTTGATCTAAAGAACTTACGTCTTTTCTCTGAAGTTCACAATAGGGTATGATAGAACGAGTACAAGGAATAATTATAGAAACTTCAATAGAAAAAAAAAAAAAGAAAAAACATGTTTTAAATGAAAGCTTTAAGCCCCTTGCCTTACGTCCCAGGACTGTTAAAGATGATTGAAGTGGGTCCTGCCTGTATCTATCATAATGCCCTTTTCCCCTTATCGGAGAGCAGCCAAAGATACAAAGGTTATGCCTTTCTTGATTAATCTATGTGACAGGGGTGAATTGACTGGGTTTTTGTTTGTTTGTTTGCTTCTGCTTTTTTCTATAGCCTGCCAGAGGCAGGAAACTACGATGCTTCGCTAGTGACTCATAAGAAAACTTAATAGAAGGTCTCTAATGCCCACTGGCCCTACAGCACCTGATTGATGTAGTCCCAAACTTAAGTAGGCTACCTTCATTGAGCTGAGCACCTTGGAAGCATGGGAGGGAGGATGAGGGAAGGATCCCTTGTAGTCTGGCAGTGAGGAAGGTAGGTGGGCCATATTTTGTTCTTACTAGTTTTATTTATATTTATGAAGACAATCTTTTGTTATCATTGTTACCTGTGGAGGGACTATATTTGTGTGTGGATTTTATTATCTTACTGCTTTAAAATTATAGTTAATCGAGTCAGACATCCCTGTGAAATCCTAGTTTCCTAGACTGTAAAGTGGATTTAATAACACATACTTTATGGTTCTTTTGTGAGGATTATATTAAATAACTTAGGAAAATATTTAAAAGAGTACCTAGAAAAACTTTAAGAGTGTAATCAATGCTGATTACTATAATTACATGTACCAGATATGTGAAAGACTCTGAAAGGGGCTCCTGGGTTACTGTTGAACTGATGACAGATGCTCTTAACCCCTAGAAGCCATCATTCCTCATTTCAGTGCAGTGTAGAAAAGTTCATCAAGTTTACATTTGTAAACTCTCTTCTTACCATCACCTATGACCTAAACCAACACAACTAGCTATTGAGAGGCACTATGCTAGGTGCATAATACTTTGCAGGATTTAACGAGATGATATTGGGTACAGAGTCTAAAATCATTCTTTTATATGCTTTACAACTTGAAACTTTACATATATCTTCAGGGTCAAATATGTGTACATGCTTAATATTTGATATGAATATTGTATCACAGTGGTTCTTGAATATAGCTATGCATGTGAATCACCATGGATTGTAGTAAAAATATAGGTTCATGGGCACCCCAACACTGGTGCTCTGTAGAAAAAGGTGGGACCGCCCCCAAACCTGCCTTTTGATAATATTAACACTGTTCTTATACACAATCAGATTTGGGAATTCGAGTTCGTAACGGTTCGATCATTTAAATGTAATATAACTTTGTGGTAAAAGCTTGTCCCATACTCTATTTTTCTTTCTTCCCACATATTTACATATATGTTTCTAAGAAAGAGATAATATGGTAGCACACATGACAAAATACAGGAATTACTGTATTTGTTTTTTCCCACAATTGGAAGATATGACAGAAAAGTTGTTCGTCTGAGAGAGAAAGATTCTGTGATGCTTTGCACACTTATCAGTACCTCATCATGTAAGAAGCATTGAATTTAGTGCAAAATGTTCTCTTCCTTGGACCTTAGTCATTGAAGCATCTTAAATATTGTGCTGTCCTTCAAATTTATCTCAGCAAAAAGCAAGGTTTATAGTCCATAATTGTAGCCTATTTTCATATTTCCACTTATGGGGTTGGGCATCATTATGTTAAGTAATTAATGAGATATGTAGAGTGAAAATATTATGGAGCCTTAAATCATTGAAAGTCTACTCAGTATCATTACCTCGTTCACAGAGGAAAATAAAATTCATGATGAAAATGAGAATTACAACCTCATCTAAACTAATTTAACTATGGTTTTAAACATGTTTTGCATCAACTCATCAACCCTCCCTGATAACTATCAGCCTCAGTTCATAGGTGCCAACTTTATAGTATTGTGCATAACTCCTCAGACACAGCTGACAGGACTTCAAAATGTGTGGAATTCTTTCTCATGCATGTAATGTGGTCCTGCATATTAAATGTGCTTAGTTGATTACTTCATGTTCTCTAAAAGCATCCCCTCTTTAAATATCAGCCCCAAGCACTCTGTTTGATTTTTTTTTTTTCCGTTATGATTAACTGATCAAATCCTACCTAAACTGGTAGAGAAACCAACTCATAGCAGAGCTATGAAAGGACTCAAATGGTATTTATGTTTCTCAGAGACTTGTGAGTCTATTCTGTTCAGCTTGTTTTAAAGGAGATGGTACACGAAGCTGCTTGAGAAAAGTTGCTTCCTTGCTTAGAAGACTGGTTCTGTATGTGACAATCTTTTTAAATATCCCACCAAGACACTTGTATCTTTCCATGCATTCTAACCTTTTTCAGTATGTGTGCCAGCATACCCTCTGTTCTTCTCTGAATTGATTGAGTTAAAGTTCTGGTTTTTCAAATTTTATTAATTACACTCTTCTTCCTTTAAAAGAAAAGATCATAAACTCCATGTAAGAATAAACATACCATATTGATTCTCCATTTTATCCCAGTAACTGTGAGACTGAGAAATAAAGAATGTACAAAAACAATACAAAATAGGGAGTTAAAATGACTTAGATTTGACCGTCAATCTGGGGTGATCTTGGGTCAGTTTCTTTATCACTCTAAGACTCTAATCCCTTATATGAAATTAGGAATAAAGATGCTTACCCTCTGCTTTACAACATTACTTTGAGTTTAAAGTAACTTACGTGAAGATGCTTTGAAATTGTGAAGTATTATATAAGAAATATGATGATATTAAATTAACTAATGTCCAATCCAACATCCCAGTTTTACAGAGTAGAAGAGTAAATGAGCTTTTGTATACAGAAGATCTGGCTCAAAAATTGGTACCAAGATTAGATATGTCTTCTGTGAAATATGGTTAATAATGCCTAACAGGATCCTGTAAGGATTAACAAGACAAAGTTGATCTCTGGGCTGCATCTACCTCCCAATCTCCACTTCCTAAAACTCATCCTGTTTTCCAAATTCACCCAGCTCAAGCTTTTGGAAGCTTTATATACTAAAAGTTTGAAAAATATAAACAAACAACAAAAACAAAAGCACTTCTCTGGCTTTTCGTAGGAGCTAGTTTGCTCCATCATGAAACGTATCTCACCATGATTATTTTTTCACTAACTCCTAGATTATAACATACACTTGAAATATAGGACAGTTGATTTAATTAGCTTAATGTTCCCAACATATGACACCTGTCAGGTAGTTAGCACTCAATAAACATTTGTGGAATTAAAGTAACTAGCTCAGTAATGGGCATCCAACTGATGCCAAATATATAAAACTTCTACTCTAATTCTCACTCATAATGTTAAAATTCACCACTTTCTCTATTGTTTAGAAATAAAAAATACCTTCTCTAATACTGGTATTATTAAACTGAGTGTTACAATGAGAGGTGGTTTATTAAGGGAAAGTGCTTTCCTGTAATAAACTGAAAATTACAACGAAATTCCATTTCAAAACATATCTTGCTATAGCTTGGAAATTATAACACATTTCTTCTTAAGACGTCTGTCCTATATCCGTATCCTTACAGAGACAGTGTTATGCTATTTAAGTTCCAAACCACCTGCCCCTCCCAAGTGATGAATATATCTCTTTATACAGGAGTCATAGAATCCACTGAGTGTGTTTACACACAATGGAATTGTAGCTTGAATGGATAGTATGAGATGAACTTTAATATTTCCCAGAAATTCATAGCTCCACAGTAGCAAGAAAGAAGGGGAAAGTCTCTCACTCTGCTAGACTTTACTTTTTTCAGTCTCCAAAATTAAAATAAATAAGTAAATAAGTAAATAAATACATAAATAATAAATGGTTTCGGTCTACAGGTACATTTGGAGCCCCCCTGGAGTACCTTCCCCAGCAGTCAGTCGTTCCCTTACTCAATCTCTGAATGTATACACCATCTTCTGCCTTCCTCATTCTCTTGGTCCTTTCTTC